>NC_064919.1:71290037-72011217 GCF_929443795.1 Astur gentilis
CCAATATCTAGACACCACAAGAACTTATTACAGTGCATACCAAGCAGTTTTGCTCATCCAAACTGCACCTAGGATGAGACAAAGGGTGCAAAAATGGGGGCAAATGCATCCAAAGCCTGACAGCTGTTGGGGCAAATGGGAGATAATAACTGCTGCTTGGTGTAGCCTGAAGAGCAGAGGTGGGGCGAGGAGAGGAGAGGTGAGGAGATGCAAGGCAAGGAGAAGAGGGAGAGGAGAGGAAGGGCAAGCACGCAGGGAAAGAGAACCTGAGAAAGGAAGTGCCCTAAGATCCAAAGTGGTGTGATTCAGATCTGTTTTAACAAATACTATATAGCATTTTGAATTCCCAGAAGTGGATTTCAGACCCTGGAGAAGAAGGACCTGTTTGCTGCTGAAAAGAGAGGAAACAAGATAACACTATTGTGTTGTTATCAGTCTCCCCCCCCCCGAATCCACTTTGAGCTGGATGCAGACATCATGACGAGACGCATCCATTATGACCACCACCGGTGGCTGTCACTTGAGCAATGTTATGGGAAATACAGCTCAGGTGGGGTGGGGGGAGCACACCATCACATCTTGTCCATGGTTTTGAGTATCTGCAGTTTACAAGACTGAAAATGTAAAGTCTGTGTTAAGTACGCAACAGTGGAAAATGAGAGCTCCCCAATTTTTTTTCTGTCTCAGTGCTTATTTGTGTTTCTCTTCTCTAATACCTTGGTAGTTCAAACTCATTTGTGCTATAATTCCAGCAATAAATGGTAGTGAGGAAATTGCCAAGTTTCAGTCCCATTGAACCTTTTCCTCTGAGTACTAGGTGATTGTATTAGAAATTTCTCAAAGGCTTCTTGTGATAGGAGGAATTACTGAACAGATTGCATATTAATTCTTCACTAGACACATAAAATTGCTAAAATGCAAAGATTTTGAAGTCTCTACAGATGAAGCACAACAATGTGAGTCTTTTTCTTCTAGAGAAGCATTGTTCATCATTTACTGAGGCTTTACAGAGCAGAAATAATAATGTATCTAAGGAGCCTAATACTAATCTAATTTACATTATACCAATATATATTGGTATAAATTGGTGTAACGCCACTACTATAAGGCAATTCTGATTATATATGTCGGTGACTCAAAAATGTCTCATGATTAGTTACAACAAAAAACATGCAGGAGTGCAATAAACTAAAGAGAAGTTTGTGCTAGTAAAAGAACTCCTTTCCAACAATTTCCTTCCTCTTACTCAGTTGGCTCCACATGTGGCTCTAAGGGCTGCTTTAGTCATCACAGTAAGATCTGGCTCTGAAATTTCTCCTTCCCTTCTGGAAAGGCCTTTTGTTCCCTGACGCCTTGTGACCCTCCACTTCTCTGCATGCCCCTAACTCCAGCCCCAGTCTGCTGGTGTTCACATGCACTCCGCTATGGACTGGAAGCCCCTGCTTGGGGAACAAAGGAAAAAAGCAGCTTTGTTGGCATTTTTGTAACTGGCCTCAGCTTGTTACACCTGCAAACACAAAAGTTAAAGCTGTCCCAGGGCCATTGCAGAGCATGTCGATGAGCAGGAGTGGTTTCATGATGTCCTGTTCCCCTCCAGCTGCCAGCCCTGTGGAGTCGGAGTACTCTGGATGTGCAGTCCTGATCCAGCCAAGCATGTGCTGAACTGCCTTTGTGCTTGACTGGTGTGTTAGAGTGGGGCTGACATGCCTACAAAGAGAAAAAGAAAATAAATCCAGCACTACCCAACCAGTAAGGCTCAGTGTACCTTACTAAAGGGAGGATTTCTGGGAACATGTTCAGGACACTGCTGTTACTTCATTTGCTTTCCTGCTGGTGGACAGAGGACTGATTGTTCACTGTGGTCTCATCCTGCTCTTGCTGTAGTCACTGGCAAAATTCCTGTCAACCTCAAAGGACACAAGATAAGACTTTCCTCCCTGCTATCTTTTCTTTTCTCCATCTGTTTTCCCACCTGTGTTTACACAGGCTTTCCTTCATTCAGCAACCCAGTCATATGTTCCAGGAAATTATAACCCATTTTCCTGTTCTTACTAGATACTGTGTTAGAGCTGAAGGAATGCCGGCATTGCTAGGGAAATCCAAACTGAGTGAGTAGGAAGTGTAGCTATATTTTTATGAATTAAGTCTGGGGGCCTTATGGAGGTTTCATTGTGTTTGCAGTTGGAGGGAGTTTCCTAGTACCAGTAGGTAAGTGTGCAATAATTCATGGTACCAAATTTGTGATGTGTCCGTTGCAGTTCCACCTCCCCATTGTTTTTTCTGCTTTTTTTTCCCCCATTGAGAATCCCAATGGCATCATGCCACTTGGAGGCATTCAGTAAAACAATTTGTAGACTAACTAAAACTCATTTTGCTTAAAAATAATTTTTTATATGAGCTTCCAGGTATATTGAACATGAAGAAGTGCATGTGATATTTTAAAACTCTTTTTATGATAGAAGAGTTGCTGTGTATGAATATGAATATGAAAGTGTAATGGTCTACCTCTTGTGTTGTAATAAGAGACAAATACATGTTTTATTTTACTTGTTCAAAGGCAGATATCACTAGCTGTGCTGAATATCGTCATTCATCTGACAAAATTTTATATAAATCAGATTCCTTTACCCATCTTCCCAGAATATGTCCCAGAGACATATTATGTATGGCATCTTTTCTTTTTTGGTTTATTTTTTACAAAATGTAGTTCGTGGCATACTTTAGATTTTAAATGTTTTATTTCACTTAAATTATTTAATACTGTTTTAACAGTTATCCTTCTACACTTGAAATTCTAATAAATTGTATCTTGCATTTCCTTCAGCTTGCAGAAGGCCAATTAGACAGAACTTCTTTGACCTACCTATTATTTATGGAGCTTTTCCCCATTTCAGAACAGCAGCTGTCAGTATATTTTAGACCAGTGCAGTGGAAAATAATACCATGGGAAATGTTGAGTCACTTTAGATTATATTTTGCCACTTACTTTTTTCTGGGTACACTCTAAGTACTTCCTTTTGATAGACTACTTTTAAAGATTTGCAGTATAATACTGATTATAAATTGGTAGAAAATGCTGTTAAAGTGCTTAACTACTCCCTGCTTTACACCTGGACAACATCATATGACATGTAGTTTTACATTTTGCAAAAATACTGCATATGGCTACTCTGTGGTGAATTAAGTCTCTCAGTATTCATACTCCAATCCAAATAATTAATTATAAGTAGACTCCCTGAGGTGTGATAATTCACATTCTTAATGGCAGTACACAATTAAATGCTTTAAAGGAGCAGGATCTCCAGATCTCCATAACAACTCATTTGTAAAATATTTTTCAGGTGAAAAGTGTAGAATATTTTTCTAAAAGTACTGTCTGCAAGAGGTTCTAAAAATGAAATGTCTTTGGCACAGACTAGTCTGCCATTTTGAGGATACATTCCCTCATGATATAGCATAATCTCTTGTTCTGCATTGTGGCGTTCTTTTGAAGCAATATTTTATACAGAAAATACTATGCAGTCAGAAGAACTTCTTGCTTTTCAGACAGATTATTATTTTTAAAAGTCTAGGAGACTTTCTAAGAAGATAGAATGAAAATAACTTACTCTGTGGTGCTAAAAGGTAGAATTGGGTTTGGGTTTAGGAGTTTTATTAATTAGCAAATGTAAATATAAATTTAACAATATTAATAATAATAATGCTAGTAATAATTCTCCCTATCTAAATAACATAGTCTTCAAACCAAATTATAATCCTAATTCTGCAAATTCATGAACAGTATAAATTTCTAATTTAGATTTTATACATAAAAGAACTAGACACAAGCAAAATACAACAACAGCATAGCTTGGAAATCTGAGGTGGCCAACACAGATAAACCAAAAGATGATTTTGCAAGTACCTTCAATTTTACACAGTAGAATTTAAACTAAATATTAGAGTTTAGATTAAATATTTAATCTAAATATTTAATTCAGAACTGACAGTCTCTGATCATTTGTTTAATAATTTAATGGAAAAAAATGAAGTGAAATATTTTTGCAGTCCACTTAAATTCAAGTTGAATAGTTTAATTTGTAACTGTTATTGTTTGCCAAACTCAGGACGACAAGAGCTTAACATTGAATACATAGGGACTTAGTGGCTTTTTACACCAGGGAATAGGCATCCATCTGACCGAAAGTAGGCATAAATTAATTACACAAATCACTTTTGGCCTTTGACCCAGCCAGTATGAAAGCTAGATCTGTACTTAAGCACATTATCTTGTAGTCTATGCTTGTTTATTTTTTTTTTAAAGAAACTAAAATTAATATCAGTCAAATTATGATCTTTTACAAGATAATAAATAGACTATCTCAGTCTCACTTGGTAGGAAGAACATTTCATTAAAGTAGAATAAAAATGTATGGATGCTGTGTTGTAAGTAGCATTGAAGATAAAATAAGGACTTGCATGTCTATTTTATATAATGATCCTAAGCTTCTGTTCTATCAAACAGATCTTTTTCAGAAGAATTTGAGTTAACAACAAAATAGGCACAATGTAAGAAATGTTACTGGCCTCTGTTTGCTCTAGTCATGAAAACTTGGCCCCAGCTATTTTCAGTACCTTCAGATAGAAAAAAGAGAGGTCAGAATGGAACATAAAATGTCTCTGGTCAGATAACTTGCCACTTTTTATAAAGGCAGTTGTATTCTAACCATGGATATTTGGCTGTCTTTCTTGATGTAAAAGTAATTATGACTAACAACCTTTCTGAAAACAATTAAATTATACTGTCAACATATATTAAGCATATTACAATGAAATATGCTTCATAGTTTATCAGCATTAGCTTTACAGGAAATACGAGAACTTAAAAACATCCAGTTATATATCAGTCTTGTCAAAAATTACAAACGTCATTAGAGAATGGCTAAAATGGACTGGCTTATTGCATCCAAATGTGCCTTGAAAATTAATATATTCCCAAAATGTCTTTTTCTGTATCAGCATTTGCTTATATCACAGTAGATAATATTTAAAGGCTATGCCAAGTTTAATGGAATTCACACAGAAATAACAAGAGGCCTGCTCTGAGTAAGTCTCAAAACATCCAAATTAGTAGCAGGTTATCACACTGCTTTTCTCAGAGCTGCTCTAAAGTAGTGTATTAAGCCTTATTCAATGAAATGTACTGGTAAGAACAAAAGTTGTTTCAAGAAACAGGCTTCTCATAGGTGGGTGGCATAAAAGACAAACTTGGGGCAAAGTAAAGAAAGGAGCATACTTTCAGGCTAGTTGACAAAACCTAAATAAATACGAAATGTTTTTAAAAATAATATTCCTCTATAAATCCTATCAAAGTTTGGGTCAGTGAAAGTTAGGCAGTTCTTTTTGGAAGAGTAATTGTTCCCCCAGGAAATTTGTGCTACCTCCAATGAAATTAATGTACCTGTCTGCCAATGTCATGGTTTAATTCTGGCCAGCAACTAGGGACTACACAGCCGCTTGCTCATTCTTCCCTGCTCCCAGTGGGGTGGGAAGGAGAATTGAAAAAAAGAAGTAAAACTCGTGGGTTGAGTTAAGAATGGTTTAATAACTAAATAAAATATAACATAATTATTATTATTATCATTATTATTATTATTATTACAAAAAAAAAGATATAAATAAAACCCAAGAAAAGACAAGTGATGCACAATGTTATTGCTCACCACCCGCTCACCAATGTCGAGCAGCAATCTGCCCCTCCCAGCCAAGTCCCCCAGTTTATATACTGAGCATGATGCTATATGGTATGGAATATCCCTTTGGCTAGTTCAAGTCAGCTGTCCTGGCCATGCTCCCTCCCAGCTTCTTGTCTACCTGCTTGCTGGCAGAGCAGCGGAAACTGAAAAGTCTTTGACTTGGGATAAGTGCTACTTAGCAACAAATAAAACATCAGTGTGATATCAACATTATTCTCATACTAAATCCAAAACACACTGTACCAGATACTAAGAAGAAAATTAACTGTATCCCAGCCAAAACCAGGACAGCCATTTAGAAATACTGTTAGGGGGAAAAAAAAGAAAATTTAAAAAAAAAAAAAAAAAAAGAACCTCTTTAATTAGACCACTTACTGTACTGAACATTTTTCATACATATACAAAGGTTAAGCAAAGGAAGGCTTGGGAGGGAGACCTTTAGGGAATAGAGTAATGGACAAAAATATAGCGAAAGAACTAATCATCTTTCACCTGTATTTTAAATCAGGAAAATTGTTATAAAAAGCCCATCATGGATATCCATGGATATCTGTCTCCAGCTGCTTCTAACTCATCCGTTTTGAAGGTTCCTTCTTGCCTTGGAGTGGCTTTGGAGGCAAACCCTCCTTTATCCAAATGTGGGGAATGTGTCCCAAGGGTAACATTCTGGATGAAAAGGACTGGTAAAATACTGTCGGGGGTGGGGGGTGGGGCGGTGTGCTGATATCCCTTATCATCTACTTGTTTTTCTTGCTGACCATTTCCTGCCTTAACAAAACTGAAACCCCTATTACTACTATTGGCTATTACACCACAGGATCATGTCATCCTCAAACATAAAACAAAATATTCTTTTCAGTCCCCATTGCACTTTCTTCCTCTCCTCAGATATATGACATGATACACATGGGACATCTTCAGGATGGAGAAATTATCTCAGCTGGTAGGGGTGCTGGCAAGAAGGGACAGGTATTCACAAACAAGAATCATGTTCCTAACTTGTAATGAGGGGAGAATTCCACAAGTCAGTGAGCCTGAGTCTCTAGCTTACTGAACAAAATACATTTTTGCTTTTTTAATTGATATATTGAGAGGTGTAATTCACCTTTTTCTAATCTTTTTCTGTTTAAAAAATTGACAATTTCAACCTTCCTGGTTAGGGCACATTTTCCATTTCTTTTATTTGTTCTGTTAAATTAAATAAAATCAGAAAAAAATTAAGCAATGAACATGCTGAGAACTCATGTGTCAGAGTCTTCAGAGCCAGAAATTTCAAATTACTACAAACAGGCAATAGAAATGTGAAATAAACTAACCTATTAGGCTTTTTTAATATTTTTTTTTAATAGGATGACTATATAAGGGCAACAGCTAGCACAAATAGATACATTCAAATTAGGTTTAGGTAAATAGTTCAAAAAGTGACAGAAGGGTACAACTGAGTGAGGCATTAAGGAAGTTGGTTTGGACCCTTAATTGTAATTGGCCATTTTCATTCCCTCTTCAAAATAGTAACTGCTCAACACTGTATCCAGGCCTCCTTCATGAACTCTCTGTCTGGTTGATGAACCCAGATATCTGAAATCAACTTTACAGACAATTGTTGTTGGCATTTTTTAAATGAAGAGGTCATGCAAGCAGTGTCTGCTATTCCTCACTTTGACAAACTCAAACTCAAACTGTCTTGTCTTCAATTCCATATTTAGTGTAAATGCAGTGGGAAATGGTGTAGGTTTTGCTTAGCTTTCTTTTGGACAGTCAAGATTACAAACCTGGCTGTAAAAGGCAGTAAATGTCTCCATTTTCATTCCTCCTTAATGTCTCCATTTTCCTTCCTCCTTAAGTTCTCTCCTTTGCTGCAGGAATGTTCCTGCTGAGCAGTGATTATATTTTAAGGTTCTTAAATATAGGACTGAATTCAGAGCTAAATGTTACCTGAGCCTTTTCATTTCCATCCACTCTATAGATCTGGATTTGGGGCATATCACTTCATTTTTTTTTCCTCCACCGTCGTGACTAATGTGAATGTAAATTCTGTTTTGCAAAACAACTGCAAAATAAAACTGCATAGCTATGTGGCATAGCATTTAATCTTTTTTTTTTTTTTTTAGAAAATAGATTACTGAAACTCATTTAATTGCTGTGCAGCTATATTCTGACTAATCATAAGACCTGATGCTAGTCATGTTAGTATCTATAGCAGAAAGCAGCATATCCCTGGATTTTCCATTTTGTGCACTAGTGATAATACATTGAAAGATAAAAAGACTACATTAAAAAGTTAGAAAAAAAAATGATAAGTGGGTGCATTTTATGTTTTCCAAAGTTTAATAAAGAAATAAGAGACAGAAAGGCGGAATTATGTGTTAAAGCAATCACATTTTTATCATATGAAACAGCTTCTCCCTGTTTTCTGTATTAGAGATGGTTAAGTCAACATGGAACTGGGAAATCACTCCATTGTGAAAGAATGGGGTGTCTAGAAGCTTACTGGTTCATTTTTTAATTGCTTGAAGTTTATATAGTCCTTTCCTAAAGAGAAAAACATCACTCACATTACCTGTTGTAAAGCTGGGAGCACAGTGCCCTGAGCTGATGGCACCTTCCTGTGACTGGCACACCAAGAAAGTGCTCATTAGCTAGTTTCTGGTCAGCCGACAACTTCAGTAGCTTGAAGGAAATAAAGAACTACTCATTTTTGCAACATGCCAGAACGTTGCTGTTACGTAGGGTTACGTTAGAAAAGAATAACCTAAACCTGGTAGTTCTGGGAAACTTGATCGGAAGACGTACAAGATGGGTGGATGGAAAGAGCTTTTGTACATCTAAATTTTGTCTATAATAGTTTAGTAGCTCATTGCTCCCTATAAAATAATCAAGATTCTAATCCACTGTCCTGTTCTCATAAAACATTCCCAAATACGTTAGACTGACTGACCCAAGCCTTTGAATTGCTTTGATTGTCCATCATTCTTCTGTTGCTGAAGGTAACCAGATGGTCTGAATAAATGCTTGCCCATTTGCACAGCAATGTATATGCCTGCTACAAGATGAAATAAGTTTCCTGCTGAGGAACTGAAGCAATAGTCAGCTGTCCTCAGCTGGAAGGACACTTCATTAGATCCTGTAATGTTAAATCTGACAGATGATGGGAAACCTCTTAACAGCTTTGGAAGGGGACAGAGCACTTAATAAGCTGCTGTAGTTCAGAAATGCATAGAAACCACTAATTATTTTTACTTATTTTTAATATGGAGAGTACTATATGACTAAAACACTAGTTAACTCATTTATTCGTTACTACAAAAAATTAATTCCTGCCCCTAGTAAAGTGAAATTTTGCTTTAATTCTGGTCTTTGTGTCCTTGCAAAACAAAGCTGCATATGATAATAATTAATTATGTTAATTTTCCACATATTACTATACACCATCTTAAGCTAAGAAATATGTTCCATGGAGACAGGACCAGTTTAGTGTCCTTTAAGGAACCAGCTAAGTCCTGGACTCATAACTGTTTCCTTGATCAACACAGTTTATTAGTTGGTGGGCACATTTCATCTGCAAGGCAACTTTATATTGTTATTTTGATTTTTAAAGTTTTTCAATCTCTACTCAAATGTTAATGTGGCATAGAAAGTAGAGTAATTACATCTGGAGCATAATTTATATGGAAAATGAACTGATGGTTAATGGATAGGTGCCAGACTGTCAGATAAACTGTACAGCTTCTGGGAGTAAAAAAGAGTTTTTCCTAGATCTATACAAAGTGGAAACAGGAATTTACTGCTAGGGTAGCTAATCCATGTACACATCCAGCAAAGACAAGAAAGAAATGGAACATCACAAATGATGCTAGAGGTGAACTGCTCCCACATCCAAAGCAGTTATTTTCTTGAAGAAAAAAACGTTTTGGAATCACATAGCAACAAGGGAGGAGAAAATTATTACCTGCAGTGGCATATCAATACAATCCACAAGAACAATGAACTTGATCGCAGTTGGAAACAAAACTGTAGCCCTTACAAAAGGCCTACTAATCCTAATTATTTAAAGGTCATCCTATGGGTTGTGTCATTCACTTTAACTCATTCAGGTTTTCCCAAAATCAGTCTTCCTTAGTGCTGTCTTTCAGGTATGTAAAATTTCCTACCCAGAGTGTTCTGCCACACTAATGCAATCATAAAATATGATCTACACATTCAGTGTTTTACGAGATACAGATATGGGCAAGCTTCTTCAGAAATTCATGGTGTTCCAAAAACTGAACCTGGTGCTCTTGCTGAAATACTGCCATGGAGTCGTAGAATCATAGAATCGTTTAGGTGGGAAAAGACCTTTAAGATCATCGAGTCCAACCACTAACATAACACTGCCAAGTCCACCACTAAACTATGTCCCATTTATGTGTGCAACTGATATATTGGTGATCAGTTTTGATTATTACAGTTATAAACTTCAGAACACACTTAGCCTTAAACTTTTATCATCGCACTTTTTAGTCAATGTCTTGACAGCAGGAAGTACATTGTATTTGAGCCCTTGTCCATGTTCTTTTGAGAGCTGCATTGTTCTGTGGGAAAGATCTGATGCTAGGAGAACACAAATTGTGATTTTCACAGCCAAATGAATTACATTTGTATTAAATATGGACTGTAAGAACAAACAAATGTTTTTAACATCGGTTGGTGCTTTCAGAGAGTCATTTTTCTTTAGTGCAGTGATTGACATTTGTTTCAGAATGTTCTAGGGAACAGTTGTCCAAAGAGATTAAATAGTTAAAGTAAAATTTGCATTAAGAGTTGAATTACAGGTTCATTGTAGCCTGATTCATAATTATTAATTGGAATCGAAGACATTCTTTTGTTTGGAAAGGAAAGATAGAAGTATTTGACACTTTGAAAGTGTCAGCATGAAGGCAATGCACCATGCCAACCACAGATGGGAATATTAGTGAATATGCTGCCACTGCCTTCTTTTTATGCTAATAGAGAACCTTGTTTATTCAAGCTGTTTGAAAATAGTCTGTGCCCTTTGTGTTTTACTGCACACTCCTGTGCTATTGTTTGTATTTCATAGTCTGTTTAAATGAATTGAAGGAGAGCATAATTGTTGAGGGCACCTGGGGTACTTGATGCCACTAAGACTCATTTTAAATATGTTCTCTTCATGAAGTCTATTGTTTATTTGTTTGTTAAAAATAACAAAACAAAACAACTTTGATTTACTTAGAAGAACACAAACGTTTGATGGGAACACATTTTGACATTCTATGTTCTTCCTGTGCAGTCCAAGTAAATGAGATTTCATATATTATGTCTTACTATGTTTGAGAGTTTGTTCCAAACAAATAGGCAATAGATGTCATGAACTCAAATGCAGAACACATACAATTAAAAAGCACATTACTCTTGTCGCCACAGTGAAAATGATGCTGTTGATATGTATAACAAAGCAATATAGATGATGTATCAGTGACTATAATACAACTCAAGAAACATTGCTGGAAATACATTACATGGGTATTCATCACATGCTACTTTTTCTGTCAGAAGGCTGTAGTTCATCTTTTGAATGAGACCATTCAACTGGAGCTGAGAACATGAAGCTTTCCCTGCTTCCTGAGCAGGCAAGCTCCACAGTGGCACTCCCTGATCAGTTTCTAAGTGCTGGGAGATTTGGCATACTTTTTCTGATCCATCCTTTATTATCTTATCTAACTAGAAGACTCTATTATGGTTATTAAGAGCCTTCCAAAAAGGTGTTCTTCAACCAGAAGTTGTGGAGTGGCAAGGTTTGCAGAATAAAATGTATAGTTTTCAGTGATTCTTTCCATTCCTCTTACTTGACAAGAATAATAGAAGATGAAAGGGGAAAAAATAATTCTATTTATTGCAGCAATATCCATGAATTCCATGGTCCCATTGTCCTGTGATGAAGTCTAACATTGTCTCTTATGGTTTCTTCCCATCGTTCTTGTTAAAGTAATCTAAAAACAGTGTTACAGATTAATAATGATGAACACAGTACTTCCTCCATTTTTTTTACACACTTCAGAATGGTTGGGATCCATAGTCAACCTTTGTTTTGTTTTGGGCGTGTGATGTTTTCTAAACTCAAGTGCTCAATAAGATTTATTGAGTGTAGCAGAAGACATCTCCTTATGTCTCTAGTATTATTTGCAGCAATTTTAAGTGAAGAAAGCTGCAAATCAAAAGGTGATCATTAGTCACCCAGATTTTCTAGCTAGTTAAGTTATCTCTAAATTCAGCCATGTATTGTAAAACTTTATTCTGTGTGAGATCTAAAGAATATTTTAGGAAATGGAGCAGGCATTCACTGCATTTAACTGCTCCCTTTGGGCAAAATGTCCTTCTCACTCTTGTAACTAAAATGCAGTGGGTTCAATAAAAGGAGAAGGGGTCAGGGTGAGCTAGGGAATAGAAGAGGAAAGGACTGACTTCTCTTTGACCTGGCTGGCTCTTTACAATAAACTGTCATTACTTCATGGGCTCGCAAGTTTTGTGAGGGACATTAGGTCAAGACTCTTTCCACATCCATTAGTCGCTATAAATTCTCCCCAAAGCTGTTGGACTTTAAGTACATTTTGTGCTAGTACTGGCCCCACGTTAATTTACTTTGATTTATCCACTATTATTTAAGCATCTTAGCCCCTAAGCCTTCAGGGTTAGGTGGCATGTGGAAATTCTTCAACAAGAAGTATGAGACGAAAAACCATCAAGGCTCTGTACATTCTAGATCAATAAAAAAAAATTATTTTGTTAAAGACATACAAAAAAAGAAGGAAGTATGCTAGCACTTTATAGATCTGATATAAAACCTGCTGAATTCTTTATTTTTGTTAATGAAGAATATTTGGTTTTCCACACTTGAGAATGATAATTTGATTGAGATTGAGAATGATTGTGATAGACACACAAGCAGGGTAGGAGACTGTTTTCTAGCCGGTACTTAAATATGAACACATATGAACTTACTGCTCTTGACTGCTAGAACTGGGTAGGGAAACTATCTTTCACCCTGGCTGAGCCCAACAATTGTTGGTATCTCTAAGATATTTCTTATTCCCCAGCTTGATTTCCCCAGAAAATGGGGCCAACTCAAGCACTTCTTTTTGCAATGGACTTTCTAATTTTTTGTATTTTAAAATAAATAAATAAATAAATATTCTTCCCCATATGTTTTACTGTTACTAGCCTTGGACATTGACTTTGGCATTTATCCAGTAACCCTCTTCCTGTGGATTCAAGAGTCAGCAGTTGGAAGTGTGGGGCTGTTTCTTGAGACTCTGCATATGGCTTTGGTCTCCTCTGTTCCAGAATGATGAATTCCTGCTGGAGGCACTTGCAGAGAAAGGCTACTAGACTAATCAAATAGAGTAAGCAGAGGTTAAAAGGGTTCTGGGTTTCAGCCCAATGAGAAAGTCTAAAATCATGTTTACTCTCCCAAAATCCCTAGGACATAAAACCCAAAGAAACAGAAGGCATTTTCATGCTTGAAGCATTTTTTCCTAGAACAGCTCTTATATTCAAATATCATTATATCATGTATTAAGTTAGTTGAGTAAATCTGGTGAATGATTAATGAAATTGAATTATTAAAGAAATTGGGCCTTTATGTCAGCTGGATATTTTTAAAAAATCAATAGAATCACTTGGGTTAATTGAGTCAGCAAGCTGTGTTTGACAGCTGATGAATCCTTTCTTACAACTTGAAGAACTTTTTTTAAAAAAGGCTTGATAAAATCAGAGTCCAGACTGAGAAAACCTATAAGCAGGGGTCTTAAAGGACATCAGTTACTTTTTCAGAGTAGCAAAAATAGAATCAAACACCTTCAGAATTGTCCCTGCAACCTTGCAATAGAAAAATTACTGCTGAGTACTGAATTAATACTTATTAGCACCGAGTCACTTCCTAGCTTTTAACTTTCACATGGTTCACTAACTTCTTTGTTTTCTGTGTGTGTCGAATCTTTCTCTCCCCAGAGATTTGCCTTTTGACCAAGGGCCGTCGAACTGCCAGTGTACGAGCAGACACGTACTGTCGCCTGTATTCCCTCTCAGTGGACAATTTCAACGAGGTTCTGGAAGAGTACCCCATGATGAGAAGGGCCTTTGAAACGGTGGCAATTGATAGACTTGACAGGATAGGTATAATTTTTTTTCCCATATTAGGAATTCTTAAAATCTTTCTACCTTTTCTTTTCCTTGAGTTGCAGGACAAAATGCCTCAAATAAACCCTTCTTAAAAGTTTTGTTTCTGTTACACTGCAGTAAATGTTCTGTTGATCTATGAATAAGACATGTGTCCAGACAAGAAATTCTGCAATCTGACTTTTAAATAATAAAAACCTTTGAGTTTTAGAAAGCTCTCATACTCCTCTGAGGATTATTTTATATACTTTAATTATCATTAGTATTATTTATTAATCCTGCATATTTCTTCTGCTACCCTCAGCACTTGATAGGGCTTTTGCTGTTTCATAAGCAGTAGATGACATTTTCCTACATAAGTTGTTTACAGATGACATCTATAATGCTGGGAAGAGCTGAAGCTGCTCAGCACTCACAAAACCCGTGTTTGTTGAAGTGAATTAATCCTTTGCAGCAGGGCTCTCATTTTCCTCGCAACATGGGCACTGCTAGCATTGATGGCTGCATACTGGCATTACTCAGATCTGCTTGCAATCAGAAAAGCAGGCCAACAATATCCAAGTGAAAGGCAGAAGGATATGGCAGATTATCAAAACAGGGTGTACGAAGTCTGCTGTTCTGCATCCAGACATTTGGACCTCTCAAGTAGGACATACTAGATAAAATACATGGTCTTTGGTTGGGAGAATTGCACTCTGATCATCATTATTGACACTGGTTTTAAAATGCAGCTGTGCATAAAAAAAATAATTTATCCTGTTTGGTGGTGTTTCCTCAACTTCACAAGAAAACTCCAGTGTAAAGGATTTCTCCACATCACTCTTTCTCAATACAGTTATGTCTGCAGTTTCTTCAAAGCTAATACAGAAAGAATTGCAGGGCAGTGTCGTTGTGCTGTCTATTCTAAGCTGAAGATGCGATTTGGAAGAAAGTGTGGTTTCTTTCATATAGCAAGAGTAAAGAAATGAAATACAGGTATAGACCTGTTTTAGTATGCTGCAGATTGTGAGCACCCAGTGCGTTAATTTATATTATCAAGTCTTTTCAGACTCTTACAGTTTGTCTCTCAAGACTCTCAGGAAATGTAGTCCACCTCTAAGTAATGTGTGCTCAGATCATATTATTAGTAAAGTGCAGTCTGCTCTTGGAGCAGCAATCCCATCTGAAGTGCTGTGTTTTCTCAAAACCAGAAACAATTGAGTGCAATTGTGTTCCTGTGTGTCTGATGACACAGAATAGTGTCTACGCCTTGCAGACGCTGAGAGCTCAAGCAGGCATCGGGACACAGTGTACAGCAGCCTTTATTGTGTAGGCAGCTGTCACGTTATCCGTGAGTTCGTATTAGTTCACAAGCATTTAAAAAGACAATTTCTTGCAAGCTAGTGGTCACTGGTTACTAGCGTCTAATAATTAGTTCCAGGGAGTGTGCTAAATGGCAGGTGTATTTATAATTTATGTAACAGTTTGGTGGAAATTAGGACAGTTTTGCAACGAGAGAGAAAGACGAGATACACGCAGAGCCCGAAGGCTTTTTCCGCCCCGTTCTTGTGTAAATGACCGTGGTTATGTTCCCAGAGCAACTGTAGTAACAGCAGTACGCTACAAGTGAAGGGGCGCAGAAAGACGAGGTGCCTTTGAGCGCAGTGGTGTTGCGAAAGCCCGCCGTGCTGGTGCAGAGAGGGGGGGGACCGGCTGTGTGCGGAGGCCAGCCGCCGGGAGCGGCCGGCCAGCCCGAGTCGCTGTGGCGGTGCCCGGTGTGGGCCTCACCCGCCGTGGGCCTCACCCGCTGAGCTGCGGCCCCTGCTCAGCCCAGTGTTTGCTGAGGCTTTCCCGATGTACGGCCCTCGGTGAGGGGTGCTGAAGCGCAAAGTCAGAGCGGGGGTCTGCCCCTGCGTGTCAGGCTCGCTAACCCTTCTGCCTCTCTGTGAAGGGAAGAAGAACTCGATCCTCCTGCAGAAGTTCCAGAAGGACCTCAACACCGGGGTTTTCAACAACCAGGAGAATGAGATCCTGAAGCAGATCGTCAAGCACGACAGGGAGATGGTGCAGACCATCGCCCCGGTGAGCTTGCAGCAGGTGCCCGCTCTGAACTCCAGCACCTCGGCCTCGGCGTCGCGCGTCAGGACGCAGTCCCCTCCCGTCTACACCGCCGGCAGCCTGTCCCACGGAAACCTGCACTCCCCCTCGCCCAGCACGCAGACAGCCCAGCAGGCTGCCATCCTCTCGCCCTGCTCCTACACCACTGCCGTCTGCAGCCCACCCGTACAGAGCCCTCTGGCCGGCCGAACTTTCCAGTACGCCTCGCCGACCGCCTCGCAGCTCTCCCTCATGCAGCAGCAGCCGCAGGTGCCCCAGCAGCCCCCGGGGGCCGCGCAGAAGAGCGAGGTCCACAAGAGCACCCAGGCCCTCCACAACACCAACCTGACGCGGGAGGTGCGGCCCCTCTCCGCCTCGCAGCCGTCCCTGCCCCACGAGATCTCCACCCTGATCGCCAGGCCTCACCCCACCGTGGGGGAGTCCCTCGCCTCCCTCCCGCAGCCTGCCCCCGGCCCCAGCGTGCCCCCGGCTGGCCGGGCCACTGTCCCCCAGCGGGTCTCGCTTTTCCGACAGATGTCCTCGGGAGCCATCCCCCCGAACCGGGGGGCCGCGCCGCCCCCGGCCCCCCTGCCAAGGGATTCTTCTACAGTCTTAAGCACAGAGCCCGAGGGAGACAAACCGCGGTTTGCGTCAAACTTATGATCCCTGGTCACTGGGAGCAACAGACTTGTAACGAACTGAGCACCGTCCCCGGAACTGTTTTAGCCTGTTTCCTAATGTACCCCAGCAGTCTACCATGACAAAAATTGTTTAGACAGCTTTGCCCTACGTAACGAATGTAAAAATTTTTATATATATATATATATATATATATATATAAAAACAATATATATATATCCAAAACCCCCCCCCCAGAATTAAAAAAAACTTGTTTGAATTCATGTCTTCCTTTCCTGAAACCATTAAAGAAGTGTAAATTCAGCTGTAATATTAATTACTTTTAACATGTCGACTTTAAAATCAGTCTGGCAGATTTCTCTCTTTATGAGGTTTGCTATTTTCATGGGGAAATTATCAACACAATAACAAACTTCAAACAAGTCTATTAAAAAAAAAAAAAAAAAAAGAGAGAGAAATTTCAATCTAACTAACACATAGCACTGACCGAGTGATGTTCTGAAACCTTTGTTATTTCATTTATTGCATACACGTTAATTTCTCGTGAATAGTTCAGTTGTTATTTCCCATTGCATTTCATATGTTAGCACTTTCTGTTGGGAATTAGATTGGAAAAGAAATACGTTGCAAACACCTGCAGTCAAAACGCTGGCACTAGCACTCCTCTGGATAGGTTGTAACCTCACAACACGTCAACCCTTCTGTTGTTTCAGAAAACTGGGTGGACTTTGATCTTCACATTGCTAAAGACTTTTACAAAGACTATGAATATTGCCATTGTAAATAACTTTTTAGACCCAAACAAAAATAGCTGCTGTGTGGTGTACCATTGCAAGGTCTTTGTTTAGGAATTTAGGTTCTGCTCTTCACTTCAAAAGTTACAGTTTTAAAATTTGTTAAAGCTAAGTGCAACACAACTGTTAAATTGTAATGCAATGGCTTAAAACCTACAATGCTACTTTTACATGCAATGTTTTATGCAAAATTGTACGCTTGATCCTGCAAACCGCTTGTACTTCACCAATACCATCACTTTTCTTCTCCTTGCCCTCAATAGCATCTGAGAATATTCCATGCATGCTTTGGAGAAAAAAAAAAAAAAAAAAAAAGGAAAAAAAAGAAAAAAAAAAAAAGATGACTAAAAATAGGTTCAGTCAGCCATTGTAGGAAAAGGCTTTATGGTATCTTAGAAAATAATAACCATTCGTTAATTGTGTCTACCTTAAAATTCCTATAATGCTGACTCTGAATCTCTGGTTTAAGTCTAGAAGTGAGGTTTTTCATTTAAAAGATTATTTGTAAACCACAGCTTGATTTAGGCTTTCAGGTGCTTTCTGTGTCTTCACTGTAGTTTTGTAGTTGACTGTGGTGTTAATTTACAAAAATAAATATAATATAGCATCAAGTCTGTCTGGAAATGCACGATTTGCTCTGTGTATATTGTAATTAAATGGTTAGTATATCCTAAGGCATGTAGTGTCAAACATAGCCCATAGGTATGAGGTTTATTATTTTTTATGTCTTCAAAACAGAAAGGAAACGGTGACAGAAAGCAGGGTTAAAGCATACTGTTTTGTGAATGTTTTGTTTTGTTTGCTCAAACCTTCATGTTATCATATCCACAAAAAAAAAAAAAAAAGTTCTTTCGTAATCATTTGTGCCTGATTTGTCACATTAAATAGAGACTGAAACTAAATGTGTCATAATTTAACTCATTGAAAAATCAGCATTATGGATGTGATACAAGCATATATTCTGTTCCTTAAAACCCAGCTGACTCATGTTAAGGAAGTGAATGCAAAGGAGTTCTTCTTTTCCCATTAATGCTGAGTTTAATGATGCATGGAAAAATTAAATAACATCACAAACTACATAATGCAGTGAATCCAGATGTACTTGAGAGCCAAGTAAATATTCTAAAGTTAACAGAGCTTGAACCCATGCTGCCTGTTATGCCTTTTACTAAAGTGGTACATCAAATAAAAATTTTAAAAAACCTTCCAGTTTTTGCTGACTCCCACTCACCGGTAAAAATCAATGTAATTAACCCATTAACACGCTGTTGCCATTAATTTAAGTGGCCCAGAGTAGTATATGGGGAAATGATTGTTTAAAAGTGTTTAGAACATTATGGATACGCTGCAAGACCATTTATTTATCAGTACAATACCCCTTATATTATTTTAATACTAACAAATTCTGTCAGCTAATTAAGATCATATACTGATCTTTCAAACTGTTTAAGGTTTACATTAAGGAGAAATGGGGTTAGTAGCGAAATATTTTTATATATATTTTTATTTTATTTTAAGCACTATAAAGAAATATTAATTCACATGGTCTTTCAGTGAAACCATAAATAATTTTTAATGACTTTGTAATAGAGTGGACAATATCTAGGATTTGTATGTTAATTTAAAAAAATGGTACAGGGTATAAAATTATATACGTATATATATATGTATGTATGAATGTACATATACTTAGATTAAGAAACAAATGACTCACATTCCTGTAATATAAAGGTCCATTGCTAGTTTCAGAACTGACCTATTTTCTCTGTACATAAGTAAGCCCATAAGTATGAAATCTCATGTCTGTACAGGATGAAATGTATTAATGAAAAAGGTTGGATCTTACTGATGCTGGGAAGACTGTAGAGCTGATTCTTACAATAACTGTATGATCAGGGATGAGTTAGATTTTTCTTTTGTCTTTGCTCAAAGCCATAAATAAATATATATAAAAGATTATTAATAAATTGAAAAAAATATATAAAAAAATAAAACCATGAATATTTTTTGGTTCCAATATCTTTATAACTGACCAAGTTTTGCTTTACCCTGAAAGAAGAACTGTTTGCTTTTCTCTTTAATTTGTTCTGAGCCCAGAATTGATATGCACTAAGTATGGGGAGGCGGGGAAAAAACTGCCTGAGTAATAATGTGGACTGTAGGAAAAAGAGGGCTTAGAAATTCGAGGATACTACCTGATTTACTCAAGCAATTCCTAAGCTATATTTCCTCTATAGATTAGAGGAATTTATTATGCTAAAAACATTTTCCTCACATAACTCTTATTTAAGCCATTACCACTAACCTGTAATATTTCTTGAGTACAAATATTTAAACCTGGAGTTTACTTACATTTACAATTTTAAATATCCTGGGAGACAATCCCAAGTAGTTGTTAGTATAACTTAAGGAAACTGTATCCTATTATATTTTCAGTTTATCTTACTATGTGTGCCAATCCCAGATGAAGTACTCCTGAACTTGGGTATAAGAGTTGAGATTGCAAGGAAACATTGATTTGCAAGTAGTGTTCATTTTCTGTGACTTTTCAGGTCATTGTAAATGAAAAAGCATAGTCCATTCAAACCAACAGCAGATAATTTTTTTGCATTAATTTCAGTAGTATCAATATAATCCTAGATTGACAAACTCTGATTGTAAGCAAGCATGAGTAGTTGTATTTTCAAATTGCATCGTAAAGTGTATTGTGAATTATTCTCAGTGGTATTTAGTTATTCTTTTTTATTTTGCATTACTACGATATAGCTCCATTCCAACTGTAGTCAATGAAATGATTTCCAAAAGGACCAGCATAGTACTAGAAAATTCTTGTTTAGCAGCAAAATTCAGTTGTCCTGTCTACATTTGACCACTGCACAGGGTCAAATACTTTGATACTTGGTACAGTCTTATTATTTCATACACGTTTGTGTACAGAACCAAAAGAAACAAAGGGGGTTTTTTAAGTGATATTTCATATCACTATGTATGATTTCAATATGTGCCTACACACCAATGTATATATTTTTAAAATCTGTCCGTTTCTACTATCTATATCTACCTCAGCTTACTTCCTATCGTATCTTAATTTTAGTTTAAAAAGCAGCAGGACTGGAACCAAAGTGAATTTTATTTTAAACAGCAAACTCTCATGTCTTGATGCATGTCATTAAGAGTTAAGCTTAATATTTCTATTTTCAAAATTTACTCACAAGCTCTCACACTGACTTCAGTATTCCTATCCATGTATGTGAGTTCTTTTCTACTTTATAGGTAACATTGTTCAGGGAAGAAAAGTGTTTTGTTTTAAAAATGTTTGATTTTTAAACAAAGCTGCGGTTCAACTGCTCTGGAAATATACAGTGACATTAGTAATTTCTGCTGTTCCAAAGTCCTCTGTTCACACAAAAAAATGTTACAAAATAGGAACAGAAAGTGTTTGTTTAGAAAACATGGGTCTGAGCTACAAGCATTATCTGGTACAGTCTAGAACATGCTATAAGAGTTGAGTGTGCAAATGTATTTTTCTAGTGAATTTGGCCTTCCCCTCCCTTCTTTTTTTTTTTAAGCAGGGAAGAGTAAAAGCATTAAAATTGCCCTAGACCATATCCTCTGAGAAACACATGTTGTGAATCTTGAATCTATACAATTTTACCAACAATCAGTACTCAGTGCTCCTTTGCATACTTAGCAATTTGAATCACCTTCTTGATTGGTGTAGTGGCTCATAGAGGCGGATGGCTTAATTTCTGGTCCATGGTTATATTTCCCTCACCTCTGTGAAGACATGCAGTATCTTAAGAACTTATGGTAGCACTGAATTTTTCAGGTCAAGATATGGGAACATTAGAAAGACGAACACAGTGATAGAGACAAGAAGAGTATCCCACTAAATGAATTGATTTTAAATCTACCTGTGTGTCTTCCATATATATTTTAAAATACTGCTACGTGTATGTGCACCCAGTTTAAAAAGTTATATGTTGTGAGAATTAAAACCACATTAACTAACTCCATTAGATGATTTAAGATGTACATCAAGGCTCAGGTGACCCTTGGTCTATGAATTCATAGGCTCAAGCGCACATTTGAACTGAAACTAAACTTTGCCCCATCTTTCGTATTTTTTACCATCCTCCAATTTTACATGTCAGATTTGCAGTGTGGTTCCCCCTATGGTCTGCTTTGAAGACAGTGTGCAGTGCTGAGTTAGTTCTTGCTGAAAGATCATTGACAAATTTGGGTCGAGTAGAACCACGGACCAAAAGAGAAGACAAGATGCCAAATGCTATGTCTACAAACAGTCCAAACTATCCTGGTCACAACAGAGAAGCAGGTACTTGAACCATTTCTCTGGAAAGTCAGCAGACACCTGCAGGGACGCTGATACTGAACCATGGGTCTTAACAAACCCAGGGTCCAATCTCAAAATGCATGTCCAATGTCAGCTACTTCTGGACTCCACAGTTACTGAAAAGTTTACACAGGAAATAGGTTCTGTAGCATTAGCAAAGCATCTTACCTGGCTTCTATTTAATGAATACTCTACTCTTTATAGGTCCCATATTGCAGTTGACATCACAAAATCTGACATGTTCTCTGGGTGATACACTGAGTGTGACCATTGCTCATGGATTTACTTACACCTTTTCTTCAGGAAGGAATATGTGTGCAGTCTTGGATCCTGTTTTGTCACTGCAGTGTAGAGTTTCTAAATGGAGAGATGCAGTTCTGAAGTAGGAAAAGTTCTTGTGTATCAGAGGGCAATAACTGCTGACCTCAGTCTTCATTGTAGACAGTTAGGCATTTTGGCTTTCTAGACCAGGCTCTTTTTGAGTTGGATTTTTTATTTCTCTGCAAAGTCAACATAAAAAATGGGTTTCCTCTGCTTGTTACACCAGAGGTGTAGTCTGTAGATATGTTGAGGAGATGCCTGCAGCGTTTTATATTAATTAGTTTTTTCTAAGTGCTGGAGGATTTACATCCAGTTATATCAGTTCCTCTACTCCAGCCAAGAGGCAGTGTGAGCAGTAACTGATGCCAGGTCATTGACCACCACAACAGGCAATCTTCTAGGTAAGGAGAGATGGCCAACAATATCAGAGGTGCTCTTACAAAGAACCATAAGTGCTCCTAAATATGACCTGGACTGATCAATTCACACCTGAATCCTCTATGATAAAGTAGATTATATTGTCATTGCAAACTTTGCTTTTTTCTTAATCTGCCAATCGATACCCTTTCTGCATATGATTTTTTTTCGTCCTGTGCTAAATCATCTTGGCAACAGAAATGTGTACTGATATTTGGAGGCAGTGCTGTATCTCAACTGTATTTCAGTTGAGCTGATACCTGTATGTTGATATTCAAAAAAGATTAAGAAATATCTTTTTTTTTTTAAAAAAGTTAAAGGAAGTTGCATTGTGTGCATTTTACCAACTGGTACTGTGCTAATATCTTCCTCCAGTAAGGGCCCAAGTAATTTTAATGTTTCACTTGGACCTTTTGTATTTTATCACTAATAATGGTGCCCTGGGCAGAAATGGTGAATGCCGTGGAAAAATCCAAGAGAATGGTTTGGACATCTCCTTTCTTTTTTTCCAGTAGCAAGAAGTTGTTCATCAGATCCACCAGACAAATCAGATTCTAGATAGGACAGCTCAATGCTTTTGCTTTTGTTTGTGTCTGCATTGCAATAAAAAAGTTGTGGACACAATTCAGAAATCCTAGTCAAAATCTTGACTGAACTCATGCACATAGAGAAATAAAATTCCTTTATAGAGCATATGATAATCTTATGTCAACTAGCACATAACATCAGAAAGCAAGCTTTTAGTCTGAACAAAATTCATTTGTTCACCACTGTATACATGACTGAAGATGGTACATGCCCCGAAAAAATGTGTAGTCTACTGTGGGGGTTAGATCACAGATAACCTCTAAGCCAGAAAGTGAGAAACTGTGTCTTTGGGCTTTTACTCTCTTGTTCTGTTCGTATACATTTAAATCTCCCAGAGTAACAAATCCAAATACCAAAAAAAAGATCTGTGACTTTACGAATCCCTTAGGTTTTGATCCTCTGTAAGTAAGCATTACAGTTGTGTTCCTAGTTTCTGTGAAAGCTGAATTAATCTGAATGAAAATGTCTCACGTAAGACATCTCTCAGATTTGCAGTTTGAGAAGATGAATACTTTATAGCCTTTATTTTCTTGCCTGGGTCTAGGATGGTCAAGTGTTCTGTGAAAGAGTAGACATGTTTTTCACTGGTCTTTTGCCATTTATTTTACAGCTTGCTGAGAACAAGGATTGGCATTGTTAATAGCTGGCAAAAACTGACATATCTGGGGTGGACTTACATAGTGTAGACAGTGTTATTACAGAAGATAGCACTAAACACAGAGCACCATATGTCATGGTCCTGGTTATGTTGGCTAAATCCATGATTGTCAATGAGGTCATGTATCGTTTATTGCTGCACTTTTCTGGGTCACTATTTGGTCTCTTATTCTGTCCCTAATAGCCCAGTGCAAGACAGAGATACTGAATATCTGGAACATACAGAAATTCTTCTGTCTTCTAGATCAGCTTTTTCATAATTTCAGCTGTGATAGGTGATAAAATACATTGTGTCAAGTGGAATGATTGTTCTTTGGCTTTTGTTCTTTTTTTTTCTCAGATGTTTGGGGGAGCTTTTCAATAGTAATGGGACATACTGATGTCATTGCCAGAGAGCAGTGAAAAGAGCAAAAGTGACAACAACAGTGAGTAGAAGAAAGGCAAAGAGAAGTGCCAGAGGCAGAAAAATTTTATTTCCTTGAAATAAGGCATTTGTGTTGAGATTCCCTGAAGGACATGAAAGGGATAGGGGAGGAAAGATGACAACATGTCATGTCCTATTTAAGGCTGCCAAGCAGCTCTGTCATGAGGGTAGCGATAAAGCAGAGACAGCAGGAGAAATCAATCTCTCTTGTTTCCATCACAAATACAGGACTTCTTTTAGGTAACTTATTTCATTTATTTTGAGAACTGAAAGCAGATAGACCCACTTTGCTGGTTGCTTCTGTTGGTATCAGAGATGGGCCTGCTAGAAGAGTGTAAGAGAGAGCATCTGGAAAATCACAAAACTGGTGGGTATTCTGGTCACTGATCCCATGCACCCTTTTAGCATTTTTTATATATTGAAAAATGCTATAGTAATTTTTTTGTCTTGTTATAATAGCATTGCACTCTGTGTCTCACAATTACTTTTATGAACATTGGAAAATATGCACAAGATTTGTCAACATTGCTAATTAAACTTCATAATAGGCTGAAGCAAGCTTACTATGAGTTGGTCCAAATAACTTAGATGGAAAACACAAAAAATACTACTATATCAGGACTTGGTGGAGGCTGCAACACTGTAACCAGCATACAAGATTTCCAAAGGTGTTTCTTCCAGAGTTCTAGCTTAGACCAAATCTTACCCTCCCACACATTCCCCTATCTTCCTTATTTGCTGTGGCCTATTTGCTGTGGCTTATCTCCCATTTCTTTTTTTGCACATCCTGTAAGGCATTTGTTGGTTTCTGGGAGTGAAGCCAGAATGTCACTGTACTGGTGGTGAAAGGCAACAAATCATGACCGTACCCTGCAAAAGTATGATAAACCTGTCTTTGGCAGCCACAGGGTATAATCAGAAAAGGTTACCTGTTTGCTTCATAGTATGTCCTGCAAACATTAGGGGCATAAACAGAACCATGGATTATTTTGAAATCCATCTAGAAGAAAATATCCAGAATATGATTGAATTCTATCTATTTGTACATTAAGTTTTGTTTAAACATTACAGCTGGGAGAAGGTGAGCTTGTTATAGATAGTAACAGCAAGTCTAGGATAAATAAATATACTACCTAGTGACTATGCTTACCACCCTACAATAAATGAGTATTGGAAGGAAAAGAGGTGTAACTCGTTCAACCATTAACATCTAAGAACACTCAGACAAATTGCATTTTGTGATGGAACATCTTATCTCAATAAACATGATGTAAATTTATTAAAAGTTTATTGGTATTAGCATTTTGAAGATATGCCTTTACAGCAAAATGATGGAAAGCTATTCAGTAATGTATAAAGAAAAAAAAATTAAACAAAATTATAAAGAATATAGCAAATTTGAAACATATTCAGTTATCTACATATATCTAAATCTCCTGTATGGGCTTTTATGTAGACAGCAGTACAGCCCAGCTTTTTACACCTTGAATCCAAAGCATACATGCTGGATGTTAAGTTGGCTACTGCCATCTGTGATCTCCAGCTGTTGCCAAGTGGATGCAATACCATTCTCAGTGGCTGATGGGACAGTTTTTCAGCCAGCAGAAGAATGTTGGGAATCAAAACTATTGCTTTCAAAATTTAGGTGGGGAGAAATGTTTTAGCCAAAATTATTTCCTAATCTTAAACTGTTAACCAGTTATGAAAATATTAAATGTATTACTTCAGACATTTTATTTTAGATTTTTTTAGCAAGTAGTATCTAGAACCCTTATTTATGTCATATATTAAGATTATACCATATACTAAGATTAAAGTTCCATTGGTAGGCATGTTTTGATTATTACCTTTATTTCTTACATTTCCTGTTGGTGCTTGAGAATAGTGTTTGAATGCAACAAAAAAACCCTAACCCAATAGAAATGAACAGAAGGATTTCTTTAAGGGCCAGAGTAAAGAAATGTCACACTCTACCAAGCACTATGAAAAAAAAAAATCTTCAGCTCTGCTCCCACAGTTTCACTGCAGTACCAGCCTTTCAGCTTCAGTGCATCTGTTCTGCACAGGATTATTCATTTAGTAGTTCATCCACTAGCCTTTTTGTAGTCTTCCCAAGTCCAGCTTGAATTTTCACTCTCTTCTCCAGGACAAATACAACCATTTACAGTGATTACCTGCCTTTTAAGGCTGTTTAAATGGTGCTACACCCATTGCACGGGTTGTGGGACTGGTGCACAGTCCAGCTGGCAGTCTGTGACTAGCAGCATCCCTCTGGGATCGCTATTCAGGCCAATACTGCTTAATGTCTTCATTAACACTGATGGTGGGACAAAGTGCACTCTCAGCAAGTTTGTCAACACCCCCAACTGATGGGGGTAGGGAGGGGGAGCAATTAATATGCTGGAGGACAAGGGTGTTCAATGGGCCCTCAACAAGCTGGAGAAATGGGCTGACATTGATCTCATGAAGGTCAACAAAACCAAGTGCAAAGTCTTGCATCTGGCATGGAACAACCTTATTCAACATTCCAAGCTGTGGGATGGCTGTGTAGAAAACAGCTTTGCAGAAGAGCTGGGGGACCAGGGGATCCCGTGAACTACAAAGTGAACATGAGCCAAGGTTGCACTCTGGCAGCAAAGGCAGAAATCTGCATGCCATGCTGTATTAGCAAGGCAGCAGTGGGCTGAGGGAAGTGATCCTTCCCCTCAATTCAGCACTTGTGGGACTGAATCAGGAGTATTGTGTCCAGCTCTGGGCTCCCCAAGGCAAGAAAAACATTGACCAACTGGAGCAAGTCCAGCAAAGGATCAGCAAGATAGCTGGGGGCTGCAGCAAGAGAGGTACAAGCAAAGGCTGAACAAGCTGGGCTTGTTTAGCCTTAAGATGAAGTGGAGGGGCTTGGGAAGGACTGACTGCTGTCTGTGAATTCCTGGTCAGAGGATACAGATGAGGTGGAGCCAGATTCTTCTTGCTGGTGCACAGCAGTAGGTTGAGAGGTGCTGAACATAAGTTGGAACATAGGAAGTTCCTACTAGATATACAGGAAAAAGTGTTTTTTCACTAATAAGATAGGCAAACACTGGAACAGGAGCCAAATGAGGCTGTAGGATCTCCACCCTTGGAGGTGTTCAAGACTCAGCTGGGCATGGCCCTGGGCACCCTGATCTAGTTAGACCTGTTTTGTACTAGATAGACCCCAGAGATCACTTCCAACCTAAATTATTCTATGACTGCACAACCCCAGTGCCACCATCCATGCCCGCCACCCCTGCTCCCTCAGCACCAGCCACTTAGTGTGAACAAGCTTGGATCCAATGGTTTGTGTAACAAGTCACAGCCACTGCTTCTTTGTTGCTAATACTGAGCCTTTTCGTGGCATGGATGTTGCAGAGCAGCCCTTGTACCAGGAGATTTAGAAGCTGAGTTTCGTGAAATCCCTCCTCTAGTTAAAAGAAAGGGATAAAGAGAAGAATGCTTAAATAAAGCTGCCAATTCTTTCCTCAGACAGTGTTATTTCTGCATACACTCAATCCTCTTCTGTTCACTCAACTGACAAGTATCTTTACTATCTCTTGTACTTAACACTATGGTACCAGCAGGCTGGGCTGCACTCCCTTCTGTCTCCTGCTATAAACCAGAACAAAAACTGTCAGCAAACTTGTGGTTATACAGCCAAAACTCAGTCTTCATTTGTGGCAGCAGTGCAACAGGCAAAATTAAAGCTGATATAAGCATCTTTCTTATGCTTCTGTGTGGATTATAGCCCAACATCCTCATCTGTAATACAGAAACCAGGGTATACTTATTTTGTATGCATTGTCACTGTTTGCACTCAAGCTGAACATGGCCCTGCATGTTCACTCTGTATGGAAGGGAATTAACTATTTTGTTCAGCTACAAATCAAATTGATTTTATGTGTGTGCAATGATTGTTTATGGCCCAATAATACTGAAAGATTAAAGGTAGAAAGCTGAGCTAATACCTGTAAATGCTGTTCTATGAGGAGACAAGACTTCAGCTAGTAGTGTGCTTCTTCCAGACATGCCTGGATTGTGTTACAGCCATTGCTCTTCATTCAGGCAGTGACTTCAAAAAGCTGGTTATCAGCTTTGTTTCATTTTTGAGGATAAAAGGTTCTTTCTGGTTAAAACCTGAGCAGTAGACAGGCCTCTTTGGCTTTGCTGGGTGAGTGGCATCCTAGAGGTTTCTACAGGCCAAAGCAGTCTTAGTGACTGAGATTGTTTTCTCATTTCAGAGGGCAGACTCATGGCATTTTGAAACATTTCCTTCCAGTCCTCACACCTTGCAGCCAGAAGCATGGAGCAGTTAACATCTGAGTGGGCTAAGAAGAACCCCAGAGAGTAACCGCTGCCTAATGCAGTCGTGGATTGCTCTTGGTAGTATCTTATTTAATTAGGGGATTAAATATTAACATGAAGCAGTGGTATACTGCATGCTGCTGCAAGTTTATTATGTATCTCAAGTTTGGTGGTAGTCTCTCTATGTCAAAGGAGGCTTTAGTCATTTTTAGGTACATGCCACAAAATTCAAGGCTATATGCTCAGTTAGTTCCTGAGCAGATAACCATGGTGACTATATGACCTTTGTAACACTAGCTTTCAGCAAATCTAGTTAGCTAGGTGAGGTGCTGCACTACCATTCAGAGTCAATTCTGAGTCATTGCGACATATCTAAAGATTTCTGCAAGTAGCCATTATTACAAGAAATTTCTGTTTCTTCTTTTTGGGCTCACATATCATACTCAGAAATATGGATTCAAATGAATCATCTTTCTGAAGATGATGCATAAGCCAAAAGGAAAGCAGCAGAAGTTTCTTATCCCAAGGGAAGCCTTCTGGCCATGTTTTTGGAAGAGAAAAAAACAACTTGTGCTTTGAACAAATGTGATTTACAGCCATTGAGACACAGAAGATGCAGAGGCTTACACAGCTGAGTTTTTACAGTCACTTTTTTAGAGTGGAACTACTTTTCCAAGAATAATGGTTTTGTCCAGTTACGTCTGTACATCTTGGACTGCATGGAACCTGCACTTATCATAGGACATAAAAAATTGCAAAATGCTGCATTACTTTCTCTAGCCCCAGGTAGAAATTCTTCATTTCATAGATTCCACAGTGGTCAGCTTCCTTTATTCTGAGCAATAAAAAATGTAATAAAATCTGAAAACTAAAATAGTAACATATGTGTCTGCCACTGCCAGTCTCTTATTTAAGATTTCTTTTTCCATGATCCCTTGGCCTGTCATCCTTGCATTAATTTCTTTCTGCAGTGTGTAAGTTAGTAATAATGTCCCCTTTTATTGCTTTTAACTGCTTTATTTTGTTGTAAACCTGTGCTTTTGATTACTAAGTTCTCTTTTTTTTTTTTTTAACAGTTAATGAATGATTTGATTTACTTAAGGCTAGCCTTACATCTGTAAAGATAATTTGCAAGCCATTGTAATTAATTAAAGTGTAAAGTCAATCTGGCAATTTTGTTCACTGCCATCAGGTTTACTAATTCTACTTAAATACATTGCCAGAGCACTGATGCTGAAACAGAGACATCTTAATAGCTCTGTTGGCCCCTATGCAGACAATCAGAGTCTATACCCAACTTCAAGAAGAAAAGCCAATTGCATTAACTGATGATGTGCAGGAAACAACTTTTCCTGTGATGTGAGAGCTGCCTTGCAACTTTTGCTTCTCTAGTTTCTATCATATGCAATGTGATTAAAGAAAGTCCTATGGATTATACTGATGCAGGGACCGAGACTGTTGTTTTTTCCTATAGTAAGACCATGCAACCACCATCAGTTCCTAAAACTGGAAGAGGCAGTAGGAAATGTATGAGTAATGCCACTTTTTTCTAACACAAATGTGAGTGGATGCTGTCTATGTCTGTGCTGAAATGTAAATGCGGTTGCCCAGGTAAGTGCTCTAAGTAGGAAAGATAGATTTTCAGTCTATACAGTCTGCAGAGTGTTCATCCTACAAATGAAACGAGCAACACTGCTATTAGTAGAGTTTTGCTGATCAATTTTTTGACCAAAAGGGATCCTGCAGCTTAGGGACTCTTATGTATCCTTGTTGCAGCTGCATCAGCAGAATCCTGTAATGCAAGCTCAAGAAACAAATCTTATATGCAACTTTAGTGACTGCATTTGAATTTGCAGAGTCAACCATTTGAACAAACTTCCCAGCAGAAAATATCTCCTGAGCTAATCTGTGATCTGAAGATGTGCATAGTCTGTTTCCAAAAAAAGTGCCAAGCTTTATTTTTCTCTGGCCGGGAAATCTTTATTGTAAGAATCGTATACAGTCTTGTAAAGAAAGGGAAATAATGATATAAAACAAACTTACAGTGTTGGTGATAGTGGTTGTGTTCATTCTAGGTGAAATAGAAGTCAAGCAGTGACTTAATTACATATCAGGCACAGTTCATATCGGTGACGGAATAGTTCAGTGTTGAAAAGGCGGCGTCAGCTAAGACCTGTTAGTGTAATGGAAACTGAGAAGTTCAGTGTGATTAGCCAGAAAAGATTGCTGTCCTTTCTCTTAATTGCCCTCTCTGTGAATTGCAGATGGATCATATCTTCAAAGATTTGTGTAGCATCATTAAAGTCTTGTTACAGGAGCAAGTATGGACACTGGCTTTAGTGATATAACAGACAGCATTTAGATTTGGGGTTTCTAAAACTGAGAAGAGCTGAGTTGAAATGAGATACTTGAATTTATTTTCAGTTCTTAGTAATTTTTTTTCCTCTGTAAAATAGTAACAGAAGAACAAAGTTGATTAGGAACTCTGTATGACTCAAACACTTTTCTTCTGATACAATCTCCAGCTTGCGTCACCTAAGAAAACTCCAGGAAGTTGTACAAATTTTCTTTTATTCATATTAGGGTCACTCCTTTTTCACAACACATGCAACTGCTGCTCTAGGGAGCTTACAACAGTGCCAAAAGCATGCACTGTGCACTGTGGTTTCTATAAAACATTTCTCTACATAAAGAAAATATTTTATTATCTAATTAGCTTAAAATTAATCAGGGTTCTTTTCAGGGATATACAGTCAGCTGTCTTGAAATACAGTTTTTTAAAAATGCACAGAAAAGTATAACGTATTCATTACACAGTCCTAGAAATTTGAGGGGAAGAGTGCTGATGAAATGCTTGCATTTTTTTACATGCTAAGAAGAAGTTGAAGGAGATGTTCCTTACCCATCGGATCAGTTTTCTACTGGATCTCTTTACTAGTTAGGGAATTTTATCCTTAACTTGTCCTAATGAAAGAACATTATACAGCATCACATATCTGATGATTAAACTAACCCCATCTAACATTCATCCTACAGTTCTTTCCAGACAGTTTGTATTTTGTAAATATTCTCTTTGTTTTACAGGTAACTTTTGATATTTTCCTAGCTAGTCAACATAACAAACAGATTAACAATTTCTAACCAGTTCTCAGAATAATCTGGGAGACAAGGAAAGGTCATAATTCTCAATTTACAGATGGGGAACAGAGTAACAGGACTAGAAATTATTGCCAGAGTCAGGAGTCAAACCATATCTTTGCTTGTAAGAGACTCCCAAGTTTACTCTGCCTCAGACAGTGCATGCAGATTTTACTCTAAGTCTTTCTAACCGTTATCACACACCTCGCCTGAATTCAGGCTGTTATCCAAAACGAAGCCCAAGTGGTGTAACTCCTGAATATTATGCTGCCAATCGCCCCAGAGGTGCAAAATAAGAATAAAGTTGGAGTCTCTCACAAAGAATTAATTCATTTGAGGACCAAAGAAACAGCTTTGTAAGCCACTTGAATTTAAAGTCAGCGGGCTTCAATATAACTCACTGCAAGGAAGAATAACTCACTGCATGTGCATACATTATGAATAGAAATAAAGAATTAAATTTCCAGTGCCTGTTAGAGCACATCTGCTTAAACGCAGCCAGAATTATCTTCATGGGTGTGGCTGAACACCCTTAATCAAACTGAAGTTCATGTAACTAGGCAGTTTATGTTGAAAATTCAGTCTGATGTTAGCTGGGTACAATTTGTGCCCTCTATTTCATGGAGAAATGCTAAGTGGAAGGAATATCTTTTAATGTTTCTCCCAGAATACATTGGCCTGCTTGAAAGAGTAAAACAAACTCCTCAGGCTCAGGTGCCCCTCAGGATTTAGCTCCTGGACTCCAGTCGAAATCAGGTCAAGAAGCAAAAGGTGTAGAAGAAAAGAGAACTAGGAGGTAGTATTTTATTTACTACGAAATTAACTGACTGCTGACCAAGGTCCCTTTTACAGGGATTCCTTGTTAACCAGAGAATTTATCAACCATGTTTGAGATTTAGCAACACGAAAGAAAAGCACATGAACAAAGCATAGGGAAAATATTTCCTTGCCTTTCAGCTGCTTGTGTCACTTCACACCAGTGCTCTGCTGTGTCACTTGTCGGTTGTGTGCCTCTGCCGTGGTGCTAGGCTACCTGCCGAGCATGCAGACAAAAGAATTGCTCACAGGCTTAAAATGGTATGTCAAAACTATTAGCAGCAACCAGGCATATGTTACTTCCCTTCTGCGTCTTGGTTTTACAGTTAGGTCACACTGTGCAAGACTTTTTGGCAAAGAGTAAGGTAAAAACTATTGTTTCAACATGGGAATACGTAGCTGCTCAGAAAATTGTTAAGTTAACTACTTAAGAAAAAAAACCAACAAACAACAAACTTTTATACTCAATCAAAACCTTTTTTGTGTCTTGAATCTTCCCAGAAAATTAATGTCAACTGAATATGCCTTGGTTTTGTACCTAAATGGATCCATTTTTAATTCAAACAATCTAAAAGGATGCTAAGCACATAGTTAATGGCAGTTCTTATAAAATTGTTATACAAACAACAATGCCCGGTAGTGTTTGTTATAGTTGTCTTGTTATGATACAAAGTTACCAGTCCTCACCAGTTTACTGAGGTCTTCTGGTATTTCATACTTTTTTTAACAGCCCCAAAACTAGATTAATGAACATATCAGTATGTCAGTTTCACTAAAAGAAAAACAAACTAAGTCTTACTGCTCTATAGCCAAGCTGAAAATATGTTCAGGATGTGAGGTAAACAAACAAAGGAGCCCTGAGTGTGTTAAAGGGAGACTTTCACTATTATTTAGCTCTCCTGCATGGTTTTTAAAAGCCTGAGTTTGCCCCTGTTACTCTTCCTTCAATGCAACAAAGGCAAAGCCTGACAGAGACCCCAGCGCCCAGTCATTCCCTGGCTGCACTGTGACCCGTGCAAGCATGGAGGGCCAAAAGCCATTTTGGCTTTCACTTTGCTACCTGACTGCTTCATTTGGGGCAGCAGCCTGTCCCCAACATGGTGCATCCTAAGAATCATTGCCAGTCTGCTATTTTGCAGTACTCAGGAGTGCTAGTACTATCTGATTCATTACACACCAGCTGTGGTCAGATAAAAGGTTGGTTACATTTTTATACTATCTTGGGCTCAGTATTCAACCAGTTGGTACTTTTGAACTAACTTGATTAAATGTGAATTGCTACAGTGAGAGAAAATTCAACATTATTGATGGATGATGGAGAAACTCCTTAATTGCTTACTGTAGCAAATCTGCAGCTGATAAGGATGTAAATATCTATCACATTTTAAATTCAAATCATTTTAATAGTCTATGGAAGCAGCATTTATGAAAAATAAAAATTACTTTTAAAGATATTCAATACTTTAATTTGATTTGTATTTACATTTCAGTGAGGTAAATCTGATCTTTATTACCACTGGATAAATAACATGGGATTTGAATAGAAACCTAGTTTACAGAGTTTTTACATACATATTGTACACGTTATGAAATAATGAAAGTTTATATACCATGACTTACTATTTTGACATTATTTCCTTAAATTTTTTAAGAAAAAAATCAACAACTTACAAGGCAATATTAAATATTTATTGATAGCTGTGTTCTAAGTTATTCATGCAAGGTAGGCCAGGGCTCTAATTTCTGTGCTCTGTTCTAATATACAGGGCTCATCAAGTGTTGACTGAACTGACAAGGCTAACTCTCCATTAATTCAGTGAATGCTAAACTCAGTCTACAAAAAGCAAGATGCATTTCTTTACAATACAGAAGGAAAAAGGATTTACACGGCCTGTATTTCATGAGCTTTAGGAAAAGACCAAAATTATGTATTTGCACATATACACACATGTATCCACTCCTTACCTATTTCTCTAGACCTTTATTTCTCTGGTCCACTTCAGAAATTAATTCCTTATCCCTAGAGATAAATGAAGAAAAGATGTTAAGGACAAAGAGATTTGTTCCTTCACAGGTTTCAGACTAATTTTTTTACTGCATGTTCTGGAAGGGTACAATCATTTCTGTCTCAGCTGTCTGTGGTTTAGACTGTGCCTATGTTAGTATTTTAGTTCAGAGCAGTTGTAGTTTTCAAGCAAATCCCCCAATCATCCACCATGTTGGTTCTGGTTGCAGAAGGGTTCAGTTGCCTTTTACAGACTCAGTTCTGGGCCTCGGCACCAGACATTTCAACCTACTGATCTGCTCCTATCATAGCAAATTACTTGTTGGTGTAGATACAACCTTTGAGGTGAAAAGGGTTGGGTGGCCTTTTCAGTCTTTTCTCCTTGGGCATACTACATTTGGTCATACTGACATGAATACTCCTGCTCTTTGGTCTTGGAAGTCAAGTAGTTCTAGACTGCTTAACGCATGTTTAGGATACTACCTAAAAGTACAAAGTTTTGTAGGAGTAAATCAAAGTCACAGAACACAAGACCACAGAAATTGAAACTTGTGTTGGAAGACTCCGTTTGTCCCCACGTACCAGCTGCATTGATGGAGGTGCATAAAGAAGATTTATATAGTAGAGGATATGAACAAATGCTGGATTTTTACCACTTTATTCATTTAATACTTTGCCCTTCCTTGAACACGAGATACAGCCTCCCTCCAATACTGAGACAAATCCTGCTTAACATTCTTCATAAATGACCTGGATAGTAAGGCAGAGTGACCCTCAGCAAGTTTACAGATGATACAAAGTTGGAAGGAGTGGCTGACATACACGAGCTGGTTGTGCCACTATTCAAAGGGATCTTAGAAGGCTGGAGATATGGGCCAATAGGAAACTCATATTGTTCAACAAGAGGAAATGCAAAATACTGCACCTGGGGAGAAGTAACCCCTAGCATCAGTAAATGCTGAGGGCTCACTGGCTAGAAAGAAGATTTGCAGAGAAGGATCTGGGGGTTCTGGTAGACCATGAGATGTCCATGAGCCAGCAATAGGCCTTTGTGGTAAAGAAGGCCAATAACATCTGGGGCTGCATTAGGACTGTTGCCAGCAGGTTGAGCGAAGTGATCCATCCATACTTAGCACTGGTGAGACACATCTAGAGTGCTGGGCCCCATCCTGGGTTCCCAGTACAAGAAAGATGTGGACACACTAGATAGACTCCACCAAAGAACCACTAAGATGACTGAGAGCTTGAAGCATCAGATGTACCAGGAAAGACTGAGAGAGCTGATATTGTTTATTCTGGAGAAAGGAAAGCTCAGGGGAAATCTTATCAATGTGTAAATGTCTGATGATGGGAGGTAGTGAAGAAGATGAAGCCACACACTTCTCAGTGGTGCCCAGTGACAGGACAAGAAGAGGTAAGCAAAAATTGAAATTCCACTTGAACATATGAAGGAATTTTTTTTGCTGTTCTGGTGATCAAACACTGGATCAGGTTGCCCAGAGAGGAGTGTGGACTTTCCATCCTTGGAGGTACTCAAAACTTGACTGGACACAGCGCTGAGCAACTTGCCATAGGTGACCCTCCTCTGAGCAAGGGGGTTGGACTAGGTGATCTCCAGAGGTACTGTCTAACCTCAGCTGTTCTGCAAGTCTGTGATGTTGGTGTGGAAAAGGTACTTCAGGCTTCCTCTACCAGCTCTGGAGTTGAGATGCCATCCTTTTATGGTCAAGGGGGCCGATATGTTAATGACTATTTCATCATGAGCAGACATATCAAATCTGTTTTCACTGTCAGATGCCACTCTCTTATTGCAACCATGGAATGAAATACACCTCTGCCTGTACCTCATTCACAATAAATGGAAATTCATCAACTTTTAATTCAAAAATGTCCTGGTAACAACCTTTTTCTGACTCAGAACATCACTTTTTCATCACAAGCTGTGAAACCTTTTTAGCTCTGGATTACATGTCTTGTGTGTTTACATTCTCCCTGTGATCTGTTGAGACTTACAAATGCTTTCCTGCTCATGCATCCCTGAGGAGCTGAAGGGGAGTGCCAGGAGAGCCACCCTCAGTTTGGATAGCTGCCAAGGTGGAGGGGAGACCCAAGAGATGCTGTTCCTGCAGAGGCAGAACAGGCTGCAGCCATTTGAAAAGCAGCCAGTCATGGTGGAGTAACTGCCTTAATACTGGAGCACAGGCTGCTGCAGAGTTCAGAGCCTTATGAGGCCTTTCTGAGAACTGTAATAGATTTTTCTTGATGGATTTTAAAGGCACAATGTAGGAAATAATTTATAGGACTATACTGACAAGCTGAGAGCCTGCAAGGTGCCCCACCGTTCCTTGGAAGACAGACTAGCACCTCAGGAAGCCAAACCCAAACATTGCTTCCAGAGGCTGTTGTACACTTCCCCCCTAACATTTGGAGACACTGAGGGACTGTGGCTTGGCAGAGGGCTCCTAAAATTAATTTACATTAATTTCAGAAATTTCTAGGTTAAAGGTGGTAAACACATGATTTTTCCTCAGAAATACCCACATTTTAGGAAATGCCCTGTCCCAACACCAGAATGTTTCTCTTAAGTCTATTAGCTGTGCCTCAGGCAGTGCCTTACTTTTCATTTTGCTAGCAACATTCATCTCTCAGATGGAAGCCGCTCTTGAGGACATGTTTGAAAAGCCCAATACCATTCCCAGAAGTGCAGCTGATGGAAATCTGCAGTGAAAGTATCAGCAAGCTGTGTGTTGCCTTCCCAGATGCAGATTAGTCACTCTTTTATGGACCAAGTCTGTACTCAGGCTCTGTCACGCACACAGCAATGCAAGCCCATGATGGAGGACCACCTCAATAATGCTGATGCAACATGGGCATGGCCACAGCTACAAGTCACTGCAGTGGGGTCAGGGTGTGAGTATGCAGTGTCAGCAGCTCTGTGCTAACTTAATCTCACCCTTTGGTGAAGTCAAAGGCATGTCCTCCTCCATGAAAAATGGGAGACTATCCCTCACCACAGAGTAGGAGCATGCCCAAAGACATCGCTAAGACAGTGACAATTCACATCTAGCATACCCTCATGACAGCATGTTTGCGTGCTTTTTTCCCACATTGCTGCTTGCACTCCAGAGACATACACCCTGGAGTGTCCTGCTTGTTTCCATCATATGGCCCATTTGTAAGCGTACATGTAGGCACGCTGTACCAGTTTAACCAAAAAAATCACTTTTTAATATTTTAGTTACATACAGCTTCACATGAAAATACTCTGTGCTGGCTTAAACCAGGTCTTTGCCACCAGTGTGCCTCAGTAACATATGGGGTGCCAGAAAAGTGCATAAAAAGGAAGGGGGCAGGCATATCAGTGTCTCTGTTTCTGTAATTCGTATCCAAATGCATATATGGTGTTGCTATAAAATAATTAATGTCAAATCAAATTTAATCATTGTTTATGAGAGTCATATTAACAAGTAGTTATGGAACTGTTACCTGTTGCACACTTAACAACATTTTCTAAAAAGCTCAGCATGCTGAGCTCTGAATTACTGAAAAAAATGTCAAGTACATAAAAACCAGAGGTGGCTGCTTTAAAAAAAAAAAACCACAAAAACAAAACCAAAGGAAATAAAAAAGGTTTTTCTTTGGCATTCACGTAAATTTATTTGAAAATCTAGCCAAGAACACTCTGAAAAATCTGAATCTTACAATAAAGAAGGCTGCATGATCTTATTGTAGTATGATGAATTTATGTATTTCAGTTAGAACAATAAAGGGTATATGTCCACACTGGGATCCTAAGTGAAACTCTGCTGACTTTGACACATATTAGTTTGTACAAAATATTATTCAGGTGTCAATTTTTTACAATAGAGGTTCATTTTTCACTGCAGTAACAATGGCTGTTTGCTATCATTGGTTTTCAACATCTATGTGCTTTATGAGAAAAGAAATATATGCTGTTGGAAGCTGTATTGATTTAATGGAGGAAAGTTGATTAAAGGACAAAAAACGATTCAAAGGGTTGGCAGAAGGTAGACCTGTTGGATCCAGTGGGGAGTTTTCTGGGGAAAAATAAATTGCTAATTAATATTTTAAAATAAAATGTGACAGCTTTAAATTTGGTGAAATCATAAATAAACCAACAAGAATGGCCTTCTTTAATATGAAGATTGGAAAACTGTAGCAAGTAACAGGGAGGAGATTGCTTTCAGGACAGTACTGGAGGGAGGCACTGGGAAGATAGTGAGCTACCAGCTTTCCTGGTGGCCAAGATGCTGCTTACCTTGTGCTTGGTCCACAGTCAAAGGGAAATTTCCACTGACTTCAATAGCCTGTGCATCCGGTCCCCTTTTAACAAGCTATTGGTTTTTTTAATTCACCATATGGCTCTTAATAACCAGATCACTACTAACAAAGCTCAGAAATTATATTAGGAATTCAACCGCGAAATGAGATGCAACCAGCTAAATCAGAAATAGAACAACAATAACAAAATATTGGTAAATGTAAATCTTGGAGAATCTTGTAATAACTTTATACACTGCCAAGAGCACAGGATCTTAATTTCTTTTTATTAAATGCCTCTCGTGGTAAACAATTAAACAGCACCAACAATTCCTTTACTCCAGCTGTCATTCTGATGACATGAATACTTGGGCAACTGACATCTAATTTCAGTGTCATCCAACTGTAAATAAATTGTGAAGCCTTTGTGCCTGTACGGTAATATATAGTTATCTCTATGCAGGCACATACGCAGATTGTGTGAGTCTCACCCTTTAAAACTAATATGGTTTTAGCCAGAAAAAGAAGAGTGTGGGAAAAAATAGCTTTCAAGAAATTTGAAATTATTTTTCAGTGTTTCTTTTTGGGGCAGTAATAACAGCTTAGAGTTCTGAGTGTCAGAGTGAGAATAATAAAGCTGATTTCCAGCTTTCAGGCTTTTTGTTTGCTGCCTTTTTTCCCCCATTTCACTCAGCTTGAACAAGGAAAACAGATTGGGCAGCTTTGTCGTATACAAATGCAAAACTACAGGTACAAGTAAAAATTAGCTTTATTAATTTCTAATGTCCATTCAAGGTTGCGTATTAATTTTGCATGAGGACTTGTTGAAACTTCCATTGCCTTTGTTCCTTACTCAGCCATTAATATTCTGTATGTCAGTTAGAATTGCAGGTTATGAAACAAATGTTTTATTTCTATCACATATGATTGTTACACAGCTATAACTTTTAGTCTCTTCTGATGTCCGAATACTTGCCTACTTAAGAGATTCTGGTGTTTTTGAAATTACCTTCCCCCAGCAGTCTAAAAGTCATATTTAAATACCCAAATAAATAAAAGTCTAACTAATGAAAGGCTATTTATAGGGGGTGAATTGGTCAAATTTAGATTCTATGTCGCTAATAGAAATATTTCACGCACGCTTTTTAATATCCATTGTCTTTATATACACTTGGAAACCATGCCTTAGGTAGGCTGAGAAAGTGTGATATTCATTGGCATTCATTTCATTAGCAATGTAAATCACTTTGGATGACATATTTTGGCAGTGTCTCTTGAAAAATGCTGCTAAATAGCTGAGAAAGAAGCAAGCACTGTAAACTACCAAATTTTTAGACTCTCCTTCACAGTATTCACCCTGACAGGGCTCCCTGGTACAATACATGTGACAAGTTAGGTGCCTAGAAATAGGCTCATGACTGAGCAGGGGGAGGCCTGACCCAGAAACAAAATTTCAGGGAAAAAAGGAAACCAAGAGAGCCAAAGGTCTCCTTGGAGGAAGTGGTGCTGGCCTACATACTTCTTTCTAGGCCAAAGAGAAGCATTTTCCTCCATCCAGGATTCAAATCTGAGAACCCTCATCTGGTGCCTAAACAAAGCCAGGCCTTCATTTCTGGCTGAAAGCTAGGGATTTTTGCCAGATAGATGAATAAAAAATCATCTGGGATATAAAAGGACTGCAGCTCAAACAGCCACTCTCTAACTGGGTAGTGATGTTACAGAGGTGTCCTAAGCACCTCAGTCACCAGGGTATTGCACAGGGGTGGTTTTCTTAACATTTCCAGTTGAAAGCAGTCCAGTGTGTTTAACTCACAGCCTGCCTGATAAGGCATTTTCCAAGGAGGTGCACCGTCTGGATTAAAATTCCTGTTCAAAGCAAGCGCAGAGCCTATCCACATCCCAGGTGTGCCACCACAGTGCAGACCTCTCAGGGATTTAGTGTGAATTAGATGCACAGCCCAGCTGTTCGGTCTCAGTTCATATTAGGTACAGGCTTTCCCATCACCAGGAATTCATTCATTCATGGGGGGACTGTGAAGGAGAATAGGTGAAGGAGAAGTGCCTAGAAACCATAGGCACCTGTTTAATAGCTGATGGGCTCACAGTTTAATAGCAGGACTGCTGGGGAATACTGTCAACTTCTATGTGTAGGACCTGGGCACCTATATGTCTCCCAGGGGATCCAACTGCATCTTCTTCAGTCATAGCTCAGAAGTCAGAATTAATTTTAATACATTGTTTTTCTTTTGCATATATCATTATCAGTTCATTACGTTTTAGCCCTGTACTTCTTTGTGTGTGGTCTCTGATCAACCATTGTCCATCTACATGTGCAGCAATGTCTTTTAGTGGATAACAGCCTCTTCAATACTGCTTCTTTTTTAGTTTTCCATTTTGCGTGTCCAATTTTCTGTGGCAAAAATGCATTTTAACATGCTGATGCTGCAAATACTTGATCCAAAGTGACAGTTGTCAAAAAGCAGGCAATTTTTCTGATTTGAAGGCTTCAATTAAGTTCCTTAAAGGTAAATTATTACTTCATCAGGCTTTCAAAAGTGTTGTCCTCCTTGGCTATGTAACTTAATATGCTTGAACAGAACCTACACTCCATTTTTTATTATCACATAGCTGAGCCAACCATTGCTGGTTGCTTTCGATGCAGGGTAACTTACGGCTTTCAATGATGGAAAAGCTATATCCTCTTCGTTTGGGGTTGTTGGTTTTTTTTCCTTGCGTTGTTGGGTTTTTTTTGTTTTTTTTTTTTTTTTTTTTTTTTTTGGTTTTTTTTTTTTTTTTTCTGTTTTCTACTAGTCCCTGATAATTTCCTGTTCATTTATGATTTGCTGGATTTTTACATCAGCCCCCCCTTTTTTTTTTGTCAGGTTCTGTGTGTTCTGCATGAACAGGCTTTGCATGGAAAGTTTTCCAGGTTTTAATAGCTCTAAATATCCAGTGTTATAAGTTGATTGCTGTGTGTTATCACATTATTTATATTTGATACCTCTGAAACTATAAATGCCAACATCTTCTTTAACAGAAGAATAGCTTGCCTCCCTTTAGTTGTTGTTTTGCTGAATGCTGCTGGGTGAAACTGTTTCTTTCAGTTACGCTCATTTAACCAGTCCTCAAAATAAGACAAACTGCAGGAGAGAAGAAAGAACATATCTTTCATTTCTTTCCTTGACTGGTTTGGTGGCGTCTCTTCACCATAGTCCAACCTATTTAAAGCCTGTGTTTCAATCTTCTGGCAGCTAATAAGCCATTGAAAGCCATAAACGGAATCGGTGAAATGATCCTTTATAGTAGGGAATGTTGTTGTTTGTTACAATAAAAGCGTACTTATAGAGCAGTGCTTCCCCCAAGGCATTTCATGCAGCAAGATTTCTAGCTGAAACATAAGAAATGCCTGTTACTGAATCAGATTTGGAGACTTGGTCCAGATGAGCATCTAAGAGTTTGCTGCGTAATGCCTTCATCAGCCTGAAGACCCAGTTCCCAAGCAGTGAGGCACACTTCACTGATGATGTGTCCCAACACGAAGCACAGTTCAGTTAGGCTTATTAGCTAGGGCTTTATAATGGTGCTGAAGCAGCTGAGGGTGGAGCAAGGGTGGCCTTGCTTGCTTGCAGCAGCTTTGAGGGTGTGAGGACACAAATGCAGTGCTACATGAGACAGTTGAGCACCCAGAAGCTCTGCATGAATGACCTTCATGTGGGCTGGCATAGACAGCAGTGCACAGGGAGGCAGAAGCTTGCACGCTGCCTTGGCACCCCAGGCTGGCCAGGACCCGGAGTGCAGCGGACAAATGTCAGCTGTACTGACAGAGTGCAGGGGCTTGGGCTGGGAAATATGTGTGTTAGCCAGGGGTGGTCATTTGCACGGTGCAACTAGCACGTGTATGGCCATCTCATGAGCTTGCAGTGCCCAGTTTATCACCCTCCCCTTCCCAGAGCGTCTGGGGACTGTAGCCCATGGGCTGTGCTACGTGTCAGTAACAAAACCCCAGATTCCTTAGGGACAAGCTCTGTTGAAGATAAAATAGGGATCTGACACACTCTATTTTTCTTGCTCACTCACGCCTGTGAGCAGTATCTATTTATCTTTCAGGGACATTTTCTAAGTTTTGAGGAAAAGAGCACTTATACAATGCTTAACGGTGTTGATTCTTAAAAATATGTTCTAATTCATATCTGCTTTTTCTGCAGCCCTGTTTTTTGTCTTACTTTTCTTGCATAAATATATCAACTTTTCACTCGCAGATATTTGAAGCTATTTTTCTTCAGATTTTTTCCACCATCTTGATAGAGAAATTTGTTCAGTAAGAGAAAGAACATATTGTCATATATATACACAAAACATTTGAATAAAATGACATGTTCTTACTGATAGTGTTTATGACTCGTTTTATCCAGTTATTCCTGATGTGTTATAAAAAGCTCTTCTATTCATGCAATGTCCACAGAAAATGGGCATGTACTCTTTGTAATGTGTATGTATAAAGCTTTGCAAGATTTTCTTGAAATTTCTATTTTCTCATCTTATAAAATCTTCCATCATTATATGAGGGAAAAACCATAACAAATTCAGATGGCAAGTATTTACCAGAAAACAAAGGGACCCAACAAAGTGACCTTTTTTTAATCATTTGATGATGAAGTTTCATTTGAATTTCCTTGATCTTTCCTTCATTCTTTTTCCAGAAGTTTTGCTGGTTTACTACCAGCAGAACTGATGTGACTAAGGGTAGCTGGCATAGCTTTAACTTTCTCACTGTTGGTGTCTGTTCTAAGTCCACATTAACTTAACAGACCACTGAAGGTCCTAAATGCAGTTTTTATGTTGACTAATTGATGACCACACAAAACGTCAAGAAGCTACATTTATGTATTTCCTTTCCTCAGATGTAATCTTAGGAGTGTAACACCTTTGTTTACACAATTTTAAATTAAGTGAGAACTATGTCTACCTGAAGCAGGACAGCATCCAAATACTTCTAATTGAAAGAGTTGACTTGGGAATATTAAAAAAAGTCATCATCTTTATTTTCTTATACAGTAACACTCTAGTCATGTCATTAAACTGTTCACAATCAATGACAACAACAAGTTTAATTGGAATAGTGAAAGGTGGAAAAACAAATGTCTATCCTACTTTCAAAAGGGGCAAAAAGGAGGATCCAGGGAATTACAGGCCCCTCAACCTCACCTTGATATGTGGAGAGGTGATGGAGCAGCTAGCTAATCCTGGAAAAACACTTGGCAGGCACATGAAGGACAATAAAATTATCAGGACTAATTAACATGCATTCATGGAAGGGGAGTCATGCTTGACCAACCTGATAACCTACGATGAAATGACTCTTTGTAGATATAGGGAGAGCAGTGGATATTGTCTACCTGGATTCCCAAAGTACCATCAAAGGGTGAACACATACATTTTCACGATGTTCTATAACATCAAACTCTAAGAGTAGCTTCAACTACCTTTATAAAGCCAAATTACAGTTCATCAGAGATGAAAAGTAAGAATGGAATTTGGATTTTTTTTCAAAAGGAAAAAGACTCTTAGCTTTTAAATTCCATTGCTGAACACAAGATGGTTCATATACAGTCCTAAAAAACCCAAAGGGATTCATAGTTTTCAGAAAAGTTACAGGTCAAGAAAATACCACAATTTTTTTTTTAATTGTTATATTATTTCAAAATATGCACTAGGATTTTAATTATCCAGTGTTGGTTATCTCAGTAAAAATTGCACCTGTCTCTTAGCCAGCAAGAGGCCCAAGATAAAATTGCACATTAAGTAGGGTCTAAGTGAAGTTTAAAACTTAATATTAGCATAAAAAGTGAAATTTCTGAAAATGATCTGAAAAATTCTTTCCTTACCTTAATTAATGAAGAATTATGGTAGAGATAATGTGTAGTATTAGATGTAGTTAGCTCATTCTTCTAAGAGAAATAAAGACCAGGAAATGGAAAACCTATGCCTCCACTCAAGCTTTTGTGAGTCTGCCATTGATAGGTTTTTTCTTCTCATGAGTGTTCTTTACTAAACATCAACTACATATTTGACAGGTTCTGTATTTTTTTGTGTATTCTTTATGTATAGCATCTTTAGGCTACTGCAATCTATCACTCTCTGACAGAAATGGCACGACATAGGTTTTCTTCAACGTGCAAAATAGTTTTTCTTTTGTTCATGAACAAACTCCACGTCTGTCAACCAAGCTACAATAAAATCATGTACAAAGTCATCAACAGACTAGAAAGGTTTTATTTCTTCTGCAGGAATGTTCTGCCTGTGGTAATATGTACTCCTGTTTAGGAATATACATAATAAACAGAAATCTTTTGCCTTAGTACAGTCTAAAAATAGAATTTGGTTTTAATGATTAAATGGTGTTAGTGATATAAATAATATTTATCTATGTCTGTTTAACTAGTGTTGAATCCAGTTAACAGATTTCAAAACTTATAAGCATTGAAAAAAATATATTTATACTTTAATTATACAATATTTCATTTCCTGTAAGTGTCCCAATATTTCTAAATATTTCCAAGTTCTTTATTTTCAAAGATACATCTTTTGATCTTGATGTTTTTGGCTTCCAGTTGCATCTCCTCTTCACTTCTTTGAGCGTAATTTACTTCTGTACGTGTTCAGACAAGGTAAGTTTTAGCATTTGTGCACATCCCTTTATTTAATAGCACAGAACTGGACAAACTGCTTGTTGCAGTAGAATCTGTATTTTCTGCGTTGTGTAGCTTGCTGTTGCTGCAGAGCACAGGCACCTCTTAGCTCAGGGCAATGCAGAATGAAAACAGCGTCTACAGCACTGCACAGTCAGTGTGGTTTGCCAGTGCCCAGGACCTGCTGCCTCCAAGCATGGACAAGTCTCAAAGAAAAGACAACAATACTGGGCAACTACTGAGTGCATCAGTACAGGAGGAAATTTACATGAAGGCATGACCAATGTATGCACACAAATCTTTCTCACTAGGTAAATCAACATATGGGCAGACTAACAGGATTGTGAGTTTTGCCTTCTTTGTCTACTGTGTTTACTAGATTTCTGTGTGTTTGCCCCTGTTTGCTCTATTAGTCTTCTTCTTATTGTGAATCTAATCTCTACCTCCACATGCTGTGGGGAGAGGTGAGCAGCCTGAAGAACACCTCCCTGGGAACATATTGACAACTGTTCGGCAGTGGTGAAAACTATTTGGTGACACTGTTATTATAAGTCCTATTGACCTCCTTTCCCCTCTGTTGTTTTTTTTACATCTCTCCCTTCCAACAGCTTCCACAAGATTTAGGAATTTATCATACAAGAGAATTAGAATGAACCTGAGCCTAGCATGGGGAGGCAGGAGGGAGGGGAGAGGCAGGGAAGGGAAAGTTACTCCAAACGGCTACTATAACCAGTAAAGATTCCTTCAATTTCTTCTCATTCTTACAAAGACAAGATTTTTTAGTGACCAGGAAGTTTGTAGAATGATGCCTAAAAGCCTGCATCAAAAATCTGTTCTTTGGCTTTTTGTCTTGGTGTTGCTAAATACATTTTAATTCGTCTTAAAAACTGTCTATGGTGAAAGATATGAACAGCTCAGCTGATCTTCTGCTTCACTGAAGACATTCCTGTAATGTGTGCTTTAACTGCCCTCAGGTTTTTCAGCTTAAAATAGAACACAAATGTAATAAGTTAATAACTAGATGTCCTTATCCAGGAAACACTCGGAAACATGAACAATTTCAGTGCAAGAGTTTAAAAAGACTGGGGCTAAACCCACGTATTTTACATATTAGATGATCTGGCTCAAGAAAGAAGATGAGCTAAAATAGTAACGGTATTGAGGACTAGGTCTGGCTTAGTAATAACTTCTATCTTTCTATAAGAATTTACAGGCATGTATCCTTCCCCACCTCTTACAGTGATGGGAATGAATAAAAAAGCTCCGGAGACAATGTGGCAGCTTTCACAATATGATCCAACCCTCAAATCAGCCACCCGAATAGTCTTTTCCTGAGGATCTGGTTCATCCATAAGATTAACAAAATATTTACATTTGTTTGAACAAGTGATTCCATGGAATTTTATTCAAACAACTCCAATTTTAAGCCTTTGCATTTTTCTTCCCTGCAGCCTGGGAAGTATTAAAAATGTTTGTGTACTTACAAAAAAAATTATTAATGATAAAAAAAGTTACAGGGTAGTTAACAATTTTTTTTGTCCAGCTTCTGCATGCACCTGCCTTTGATATTGCACTAAGAGTCAGCAGAAAAAACTGCAATGCTGCAAATATATTTTAGCACGTAGAACGACACATTTGGGACAGCACACACCAGTGTAAAGTATCAAATGCTGTGAGACTCCCAAACAGCAGTACTTGCAAAACTAGAAATAGAAATAGGCTAAGATCATTAAACAGCAAAATACTCCTAAAATAGTTACAGAGGTAGGGAAATATTACTTTTTTGCTCACTGGGCAGTTATTCATTAGTTTATTATGCTTTTTAAAGTACATTCATTAACCTTTCGCTAACGTTTCTGGGAATGAGTTGGGTTTTTGGTCTCTAAACTGAAGATTGTACTTATTAGGAAAAAAAATAATCAAAATACAGTGGGGTTTTTTCAATTTCTAAGTCTAAATCTTTCCTTTTAGATCTTACTGTGTGCTTTGACCATCTATATATGACCCTGTGTTGGTCACACATACACCCTAGAGGGAATGCTCAGCTATTAGGTGGTGCAACATGGCATTGAAAAACATCAAGCCTCCTTACTAGAGGTTGTACTACGTATTTAATCCATGCATAATCCAGCTAGCATTAGCACTATTTCTAATTAATTGAAATTAAATGCACAGATGTAAGAAAAGATTCATGCTGCTTAAACACATGGTAACACAAATACGTTCATAGACTGAGAAAACCATACAGATTAATGATTACCTTCAATTTTAGAAGGTCATGGTACACTGTGCCTTCCTCCTCTGTGAACGTCCAAACTAAGAAGGAGGCAGAATGGGTGTTCACTTCCCTGAAGTGCTGTGCAGGGAATATGAGTCCCCTGGCTGGTGCAGCATTCTGCTTTGAAGTAAATCCCCATTAAACACAAAGACAAAAGATGACCAGCTGTACAATCCCTTTTCTTGGAGAGTGCTCAGTGTAACCGTTGGGACTATATCAGCAGTAATAGCAGCGAGTTTGTTGACCCTGCAGTCATTTCAGAGGACTGAAAGAATAATTGTATGTTTGTGCCTTTCCTAATCTCTGGTAGCTACAGTGGGACAATTCTGCCCTCTGAGTGGAGAATCCGCATGCCTGACCCTCACACAATTTCCAGAAATATTTTCAGCAGTCTGCTAATAACATATCACCACACACAAGCAAAGACACCCAGCACTCATATCTCATAAGTCAAAAATGCCTGGCGTAAAATAAGAGACAGTATAATTATGAGGTTTACAAAAGTAAATAACACCTCTACACAGAATCCATGAGCAGTTCTGCAAATTCTCATGAAAGATTAGTGAGATGTGCTTCAATGTGCTTGGTATTTCACCAGTGGCCTGCTCCATCTGGTCTGAGACTTACTAACCTACCTGCTTGTGAAATATATTTCCTTGAGCTGTGCTAGATGGATTAATCTCTTCACTTGATTAACCTCCCCACTGAAAATTTTACAGAAGCAAACAAGAAATCTTGTCATAGAAGTTCAGCTAATACCTTGTCCTTGTGAAGGGGTACAAGCTCTGAAGTGAACAGTTTGAATTGATTGAACTATTTTACTCTCACTGGCTTGGACTACCAACATATAGTGTATATAATGGCTCATCCCCAGGTTATGTCTAGACCAGGGAACAGATTATCTGTTGAAGTATGTTAGCTCACGGATTTCATAAAATACATTTTCAGAAGGATTTTACACTAAGTGTGTTTAACGCAACCTTTGCAGTCTTTATAATAAGCCTCTTTCAGAGAGGTACCTCTCTCACTTGTTGAATAGCCTCTGCCTTGCCTGTAGTGCCTTGTTCCTGATTTCATTCTCTTACTCAGCTAGGACTTAATTGGTACAGTTGCGCTGTGGTCCTGCATTGAGGCAAACCTACAAGCAAGTTTATAAAGCTATAAATGGATCTGCAACAAAGATCAGTAATGGCAAAGCCCATTAGGTCTAGATGGTTAAAGCAGTGAAGAAAACTGTCTGCTTCCATTTCATTTGCCTTTACTGACAAATTATAAATTGTGTCAATTACACTAGAGCAAACAAATGTTTTGGACTTTTAAAAATGTTCTCTGTGTAGCAATATTTGGTTTAAAGTTATGCTACTGGCATTCTTCCAAATACATTTGTAGTTACTGTAGGCAGAAAAGCCAAATTTATTACATTTTGTTTGAGCAGAGGTCATTGCAACATTGTTGTTATGTATTCTGGAAGTCTTTTAAGCTCTTCAAATACTAAATGGAGTTTCAGTGAGCTGGAACCACATACTGAATCTTATTACAAGTCAATCAGTATTGCTTCTAGCTTTTACATATCTAGCAGGGTCAAAAGTACATACTGTATGTCAACACAATTGTTTCTTCAAATTATTTTGCAAATTAAAATTTCATTTCTATTTTTCACACCTAAAGCAGAAATATTCTTACAGACGGTCCAAAATGAAAATACTGATCATGGATATTATGTACTGTAGCATGAATGCTGCACTTCATGCAAAGTTCTCATCAGCATGTGAGCTGCAACCCCCAGGACTGTACAGAGAAGACAGACTGCAGCTTTCTGACTGGCCAAAGAGGGTGACGGGTTGTTGAAGAGAGTGTGGAATAAGTTGCTTCTTCCCCTAGAATCAGTAAGTTATCAAGGTGCTGTTCATTATTTGGTCTGCTGAGGGCATTGAATTACAAAAACACTGACTGCAGTGATATTATCTGCTTCTGAAGAGATCTGCTCATACTTCCATGCTAGTGCCTTGTGCAGTTTCATAAGAACTGACAGAAGGATAATGTCTCTGATTTCAATTCTGGAAAGAGTAGCAAAAGGTCTTTTTTGAGCAATTATACTGGAATTTATAATGCTGTGGATGCAAGATCTGTGTTAAATTTTGCCTCTGTCATTTTAGTGATTTCATTTTTTTATTTATTTGGAGATATTTAGCCACAACGGGTCTTTGAGATTGAGAAGCTGAGCTTCAAATGCAGGTTATTTCACCACACCTTATTAATTCATTTATTTAATTTACCACTTCATTCTCCCTTTTGCTAACACCTCCAAAACATACCTGAGCAAACGGTGCATCTGTTTTCTACTGAGGGCTCGTTCTTTCCAGGGGAGCTAGAGATGAAAAATATACATGAGAGAAACATTTTAACTGGGTTTATTTAAAGAAAAAGATCACTCCTCCTGTCCAGTTTCTAGCATTTTCTCCAGTTTCTTAATGCATAGTAATAGAAAAGTGTGGGCAAAATGCTGCCATCGTGTGGCTTTCTATTTATGGTCTCATATTTTTTCATTTGTCTCAGTAAGCTTTACGCACCTTTTCTCTCCTTCTCACGCCCACCTCCATCTCATTTTTTTGAGCAGGAGCTCCCAACGTGAGTGAGCGTTGTTACAAGCCAGGTCAGTAATCTCATCATCTTCTTGAAAGATGTGTCAGTCATTACATGCTAAATAATGAAGCAAATTGCCCTGTATCTAGCCACTGAAGAAACTATGAATATGCAGAGATAAAAAACTAGGCTATGCAAACATGGACAGTGCCCGAGCCTTCCTTCTAAGTCTAAAAGCTCTGACTAAAAAAAAAAAAACAAAAAAAAAAAACCAAAAACAAAAAATGCAAAGAGTAAGGGATTGATTTGCTCACAGCTGTGTGTCTGGTTGCCCAGAGGGAAAAGTGGCAAGTCACCACAGAAAAAGAATTACAAATAGGCGACCAAGAAAATGCAAAGTGAAGAATTAGAAACATGTCTCTGGGAGTACACAGAGAGGGAGAGCTTTCTGAGTGCTAGCTGGAAGACCTTTTGGATCATTTTGCAAAGCAGTGCCTTCCCACAGCTCAATCCCTGCCATTTTCTAAGAGCCGTAGGGCTGGAAAAACAGTGCAGGTTGGAGCTGCAAGTGTCTCGGTCTGGTCCCCTACTCCAAGTCAAGATCATCTATTCCTAAAGCAGTCCTCACAGAGGTTTATTTTAACAGGGTCTTAAAAAACATGAGATAGCTGTCTTCCAAGCGGTCATTTTTCAACTCTATGGTATCTAACTCTCCCTGACTTTTTGTAATTTCCAACCTAAACTTCCCTTGGTGTAATTTAAAACTATTGTCCTGTTTCTGAGAAATGTAGAATATTTATTCCCTTAGTTTCATTCTCACTTTTGTTTGATCACCTCTTCTCTTCCCAAACTACTCCAGCGTCTTCAGCCTTGTCTTGTATGTTGTGTTGTGTAAACTTTTTTACTCTCCTATTGTAGAATTATGGTCCCTTTACAGGCAGTGTGTTGTGTATAGTCAGGTTAAATAGACAGTTGTGTTAATATGTGATATCCACATCAATATTTATGCCTAACATATATGAAGGTCCAAATATTGCTATTCTATTTGCCCTCAGGTCAACATTTTCCCTTAGCCAACATTTTCTAGAGAGTATAGTTGATGGCAAATTTAGTATTGTTCACAACAGACACAGGAATGTATGATATAAAAGGCTGAGTACACACTCATGACTCAAAAGACCTTCTAATCTCCAGTGCAAGTCAATGTGCAGAAGAGATCATTTTCTGCTCCTACTGGGAAAGCTGGAGGAACTGAAAAATATCAGTAACATATTGAATTTCCAGTCCAGTTATACAATAGCCAACCTATTATCTAGTTCAGAGAAATTTTGATATTGCTTAATCCTTTGGCTGTTTTTTAATTTTCATAAAAGCTCAATGTTTGTTTTTTTCATCTGACTCTCAGTGTAAGACTGCTGTGATTGTCAGTGGATTGACCCTGGGGAAACCCTGATTAGAAACAGGAAAAGAAAGAAAAAATCCTGAGGTCCTCTTCTATATTTTCCTCAAAATCTTAAGTGTAATCAAGAATATAATGTGTTGCACTATCTTATCCGTTCTGCAGGGATAGATGCATGAAAGTATTACTGTAAAGTAAGCTGTGGTGTGAGTTTTTAATCAGCTATTCCACATTACTGGGCTATGTTCAGTCTCTTCCCTCTTTGTCAAATGTAAGGTCTTCTCCCACTCAATAGGTGAGAACTAGGGTACCTTGTACTTAGTGAAGCTGCGTGTGCATGTGTACTTACCAGGTGCTGCATGGATTTAACGCTGTGTTTTTACCAGTAATTTATAACTCTGTATTGCATTTGCATTCAGCACTTGATTCATCATCCTTTTGAGTAAATGGGTGTACCTTATTGGGTCCTGGCCTTGACCTTGAGTGAATTGCTATTACACATCTTTCTTCTAGTGATTCTCTGAAGCCAGCCTGGATGATAGCCAAGCAGTTTCAAAACTATATACAGGTTTTGCTTTAGAGCCTTAAATGTAATCTGTGATTAAACTTTTCAGTTTTCTATTTAGATTCTATCATAATAAATTGATATGTATGAGACAGCTTTGGGAGGCTGTAGAATTTCTGTCACTGGAGGATTTTAAGGACAAGTTAGAGAAACATCTGTCAGGACTGGTTAGGTATAGTTGATATAACCTGGAGGTAAAATAGGTGACCTTCTTAGTCCATTTTTCCTCTTTTTTCTTTGATTTTATAATTGGCCACTGAGAATACAGTTGGAAAGGCAGTGACTTTATTCTTCAGTATGAAATCTTCTTCCTAAACTAAACTCAAATGCCATTGTTCATTTGTTTGGTTTTTTTCTATATGGGTAATTTGGAGTGTCAGGATATTTTGTTCCAGTAGTTTTCAACTAAAAACTTCACCTGGAATTTTTTTGGCATAGTCAACCTTTTCCAAGGTGTTGTCCAGCCCTTATGTAATATGGGCAGAACCAGTTTCTACACATTATTCTTTTGCAAAACACTGCAAAAAAGGAGGGCATTTCCTCTGCTGCTACCTTACCTGGTCCCTGCTGGATCTCTTCTACATTACAGCAGTGGAAATAAAATTGGAAGAAAAAAGCAATTAAAGCAAACTGAACTCTTGCTCGGCACAGGCTAAATACCAGAGCAGAAAGGACATGCAAATAACCTAAAGTAAAAATTACTGCTACTTTCAATGCACAAAAGGAGTTTATTTTTATGTCTGGAAACCTGATTTGCTCTATGCACACCAGCTTTAGGGTTATCTGAGATCAAAGTAACATGTAATTTAAGGAGACTTCAGTGTCTTTGCCTCAAACCTATGTTTTTATAAAATATCTTATGGAACAAGGAAGAAGACTACCCCTTGGTAAGGATTTCAGGACTGGAAAATGTGCATTAAGTATCTGACTGGGATATTATGAAGGACCTTTTAAATTAAGAACAGGCTGTGCTTATTTTATTCATACCATGACAACATTCAGGAACATTCAGTGGGTTTCTTCCCAGATGAGACACAAATGCTCTGATTGGTCCAACTGATATCTTGAAAATATCTTGAACTACCATTTATAAAGTAGTTCTTACATAAGGACCAGGCATCTTGTTACTACAAACAAATTAAGGTAATGTGACTATAGCTGAGGATTTCAGGGAAAGTTTTGCTCTTTGTGATGAGTCCCTACTTTATTTGCCTACAATTTTCCCTTTAACTGAGCACATTGAAACCACCAATTGCTTTCAGTCTCTTAAAGTCAGACTTTCCTGCTATATTTATACTAGAAAAAAGGTCACTTTTTAAATGCAGAAAACTGAGTCTTCTTGCTGAAAAGCTTTATATCAAAAGTTTCAAAACAAATCTCCTCTGCCTGCTGCCTGTTCCTTCTCCCTTGATGCTAGCCCAGTACCTTTCCCTGGCTTTCCTGATTGCCTGAAACTGCACAGTTCTCTCTGGGTCACTAGGAAAAGGTGGGATTTGGAATGCTTTGTATTTTGTTTTGTGGGGTTTTTTCCCCTCCTCTCATGAGCTTGCAGGCATACCTGTTCCTGCAGCTCAGGCAGACTCAAGGTGGCCTCAGTTCTTCCCAGCACCAACCCCCTTCCCACCAGCTTCTGCACTCCTGCCCAACATGCAGCCCTAGGGAGCAGCTGGATAAGCAGCCTTGTCCCCCCTAATACTAATAACCAATAAAACAGATCTGATATATTAGGTTGGGTGGGGTTTTTTTCTTTCTTTCCTTTTTTTTTTTTTTCCCAGGCAGTTTCACTTACATTCCCATTTATGTGGCTTCTCATATTGCAGAACAGAAGTGAGAAAGATGCTTCTCCTTGAAGGACAATCCAGGTTCTCCTTGAAAGTGAATCAATAATTATCTTCAGTATCTGCTTTGCGATTCAACACACTTCTAGTTTAAAGAGAAACATAAATTCAGATTGCAAAAGTATTTTTAAAAGGTCATTTGCTTTATCATTTCCTACGACATGATTACGATAAATTGTAGGAAATGTTTCATATAAAGGAGCACATCAAGTATCAAGTATGGAATTAGAAGACAATCTCAACACTGGAAGATTTTGTGTGTCCTGTTCTTACCAGGTCATATAATCATTCATTCCAGTGTTATCCAAAGAAATAAATTTAAGAATCTGCCAGAATTGCACACAAATTTATCTTACTTTATGTAATCTAATTCATGCCAATTAACAATGTAACTCCTGATCGCCTTGATAAACTTTTTTATTTAACAGAACTAAGAAGAGTCTCTTAACCAAGAAAAATAAGCATCTCCAGAGTCTCTCTAAAGTAGGTGCCTAAAATAGATAGGATGAGTCACTGCTTGGACATGTTTTTCTCCTTTGATGAGGGAAGGAGCTTAAACCAATTGCATAGGTTTAGGCATCTTTAGACATTTCATGTTAGTTGAGAAGAATCTTATTCTAGGTGTTTCCATCAAACAAAGATACAATTTCAGGTTTGATTTTTCTGGGTGGACTGTTACTGTCATTTTTCACATAAGGATGTCTGAGGTGGAGGGCTGAAAGACCACACCAGAGGTGATATTTACAGTGTAAATACAAAGCAAAAAACCAACCACACACACACAAAGCAAAATTATTGCTTTTTTAGTTGCAGAACCATGTTCTTCAGATAGAAAAAAAAACAGTGTGAAAGTGTACAGTGTGAAACAAAGGAGAGAAAGAACAGGCAGACATTCTAAATTTATGCATTTCCTCTCCAGCTTGCCTTGATTCATATTATGTGAGACTTCTGTGAGTTGAAGGAGACATCAGAAAAAGCCAGACAAACAAATAAAACCACCTTTGAACAAAATATGAGAAAATGCCTGAGACGACAATATGGTACCACAGGACACAGCAGGAGAGACGTGAAGCTTGTGGCTTTGAGTTTGGGGCAGGAAAAATTAGCAATTGCTAAAAAAATCCTGGGATTCTGGTGTCAGATCTTAATAACTTCTCTATTTTGGTTGCTAGGATTTTTTATCAATCATAGGTCAAGCACTCAGAGTTCAGCCCAGTGTGCTTGCTATTGATCTTAGAAAAATCTGGCCAGTTAGCCAGAATCTTTGTGGAAGCATATTTTAATACATTTTCAACATTAGCATCCATGCCCCTGGCCAGGGAGGACGATATGACAACCACCAGAGGCAAGGGTAGAACAAGGTCAGCATTTATAACTTCTGTAATGAATTCTGGACCTTGTACCCAGAAATCTTTAACCAAGGGGCAATCATAAATTAAGGGAGTTAAAACTTGACCATAACTTCTGTCTTGCAAAAAGGCTCTTTATAACTTGATTCATCTTTAGGGAGCACAGAGACTGTTACATAACAGCAGACTAAGATGTTAAAAGAAAGTTTTCCCAAACCAATTTTCCTATAGTCCAGCAATATGATAGATTTCATTCCGATCATCAGTCTAAAACTCCCCTTAAGAACTGGTATAATTTTTAGGCTGTTCAGCAGGTATGTGAATATGGAACTTTGACAAAACTGTATGAATCAAGTGTTGCATTTCCTTTTTACTCTGGGGGAAACCCAAAACAAAACCAAACCAAAAACTAACAACTAAATATATTAGATGTATGCTTATTGAGACAGTACCAGAAGAATGTAAAAACTGAAGAGAGTTTCCGACCAAGGGAACACATTATTCCAGGATTTGAGGCAGAACATTCAGAAAGATTGAGAATTTGCCTTTCACAAAGTAATTAAATCTGGCAAGTGAGGGAATTTACTTCATCTGGTCTGATGTTTATAGGGATAGATAGTGGTTCTGCAGTTTGGACATGAGAGAGAATATAAAATGAGAAAGAGACCTGGGGGAGAAAGTTGTGTACTGTTCAAACTCAGAATCGACAAAACCAGTACAAGTTGTTGTTCATGCCGTAGCATAAAGTGCACAATAAAATGATGCCCAGAAGCAATACAGTAAAATGGCTTATCTACCACGGTACTTGCTAAAACAGTCACAATATAATCAAATGGAGAACGAGGCTTTGGTCCTTCGGCACTGGCATAAATAATTTTCATGTCTTTGCATATAGGAGGTCAATATTTGCTAAATAAGAAACACCCCCATAGCTAAGAGAAGCTTAACCAAGAACGAAAACCCTCCAAGAAATGTAATGCTTGTTTGTTTTCAGAAGCAATTATATGATTTGCAGATTGGGTACAAACCTGGGAGAGATTTGTTTGATCCTGATGCACTTTCTGGAGCCACTTACAAATACAAAGCAAGATAAAGCCAACGATTTGCATATGTGGTGGGGAAGAGATCACATTTGCTCTCAGTGTTTCCTCTGGCTGCTGGGTAGGGCAGGCAGAGAGCAAGAGGTGCCCCAAATCACAGCGCAGCCGTTCGGTCAAAGGCTGGGAGAGTTCCCAGCAAGATACAGAGCAGCTGCATAGCCAAGTGCCAGATGAGATGGAAAGGAGAAATCTCAAGGGGTCCATAGGGAACTGTACTGATTTTTCTAACTACCAGTTACTCTGAAGGAAGGGAGCTGTCCCTGCAATAAATCCTTTAATTTTCATCTATTTAACCCTGATTTTTCCCATTTAAGGACTTAGTTATTCTGGAGTGAGTTCTGAAAAATCTCTAGATTTTTTGATTCCAAAAGTCTTGGGAGGTTTATGCTGTATTCTCTTAGGGAAAATGATGCAGGCAGCTTTGCCTGCACAGAGTCCCATCACAGCATGCCAATCAGTTTAAAAAAAAAACCAAAACCTGCCTCTCCAATACTGAAGGGAAAGCAGATTGTGATTGCCCCCAAACCACTATTAAGAATAAGACACAGCAAAAAAATTATTAGGAGTATTTGGAGAGTGTAATCATAGCCTTTACTGTCTCTCTGAGGGACAGCTGCCAGGCCTAACTGGGATTTTGTTTAAACATATCTGTGTGGTGCTTTCTAAAATATAACAAAGAGATGTTTAATGAACTTACACAAAGATTATTTGGGGGCAGAAAATTATGAAAGATGGGGAAGATGGCTTATGCAGGTCTCAAACATGCTGGGATATTAAGAAATCTTCACAAAACCTAACCCGACTGTAAAATCAGTGATGAGTTCACACACAAGACTGGATTAACTGGAATCAAATAAAGTATTTGTTCAAGATATTCATATAATTTCCCTGATTTTTTATTGATGAGGTAATACTCAACACCTTCCTGTTGCTATTATACTTAGTTTCATAAGGTAAGCCTTTAATTTTTTTGTTTGATAACAAATCACATGCATGACTTTAAGCTGCTCATAGTAAGACTGGACATAAATATATATTGCAAGTCCCAGCCATGTCAAGTGATCCAAGCACCTTGTGGAAAACAATAATGCAGCCTCTGCCACTGCATCAACATGTGGTCCTGTCTCCTGACTTTCCGTTCTCTTCTCTGTCGAAAACTGACAATAAGACTTGCTAGCACCACCGTTACCTAACAGGAGGTCCACTGAGGACTTGCTGCTGTAAAAGAAAACTGAAAAATCTTCCAATTTAATGCCTGGAGCTGGCAAAAATTCCTAAGAGAAGACACTGTACATATTTCTGTAATGGGAAAGAATGTCACAGCCCCCTGTGATAGGGAAAGCAAAAGTCTTTCTTTCGACATAGAGACAAATGGAGAAAAGGCCAACACCTTCTCTCAATGCAATAACAGCAGAAGAACAGAGAGACGCCTGAGTTGTCTGTTTTGCCTGCCAAGGCTGAAGCCAGAAGCAGCTCCAGCAGCTTGAAATAGATGAGCCTCAGGGAATGTCACCACCAGAGATGGTGGCCCAACTGCTCCTGGGCAGATGATGTGCTGACCACCTTGGAAAGCCCCTCTGCACTGTGGAACAGCACAGGCACTTAATAAGTACTCCCAGTTCTTGTACTCAAGAAGTTATCAATAGGTACCCAGTTTTAAATTCTGTACTTTGCTAGTTGTGTTTTAGTTCTGCTAAGCTGTGAAAACCTGATAAAGAAAATGGCATATTGGAGAAGTTCTGGTATGAGCTATTTGGCATTGAGGTCACAAACAGCACAGACTACAAAGTCCCTAGTTTTTTAAGAACATCTTAAAGATATTATTATATTTTTGTATCAGATATATCTTATAACTTTCTCATAACCTCTTTAAGTAACACTGTGGAAACGTAGACTCCATCCAGAGCTGATGATGTAAATTCCTGATGAGTGCACTGAAATCCAGCTTGTGTCAGCACAGCTGCACTTGTGAGATAATTAGGCAGGATGCGGTAGTCTGCAAACTGAACAGAGCCAGGGCAAGGGTTCAAGCTCTGGCCTTCAGTTATCCATTTTGCTTAATAGTCTTGGTGAGGTGAACAGGTCAGAGACTGTTCTCATTAGTCAGTACGGATGAGGCTGCTCTGTACAGGGATTCACAAGGTGTGCCAAGATGCTCAACCTTAGGCTGGCCACCTTCCCTGGTGAGTTTATCTGCCTTGTGTCTACTATGCCCATGACTGTGCAGCCATGAGATCCCTGTTAAAAAGCTGATATAGCATTCTGAAAAGGTCTGTAGCTCTCCAAAAGGATGTTGATGCTGGCTGCTGCCTGGTTCCAAATCTTCCCACCCAGGATCTTCCTTCTTCCCATAGATCCCCAGCAACTAATGAATTTAGTCTCATCCTGCACTCTTTTATCCACATGTATTGACACCATAAATCTCACTGTCTCATCAAATTTATGCTATCATATTTGTTACTGTAATGAGTCAATGATGACCACTCTTAGATTGCATATATTAACTGCCAGATAAAACATTTGAGCAATTTTTTTTTAACGAGACTCTTGTTTTGAGTCCAGGGTAACAATGGATCGGAAGTGCAAGCTTTGCCAAAACACTCTAAAGCTACATTATTACACAATGGTGATAAAGCATTTATGGAATGATTTTAAATTATGATGATCATCATCTACTTTGTTCAACACATTTATTAGAATTGCTATTCAACCATTAAGTAGCTGGGTCTCCTGGACAGAAAGATAAAGACACATTTAAACATTAAAATGTTGGAATGATGCCATAATGACCGAGGAGGAAGAAAAATCCTATACCTGCTCAAACCATGGTGATGAGAAATATATGAACCCACAGGGTTATTAAGACATCAAATAGGTGATTGCTTTTCAGCTGTGCTTTCATTTATTATGTATTAATGGGCTTGCTTAATATTTATCTTTATTCATGAAGGTCAGGGACAATCATCTGGAAACAGTAATTTTTCCTTGGATTGTTTACCAAATTTTAAGTAGTCCAGAATCTAATGTAGGGTTATGTGTTTCCTCCAAGTTCCTGCTGCTCATTACCATCTACTAGGTAGCAGAGGATATAATTGTTACTAGAGAGTGCTTGAATGACTTCTTGCAATTGGAATTTCAGTAAACCTTGCCAGGTCATCTAGTAATATTAAGGAGACATCTAAGCCATCAGTTTCTTGACAATCAGCTGACTTTTTTTCAGATGGTGAAGTCAGTAGATGAGTTTACATGTTTTTTCATGCAGTGGTAGGGAAAGCTTTCAATGTTTATCTCAATCTCTACATTGTGCTGCTATGGTCTGAGAGTGCATTTCTGTACATTTTGCTCCCAGTCACTTAGGTCAACCTTCCTGTGGATGGGAGCTAAGAAAACCCACACTGGTAAATGTTTCAGCACTACATGAGCCACATGAATCCTAAAGAAACCTCAAGTTTAATGTATTATCCAATTTCTGATCATATTGTTTGTATGCCGTGTTCTTGCATGTATCCTATATATGCAGTGTGTATGTCAAAATATATCAAAGTAAATAATTTGTAAGTGCTGACACAAATATATAGCACCTTTCTATACCACAGAAACATGGTGTGTATATATATAGGATATTTGTAACAAACACAGTAAGGATGGATAATTTAATTTTTAATGTTCCCTTCCAGTGAAAGCATCAGGCTAAACTTCTTATGATCTGTGAGTGACTACAGACAGTGTAGCTCTTTATTTTTTCAATTAAGCGAATTACGTTTAAAGGTAATTGATTAATTGTGCCTAAATTCTATTTTTTTGTTATGCCAAGGCTTATTTCAGCTGGTTAGGATAACAAAAGTGTCTTAGTCAGCGTAATATGTAGGCCTATTACAGCTTAGAAACAAAACCAGTTCCCCTTTGGAAGCGTTTTTTTCTTATTCATGTTGCATAGATGTGGAGTGGTCACTTACAACTGCATCTGGCAGCATGAGGGAGAAGATCTTAGGATCTGATCTCTCTCTTCTAAGATATTTGTTTTCTTCTTCCCCTCTGGCCAGTAGTTTGCTCTCCTAGGACAGCTGGAACAGCAACACTGGAAAGTATGGCATTGGTAGTAGAAAACAAACTATAATAAATAGAATTTAGAGTGAAAAGGGAAGGGTTTGTTTGATTTTTGCTCAGAAAATTATCTTATGTACTTCAGTGCTTGCCTGAAGTGTCTGGCCTGTATTGGGTGCAGCTAAGTAAGTGACAGCAAGGCAGCTCCCCGTTCTCTGATCCTAAACCTCTACATTTGCCTCAGTGGAAATTACAGCAGCGTAGGGCTGCTCTGAATTAATGATTAACTTGGCTTTGGTCCCATAGGAGCCATCTGGGTGGACCTAAAGCAGAGCGGCTCCTGGCTGGCAGGAGCCTGTGAAGGAAAAGACATGGGAGAGAGCTGTGTAAGCAAACAGTAACCTGGGATTTGGGGGATCTCGTTGACCAGGGCTCCATGGATACTATGGTAGTATGTAAGGAACTCTAATCTTAGGTTACTTGCTTGATTTAAAAATCTGACTACTCTCTGTTGTGCTCTTCCTAATTTTTCAGTCCTCTAGTCATATGGCTTCTCTTTCGGAGGTAGCAGGTGGGCTGTGTCCCAGCATTATTTGGCTTTTTCTTTGTGAGGAGAGTGGGCAAAGGTATTTTTATTCTTCATTGCAAATGTTGTTACTTTGAAGAACAAGGGGAGCAGTGAGACCTGGCTAAGATACAAATATGCCAAGGAGGAAAAACCTCATTTATTGTGGAAATAGATAATTGCATAGGAAATTTCCATAAAAATGAAAAATCATTATTTTGAAGCCTTTGGGCTGTTTAAACTAAGATGTTGGATGAAGAAAGCAACTGAAAAGTAAAAGGACACTTTCACAATATGTTTGAAAAAATATTTAAGAAATAAGCATTATATATAAACGAAACAAAAATACACTACAGAAGTGCCAGTAGCAGATTAGAAAAAAAGAGATGTAGGCTTAACGAAAAAAATCTTCTTTGTGCTTTAGGTATGCATCATAATCTGATCCTAGAAAAGTAGTTGAGTTGTCCTGAAAAGGTGTGGTCCTTTTTGTAAGTAGTTTTTATCATTTGGTTTTACTCTGTTGGTAATGTCTACTTTTCTAATCCCTCAGGTAATACTTACAGCACTTCAGGAAGCTGAATGATGATCTTAGTACCTAAGTTTGCTATTAATTATGTGTAGTAATGTTTGAAGCTCTCGTGACATTGAGATCACAATAATGCTAAACTTTTCTGACAAGAAATTGCTGATGTTTTATGTGGCTAGAAGTAGCTGTCCCCTGGTCCCCTCTTCCTAGCTTCCAACCAACATGAGCTTGCTGTGGGTACAGCATCTTACCCAAGGTGTCTTCAGTAGCTTTTCTCACTTCCCTAGTTTTGCTCCAAATAATGACATGAGACAAGCTCAGGGCCCCCTGTTTAAAGAGGTATAGTGAGATATGAGAGCTTCCCATCCTCCAGAAACCTTGCTTTGGGATGGGTACTGGCAGAACCTTCCCAGGTGTTATATTTAGATACAGGAGACATGCTGCGAGAAGGCAGCTGTTCCTGATGCAGTGGGAATGTGACTGACTGATGCTCCAAAGATGCCCCAGAGGCTTGCAGCATGGTTGAGGAGACCCACCTTTGTGTTGTGATCTTTGTGAGCCACGTAAAAAAGCAGAACAAAGGCAGTCACACAGAGTGACTTACTTGGGAGCTAGAAACTGCTTGCTTAGGTCCACCAACTTGCCCAATCCTTGTTACAAAGACTTTAATGAAAGGCAGATTGTGCTCTTGTTCACTACAAGCATTTAGGTCATTATGTCCCTGGAACCAGAAGTCCTTATGTCCTTGGATCAAGTCTTCAACCAGCGGATTAAAGCCAGATGCTGCAAATGCATGAGAATTTAAGCATTGGGCCCCAGTAAATACGATGAGATATTCTCAGAGGGAAAAACACTGCTTATTGTTTCCAGAGCTATTTTTCAAGCCACATCCTTTCATTAAGGCACTGAAGTCCAAACCATTAATACTGAGCTGTTATCAAGGCTTAGCCCTTAGATTTTTTACCCCATGCAATATACTCAACTGGAAATGAACCAGGTCCCTGGAAGGCCCTGGGTAAATGGTGAGACTCCCCATTCATTCAGAAGCTTAAGTTATCAAAAATCAAGTCCAGAGGAAAAAATAAAGCGAATATCTTCCTCTCTGAGCCAGGACATTACTACTGCTCTATGAGCTTTGTCAGTGAGAGCTTTCACTGGGCTTTCAGGCACAGTTGAACAGGATGAAGTGGTGGATATTTGGGCAAAGGATGCTCATATGTTTTTCACTTGCTGGAATTTATATCCATAATATAACATGTTTTGATCACATCCTTCTAATTTGTGACTTAGGTGAGAGAACTATTTTGAGTGTGCTTCAGCATTTAATAACAGCATCGCTTAAGGTAAACGATGAATGTTTGTGATTACTTTGCATTTGGATTAGCTCCTCAGTCCAGTTCACCCTATAACTTCATGAATGCTCATGTAAGCATCACACAGAGATAGAAAAGAGGTCAGAGAAGCAGAGGGAAGGTGCACCAATTAAAACCTGTACAGCTACCAGGGTGTTGTTCGAGAAATTGGCTTTGGGGTTTGGACAAGAGGTATTTCTTATCTGTGTTTGCACTTCAATTTCCAGTGCTCACTGGTAGAAATATATGATGTTAACTATACTTTATACAGGAATCCAACATGACAGGTTAGGTGGCAAAGGCATTTAGTTTCCAAAGTCACATTCATAGCTCAGGTTGTCTGAATTCAAACAGAAGATTAAGGCAAAATTTATGTAAATGCCTAGCCATATCCCCAGATACTTGATATATGTCACTGCATTGCTCTCCTCATAGCAGCAAAATGTTAATTCTCATCATCTTATTAATCACTGTTAGTAGTCACCTCATTGCTAGTTTTCATTTCATATTTATATTTAAATTAAATCCTGATGTATTGAAGTTATGTTGTGAGGGCTAATATCTGCTGCTGAATCAGTGGTAGAGTCGCAACAACACACAAGCTTTCTAGTCTTTAAACCTTCTTTATGTTAGAAACAGAAGTAGCAAGGTGCAACCTAATATGAGAATGAGAAAAATTTGGCTTAGAATTTTATTTAATTATATTCATTTACTCTTTTAGAATTTAAGCAGAGCTTTTCTTGTGAGCCTGCAGGTGAATCCTGGCAAACTTGAGAGTGAGAGCGTGGCCTTGTCGCCACGGACAATGAATAACTATGCCTGACAGGGATATGAGGAGGGGTTGCACAGCAAGAACTGTCTGTGCACCCTTAAAAAACACAGTATTTGACTATACAGCTATACATTGTCCTACATGTGCAAAGACATTGTGTGAACATGAGATGTAGGACCCCAGAAGGACTGGCAAACTTCAGGGGCCTGGGTTACAGCCATTTGAATTTACTTTTAGCATTTTAACCCTAATTAAACAAGAGGCAGATGAAGACATGGAGCAAGAGCATTTAAAACATTTCATAAAAAAACTTCATTAATATCTCATAAAGTATTTTATATCATAAATGCCTTTACTGCAACTTTCAAGAAAACTATCTGAATTTGAATGTGGCTGATAACTTCTGTGTGAGTAATGAAGCAAGAATTCTTAATGTTTTTTATCAGGTACCTGCAAAAATAGCTTTCAATGAGCTTCATTGGTCATGACAGAAAAACTGTATCAGCTAAATATTCATCTTAGCAGACATGTGCACAATGAAGTATTTAGAACTTTAACTTATCTTTTTATTAGATGATGTGCCTACAAAGTATGGTGCTTTCAAGCCCAGAAGTCGTCATTTTAGTATACTGCAGTAGATGTACTACTAATGAGCAGCCATCGCATAGTTGAACAAGTGTAGTTTTTTCAGACTAGGTAGCAGGCAAAGTCTGTTTGAGGTTGCTTCTGTTGCCCATGCTGGCTCAGGCAGAATCCCTCCCTGCCTGTAAGTACAGACAGGGCACATGAGCATCAACACTCAAGAGTACATTGTGTCCCAAAGAAACAGGAACCTAAATCTTGAAAGTTGCCACTTTTCTTGCACCAAATATGCCATGTTCAGACAGCCTTCCTAGAAGAAAAATGGGATACATGACGTGATTGTTCTGTGAAATGTAAAATGGGATCTTGTATGCATAATTCTGACCTTTCCAACACGTTAGCAAACGGAAAGTGCTCTGGTGGGTGCTTATTAAGTGTAGGGTAAATATATGGAATTTGGGGGAAAAAATAAGCTGCAGCTGATAAATATGCTTTTTTTGTTTCTTCTCCCCTCCAACTTTTAAGAGAATAAATGTCAAGCTTTCAGGAAGTGCTGACAGCTATTGAAAGGAAAGATCCTTCGGGATGTGGCATGATGAATTGCACAAAAGCATATGACAGGAATAAAGGAACCTTGGTTTCAATGTGAGTGGACAGGTTCTGGAACTTACAAGTCAGATCCTTCCCTGGTGCATGTCAGCCGAATGTCTTCAGCACAGCTATAGTAATTAATACCAGCCTCTTATCAGCAATTAATGTTCATATTATTATTTGACAGATACAAACCACAAAAGATTGAAAAAGAAAGACAAAAATCTCCTGCACATGCCTCAGATTCTACTATGGGTCTAAGGTCATGTTTTTCAATGGCCTAGCAGTAACTTTTTGCATTTAAAAAGTGCACAGTTTTGACTCAGACCAGTTTTCACTATCCTACAGAAATTTAGCACTCTTTTCCACAAGAGTTTTGTATTTCATAAGACTGAATGAACCACTGGCAGAGATGCAGATTTGTTACTTTCAGTGCTATTGATTAAGTCGGTATTAATATCTAAGGAATTTCTTTTGTAATAGGCTGTATCAAATACCTAGAAATAGAGTGATTGGATAGCAATTAATCTCATGGTTGGTTTGAGCAACAAAATGAGGGAAAACATTATCTTAACAGTGTATTCTGTTGGTATATGAGATTTTGTGCAGAAATAAAAGGAAAACTTCAACTCTGTGGAAGCCACGGGTCCAAATAAGAGTGAATGAAGTCTGAGAGCAATGGGTGTTATACATTTATGTTTGGGGCAGTGAGGGAGCACACACACACACATCACCAGCTCTCAGTTCAGTCTCCATCTCAGATAGCAGGTGATCAAACTGCATGAAGAACAAGCAAGATCTGAATTTGGCTAGTTATTCCTAAGGATACTTTCATAAGATAGTGGTGAAGAATGACTACACACTTCACAAATGAACCTTGTGACCTAACACACATCTCTCAAAGCTTTGTATCAAGCTCTCAGGATGATGCCTTTATTGTGCTTTCTCTTTTCAAGTGGTCTGTAACTCCTGAAATACAGATGGATAGATGGGCTTTCTCCAACTTATTAAAATGAGTGTCTTGGCTAGTCTCCTCTTTTCTTCTTTTTCTTTTTCTAATTCAGGTAAAACCACTTCTGTTTAGCCACAACATTGACATCTTCCCAGTCCAAATTTCATGTAAAGGCCTTTAAATCTCTGGATAACCCAGGCAGATTTAAGACAAGGGCATTAAATGAGATGAAACTCTGTCTGTCCATCTTACTTAGTTTGAAATCAGCCTAGTGCCAGGAGCCAAAACATTATTTCCAGAAAGCTGAATACATGCCAACGTTTACTGAGGTTCCTTGCCCAGGAACAGGCTTTATTTAACACAAGAATCTCCACTTCTGCACTGAAAATGAGCTTTGCACCTAGCACAATATGTGATTCTTACTGTTACGAACAAGTTGTCTCCCTCGAGATCTCAGAGGAAGGAGTCCTGGAAATCCTCCACAGGTCAAAACAGATATGGGCCTTGGGTCTTACTCTTTTGTTTACAAGAAACTCTCTGCTGTGTTGCCTGGTGAGTAAAGTCAAAACACATTCAGATCTGAAAAAATGCCCTTAGCTGTTTGGCTGTATTCCTAGGTACAGCATATTAATCAAAATTTGTCTTTTACTCACAAATAATGGATATAAAAAATTTAACTGTTAGTGGATTTGCCTCTGTTGGTGGTGGCCTTATTCTGGCAAACTTGTCAAGTTTAATGAGAGTTTAAATACTTAAGTAAAAACCCTGTTTGAAGTTGCTTGACATTTGGTACTAAAAAATCTGTGCTCCTGGAGAAGTAATTGCCCATCAACTAACCAAAAGAAAAATGGAGTAATGCAACCAGATAGAGAAGGATTGGAGTTTATGTACTGCTTTTCTTTTTTCACTCCCCAAGTGAAAATGGGGTTTACCTTGAACAGTTTTCATTCCAACTTAAGGAATGTACAAATCCTACAATGTAGGATGAGAAAAAGTAAGTTTCCCTTAAGCAATACAACTATGACTTGACCAAACCCAGAGTGACATAGAATGAAATCTTTAACATAACAAGGAGAGTAGAAGGACCACAGCTCCAAAATATTGTCTTTCAGTCCATCTGTTCTATTTAGTAAGAAGGCAGAGATATGCTGAGGTAGAAATTCTGGGGTTTTTACCCACAAGTTCCTTAAGAGTGCAGCTACTGATATTCAGTACTAATACTTTTTTATTTTCTTCTGCTTTTATTTTTTTAGTAGATAATACATACAGGTATTAGTTTTATTATGCCAGAAGACTCTGCTCATATGTAAACTTACACAATGACATATACTGAAAATGGGAGAACAGTTTGAACACTCATGCCAAGAGACTTTATGCACAGCATGTGAATATTTTTTTTATAAATTAAAAAAAAATAAATTCAAAAGCTAGGAATATGAACTTGTTTGGAGCACAGGTAAACATACAAGCAGCAAGATGGAGCATTTTCCTCCCTCAGCGACTTAAAAAGTCCAGGTCTCCTTGAGAGTTTTACTTTGCAACCTCACCTCTCTTGGACATTAAGATGACTCCAGCCATAATCCTAGCATTGTCCATAAACTATGCACATACAGCAGTCACAAAATTCAGGATTGGACTTTGAAACTAAAGATAGTAGCTTTGTACCAGCAAGTCATAGTGGATGAAGCCAAATTAGGGTACCTCCTTTTCTCTACCTGAGACTGTATGCATCTGAAACTGATATATGTCTCATTCAAAACATTTGAATTTGTGCTCCTAATTGTTTGGTTTGTGTTGTTTTATTTCTCTTGAGATGTCCAAATGTTCTTTTCTTTGAGATAAGACATGACCTTTTCATCTATGTGATACAGTCAGGAGACTCAGCCCTGTGTATTTTGTGGCTCATTTCACTTTTCAGGCTATTTTTCATAATATGGTCTTTGGGGAATGAGTCCTTCCATACTTCATCTTCCTGACTCTGCAGTGGGTAAAGAGAATTGTCCATCATGGCCAAGTGGTTGGAGAAGGCTTTCAAGATGTGTTACGCCTTCTCCATAGTATAATACGGTTACTACACAGAGCTTCCTTATGCTGAAGGTCTGTGCTATAATGAACCGGGTTCAGAGGTTGTAGGTATGCTAAACGGGAGTTGTCTGGGGATTGTCTTGATGTCAAGATTGAATTTGCCTGTCAGGCCATCCAGTGAATCCAGATCTTGGTCAGTAATTGTGGGACATTCAACATGTGTGTGCTGTTTCCCACTACTTTTGTTCTCTCAAGTCAAGTGATCTGTGGTGAAAGCCTGTGTTCCTTTATACAGCCTTGCTTGTCACTGTCTCACAACTTCATGCAGCTACAAATCATGTGCATGTGAATGGTTCTGCAAACGTCAAGAAGTGTAAGATGCGGAGGATGTGTATGTAAATGTATTACCTATGTTCAGGAACAGTGTTGAAAGCATTTCCAAAAACCTCAATACAGTCATCAAGCAGACATGAAGGTCTTGTTGCTCCAAAACTGTGCAGTCAGGTAGTAAATAGGGATGACTCTGAAGCACCAGGGTGCCTAGTGATGCTGTAGACTTTAAATGACAAAGCTTGCATGAGTGGCCACCCAGAAACTCAATGCAAGACAGTAGACTACTGTTTGAGACCTAAACTTTTCTCTGTCTTAGAACATGTTCAGGAAAAAAATTAACTCTTCAGATCCTGGTCTCCGAAACCACATGCCTGTTCCACCAGTACCTTTAACCACAGACTAAACACCGCCAGACTCCTGCAATTTTGTGATTAGACATTGCAATCAGGTGATACACACATTCAGGCTACCACCAAAGGGCAATGGAGCTCAATTCTGCAACTGAGTGATCACAGCCCACATCTTAAACCCCGCTCAAGCATTTATTGTACCTTAGACAACCAGTAACACTCAAAAGTCAGCATAAGGCATTTAAGTCTCTTTATTAAGGAATGTCAACAATCTTGCTTAACAGCCGTATAGTGTTAGAAATATTGGGGTGTGTGCATGCACGCGTGCATATGTGTGTTCTTCCAAACCGACTGTGGATCAGCCAGTAACTACAAAAGGCCAGGTATAATTAGTAGCATTAAAATTTGCAGTATTTATAAAAATTATTTTTTAAAAAACTCAGATACTGTCTGAAAGTATGGGGGTTTTATGAGTTTACATGCTGATGGAAGGCTATGGGAAACATAGTGAAGGCTGTATAAGAGCTTAAATTCTACGTATTAAGATTTTTCTAGATGGAGAATACTTATAAAATTTTCTCACTGTGTATGTGTAGACATAACAATATATGTGTGTGAAAAATAGAGCTCAGTTTTTTACAATTTTTTTTCTCATGAGTTGGCTGATGTGAACTAGACCTGTAAATAGATCCCAAATTAGGTAAACCCTTGGCTTTGCACAACAGAACAAAATTCCTAGAAGCTCCTGTAGTCATGAGCTCAGATTGATCAGAGTATTGCCCCACATTCTTCTATGATTCTCTGAAAGTAAAAATCTTCTTGGTTTATTTTCATGTGGCTTCAGTTTCATAATAACATGACTTTCTATCTTCACCCAAATCTCCAAAGGCAATTTCAGCATGTGTGTAAGATTAAAAAAAAAATGTAAACTAACATCTGGTCCTGTGTGAACTCATAAATAGAGGAATAATCGATAGCTACACAGAGTTATAAATGTCACAGCTCCATACTCACAGCATTCAGACTCGTAATGGGGGAGCTTGCAAAGATCAAGTCTTTTCATGCTCCAGCTGGGATTATACTGCTTGTGTTGCCAAAAATATTGAACAGGCAATTCCAGTGTTGTTGTAAGAGGTTTTCATTGATTTGTCAAGTCATTATTTGTGCTTGGTGGTTAAAAAACGAGTAGACTATTCTAGATACTTTTCCTTGAAAATACTAATCAAATTGAAGCTGTTCCCTGACGTGCCTTCCAGCATTTCTATGATTAGGGAGTATGCTAAACTGCATTAATAGGGATTAAGCTTTTAAAATTACTAGGTCCAGATAATTTGAGGTTAGACATTCTAATAGTATTGAAGACAGCACTAAGTTGTTAATTTTATTTTTTTTTTTTTTAAGTAGTGGAAATGGCAGAAGGTTGGAACAATGCTTGTTTTACCATAAAACAACAGGATGATCCTGTAGGCTAGTTAAGGGAAATTTGTCATAGGCAACGTAAATGACAAAGCTGGTAGGGGATTCATTTAGTAAAGTATTAAAGGTGAAGAATGTAATTAATGTCAATTAACGTTATTTTTTTGACATAGAAATCTAATTCTCCAAAGAGACAGGAAATCAGGTTAATAAATGTAACTATGTAGATACGATATACTTAAGAATTTATATGTGAGAAGATAATATCATAACTAAAAATTCTGCACATTTAATGAAAAGCCAGCTAACTGACAAATCTTAGAAAATAATTGTCAATAAAAAACAATAATTAAAGTGGAATATTTCAAATGGAATTTGTCATAGATCAGAAGTCTATGCTAGAAAACAGTTTTGTCATGGTTTAGGAAAAAATGTAACACTAAAAATAGTTGAAATTCTGCCTTAGAAATTCTGCATTAGAAAATGCAGTTACCTTCAAGAGTATAAACCAACCTCTTCAGTAGCACATAACTGCAGGTCTCAGGTAAGCTAAACTTGGTCCAAGCAATTTCGAAGTGAAAATAAGACACACACTTTTAAGAGAGCAGATGAACAATCATTAGAGCAACCAGTGAAAAAAAAAGGATAATTTTTCAACTAAAACCCCCTTATACTTTACATGAATTTACAACTTACTGGACTCAATATAAGAGTGTGTTCAATATTGATTAACTGTGATTTACAGAAATCCAGGCTAATAGTTGTTACAGTCCTTTTGGCTTCAGAATCCATAACTCTAGTCATCTGTTTTCTGTCAATATCCAGAGGCAGCCTTTTTTTTTTTTTTTTTTTTTTAAAGATGTTTGAATTATTTTATTTTACATCTTTTTTCCCTCACTCTGGAAATTAAGATCTCAGAAGACTTCTTGGAAGGCATGGAAGATTTCTTTTTATTCATTTGCAAAATGGGCAAAGAAAGGACATCTCATTTTGCAGACTCAAGGTCACACAGTGCAGAAAAAAGGACAATATAATGGAATCAGTTTCATTCACTGGCAAGAAGACCTACATAATGGTCATTCTTCTCACAAAACTGAAATATTTACAGTGTTTTCTAACCTCAGTTCAACTTTGCTGTTGCTTGCACTTCATATAATTATTGAGATGTTTCCAGAAAAATTCAAGAGTTATAACAACAAAAGGAAAAAAAATACCCACATTAATTGGAATAGCTGCTTTTTAGCTCTAGAAAAAGAAAACATGAATAAAGGTACTACAAAGTGTATTTTACTCTTAGATCCTCTGATCTTTTATAATCAGTTGCTATGATCATGAACACCTACTGTACCTTTGCTGCTCATAGAAATTACAAGGAAGTGTCAAGAAAGTTGCGAAATGTGGAAAAACATATGCATCCCCATGTGACTTTTCTGATAAAGGGCTACATTGTGACAGTTGGTGTCCGTAATAATATTTATCTCGGTGTGGAGCAATCCAGGATCAAAGTCTGTGAAGACTTTGCATGACCATTGCAAAATCATTACAATCCTTAATAAAAATATTTCGTCAAAGCTTGCCAAGAAAAGCTACATGCATACATTAGAACTTCTTCCAACACTCTTTCCCCTCCTACTTCCCTTTCTTCTTTCCTACTTCCATCTTTTCATTATTATTATTAATACATAAATTATATAACAGTAGAAGAACTTATGTCCTCTATTAAGATAAGTATTTATATGTACATATTCAGTATATTTTAATTCAGCATATTTTAATTCAGTATTATGTGCTGAATATTTAAGTTAATCAGGAAATATCCCAACATTAAAGTTAACAGTGATGAGATGAATAACATATAAACAGGTCTGAAAAAGTCATCAAACAATATTGTCTTCAACTCAACATCATGAAGAATGATAAACTCATTTAATGTACACATAAAGATAGTGTTAAGATGAACACTGGTTCTTCTTCAGCTCCCTGAAAGCATCACACAAGAAGCAGAAACCTAGTAGTTAGTTATAGACTTAGTGCAATTTTTGCCGTAACCACTGGAATGGGAACCTCTCTTTACCTAAGAGTCACAGAACAAACCATTCACTAAGAGATCAGCTTGGTTTATTTTTTCAAAAGAATGAAATAACAATAGCCTATTTTCATTTGTCCATGGCTTTTGGATAGTTAGGCAAAACATTTGGTGACAGGTTTTCTTATATTTTAGGAATTTCAGTTTCCTTTGTTATTGTATGCATGCCTTTCATTTACTATGGGTGTTTATTGGTTTTCTTTAAATATAGACACTAGTAGCATGAAATAGAAAGTAGTCAGACTAGGGGTTCTTTGGAGTGCAGTTCATTTCTTCTTCTCTGCATGTGGTGGTTGCAGATTAGATTGGGACTGAAGGGCTCCAGAGCATATTTTTTTCAGTTGGCTGGACACCGAATGCTGGAAAAATAATGTAATTTCTTTGAGGTGCAACCCACTTAGATCGCTGTGAGCCACAAATACAAATTATTTTTTTTTATGGTTACCCCCCCTGCAAGCAGCACATTTTAACTAGCCTGGCACAAGTTAGTAGTAAGTAGTGAACAACCTAGGAAACAGACCCTTGTTCTTATCAGTTTCCACATGGTAAGGCTGATCCCTGTCTTCCTAGTGCCTACACCTCTCACCCTGAAATCTCTCGGTTTTAGCTATTAAAAATACATATGCCTAAGGAAGAAAAGAAAGCATGCTAGCCTGGGCCACAGTCTCCCACTGTTGACTCAGGAGCCCCTGGATTGCCTCTCTTATGCTCACTCACCAGCTGTATTTTATGGGCTATCATCCACCAGAAGGAGAGAGAGCATTCATCGAAAAATCAAAGTAGACAGAGCAGAATATTATGTCCAGCAGCAAGTGCAGGACTAATTTGATCAGACCTCAGCATTCAGCTGAGATGAACACAATCTGTACAATTCACTTCTGTGAAAAGCCTTTCTTATCTGTCCCTTTTTAGACAGAAGTGCTGCTGGTTTACTGTCTAAAATATAATTCCTGTTCTTGGCAATCTGTGATGGATTGCAATGTCCTTTTCTCTAGACATACACTGATGAACAGTGAATAATGTTTTTCCTTTACAAAAGAGGTCTTCAAAAAACCACTTAAACTATCAGTGTATTAGTTACTATGTGAGCCTGCAGCATCTGATAAATTCATTTCTAGGTATTTTCTTCCAAGGACTCCTGTTACATATATTCTATAAAAGGTACAGGATTGTAATTGGTTAATTGTATGGGAAATTCAGGACTAAAGTCCTCGCTATGACTGAAGTTTAGGAGAAAACCAACAATGTTTCAGAAACTAACAAAATTTAAGACAATGTGAAAGGATGTTATTAAAATGCAATTTATTATGAATATCTGCTAAAATCTAAATGAATTTAGATTTGTCAGGGTCAGCCTGTGAGTTGGAACTGGAAAGAGAAATGCTACTTAAAACTGCTTAGGAATGGTGAAAATTTTGTGGATAACTTATCGTAAAAGAACACAAAACTGGCCTAAGAGTATGAGCTGAGTAATCCAGTTATTAATTAAGTTTGCAACTAATTGTACTCATCATAATAAACATAAATAAAATGTTTACCACCTCCGTCACCATTAGTGCTCCACCACTACACTCATCACACAGATGTTTTGACATATGCAGTGTTACTCCCAGCACTTCTACAGGTAACAGATTACTGCTGTAACTTAGAGATTTTGAAAATAAAACCTTCTTTTTGGTTTCTTCATTACTTCACTGTTGGGATGTTTTCTTATCTCAGGGCTCAGGAAAGTTAGGCACTTCAGAAAGGAGCTATTGATCAGGAAAGGATCATGTGCTGACAAACAAGAAATATGGAGGAAAGGGTGTGTTTTGAAATCCCGTGTCTCAGTGGAGCTGGGATGCTAGATCCAGAACTATGGGGATGCACCTCTTTATCTGTCTGGGACTCCCAGCCTACAGCTGTGTGCTAAAGATGTAACTTCCAAACATTATTTTGAAGAACAGAGCAAATCTGCTTTCTTTTAACATACTAATAAAGGAGGCTGCCTGCCTTTCAACACTACAACCAAATGGATAGAGGAATTACCTGGAGAGGAAAAAACCTGGAGAGGAAAAAACCTGTGTTAGCCAGAGGGAGGCTAAACCCACAGCTCTGATGTGGTAGAAGAGTGTCATACAACTAAGTGACTGGCTGCTCTGGGCAGGACACATATCCTCATAAAATTGTGCTATGCTGAAAAAAGGATAATTCAGAATTCATGGGAACAGAGAGAGGGAGAGCAAAAGAAACCATGCTGTCTCTGCAGCCTGATGGTTAGTGCATTCAGCTGGAAGGCATGTTGAGTTTCTACAGGATATTAAAATCTATAGCAGAAAGGTCATAAACTATATTCCTAAAAAGAAAAGAAAATGTGTTTCAAAAGTACCAGTTTTATTTTTACAATGCTAAAAATTCTGTATGTCATTTTTGGTCTTAAAACTATGCATTTTGAGGTGAGGAGGGCTTGTGTCACATTATCATTCAGAAAGAAAATAATGCTATATAATAGTTGAAGCGATACAATGAAAATGCAAAGAAACAGCCTAGACAGTTACAGGTTTAGGTTCAGTCCTTACCATTTCACTACTTTAGGGCAAGAGTCAGGTTCAGCTGAAACTATTATTTATGTATCAGCTATCAGCAGAGGTTTAATCATGTATCTGCAGAAAGGAAGCTATAAATCTTATCAGCCCGACTGAAAGTCACTGCTTGTAGCTCTGGTGGGCTTAGTAGGTTACATTTTCTGTGCAGCAGACAAACCATGCAAAATCCACTGTTTGTTGGTTTACATCGGTAAGCTGCTGAGCAGTTGGTGTGTTTTCTTGCTAGAAGCAGGTATGACTCAATAGCAGGAAGGAAATTCAAAGTGAAAATATAGTGGGGTGGCAGAAAGACATCTGTTGCTTCTGAAATCTAAAACCTCCCAGTGTTTTATTTTTGGCACCGAGCTTTGGAGCCAGGCAAGCTGGCTTGCAGTAGAAGTTTATGAGCTTGGGTGGTTTTTTTGTTGTGTCTTACAGAAGAGGCAAAGTCCTAGTCCTACCTCTACTGATGTTCATGTCATGACTTGGCTGGTGCAGAAGATGCAAGACTTGATCACAAAAGCAGAGAAGTGATGAGTATCTTCAACTAGTATTGAGATTTAATTGCTGAAAAATCTTAAAATACAGCTCAGGGAACCTTCAATTTGTTTTAAAGAGGTGCATAGTGTGGGCTTCAGAATAGTGTGGGTTTCAGAATAGTGTGGGCTTCAGAATAGTAATTCTCCATGTCTCATGTATCATATATTAGTTGCATGTGTTTTCTTCACATTAAAAAACATAATTCTAAAGGCTAGTTACTTTTGCATCTAACCTGTCATCAGCCTGAGAGCTGTACTCCTCCAGAGGGAGGAGACTTTCTACTGTAAACATGTAGCACCAGCCACTGTTCCTATGAGAGGATGAGAATGTTTGTTAGTAAAACTGTGCAGGATTTTGAAAGTGTAAGTATATGGTTAGGTGTCCAGTGCTTTTGTTGGTTAAAACAGTTATAGTTTGCTTTTTAAGCGAACTGTTGCCTCTGCTTTTCATAACTGATAGGTATTGTTTTGCTGCAAATGCATCAAGATGGATAAGATTCAATAAACATGTAGGAAAACATGATGTTGATTTATGTCTAGATTGAATAGGTCACTGTTTGGGTCCATTTATATTTTTAATTGGGTGCGTGACTTTGTCAGGTAAGAATACCCCTCATCCTTGTTATGATTTAACTGAGCCTTAAGCATTTTGTCTGAATGAAAAATGTTCATTTACAAATGGTTTTCAGAGGACTCACGGGATTTGCATGTACAAAAAGAAAGCCTTTTTTTCTCCTGCTAACAAGCATGACTAGGCATTGTAGAATGAGATTAATTAACATGTGTCCTGGAATTACCTGGTAATGCTTAGCAGAATCAAATCTAATCTATTTTTAAAACTGTGAAAACCCAAGCTTTATAAAAATGACACAAAAGCCCTCTACAAACTACATTTTTAAAAACTACAAACCACATTTTAAAAAACTACTGCTTTACACTTAATACCTGTACTTCTTCAGATGTCTATTAATATTAAGACATAACTTTGCTACCATTTAAAATGAAACTTTTTAAAAATGCCTATTTCTGATACCAGTAGAAATAGATTACATATTGAAATCAAGAGACAGATAAATCACTTAAACATGTATTCCTAAGATTCAATTATGCAGTAATACTGGTATACTTGTCTTCACTCATCATATATATATTTTTCTTTAATGTTATGCAGAATGGAAAAATACATATACTTTCAGTATTACAAAACAAAAGCAGAAAATAGTATGAGAATGATAATTCCTGTATCTTAATGGAAACTCTTTTCTGTTTTCCTAGAAATTAGGCTTTTTCCACAGTTTTTTGTACAGGTCAGTTTAAAAAGAATATTTTTGAAAGATTAGTAATGATTAATTAGTAAAGAATATACAACTTAGTCCTTTGCTGATATTCTTTTCATCTTCATATCTTTTGAAGGTTGCATTTCTTCATCTATCCATGCTGTAGACACATCCTTAGTTTTCTGTAACCCATGTTTAACATGTCTAGGCAATATTTCTATAGATTGTACACCATATTGTGAAATTTATGCTGAGTGATGCTCTGATTCTAACTTGCATATCCACCCTTTTAGTTTTTGGTACCAAGAGGCATGTTTCACAGAGTTTAAAACGTTAAAAACTGCTCTTTAAATTTGGATCAATAACTTTATGGGAAGGAAATTGCTCCTCCATCTCAATTAACTTCCAACACAAGAGGTGTTCCTGAGAATTTTGCTCAAGTAATTTGTGACAGCTCTGACAGGAAGATTCCCAGCTATCATCTCCATCATAGGAACAATAGAAACACATTTGTATCCTCTCACTTCTGTTCTGTTGTTCTTCTGTCACATAAATCTATTTAATCTATTTTATTTGCAGCTCACAGCTCAACAAAAAAGAGAAGTGGGAGGGGGAAGCTTGAGTTACTTGAAGTTTGCAAGAGACAGAGAAAAGGATGGTGAAATAAAACAATAAAACTACAGCATTAGTGGTCCGATGGCTACAGCTCTCATTCAGAACATACATGAGGCAAAATCAAATCTCTCTGTATTTCAAAGGAGCAAGGGGTGAAGTCAGATGTTTAATGAATGAGGTAATTGGAAGCAGTACAGGTGGTGAGCGACACTAGGAGAACCATTAAACACTAAGGTGACACAGTGATGAAATGGGTTAATATGATTCTACAATATTTTAGAAAAGATGCTCTGCTCCGCTCTGTGATCTTCACTTTTTGAATCCAGGAAACAAAAGCCTAAGAAAGGATGGAACTATAAATACATCAGCACTGTTATTACTGGGGAGCATAAAGAGCTATTAAAGTTAAAAGGCAATACTGGCATAATTACAAACGGTTATAAATTTGAGGTGAATATACCTAGTCTGAGAATTAGAATAGGTTTTCTAAGCATCAGTGTAGTAGAACCACTTTTTAGTGCAAGCACTGGAAACACAAGCCCTAGCTAGTTTTTACAAGGAACTCTATTAAATGTATTCCTGGGATTATGTATTACAACTGTCTACCGTGAAAGAGGATTGGACTTGATGAGGTAAGGAGCACCCTTTATTTCCTTGAGTCTTAATTCCAAGAGAAATAATGCAGATGATTGCTGTCACCAGATGGGAAATCCAGAACTCTATATAGGCAATTTCTATCTCCTATTTTACTCTATTGTTTTCCAGATAAATTCTGGAAGACGGTAAAGCCATGCCACTGTTACTAATTTTTCAGGTCAATTCTTAAAATTCAAGTCCTATGGAATCCCATTATCTGACTGCTAGGTTATCACCTCCAGTGCCTGTTCTGCCATGAGTCAGCAGTGTGCCATTCTGGTGACAGAGGCTATCCTCATATGGGGCTGCATTTACAAAAATGACGTCATCAGGTAACGCACAAGATGATGCAAGGGGAGCTGGAGGGGGAGCCTTATTGCAGCCTTCCACAGCCTGGTCGGAAATTATTGAGAAGGCAGAGGCAGACTTGTCTCGGGTGCAGAGCAAGAGGGCAGTCAGCAGGCAGAGGTCACAAGCTGCAGCAAAGAGAACTCACCTGCAAGGGAAGAAAGACTTTCACCGTGGGTTTGGTTAAGCACTGCAACAGATTTCCCAAGGAGATACTAGAATCTCCTTCCTTTGAGATTTTCAAAACTAAACTGAATAAGGCCATGAGCAATCTGCTTTAATTTTGGAATTATCTCCACTTTGAGTAGGAGTTAGAGGTTGCTTTCGGACTACATTTTTCTGATTCTTACTGAGAATTGTTCCCAAATTAATTTCTACTGTGATTTTTAAGAGTACAGGAGTGCATCAGTTTCCAGCTGCCCAACCTAAAATACATAAAGGTATTTCCAGATACACATTTAAAATGCCACTTTTGCAAAGCTTGCCTTCTGCCCATTAGCTCTAGTAATTTTCTATCTGCTGAGTAAACATCTTACAGATAATTCAGCTGAGAGGCATGCATTAGAAGAACTTTGTGGCTGAGTTTGCTAAGATTACACAAAATAAGCTTCTTGGTGATTTTAAGATTTGTTTATCTTCTTACATTGTGTTCACAGTGCTTTTAAAAGTTACAAAAGTGCTCAGTTTCCACCTTACTATTTGGATGTAAAGCAGCTGACAAAATACTTTAAAAATTAATAATCTGTTACAGGTCTATGTTAATGCATTTCAGTGTTAGATATTATGATATGTGAAAAAAAAAAAAAAAAAACAAACCAAACAAAACAAACCCAACCAAAACCCAAGAACCTTAGTTTTTAACAAAAAGGAACCCAGCTGGTTCCTTTTCCAGGAAGGGAAGTTATGTCACTAACAGCTATTTTTCTAGGAGCGCCTTGCTAAAAATCTTCTGTAACTCTTAAGAAAGAATCAGCATTGCTCCTTTGCCTCAATTCCTCTCACATCATGGAAAACCCATTTTTATGAATTACTCTCATGTCTCATAATGATACTTCTGAAAAACACATTGTTTCGGTTTTGACATTTAAGATTACAAAAAATGCTAGATATTAATAATAAAGTGTGAAAAAAGAATATGTCCAGATTCTCCAAAATGTTGTCACTACTTGTCATTACTGAGTTGTATGTACAGTAAGTACTATCAATCTCTTACAATAACTTATATTTTCTCTCTAGAAAAAATCTACAGCCTATTGACATCAGTCACCCCCTAGCTTTTATGGAAGCCAAAATCAAATTTGGACTGTGGTGAGTACTATATTCTAGTGATTTCACATTATTTAATTTGCATAACCGTGAACATACAAGAGTTAGTTGGAATTGCCTCAAAACGGTTTATCAGTTGCTATTCTCTTAAGTTGCTCCTAACAGTGCACACTCAGAAAATGGGTAATCATGAGATTTCTTTTTCTGCTACTTAACTCACAAAATGAAATGTCCTGCATCAGAGTAAAATCAGTCTACTTTATTCACCATCAACGCATGTAGTGCACTAGGTCCACCACCTTTTCAAACCTGGCTTTATCTCAGTTTCAACAAAGTTCCTAAAATAAAAAAAATAATATGTAACCAGCATCTCTCCAAGGCTACCAAAAATCCAAGAAACATATATGTACTTATCCCTCCTTCAGAAGGGAAAACTACTCACTCCCTACGTAAAGTGAGTCTCAATCAGCAGAAACTGTTGCAAGCAAAAGTTTCCTTGCCACCTGACATTGTCGAAAGTTTAACATTGCTGTTACTTTGTAAGTATGACATTTTGGACATGTTTAAAGAAATGAAATTAAGGAAGACAGTATTAAATTATACTGGATGTTACTGAGAGTATCTCAATGCGATCAAAGCAAATTGAAAGTAGGTTTGGTCTCCACTCTCTGCATGACAGGACCAGTAATGGAAGCTAAAGGAGAAAATGGATTAAGATACTAGAAATGGGATGATATCATTTTCTGAACCCAGTAGCTTGGCCCTGCTTGCACTATCCAGGTGAATCTCTGCTGAGCCTTCATTCAGTTCACTTTGGAGTGTTCAGGATACAGATCTTACCTCACTCACCTACAGCTGGCTTGGATGTTTAAATGTACTTTTGTGCAAAAAGGCATTTGAGACAATTTGCAAAATGGCAAAAATGAAGCCCCTGACAATCATAACAATGGAACAAATTCTGCTACATTAATTTGAAGCCAAATGATGTAAACATACATAAAAATGTGGTTTATGTTGTCTTTTAATTTTGGTTTTCCAGGTGCAAAAATAGATAAAAAACTAAAAGCATGGTGTTCATATATTATCACCTATAAAGTGCTTTGAGTAGTGCCATAGCATCATAGAATCACAAAATCATTTAGGTTGGAAAAGACCCTTAAGATCATTGAGTCCAGCCATAAATGTAGCACTGCCAACTCTACCACCAAACCATGTCCCTAAGCTTATCTACACATCTTTCAAATACCTCCAGGGATGGTGACTCAACCACTTCCCTGAGCAGCCTCGTCCAGTGCTTGACAACCCTTTCCGATAAAAGATTTTTCCCAATTTCCAATCTAAACCTCCCCTGGTGCCATTTAGGGCCATTTCCTCTCATCCTATCACTTGTTACTTGGGAGAAGAGATGACACCCACCTTGCTACAACCTCATTCCATGTAGTTGTAGAGAGCGATAAGGTCTCCCCTCAGCCTCCTTTCTCTAGGCTAAACAACCCCAGTTCCCTCAGACACTCCTCATAAGTCTTGTTCTCTAGACCATTCACCAGCTTCGTTGCCCTTCTCTGGACACGCTCCAGCACCTCAGTGTCTTTCCCATGGTGAGGGGCCCAAAACTGAACACAAGGACTCGAGGTGCGGCCTCACCAGTGCCCAGTACAGGGGAACGACCACCTCCCTGCTCCTGCTGGCCACACCATTTCTGATGCAGGCCAGGATGCCGCTGGCCTTCTTGGCCACCTGGGCACACTGCTGGCTCATATTCAGCCAGCTGTTGACCAGCACCCCCAGGTCCTTTTCCACCAGGCAGCTTTCCAGCCACTCTTCCCCAAGTCTGTAGTGTTGGATGGCGTTATTGTGACCCAAGTGCAGAACCTGTCACTTGGCCTTGTTGAACCTCACACAATTGGCCTCGGCCCATCAATCCAGCCTGTCCAGATCCCTCTGTGGACCCTTCCTACCCTCGAGCAGATCAACACTGCCACCCAACTTGGTGTCATCCACAAATTTACTGAGGGTGCACTTGATCCCCTCATCCAGATCACTGATAAAGACATTAAACAGATCTGGCCCCAATATTGAGCCCTGGGGAACATCACTTGTGACTGGCTGCCAACTGGATTTAACTCCACTCACCACCACTCTTTGGGCCCAGCCATCCAGCCAGTTTTTTACCCAGTGAAGAGTGCACCTGTCCAAACCATGAGCAGCCAGTTTCTCCAGGAGAATGCTGTGGGAAATGGTGTCAAAGGCTTTACTAATGTCCATGTAGACAACATTCACAGCCTTTCCCTCATCTGCTAAGCGGGTCACCTTGTCGCAGAAGGAGATGAGGTTAGTCAAGCAGGACCTGCCTTTCATAAAGCTATGCTGACTGGGCCTGATCACCTTATTGTTCTGTACCTGCTGAGTGATGGCACTCAGGATGATCTGCTCCCTAACCTTCCCCAGCACCAAGGTCAGACTGACAGGCCTGTAGTTCCCTGGATCCTCCGTCCAGTCCTTCTTGTGGATGGGCATCACATTTTCTAACCTCCAGTCAGCTGGGACCTCCCCAGTTAGCCAGGACTGCTGGTAAATGATGGAAAGTGGCTTGGTGAGCACTTCTGCCAGCTCTCTCAGTGTCCTTGGGTGGATCCCATCCAGTTCCACAGACTTGTGTGTGTCTAAGTGGTGTAGCAAGTTGCTGACCATTTCCCCTTGGATTATGGGGGCTTCATTCTGTTCTCCATCTCTGTCTTTCAGATCAGGGGGCTGGGTACCCCAAGAACAGTTGGTCTTACTATTAAAGACTGAGGCAAAGAAAGCATTAAATACCTCAGCCTTTTCTTCACCCTTTGTCACAATGTTTTCCCCACATCCAGTAAAGGATCCAATAAAAGATCTCCTTAGTCCTCCTTTTGTTGATAGTTGTATTTATAGAAATATTTTTTATTTTCTTTTGTGGCAGTAGCCAGACTAAGTTCTAGTTGGGCTTTAGCCCTTCTAGTTTTCTCCCTGCAAAACCTCACAGCATCTTTGTAGTCTTCATGAGTTGCCTGCCCCTTCTTCCAAAGGCCATAAACTCTCTTCTTTTCTCTGAGTTCCAGCCAAAGCTCTCTGTTCAGCCAGGCTGCTTGTCTTCCCTGCTGGCTCATCTTTTGGCACATGGGGATGGCCTGCCTGGACCTTTATGATTTCATTCTTGAAGATGTCCAGCCTTCCTGGACGTGTTTGCCCTTCAGGACTGCCTCCCAAGGGACTCTGTCAACCAGTCTCCTAAACAGGTCAAAGTCTGCCATCCAGAAGTCCAAGGCAGCAGTTCTGCTAACCCCCCTCCTTACTTCTCCAAGAATTGAAAACTATCATTTCATGATTGCTGTGCCCAAGGTGGCCTCCAAACACCACATCACCCGCAAGTCCTTCTCTGTTCACAAACAACAGGTCCAGCGAGGCACCTTCTTTCGCTGGCCCCCTCACCAGGTGTGTCACGAAGCTGTCTTCCACGCACTCCAGGAACCTCCTAGACTGTTCCCTCTCTGCTGTATTTTATTTCCAGCAGATATCTGGTAAGTTGAAGTCCCCAATGAGAACCAGGGCTAGTGATTGCGAGACCTCTCCCAGCTGCTTATAAAATATTTCATCTGAGCCTTCATCCTGGTTGGGTGGTCTATAATAAATTTCCACCAGCATAGCTGCCTTGTTGGCCTTTGCCCTGATTCTTACCCATAAACACTTGACCATTCCATCACTGTCATCAAGCTCTAGACAGCCAAAACTCTCCCTAACAAAAAGGGCTACCCCACCACCTCTCCTTCCTTGCCTATTCCTTGTGAAAAGTTTATAGCCATCCGTTGCAGCACTCTGGTTATGTGAGTCATCCCACCATATTTCCATGATTGCAACTATATCAGTTTTACAGCTGCACAATGGCTTCCAACTTCTCCTGTTTGTTGCCCATGCTGTATGCATTGGTGTAGATGCACTTCAGTTGGGCTATTGATCCCACCACCTTTTCTGGGGGAGAAGCCCCAATTCCTATGTGACCATTCTCAGGTGCTTCTGTGGTTTCTAACATATCAATAACCCTTGCGTCTTTGCTGTCACATCGATCTCCATCCCCTACCTTCCCTGAGACAGCAGGCAGAAGGACCTCACTAGCATACCATCCCTCAAACATTGGCATGCTGCCCCCTGGCTTATATCTAGCAAGCCTGATTTTATCCCTTTCCCCCTTCAAATCTAGTTTAAAACTCTTTCAGTAAGCCCTGCTAACTCTTGCACAAAGGTCCTTTTCCCTCTTTGAGACACATGTACCTCATTTGTGCCAGCAGGTCTCGATATCATGTAAACTGACCCATGATCAAAAAATGTCAATACAATAGTCCTCAGCTAAGCCTTATTGTATAAATTGTGATACGGATACTGTAGATATTTGTCTGCCCAATTTCTTTTGATCACACTGATAGAAATTCATCTTGTTGTTTGCTAAAATGTATAACTGAAAAGTGTCAGCATGCATACCCTTAATATATGCTGATCTTTTGTCATGTTGGTTCCAACCGCCTTAGCTACAAGATACCCTGGTAGGGCCTCTCACAGTCTGATCCATACAAGCTGACTAATGGTTAGCTAGACATTATGGTTACCTACACATAAAGGTTACCTAGATTAACTAGAATTTCACTCCAGCAGAGAGGTAACAGTGTCTCTGCTGACCCTCAGAGAAGTGGGTTACATTGAGAATACATCCTTAGTCCCTCTCCTTGGTCAAATTGATATTTAATTACTTGTGAGTAGTTATTTAACCACACAAGGTGCTTCACTGATGAAAGAGCTGAGACATTTAAGCTCTTAAGGGTTGTTTAATAGCTGAAAAATAGGGAATATGAGTGATGCAGACTTTGATCCCTAATGTAACAGTGATTTGTGAAAGTCCTCTTTGTCAGTCCAGTGTTGGTACCAATGCACCTTTGAAAAAATCTCATTACCTAATTTCTTCTTAGGTACTTAAATACCTTAATACATCTGCCCCCCTGGCTCTCATCACAACCAAAAATCCATCAGCCTTGTATTTTGTTACAAGAAACCTTCTTAAATGTCTTTAAAATTGAGAATAAATTTTACTTTCATGAATATTCTCTGAAATTTGGATAAATCTGCTCGTCTTAGTCATATGACTCCTGGTTGTTCATAGTCACACACTTCAGATGCTGCTACTTAGCTTGATGGACATGAATTTGAAGTTTCAGAAAGGTTCTTATTTAATACATGAATAAAGAGAGTAGATTCACTGAAGACTCACTTTGTCTCTCTAGTAGAGTTACTAATAGATTACTGTGTGAGGAGAGTGAGTTCAGTCTTGACTATTTCAACAGTTTTAATAACACTGAATAAGGCACACATTACTACATGCAAAACAAGAGTGAAATGGAAACTACTCTAAAATAAAAGGAATTGAATCATGCAGTTAAAGGAAGTAAATGGATAAGCAGCTGAAGAATCATAGTAATATTACGGTTTTAATCAATAAATGAAAGTGAAAAATAAATACTACATTCTTACTGAATGAGAACTTCATTAAAAAATTCACTTTTCTCAGTAAATTCCCAAAGTATTGGAAAATTTATGTACAAGCTTACATTGAGCAATTAAGCACAGAGGAAATACTGTGACTGAACATCTATTATAAAGCAAATTTTATATATATATATATATATATATATATATATATATATATATAAAAACCAAACCCAAAACAAACAACCAAGAACAAACCCAAGAAAACTGCATTGGTACAAAAAAATGCATGCTATACCCTGAATAATCTTTGTAAAAATTAATCCACCAATTCAAGGTGGTTCCCAAGCATGTTAAAACACCTTGTGTCTGTACTGGACTGGTCTGATCAATTCCAAGTCAGTGCCTCTGTCTACTTCTGATCCTTCTTGAGCAAGGACTCTGCTCTGAGCCATGAGCTCCCATCCAGACTATTATCATGCCCACAGCATGTGGGTACAAGACTCATTCTGATTTAAATTCCTAATAAGACTTTATACCTTAACAAATGTGGTGGTGCATCCAGGTTGTCCAGACCCTCCATCTGTGCATCTGACTTATGTCCCCAGGATCAAGGAATCCTGTCTCCTCCACAAACCAACATATTAAATTTATGATGCCATCACTTGGAAGGCACTCAATTCCCATTGCAGATATTTGCTGATGTTTGTGTTACAGTCTTCTCTTTTTCCAGAATTATCTTTTCTGACTTTAGATACTAAATTGCCAAATTAGGAAGCCTATTATCCCTTTGTGCTGGTTTTGGCTGGGGTAGAGTTAATTTTCTTCACAGTAGCTAGTACGGGGCTGTGTTTTGGATTTGTGCTGAAAAAAGTATTGATAATACAGAGATGTTTTCGTTATTGCTGAGCAGTGCTTACAGGGAGTCAAGGCTGTTTCTGCTCCTCACCCCACCCCACCAGAGAGCAAGCTGGGGGGGCACAAGGAGTTGGGAGGCGACACAGCCGGGACAGCTGACCCCGACTGACCAGAGGGGTATTCCAGACCACAGGACATCATGCTCGGCATAGAGAGCTGGGGGAAGAAGAAGGAAGGGGGGACATTCAGAGTGATGGTGTTTGTCTTCCCAAGTAACTGTTAGAGGTGATGGAGCCCTGCTGTCCTGGAGATGGCTGAACACCTGCCTGCCCATGGGAAGTGGTGAATGAATTCCTCGGTTTGCTTTGCTTGCATGCGCGGCTTTTGCTTTACCAATTAAACCATCTTTATCTCAGCCCATGAGTTTTCTCACTTTTACCCTTCTGATTCTCTCCCCCATCCTGTCATGGGGGCAGTGAGTGAGCAGCTGTGTGGTGCTTAGTTGATGGCTGGGTTTAAACCACAACAGTCCTTTTTGGTGCCCAACGTGGGGCTTGAAGGGTTTGAGATAACAGATTTGATTGGAACATGCCAGGTGGAATTTATAGCTGTTACTGCTGTTTAGCTATTAATTGGCAGGCCTCTGTGCTTGCCATGGGGCTTGCTTGCCTTATTGTATATTAGAATCTAGTGCTCATTAGTGGCTGTTTTATGCCTTCGCTGCTTGCTGTACTGCTGTACTGCTGTGCTGCTGTGCTGTTTATCATCTTTACTGTGCCTGGGAACATTTTGGTAACAGCATTGACGATGTACTTAGGCTGGCAGATGGCCAGGGCATTGCTGCTGTTCCTGTGTTGCTGTACTGGACAGGCTGGAACTCCAGTGTGAACTCGGGCTGAAGGGACTGTGACCTGTGGATGAGCCCACATGGGAGCAGGACACACCTGGAGGGACTGCAGCCATGGGTAAGGCCACGTTGGAGCAGGTTTACTTCTAAAGGGACTGTGGCTGTGGGTATATCTCTGGAGGCATTGTTGACCATGGATAAGGCCACGCTGGCACAGGTGCACCTCAAAGGCACTGTGGCTATGTAGTGCGTAGTTGCTGGCTAGTGTTAAACCACGACAGCCATACGGTAAAAATCTTGACTAAACCAGCAGACTCTGATTTTACAAAGCTGTCGTGATTTTCGTGTCCCTCAAACAATAGCTTAGTATTTTACAGCACTCAAGATTCATTCACCATGCAAATCAAATCTGCTAACACACACTCAAGTTTTAACCCAAGACCAAACCAAGAATGAACTCTGTCTTTGCAAAGATCAGATCTGTACCCCTGGTGGCCAATCACAATTTGATATGCTTAGGATGTACCCTAATTTTCCATTTAGCTACTCAAGAACATCCAAGGTAATGTGCTTAGATTTTGACAGCTCAATATGCAATGTCATATCAAATCGTATATCAATTCTTCTAGCCTATTTTATAAGCTGTATTGTGCGATTGTTAAGGGTAAATAGAAAACAAACTTAATAGGTAAAACTAGGAACTTATTGCTAGTGTAAATGAAATCTTAACAATGTAATCAACAACATACTATTAGAGAAGATCTATTTTTTTAATGGAAAAATAAATTAAAATAAAGAATACACTATTAATTGTTTAAAAATGTATTAAGTGTATTAAGTGTTTGAAAACAATACAATTAAAATTAGTATACACAATACACATAACTACTTCCTGGTGTCTATACCTTTCTTTAATTTTATGCATGCCTTTTCATTGCCTCTTAGATTCGTAATGTTGATAGTGTCCATTTGGTGGTGATGATGGAGTGTACAACTGGTCATCACCATCCTATGTCCTTTGCCAGGAGATGTGTGCTATTGATATTGATGGTCTCCTCTTCCTCAGTCTGTGATCTACGTGGGGTAACTCTTATCTTTGCTAACATGTTTTTTACAACTTGCTCTTTCTTCACTGGTCTGCGAGTCCATGTTACTTCCAATTTATTATCTATAGTGATATTTATGTAGCTGCTCATATTCATTCTTTGTTCTTTTTGTCCTAACCCTATTCTGATCACTGGTGAGATGCAATAGCCAAAAGATCTCCAGTGCCAGCTTGTGCCCCATGCCTGTGTGTTGCGTCCTCTGTCCCCACTTCTCAAGGCCTCAGCTACCATACCATGCAATTGTTTCTCCACAGCCAGTCTTTATACAAGTCTCATAAATCTCTTATTCTATGCAGAATATGTTGTTTTATGCCATCTATGTAACAACATGGCTACCTCAGATGAAGAAAAGTAAAATAAATTAGACATAGCCATTAAGCAAATTGCTGTTACAGCTAAATCAAGCATAAACAAAGCTCCAGGCAGGTCAAGACTGGTTCAGGTGAAGCAAGCATCACAAGCATCAGTGCTGAGGCCTTGCAGACTCAGTGCAAAGCTTGTGTCTGTTACCAGCAGACACTACTGCAATTACTGTGCTATAGTGCTACAGGATCAACTGACAATCACAGTCAAAACCAGAAACCCTAACACTGTACATATATATACATGCCTGTGTATAAAGTGCTACTATCTCTGTTTCAGAACCTTGTAGAGTACGGGATTGTACTTGCTCTGTTTTCTGTATGGCTAAAGTCTTTGCTAAATCCAGCACCTTGATACCTACAGCCAGCTTTACTCTAACTTTTGGTCACTGTATAATGCCAGTAAAGCTATAAAAGAGTACATGCTGCAGTTTATGAGTTGGGAAAGTAATATCCTACTACAGAGTAGGATCACACATTGCTTACCTGAAAAGAACAGGACGCCATTTGTGAAATACTTATTGGGGGAGGTCATGTAGAGTAAATCTGAAACTCATTTGACAATGAGTCCCAGCACGATATCACAGCCACTATCAAAGCTAGTTCATAATTAGTAGGGACAGTTACACAACCAACCCTTAGCAATAGTTAAGTCCTTTAAGTCTGTTTACGCATGGACACTCGGGAAAATTGTATAGATTAGTTCAACATCACTAAGTTTCTGTCTGGTCATTTATTCACAATGAGAGGGGCCCCAGACTGGTTCCACTTGATTTATTCCAGAAATAAACTAAAGCCCCTTCTTATGTGGAAGAGAATGCTACACAGGCAACTTAATGTCGTTTTATCCTTTTTTCCATATCTTTTGTAAATTGTAACAGGCTTTCTCACATTTTTCAGTGTTGACAACCCATAGGTCATTACAGCATTCCTGACTTCTGTTGAACATGGAAGCTGTTATAAACACATTAGTGACTCGGCAAGACCATCATTATTTTCACCTTCATGGGTCATCACAAGTTGTTTAAATATTAAGTACAAAAACAATGGAATGTACAACTAATCCAAATTTTCCGAGCATAACTGTTAGTAACCCATTGTCTAACAGTAACCCACATTTTGTCAAGAGATTGAGTTATTCAGCAATCAAACATTACGTATTTAATTGTCCTAATAAGTAAAACATAGCTTTAAAGAGCTAATGGGTGGCAACTTGGGGCTGTGGATTCCAGATGGTTTTCTTGGAACTGAGGATCTGATATCACATTGCCATTCATTTTTTGCACATAAAAATACCTTTTTTTCCCTTTCTCCTCCACCAGCTGCATGCTTATTGCAGTAATGAATGACAAAATAATTTCTATATGGTGGTAGTGGAAACTGTATATATACAATTGTGAATCAAATACTATGTAGGTAATTGCTGTTACATTCACACCTGAATTTATTTAGATGGGCTGGCTATTCTGAATGAATACTAACCGTTTCATCAGGATACTTATGCCATTAGCTACATTTATAAGGATAGCAGCAAACATTAACTTAAAATAGTAAAAGTAAACAATTGAGACATTCAAAACAGACCAGTGACAAAATAGATCTGAAATAGCCGTAAGTGCTCAGTTTGAAAAAGAAGCTGAGTTAAATACTATACTGCCATAAATAGCAGCTCTTAAACAGCCATTTATCTTGGCCAATTAAATGATTCATTAGGGACTAGGGAGGCACTGATGAATGAAATATCCATAGGGGAATACAGTAGAGACTTGATATGGTAAACCGTGTAGCTGAGCAGATTTGAGCTTACATACTAACCTACATTTTCTGTAGTACCTCCACCAAAAATGACTTAGACTTCAATGCTGTACAATAATGGCACTTCTCTCATATAAGTGCAGGTGATTGTGTTAAAAAGTCAAGAAATACATTTTCAAGCTTATAAGATTTGATTTAAATCAAGAATCTTCTGCCAAGCTGTCTAAGCAATTACAACTATTTCTACATCAGTGGCTTGGTTTAGCCATGAATAATGAAAGGGTACAGGTTATGAATACTTTACATAAGCAGCAGAAAAATAATTAGTAGATGTAATGTCTGCTGCAGTCCACACGGGAATGTGCTACTGCTCATGGGCATGCAGTACTTTCCTCCACTGAACAATCATCAGCAGAAAGGGCTATTTAAGGGATAGTATTCATTATGACTAATATTAAAGAACTCAGGAGATGAGGCTTGAGTCGCACGTGTATGGGCAAGATGTTAGTATAAGCACTCTGAAACCCTCTCTGAACAATTTTTCTTTTTCCTGAGGAGATTAATAAGAGCAGCTTCCCTCCTTTAGTTCCAAAAGATAGGCAGGGTGAATTCCCACCATATTGCACAGTATATTTAGGATCTCTACACTCTTCATTGCTGTTCTGCAGTATCTCTTCTTTCCCTCTTCATACAGAATCTTGCATCTATGAAGAAATGAAATTTCCCATAGTCTTTCAAGAGCATTGCAAAGCTTTGCAGAGTAATGAGATCGTCTTTTTCAAGTAGTTCCTTATTTTTGTTACCCATCCTCCTATAGTGCAGGAGTCCAGGATCTCTGGATCAGACAAGGTCTTATTTCAGCAAGCTAGGGTTATCAACAATGTGATAGCAGCAGATGTAAAACACCTTGCGTTAGCCTAACAAAGTGATATTAGACGGATCAAATAAGCATAAGCAAATCTGCCTGTGTAAGGTCTTATGAGAACACTTTACACCATAAAAATATCAGCAGAGACTGCACTCATGGTGAGCTGTAATCATGCAGGCCTGAGCCAAATTTTATCATTTTCCTCCTGCTGGCCATACAAAAATATGTTCGGAAAGAGAAAGAGGTTGGAAACAGCTGCCTCAGCTGTGCAGACTGCAGAGAGCTCGTTAGGAATACCACAAGAAAATGCTCACACATGGTCTATTAAATCCTCAGGAACAACTGAGATAAGCCACATTTTTAACTACAGTTCAAAGATACTGTACTAGTATTTCTTCTAAAGGAATAACTCAAGCAAAAACACCTGCTAGTTTTGCCTAAGCATCTTTAATGTGGCAGAAGTGGACCTAAATTGGAGGAAGGAGAGGGAAAGGACAGAAAAAAGCAGAACTATTTTTTCAGTAATATTGGGACTTAAAATGAAAAAAAAAAAAAAAAAAATCCTGGAAAGTGTTTGTGCTCTGCAGTCAAGAACATAGAAAATGACCCTCTTGTATTACAATTATTCTTTTCTGGTGATCTGTCACTTCATTCTAGTCACCAATTTATATTATGTTTATAAACATATTTAATCATATCTATTCACAGATGCAAAATCTCCACCTACCATATAGTGCCCTTCTGTAAGATAACTTTGTGTGCAAAGAGCAAATTATGCACATCATCAAACATGCTAACACACATGGACCATTGTCAGTAGTCACTATTCGTTAGGAAAATGGACTCATCTCCTCACTAGTACATTACCAGGTACACAATTTTATTCAGAGGAAAGAAACTTTCAGGTGGTGTTACAGATAACTTCTGCCCCATCCTGTAATGTGCCAAGCTGTAAAAAAGCATCCCACAGATGTGACAAGCAGAAGTGTAATCTTCTTTGGAGATCAGAAAGGGCTCTCTATAATAAAAAGGGATATGAAAGCCAAGGGACAGAGACTTCAGAGCAGACTGTGGGATGAGGAAGCCCGGCTAAACCCAGCAGGCCTGGGATGAACAACAGATAATTCCGTTCATCTCTGCCAATTTTCTGCCCCAATCAGTGGTTTCAGGTAGTCAAATCATGGAAAGACAGGGAAGGAGAAAGGGGAGACATGACAGATGTGTCACAGAGAACAATGAAGAGGACAATAATGCAACCAGAGGAGTAGTCAGTTCTAGGCATATTCAACACTATTTTCTGTTTTCCAGATTTTAAAAAGAAAAATGGAATTTTCAAAGTTCTGATTTTGTTTATATTCAAATGCATCTTCAGTGTATCTATTCTGTCTTATGCACATATACTGGCATTTGTTGCCCTTTCCAAACAAGCCTTTTCCTTTTGTTCTTAGATTTTGCAAACATTTGTACTCAGATTTTTACAATATACCTAAGTAGCAAGTGTGTGAGCAGCGTTTTGGAGTGCAGGTGCTGCCTTTACCTGCAATATCTCTCCTCAGTGACTGAGAGCTTTCATCTACAAAAATAAATCTCATTTAAAAGAGAAGGTTAGACTAAAAGAAACGCCAAGCACAATAAATGTTATCTGAATACTTTACAAAACCAGTGAAGATGGCTCCCTCAGCTCAGTTCTGGATAAAAAAGACATCTTCAGATCTTTCTTATCTAAAGAAAAGGTCTCAGCACTGATCCTCCTGGGCAGATAATGCAGGTTCAGGATGTACCAAACCCATTGAGAATTACCTTCTCTTTCTCTTAGATTCCCTTATTATTTCTTTCTCTGATCTAATACCTTCAATCTCTGCTTTCAAATTAGGTTTTTCTTCTGCACATAGAGCCTGGAGAACAGATGCATTCACTGAGAGATGTAACACTGTAAATAAGAAGATGCTTTAATGATGCTTAATCTGCATCTTTCACAAAATAACTATTCAGCAAAACCAGAGAACTTCACATTGTAGTTGATTGAAGCTACCCAATCTTTCCAGGAAAGTTTTGAAACTCTTTGAGGTTTTTATCCCTGAAACATAAATTATTGGAGCAGCATGTTTCTCTGCTATATAACAGATCTATAGAATATTTTAAAAATGAAGTTATAAAAAATGTATATTAAAAATGTTATACTCTTAATAAATGTTTCCTGTTGTGATTGCCATAAAAAGAGGCTTCAAGACACCAAAAATAATCCAGATTAATTTTTTAAAAACATTCAAGGGAAAGACATATTTCTTCTCTGTCTTTAAGAAAAAAAAATGGAAATGGAGGTATTAAAGTCCTTTATTTAGCAATCTTTTAAAATCCCTGTAGTGTGCAATTGAGGCAAAAGGTATCACTTGCTGATATGCAGTCAAATGACCATTTATATTAAGTAAACTGCATTTTTAACAAAAATGAGGGAAAGGAAAATGACCTGTTCAATTTTACTTCACATGGAGCCAGAATTTTCTAAATCACCCATCCTTACCATTGAACATTCAATTTCCTTCTATTAAAATGTGTATTTTTAAGAATCGAGCTTCCATGTGTTTCATATATAACTTACACTCCCAAAGCAAAGCCATTTTATTATTACAATCACATTAAATGTAAGTGGTCTAAAGAAAAAGATTTAAGTGAAATAGAAGTGGAAACAAATGGAAATGTGAAGTGAAATGAAAACGCTACTTGCATATATTTGTTAAGTGAAATCTGCAACTGCCATCACTGTGAAATCTATAAAAAATGCAATGAAAATTGAAAAATCGAGGACTTGAAGATTTATCTCTTGAGTCAAATAAATCAGAAGGCAAATGAACATCTGTGGGAGGAGCTGGGCTCTTTTTAAAAATTTGATCCACCAGTGAGTGACAGACACTTTCAAAAAGCCTGAGACAGGAAGGGTTTCTGTGATGAGGCATTAAAACCAGAGGTACACAGATTCAGCTCCAGAAAATTCAAACGACTCAGCCAGCTTTTCAGATGAATTTATTCCGCAGAGTTACAGAAGTAGCTAAAAATATTCGGGATTATACTAGCTAAGAATTGGTGTCTTACGTGTAGGCAACATTTCTAATAGTTTTACATTCATATCTGCTTCCTGTTTGAAGAGTATGGATGGAGAAAGAAATCAACAGTAAACAACCCGACAGAATAATCCTGCTGTTAAAGGAGTGGAGTGCCATCCTGAATGGCAATTGTGTATAGCTGTTGGCAAAACAATTAGTGGTACTGTTATCACCATTAATACAATTGGACTCACACCTGCAAGTTAAATTCTCAGGATTTTTGTCACTTAACAGAAAAGCTGAACTGGATCAAGCATTCAAACCTTGTTTTTGGATCTGCCTCATTACACCACCTGGGAAGGGAATGCACTGATGTACTCTGATCTGCACTGGCCACCCATCAGTTACTGCCTCCACACATCAGAGCACAGCTCTGGCCTCACACAGAGGTGCTGCTGCTTGTACAGGAGCTCTGCACGGGTGCTGGGATCCTCACTGTCGTGCCTGCTGCCGGCAGCAAATTGAATTGACTTGCTCCTGAACACATCCAAAAGGCTGACACACACCCTGATCCTACTGACTTCTACATTGCACAGTTTCTACATCTCAGCAAGGGGAGAGGTGTCCTCATTTCTCACCAGATTTGTTATCAAAAGCTATGCCAGTTTTCAGAACTATATCTAACAAAGTTCACATTTTCATTGTGCAGCTTCTGGCTCACAGTTGAGTCAGATTCAATAACCAGGATACAATAATTGCTCTAATTTCATTGTTTAAAATGAGTAGTAGTTTTCTCTGTTCTGGATGGGACCCTAGTGCGCTAGCAGAACCTGATCCCTATGGAAGGCAGGATCATCTTTTACCTCTTCGATTCACTTTGCGGAAGTAGATTTATGACTCTTTATCATTAGCGTCCTTTGGAAGGACTGATTCAAGCCACTGTAGAGATCTTCTGTGAACCCAACACTGGGGTTACGTGGCATCACTAGGATGTGCCAATAACATTCACACAAGTGGGAAATTAATTAAGGAAAACTGTAATTATGATCCATCACTCTGGTGACTATTTATGAACACTATCTGGGTAATGTTACAAACTGATCCAGTAAGTACTCTCTGGGAATTCCTCTGAAAGTGGAATCCCACAGAGCTCATCTACAAGGCGATATTGTGACCTATACCTTTTGGAGAAATACATCAGGAAATTTAGGAATAAAGTTTAGAGAAGGATTTTAGTCTGTGCATGCATTTGCTCTAAAGAAAAAAAAGATGAGTTACAAAGCTTTGCAAATTTTCTGCAACGCTCTTGTCTCTCATCTAGCCACATCCTGCTCTGTGGTGGGAGATTTTTTTGGCATTTCAAACTAGATGGAGTCCCACTACTGCTTTTCTTTCCAGCCTTTCTCTGTGTGGTCCTTCTGAAATACAATATCCTTCTGAATGGATGTTCAGATGTTACATCTGTTTCTTATCTTCCCTAGACTATTGTATGGAGACACTGTTGTTTCACAGGGACTTTTAAGAACTTGAGAATCAATCAGAGTCAATGTTCCTGCTTTTATCTTGAAAAAGTTTTTGAGATCAGTAGTTTTTGAGATTGGTGTTCAATAATCACAGAAAAGTGGCCTCAAGAGAGTCACAAGAATAGCAGTATCAGAATCAATATATCATTTCTGACAGATAATTGTGGATCTTTCTCATAGAAATTTCCAATCTTCTCAAGATTGTTCCCTTCCTCATTTCAGCAGCCTCTTACAGAAAAACAGTAAAGTGTAAGTACCTTCCACCCTTGAGGATGTTCTTACTCTTAACAGTCCTAACCCACTCAGTCTTTGCTGATAGCTCATACTTTTCAGAGTGCCTGTTTTCCTCCGTGCCCTCCCTGGCATACCTTGATGGCAGCCACAACACAGGATGTGGCATGTCCTCAGCCACCAGTCCCTCCATTTTAGGGTGGTTTTGAGGATTCCTGAGAAGGCGAACACACACTGACTATAAGGGGAAAAAGCAATCATTTATTAACTACAGATGTGTGTTATGCTAAGGGTATGCTGTAAAGCAAATTAACATACTGCCCCGAGGACTGTGAGGAAGATGGACCATCCATACATTCTTGTGCCGTCTTGCGCCGCGAGCTCAGCCCAGCAATCGGTAGGTGCCAGCTTTATGTGGGTGTCCTCACGGAGGCAATGGTGGCCTCGCCATACACCAGCCCAATGCTCTTCGGAAAAATCCCGGTATTTATACATTTGCAGAGGAACGGGTTTCGGCACACGTGGCCAGTGGGTGCCAAAACACGCCTCGGTTGTAACGTAGGGAGCCTATGACGCATGCGCTCGCTGGCCAGGGGCGCTGCAGGAGCCATAGCCACCCTGTCTGTTGGTTCATGGGCTTTGTACATGTGGCTTCTGGTCATCACCCAGCAGTCACGCGTCGATCATGCACACAGCTGTGCCGTGCAACAGCCCGCTGCCCGTCCGCCCCCGGTATTGCTCGGCTCTCTTATCTCCGTGGTCAGCATTCCAAGCAACTGGCAACAAACCATCCATTTTCTGTGCTGACTGTGTTTTCCTCGGCTATCCACCTCTCCCCCGGTGTTCATCCACAGACCAAAATCCCATCTTTTAACCCATCCATATACACCCTCTCTGCAGGAACTATATCATATTTCTGATATATCTTGGACATATATTTTAAGGTTCTATGAATCACCCTCTGGGGTGCTGATCTCTCCCCACTGGTCTGTAGATGGTTACAGTTAGGTGAAACACACCTCTTTAGCTCTTAATTATCTCACAGAGCTCTTCCCCTGCCATTTGCAAATGAAAACATTAAGTTTACAGCAGAAATTCTAGTAATTCCTAAATCCTTTTCCTTTGTACTTTAAAACAGATTCCTATTTCTTTTACTAAAATGTGCAAAGTTTTTCAGGGACTTTTAAAATTATTGTTATGATATTCACATTTTCTTTCCTCTTTTTCTTTCTTCCTTTTGTTGTTTTGGTTTTTTTTTTTCTTTCCTTAGGAGACGAATCCTCCTAAATCTCTGTAAATCTCTATAATTTCATTTGCACATTGCTACTTTTCAAGCTGTCCAGAAATGAAAATGTTAGGCAAGCTCAGTCCCGTGAGCCATTTTCATCTTTCACTAGTAACATTTCTTTTGCTTTCAGCACAATCAGTTGCTCTCTCTGCTCTAGCCCATCCTTTATCTTCCATACAATTCATGCACTAATCCCTATCTTCTCCCTTTTAAATAATGATTGTCACATCAAATGCTTTATTGAAATCCAGATAGATTACATCTACTTCATTTCCCTTGTTTAACATGGTCTTATTTTATCAAAGAAAGTTATCAGATGTGTCTAGTATTATGTGGTTTTGATAAGTACAACATGGTGTTCACAGACTGATCCAGATGTACCCTGCTCATATGCAATATCAATTCACATTTCTTTCCTAACTGGAACCCACCACTATAAAATCATTTCACACCTACAAAAGTCACGTGTTTTTACAATGATCCACATCCATGAAATTTCTTTTAGGAAGACTGAATTCCAAGTTAATTATAATTTCATTCTTAAGATCTTGTTATCCAAAGCACTTTGAAGACCCCATGTAAAACCAAAGATGGGATTAATCCCAGCAATTTAAAATGTCAGTGCTATATTCTCTGGGGAAACTGACTTAAAAGGAGGTATACTTGTAATTGTCATACCAGATAGATTTTACTCAGAATAGTTATTTTGGTGGAGGCATCTCTCTACTAAATGGTTTTTCCCCTTCCATACAAATATTAGGTTTTACAGTTCCTGCAGGGAAAATTGATGTGCAATTATTCCGGTGATATCTTCTCTAGTTCCACTCATACAACTCAGTCAGCACCAGTAGCAAAAAAGAAATGTTCCAAGAAAAAGATAAATGAATTGTCACCTTTGAAGGGATATAGGATTTGTCATATCAAATCAGTATACTCATTCTCTACAGTAAATGCAGGATCCCATTTTCAGGTGACAGAGTATTCCTGATGCTTCAGAATAGGGACAAAAATTAAAATAGTAAAACAGCTAATATACCTGACTGCTTAGGAAAATTCTTTCCTGACATTCACAGGGGGTATCATGAAGCACCCATGAAATATACTTACATCACGTTCAATGGAGCTGGTGCCTAGGTGTGTACAGGATTAAGGTCAAACTAAATATAGCTGTACTAAGAACATTATCTCTGAGAACCAACACGTGCATATTGGAGAAGATAAAATCAGCTGGATTCATGGCTCAGAGATAAGAGAAAGGGATTAAAACCACTTTTCATATTTTCATGAGTTCCTATGCCCAATATCAGAGACTTGGTCATTGTCCTACAAGTGTCCACTGTGAAAAATTATGAAGACTTTAAAAAGCTGCAGCTTCATTGAAGTCTCTATACTCCTCTAGCTCTCCTCTCCCCATTCTGTTTTTCTTTATGGTTTTCTTCTCTCTTACGTCAAACCTGCTTCAATTATCATAGGGAATGTTTTTTCATCTGTCTGAGTAGTCGATTTGGGTCTGGATGATGCCTTTCCTTTTCTTTTTCCATTAGCAGATTGGGAAAGTAGTTTGGAACTGAAAATAGAGATGAGAAAGAAAAGTTAGGAAACAATTATGATCTGTATGAGTCTGGTCATCATGTGTATTATGACATTAAAGCACCCCTGTAATGATAATGGAGATTATTCTAATATGGTATTAAATATTTCCTTTTCACTTTTAGCTAGCTAATATTTTTTTTTTCTTTTAGCTGAGAGAAGGGAGGTATTACTAGCAAGGAGTATGTAATGATGAATCAGAAACTTGAAGTGACTTGTTGCAATTTACACAGAAAGAGTGAATAGTAGATCAAGATCATCACACCCTGTGTGTCTTGAGTAACACCTAAGTCCCTTAATGATATGAACATATCAGAAGTTGTGACTGTGTATGCACTTTAGATGGGCAAAACTTGTCCCATCATGTTGTCTGGAGAAAAGTATGAAATTCTGCAATGTGCTTTAATTTGTTCTCCTCTGTGCAAACTCATTGTGTATGCAGAAACAGACACTGTGGTGATTAGATTTAATAGGATTAGGACTCCCTGATGCCTTGCTTGTACAGTCATTGTTCAAATTCTTATAGAAGGACCATTTTAATTTCATTTCATTGTAAAACTCAAACTTCATTACCTCTTCAGCTCCTCTATAATTTAATTCATTACATGTTATTTTTCTTCTAATAATTACACCTCTACTTCACCTTCCAAACACATGATCTCTCTTACTGTACAGTATTCTCTATAACAGGCTTGGTAGTGTTTGTGGGTTGGTGATTTTCTGTTTGCAATTCTCTCGTTAGTCCTAGTCACTATGAGCCCCATGTTCCTTGTAAAAGAAATGCATCTGTGTATACAGGTAGTTGCTTTTCTTAAACAATTCCCTGCAGTGCAAAATTCAATCTCTCCTTTTGTTCAAGCATAACTTCAGAAGAGAGAATAAACAGACAACTGTCAGAGAGTGAAGACCCATTTTCCTCTAGGTATCACTGCTGCTCAGTTTTAGGCCAGGAAAGTATTCTGAATTCTATTCTATACAGAAGGTGATGATTTAACTGCTCCAACGACCAAATAAAGGTCACTGGATCATTTGTTAGTGGCATGAGCAGGCACATATTTCTGGCACATGCTGCCAGACTGTTGCAATCTGCAAGTTTTTGTTGTGTTAAATGGGGTTGGGCAATATCACCGTGCTGGAGCCATTCTAGCTGCTGGTGGTGGTGGTGGTGTTACTGGTATTTCTCAGAAAGAAGGACTGCATTTCTCACTGCTACTCTATCCTACTTTTAATGGGAACTGTGAGATCTGTTGTTAGTACCTACACATCTTCTGTAACATGCAGCATAGATAAGTATTTTTCATTATCTTAAGCCCCTTCTTTCCCCTAATAATTGTCCACGTAGCTCCTGTATATGTGATCTATAAGCAAAGCAAGACAAAAGCTAGGTCATCCATTCTAAAAAGAGTACACCCAGCTCAGTGTGGTTTAATACGAAATCAAAGCTAGAGTGATTCTAGCTACAATCCAGCTGCTCTAGAATGGAGTGTGAGAAAGATCTAAATTAAGCCACATTCAGATGACAACCAAATTTAAAAAATCTACTCTGTATATGGGCCACAGAGTTAAATACAGTGTGCTCTTGAGTAAACTAATACAGTCACAGTGGTCTCTTCCTCTTAAATATGCCTTATGAAGTAAAAAAAGAATACAAAAAGAAGACAGATGTGTTATTTTACACCTTCTCAATACTAAAGCAATGGCTTAAAAGTTTAATTTGTTAACATGGTCTTTTGTGTTGGGTGCAACTCCAGTTTATCACCCAAAACTCTACAGATAAAAACTTGTATTTCAGAAAAATAAAAGACATTATTTTCTTCCCTAAAGATCAAGGCAGAGATTAACAGTCAGAGGTCACACTTGTCATAGCAGTTCCATCTTACCCAATATTAAAAATAAGTTGATAATGATAGGTAAAAGACAAGAAATACTGCCACTCTGCCTGGCTAGTAATACCTGATCTTTCACATGGTGAAGATACTACTTTTTCACCGTGTCATTTGTACACTTTCCTTTGCAGAGTCAGGCAGGCAGTTATTAAAATCTCCAAAATAACTCTAAGTATGAGAAATGTATGTTGTACATTGCCAAGGTACTCTGTGGCCACCTCTACGCAAATCGGTTTTTTGAACATATCAGTTTTAGGATTTTAGTAACATTTTAGTAATAATTTTTTATGTTGCTTTCTTTTTTTTTAATGTTTTTATGATCAGCTAGAGTATGGAAAGACATTTCTCCGGCTTCTTAAGACTCACAGGTGATGAGATAAAAGCAGTGCAGTTGAGTATAAGTCTTTTGGAATTAAATATTTTAGTATAAATAACTCTTCCTGTAATTCTAGTTTCATGATTCATTATGTGTGTTATAGTAATGTTCAGGTAACTATGTAAAAGTAAGAGCTTCTATATCAGTATAATTATCAGTAGTAAAATGACAAAAATGCCTCTAATTGAAGGAAATGAGAAGTGTGTACAAATGCAGTACTACAAGATGCTTCCATGAAGGCAGGGGAAGTAGCACAGCAACTTCATGGGCAGCAGCAAATATTAGTCATTGAAGGAGTAGAAAAATCACCAAATACTAACTGACATCACTTTATGGACTTTATAATCATACCATGAAACTTGTAACATTGCTTGGCAGAACACTCAGTCTTGATTTTTCACATACTTGAAACTATCTCTAATCACTTTAGTTACAGCTTTCTAACAGACTGGAATCATATAAAGTATGCTTATCACTTTTTTAAATATCTCAGATCAAGTATTGCTGCTGCATTTACCGCTCAGAATTACGTAAATTAAAAATCTTATGAAACTATTATAGGAATTATATAGGCCTAATTTTTATAAACTGTACTTTGGTTCTTTGACAATTACTATTCTATTAAAGTGTTTGAGAATGCATTATAATGCTAGAGTGATAAGCAGATATGAGTTATTTGTGATTTCCTGGAGGTGAGTATTCTGATTACAACTTTGAATCTCTAGCTTGTATGGCATTAGATGCTCTTGATGGATTATATCTATTCCTTCACATTTTTAATGCATTTTAAAACAGTGTTTAGTTCACGGAGTTAAAATTAGCACTTGTGTTAAGTAGAAGTTTGATAACTAATTTTCTTTCTTGTCTTTTTTTGTCTGATTCCAGAGCGTACAATAAAAAGTACTTTGACTAATGCCTACAGCTTTGAACTTTGGAGGAAAACTAATTTTAGAATGACTAAACCTGTGTTTATTCCTGGTATTACCATCAGCGAGTGATTAGCTTTTGGTCTAAGATTATATAATTAATAGCAAATTATATTATTAGAAAATAAAATAAAGGAATAGTTACCAAGTTACAAATAATTTAAGCTGAAGTCAGATAAAAGGACTGTGGGAGAGGAAGGCTCAGTGGGCCCGTAGTAACACAGGACAGTAATATAGGGTAAAGTGATTTTTAATCATAGAGGCCATTTGGAAAGCCATTTGCACCATCCAGTCAGTAAATTGTTAGTTCTTTGCTTTGTTAATTCACCTAATCTTTGCTTACTTTGACATCTTCGTGCTTCAATGCTAGTATCTGTGTCAACCAAAAATATGGGTTAGAGATACATGTTTCCCTGTGTTTTTTGGTGAAGACTGGTGCAAATAAATCAGTTAGATTAATAGAACAGTTTATCTGAAAACAAAAGAGTCTAAATCCATTTATATAGCCTCTTCTTTACAGAATCAGTGAAAGACATTGTGCTGTAATGGTTCGTGAAATCTGTAAATTCCACGTGAGTAATCGCATACTTAAAATAAAAATTAACCAATCTTGACTTAAAGACCTTGAATGACTGAAAATCCAGCATTCCTAGAGAGGTTATTTTAATTATTCATTATCCTCATTGTTAAAAAATATTGCACCATATTTCTATTACGAATTAACCTAACTTCAGTGTCCATTAAGCCTTTTCTTGTGACAAAATACAGATCTGTCTACTACCAGAAAGTTATTTTCCACATAGGAATGATAAGATCACCCAATTAGTTTCCTTCTGATGACTAGACTAAATTTCTCTACTATTACTGAAAAACTAGTTTTAACACCTCAGATCATTTTTGTTGCAGTTCCTGAAACATTTGAAGCTTGTAGGTATCCTTTTTGCAGTTTGATGATGGCAAGTAGACACCAAATCAAACATAAACACAGCTGTATATCCGTGGCTAATATTGCCTTGATATTTCCACACTGACATATTCTAGGAGTGTCTTTAATCTTTTATTCAGTGTCAAAAAGAAGTCTCACTTATTTTTTATTAGATTGAGAGCATCTTATACAGCTATTGAACAAGGCATGAGCTTTCAGATCCTCAAAGCTCAGCTGCCACCTGAGTGATACACACCCACTTTTTCATAGGGACCCCCAAGCTCTTTTTCAATGTAGCTGCAAAATGAATCTTAGTCTAAGTAATTTTAATTTTATGACTGTTCAGTAGTTAGGACCTAGCTCACCTCTACACCTATAGGAAGGCATAAACTAGCCATACGTTCAATTTTCTTTCCTGCCAAACCTGTATTTGGTAGTCTTAAACCACAACTGGCTGAGCTCAGCCAAATAAAGAGATATTACCTTCCCTGCTGCAAAGTACCTTTTACCCAAGTTCAGCAGTAAAAGCTACAGAGTCAAGTTCCACCTTTGCCAATTTAATATGAAATCTACTTTTCCTATCACTTACAATTGCCCTTTTAGCCCTTCCTTCCAGAGCTGATCCAACTTTGCTTGAAATAAGTGTCAGTTAAGAAAAACATATGTTATATAGGGTATATAGGTATAAGGGACTTTAATTACACCTATCCTTATACAACGTTATATAACGGTTAAGAACACTTAAATTTCTTCTTCTGCACAGAGGCATATCTTACTTACCATGAGAAAGATAAAGGCTCTTTTTAATCTCCAGACTGTTTCTGTGGCATTTATTCATTCCACCTAAAATAGAACAGCTTCCACAAGCAAGTCGGAAGCTAAGTAGCTTCTAGAGCTTGCCTTCTCCCACCATCCCGCCTCCCTTCCCTCAAGCACTCTATAATATTCTGTAGATGGTGGTACTCTTGTAAGACTTCTTTTCAAAGGAGGACAGAATCAAACCTGAGCCTGCCATGTGATACATTGATTGCTTTAGTAATGGTGCTTCCTTTTCCATTTGTATATCATAGATGGATAAATATGTCTTTAATTTCCAAAAATAAGATGGGGAACAAGGGGCCAGAGAAGTTGTGCCATTTCCATCCTTGGACAAATTCAAAATTCAGCTGGAAAAGGCCCTAAGCAACCTCATCTAATCTTAAAGTTGGATACATCTTCAAAATTGGCCCTGCTTTGAAGATGGAGAAGAAATGGTCTTCAGAGGGCCATTCCAACCTGAATAATCTTACAGTTCTACAACTGTCTTCAATTCTACAAAGCATGCCTAGATCTTGGGAAAGACTTACTTACAATCTATCTGTGTTGTCACAATTTTATATTGGTTAGGGAACCTATCAATCATACTCAGAATTTAGTGTTAGCATGAAACTCTTCATGAACATTGGCCCTATCTGCCTAGGTAATCTAAGATTCTCAATCAGGTCATTAAATAACTGCTGGGAGCCTAAGACCTAGGAGCTAAACCACCTTCCACTAACATAGACTTTTCTTGTGGATCTATTTGTTTACTTAATAAAATTTGAAAGGCCTTTTCAGCTGTACAGCTTTTGGACTAAGCTCCCATCCCTATAAGTGGAGCTTATGTTTTCACATTCTAAAGTTATGACATTATTTTTTTTGCTATTGAAATACATTCTGTTACTCGACTATGGTTGTATTCTTCTAAATTGCTTTTCTTTCTACTTTGTATCATTTCAAAAACAAAAGTGAAAATTTAAAAAAAAATCTTCTGTCCTCGTATGGAGCAATATTAACATGTAAGCACTTACTAAAAATTTGAAATAATAGAAACACAATTTTTTTTCATTCACTATCATGATTGTAGATATTTGGGGTATGCAATTATTTTGGTTGAAGGAATACAATCACTTTTATCACACGCCAGTTGAACAATGCCATTAGAACTGGCAAGGATCCATCATTCTCCCAGGAAACACAGCACATCTGTGAAATGTGATTACCTCAGATGAATCTGTCATTTCACACACTTGAGAGCAACATAATTGTTGCCTAATGTGTGATTCTGTTTCAGTTTACTTTACTCCCCAAAAAGGAAACAACTGTTAAAGCCTACTATTATTTACTCAGAATTGATTTTGAGTCAGGTTTGTTGGGGCTTTTTTTGTTAAAACTGGATAAACTTCAAAGATTTATGCAGAATTTTAACTGTACCATATTCAACAGTCCCTTCCCACTTCTGTTAAAACTGACACCTTCCTGTTTAAATAAAACTGAATTTTCATATGTGTTTTGAAGATCTGGCAGGCAAATCCACACCATAGCCTTACTGCATATTGCCAAACACCCTAGTGTATTACTCTGATGTCTTCTCTTAAACTCTGCATCAAATTGAACACCAGTTTGGAATTCTCCATAATGCCAAACCCCTAGTTTATGTGAACTAGTACCTCGAAACCACCAGCCCACACTGTTTTATGCCAGTGGAAGATATCATCCATCAAACAGAGCAAACTGAGGAAAGCCCGTTCCAGGAGGGCAATTTACCTAAACATCCCAACTTTTCACGCCCTTTAATCAAATGCAGTATTTACAACTATGAGGAATTAGTTTAAAATCCTGCTCTGATCGTTCGCACAGATTACATGTAGTTTCTGGTACTGAGGTGGGCCCAACAAATGTGGACGTACATAACATTGGGTGCAGGAATCAAGAAGACTGACTTGCATTTTCTTCATAAGCTGCTGGTGAGGTTTTGCTTGGTTTGAATAAGCTCCTCCTTGTTTAGATACGGTTTTCAGGGAACTTTTAGTTTGGACCGAGGCAATGTACAGTCACTTTTCATTGTCACCTCCACAGAGGTATATCTGAAATGGCTTTATTGTTCTCAGATAATATTGTAACTTTCAACACTATATAAGTTCTCAGTACTACATAAGATCCTTGTATTTTTAGATATTACATAACCATTGGTGCTTTGCTACATTTCAGTTTTGTTATTTCTAAAAATTCTACGATCGGGTGCTTTAGAATATTAGACTTCACAGACTTCACATGTACTGAAATTCTTTGATGTGACAATCTGGGGGAAGAAAAGAACTTTAGCAGGTAGTCTGAAAGGGTGACTCTCCTAGTGTGACTCATTAGAGAAAGCAGGGGCTTGTAGTTTTCCAAATCTGTAACAGGACACTGCTTTCTTTTAAAATCGTGGGTTTAGAGAATATTTGATTTTCCTCTGAGAATAAACTTTTTGGAGTTAAAAATTTTACCATAATAAAAATTTTTTTTCATTTTCTTTGTGGTCATGTAGCCCACTGTCAGGATAATTTCTATGTGTTCTTTTCGTTCATGTAGAGATAACTGGGAAAGATGCAGGAATGTAAAATACAGCACCATTGTGCTGTTAGGCCATTCCATTATTAATCCCATTATTCAGAAGATTACAGGTCAGGTACAAAAAATCACTTCAGGCTGGATGTTGGTATGGATATAATTTCATTCTAAGCATATTATATATAATTATTTTCATTTTCCTTCAGACACACTGCTATATCTTTAAGCTTTCTACAGTAGCATCAATATTGTATTAGGCTGCCTCAAATATTTCCAGCTCAAATAAAAATTGTAGCCCTGCAATCTATCATATCAAGTGTTTATGTTAACTCATTGATTAAATCGTTACACTTACAAGAACGAATCTTTTGCAAATTGTTCGCATGTTAGTCTGGACTGAAGAAAAACCTTCCCCATCTTTCTCACTCTTTTTCTTTCTCCTAGGGCTGAGTGGCTTTAGACTCTCTGCTACCAGCCCAGGTTTCTTTGGCATGTACCTCCACACCATGTTAGTGCGCGGCTACTGACATAACATGTTACTTTTCACCAGGTCACAGAGGGAACATCAGACAGTTTTTGGGCAGTACTGGCCTAGATCAAACCAGGATCACGATGAGTTTCACAAATCAGAGCTGGTCCTATGCCACACTCATTCATCAATCTGCTGCTTTGAAAAATTGGGGTGAAAACCTGAAAAAGGGCCTGAAGAAGAAAAAGGGCAAGGGTGGGATCTAGCAGCTGCTTTTTGCTACCTAAGATACTTCTCAGAGGTGCACAGTCAGGTTGAGAGGCTACTGACCCGGGGTGCAGGAAGAGAAGCTCACTGTCTGGATGGGATGCTGAGTATCCATCCTTGGAGATGTTCAAACCACAGCTGAGCAAGTGCCTGAGTAACCTAATGCAACTTCACAGCTGGCTCTGCTTCAGCAAGGAGGCTGCACTAGGCAGCTTTCACTGCTTCCTTCCAGCATAAATTATCTCATGATTCTGTTCCATGATGCTGCAGTTCATCAAGTTATCAAAAGTCTATATTACCTTTTAAAACAAATACACTACTTGAATGTTAAAGCAATCTCTTATATGTTACCCAAAGAAAATTTCCAGTACGAGACTCTTTTAATATTTTGCAAGAAAAAATGTAGCTTCAGTATACTGGTAAATTATCTGCCAATACTAGATCCCTCTTAATTCTGATATTTAACACAGTAATTTCAATCAAGTAGAAAAAAATGTTTCTGTTGTAAAAAAGATTCAGTTTTTCACAGATACAATTTCCATAGAGACAAAATCTCAAAACCATAAGCCATAACATAGTTGTAACATAAACCATAATGTAAACCATCTATCCAGAAATAATATCTGATCAATCAAAATAAATATTATTTTTTGCTATCTCATTTTTTTCAATATTTCTGTTCTGTTACTAGCAGAAATATCTAGAATCCAATTATGTAATAAAGCTTATTATTGGATTTTAGTTTCATTTTTAAGAAGGCAGCCAACACATTCTGACATTTTCAAAACATTCACCAATGTACAAAAAGGCTAATGAGAAATTTATCAGAACTGGTGACTTCTTAGAAAATATTTTTGTTTTGATCAGTCTCTTTTTCTGATGAATAAAAATTCCAAAATGTTAAATAGTTGCCAACCATCTCTACTGAGAACCCTATAGAAACTGAGCTGTTGCTGCTTAGACAATCAAGGCAGTTTTATAAAAGCCTGCTGCGGCAGAAATTCCGGTTCAGCCTTCTATATGTATCTAGATTACATGAAAGGTACCTCTATCTCTCCGCCACTTTCCCTCTTCTCCTTTGTCCTTCAATGTGCAGTCACTTCACAACCTAGAAGAATGAAACAGTATAAAAATAAGCTCCAACTTCTGAAGCCTTTTTAATTTTATCTCTACTGATGATTTTAAGAGCTGAAATCCTAAGGACAAAACTATTGTTGTTTACTTCTAATGTAATTAATTTTGCATATTTTTCCTCATAATTACAGGCATAGAAATGTCATTTCCAATTATGCTTTGTGAGGAGATGAAATAGAATAGATGAAGACATAAAAAGATAATAAATAAAAAGTAGATAAGAGTGAATAATTCACATTTCACAAATGTCCCTCTTTATGATGGATAGCCTTCTTATCAGGTCCATATTTGCTTCTAAGCCTGGTGCTATCTGACTTCTATTACTGAAAATTATTGTTGGGAATATTGAATCGTGGTACTAAGATGCTAGACAAATGATTTGAACTTGGAGAATTGCTTTCACCTCAATTAAAGTTGCTTCCACAACCGTTTCATCCTTATTTTGCTTCAATATTCTGTTTCTTATACTTAGGAATGTTTGCAGTGCTGCATTTACCACAGCAGGACCAGCTCTGCTTTGTGCTGTAAAGGCACCACAGGAAAGCATGCCTGCTCATAGAAATCTTCTTAAATAGGTGTTCATGGAGTCATGGCCTGATTCTTCAAGAACCAGCAACTCTTCTTGATGACAGTTATTCGCATGCATAAACGCTTGCAGAAATCAAGTAGCAACAACAAAATATCAAGACTGAGCAATATATAGAAGTGAAGATACATCAAAAATACCAGCAGAATGGTTTTGCCAAGTACCTTACCACTAGATGCATATCCAAACTAGAGCCTTTGAGATCTGCAGCAGAAAAAGGAAGACAGTATGCCTCCTAAAATGTGATACGTTTGGTTTTATACAGCTAAAACACTATTTGAGCATGTATGTTGTAGTCCTGGCTGGAGCAAGGGAAAGCAGAGCAACAGCGAGAGTAAGAAGTAGATTTGCATATGCCATGGTATGCATCATTGTCTTGCTGCACTTGCCAGTGATAATAGAGCTGTTCCCGGGCTACTGGAATAGTGGAAGCGACTCGGGCCCTCTTAATGGTACAAGTTGCTCAAATATTTTATTATAGCTGCTGACATTTGTTGCTGATATGCATATAATATGTGAAATGCTTTGGAATATATGAGGTGAACTGAGCTGCATAAATGAAGTCAAGATTCAGATATATTTGTTCTTCTTTTATTGCAAGCATATCATATTCCTGACCTATGAACATAAATGCAGGAGGGATAAAAAGGTACTTTTAAATGTTAAACACATCTTCTTTTTCTTTTATTATTTAAGCCAAATATAAATTCATTACGAGGTTTAAGACTTAGAAGTTATTTAAGTGGTATAGCAGTCTTTAGAAGAAATGGTTATTTGACTTTAGTCTTATCTTACTCTCTCTCTGCTGTCAAGTTATGGGAATTTGTCAGAAGGTGGGAGAACCAGAAAAGACAGGCTATGTCAATGCAGTGCAGTTTTTCTTCCTCTCCTGCTAAATTGTGAAGATAAATTTAACATGCACACACAACACCTGAGAGTTTTTATCTGAACTCCTGCTACCCTGAGTTGTAGCAACTCAAAAGGACCTGTCAGTGAACTAATGGAAAAAATATTTGGCAGAATAGACACCAGTCAGTGAAAATGAAGAAATAATAGAACTACCTTAGTGAACTTCACATTAAATAGTGGAAAAATCATCACCCAAGCATGGAAATCACCACCTCCGTGTAAGTGTTGAGATCCTTTGGATTTCACGTTAAGCTGGTGAACAAAAAAATGGACAGAACATGGTTTTAATTATAGATAAATTTCAATGTGTATATTGACACATATGTTGGAAGGCTGAAAAAAAATCAGAAATCAGAAACCAACATATAAAGCTATTAATGTCCTTGTAGCATGATCCTAAGAAAACAAGAGTGAGAAAGAGGTAACTTGTTTGACAGGCAGGATTTTAAGAATAAACTGGCATTTAGAGGGAGACCTTGTATAACACTCAGACAACTCTCTCTTGCCGAGTGAGGTCTACTGTGCTTGGAGAAATTGGAATGTATACATTTCCATTTCACTACGAATCCCTTTTCCTAAAGAAACAACCAAAAAGACTGCATTTTAGCTCATTGTTCACGCTAGTTAAAAAAACAAACAAACAACTCCCCCAAAACCTCAAACAAATAAACAAACAAAAAAACAACACCAACACCCCCCCCCAAAAAAAACCCAACCACCAACCCAGAAAAGTATCAAAGTAACTAAATACTTGAAGGATCCTTTTGTGTCCCTTATGATGGAAACACACATCTTGTACCAAACTGCAGAAAAGAGCAGCTTTGTTACAGGATTACACAATTCAAAATCTGAATCTCAGTGTACAATTCTTATTTACAGCCATGCTAGTTTCCAGGGAAATAATTATTTGTCCTGTTTTGAAACAGAGCAGAAAGTGGTGATAGATATGTTTGAAGGTAGAATTGCAGACCTGAGCTATCAGCCAGGAGTTAGTCTTAGCTTGAAAACTATGGTCTGCCAGGGTTTTAACATAATTCACATAAATTTACACATCATTAGGCACCATTACCTGCCCTCCCACTTCCCAGTATCCCAAGACAGAGGAATGTGAACAGGGTAGGTACAATATAGAGCTTTCAACTCAGTAATGCTTCCTGAATATCTCAGAAGATGTTTCAAAAGACACGGAAAGATCCAAGAGACATCAAAACTAACTAATTGCAATGAAACCTGTCAAGCCAGGATACATGGTTTTTTCTGCTATGTCTATCACTACCTCAGCATGTAATTCCTGATTAGCTACAGGTTTCTGTCAGAAAATCAATCCCAGATGTATTTACCAGCTGTGTGCCTCACCACTTTATTTTTGTGAGAGGTGAGGTATCCATTTTGAAGTACCACAGATAAGGCATTTTAAAGAGATTTAAATTTCTAGTTCTTACTAATATCAATGGGCATGGAGGACCTAAACTTCTTTGAAAATCTGACCACTTGTACTGTTGTTTTTTTCTGGAAAATCATCTCTGAGCTTTCTGATGAAGTGAAAGACAAAATTCAAAATAGTTAAAGAAAGTAAGGGTTTCTCTTGAAATTTTCTCTTAGCTGAAAACTCATTTTCAGTTGCAAACTAGTTTTTTAAATAGTCCTGTGACCATTCCTCTACACAATAATTTTTCCTAAAAGCCATATTAGATGGGCAGCAGGATGTGATACATTTACTTTCAGGACAATTACTAAGCCTGAAAAATCCTGAATGGAGTACTGCAGACTCCTTTGACAGGTCACCCACAAAACACACCGAAAGGTCTTTCCAATCTTTCTGCTTTCTCACAGACTTTATAGCATGATGACACTGTCTTTCCTATTAAGACAGCCCTCATTTTTATATAACTGTCAACAGATTCATGTGTCAGCTAATAAAAGTTTGCTGAATTTCAGGGTGACTGCTAAAAAAGTTCCTCTTTTTTATTATCCTAAAATAAATCTAAGTTTCAATTTTATTAAGAAAATAATATTATCCTTTTTTTCATTCTGCTGGTAAAATGACAGCAACATTTGGTTGACAATAGTGCACTGGAACATATTTTATACACTGAAAGAAGTAAGAAGCTTAAGAAAATTATTTTTTGTTGCCAGAAGGAAAATAGACTTTTGAGGAAATTAATTCTGTCATTGGAATAAGGTAGACTTTTAAAAAATTCTTTCTGAATACCACAAAGCAACTTGTCTGCAAAAAAGTATTTTGCCCTCAGAACTCATCATTTGTCCAACTTCCTTACCACTTCATCTGGCAGATTTTCTCTGATGGTTTATGTTTCACCCTGTATACCCTTCTAAGTCACTAAAAAGACAGACATGTTTACATGAGGGAGTATAGTGAATAAGACTTCCTGGACATGTTAAATTTGGGAAATTAAATCTCTTTGGTCATTCATGTTTTGCTACAGGAGATCAAACACTGTTCTACATAACATGAGGACACAGTTTCTGAGAAATCTTCAAAACTTTTATACCTAAATGTTATCCAGCCATACAGTAATGTACTGCACTATTCATTTCTCTGTATGCATATGCAATTGCATATGACAAAAGAAAATTAAACATCAATGTTTTGCAGGAAAATTTCCCTTTCCTTGTAATGATATCTTGGGCAATATTACAATCACAGAAAGGAATAGGAATAAATTTAACTGTGTTCCCATCTTCTGCTGTTCTATTAATTCTCCATAAATTGTTACTGTTTCTCAGGAATGGCATGCCAAAGAGGTTTTTCAAGCCACCTTCTGTACTGTTAAGTGCTTATTATTCAGTCTTGAATTCAGTCCTTCATATGAACCTTACTTCTAGAAAATCAAGCCTTCTGTCTCTAATACAATACACCTGATGGAACCAACAGGAGTTTAGAGTTTTTAAATATTCCCATGTATTTATATTAATGAAAAACTCTTGCTACATTTTAATTTTTCCATTTATATAGTGTTGTATTTCACCTTCCTCTGACACGTGCTTAGTTAACAACAGCAATATAGAACTGACGAAAAGTGAAAGGAAGTAACTCTGAAAATAAGAGAGAGAGCTTACGTTCACACAACTTGACAAGCCAGAGATAGTTCTGAGGCTGACACTATCTGCAAGCATGCCCCAAGATCTTTCATTTGTATTAGAGTATCATTTACATAAGGTACCATTTCATTTTACCTATAAAACACTAAAAAATCAAATATCCCTTTACCTGATGCCACATCTTTTTCTGAATTCCCTTCATGCTGTGCAGTTCACTGAATCACTATGAATTCTCTTAGGTTTTTTTTCGTCATGTTGCCTTCCACCAAGGTTTCTCGTTGAGCTTTAATGGTTCCATGAGTTTCATGCTTAGTCGATCATCTAAAATATCCCTGTGAACACAACCAATTCAAATAAGCTTTCCATTGCAGTTCCATCACAATTAGGGAAAAAAAAAAGGTGTCACTGGGTACACTACCATTGCTACCAAAAAAATCCAACTTCAGTTTGTATTTTTAAAAAGAGGTCCCAACTTTACATCATCTATATGACAGCTAGTAAGAAAGATGCATCATACTGATCTTTCTTAGACATGTAACATGAATTTTCCTGGAATATATATTTAGGAAAATTTATGAGAAAAATCCAGGCATGTTATGGGCTTTTGGTACATGGAATACATGTAATCCTAGTCAGTTTCCTATAAGATTATTTGTTAATCTGATAACATCACTTTAGAGCACTAGCAAGTGCCAAAGAGCTCATATAGTACAGTAAATCAGGTTACACTTCACAGGATCATTAAAACAAAGGCACTACAGTGGGAATCACATCCACTGAATGTTTATGGCCAAATACAAATATCATTCAATATACTATAGCAGGTGAAAAAAATCATTATCCTAAGGAAGAAGAGAGATACATTCTAAAACTCTCTTATATAACACACAAAGATAAACTCTACAACTCTATCTCCCAATATAACACATTATTGTATCCAGAGTAACTAAGGCAAGGAACCTCCATTTCCAAATGTCCATTGCAAAGCATCAAGCAAGGAATTCAGTAAACAAAGTATTTTCAGGACTCATAAAGAATGAGTCTGTTGCTGTGAGCACAAATATAGCAGTAAAATACTTGTATTACCATCAAATCCATAATGAAAAAGTGGAGTGCCAGATCAGTATTTTTTATAACACCAAACAGATTAACATTAAACAGACTTAATCTGTGCCAAGCTTCTTCATGCAACTAATTCTCTCTCAAATGAGTAAAACTACTGAAACGAAATACTAATTAAACCACGGAGATATGCTTCATAGAGATAATTTCTTTTATGAGTCCTATTACTGGAGATCCAACACTTCTTATGAGGTGGGGAGAGCTCCCAGCCATCCCTAAGGGTGAAAGGTCTAAAAACTCCAACAGGTATTCCCACTGAATTCATCAGTATAGTCTGAGTTTTATTTTAACAATAAGAATTAGATTATCAAACATACCAGAGCAATGTTGATGCCATCTATAGTAAAGACACAAGAACACGCGAACAAAATTGTTCATAAAAAAACGTACAAAATGTACAATATAAATAATGAAGAACAAAAGGAGTGGGATTCATCTCATTTGACTCCTACCATCCAAAATCCACACTAGGTGTTAATTCCAACAGTTCTGCATATATATTTAACAAGGGAATGAAGTGCTGCTGAAGCTGTTTGTCTCTATTGACTACAAGAGCACCTTAACACTGTGAACTTAGATCAGACACCTGACTTTTACCCAGCTATAGTCAGGTGAGATGACATCTACCCTGTTTCTAGAGAAAATTCACCAAATGGGTCTCCTGAAGAAACCTGAAATATATACAAAACATGGAAATTATATACAGATTTCTTTTTCAGATGCATTTCTCTTATAAATCTATATTAAAATCAACATATAGATGCAAATCACAGCTTCAAAACTGAGGTCTCTAGGACAAGGTAAATTTTTCTCTTGTAATTTTTTCAGTGAAATGAACAATGTCTGTACTATAGAGTCCTGAGAAATAGAGATATTCATCAGAAATCAAAAAGTATCTGCTTTGGTTTGGTTGTCATTTGGTAGTTGACAGCATAATCATAGAAGCAGGAATGAAATAAAAGAACCATGTCTCTACTTCTACTTAAATTTTGTTGATTAAAATTAATTTTAAGCTTATATTTTGAACTGGTTGTGTTGTTATGAAACACTGGTTCCAGCAGTCTTGGTGTAATATGGCTGGAGACTTAAACTTATATAAAGGCAAAATTAAAACTCCAGCTCTTTTCCTTTCAGACACAGAATTCAAAACAAAAATTGATTGATGTGATGTATTGTCAAATGGAAAAAGATTACTGTTTTTCACTGCCACCACCAAAAAGCTTGCAAATGAACAACGAACTCAGGATTGATGTACTTAAGTGATTTGTTTCTCCTTTTTCAGAAGTTTGAAAGTCACTAGGAATGACAGGACTGCTCCATCCACACCTTGTACCCCGTGGAACATTAGCCAGAGCTATACACCTAGAAGAGAGGCTGGGAAGGGGAATGAGGTCATAAGCAAAATTTTTGAAAACCCATTATAATTAAATGAAATAGATTCAACAAATATAATTTTGTAATCCAAGTGTTTCATTTTAATAATTGCAAATAAATAGTTTTTACAAGAACTTCAATATTTTTATTTTTCACTCTGAAGGGGAATTAAATAAATGTCAGAGTAACAACACATCAATTCTTGACCAACACATTTTAGAATTGTTTCAAAAATGGCCCTTCCTTCATAGAAACACAGTCGTAAGCTGACGCCTCATGTTGGTTATAGACACTTCTGAACATCCTGGACTTTATAAGATGTGTTGTCTGTAAGAAACATTCTCTATAAAGAATACAAAGCTACTGAAAATTATATGATAAAATCATATGATAATAAATTTATCAAGATCATAAATTGTTTTACAATCTGACATCTTTGTCTATGCAGTTGTAACTACATTTAGCATTACATTAGTTTTGCTAAGCCAAAAAACCCTCCATTTGCAAGTTAGCCTTGATCTAACACTATGAATTTTTTGTTTGTCTTTCAATGAATCACATATTTGTAAAAGATAATACAAAAAATGAAATAGTTCTTCAATACATCTTTTTCACAGGGAAAATTAATAGGTAAGGTTATGTCTCTAGAAATGCCATCATTGCTGTAATACAATTTATTGGAGTTATATTGCTTTCTAAAACCTCTGATCAAACCAGTGAGTTTATCAGATCTGTTTTTATAGGACTCCTTTAAACATATAGCATGCTATTGCAACAATATTAAGCTAAACTAAATTGAATCATTTATCTTTTTAGAGAAAAACTGAATAGGACCAGAATAACTAAGGGGTGAAAAGGAGTATTAAAAGCACTCCATTTAACTACCGCAACATACCTAGCTGCATATTGTGACTCAGGTTTGTGCCGCAGACTTGAAAAGAAATGCAATTTTTATTTCTATTAAAAATCAAGTCAGTTTAAGGAAAAACAGAATTTGATATGTTTACTGAAAGAACTCCAAACAGTTAATGTAGTGGCAGGCAAAATAAAGGAACAATTTTAAAAAATCCCAAACTCTGTTATGATTTTGAACATGCATCATAATTATTCCATAATTTGAAGAGCTTTCAAAGTCAAACAGCTATTTTGAGTAATTTAAATATCCTATAAATTCTCTAGCTTATTGATGCCATTTACATTCCACATTGTACACCAGAGTGTTATTTGACCCACCCACACAAATACATAAAGGCTGATTTAATAAAGTTAGCTGTTCCAGGGCTGGTGTGCCTTCCCAGGCTGTTGAGGAGGTGTTTCAACCGCATAATTGAATAGATATGATCTCTTGCAGTCACAAAACTCATAGCGTACTTGCTGCAAGGGAATTATTCATGTGAGTGCCAGGGTGCATTTCAGCAAAAGCTGCAGAGTCACTGCCTTCATACCAGAAAGAGGAGACACCTAAACAAATTGCCATATTCCTGGGATCTAGAAGTTTTCAAAATTCTCAGGTAAAATAAATAACGCTGTATTTTTTAGATTAACATTAAATAACTGAGTGTGGCTGATTCATCTTTATATATAAATATATGTTTCATTGATAGCTAGCTTATAAATTTGTATTCATTTATTATGATTATTATTCTCTTCTTAGAAAATGTTCACTGAAGCAATGTATGCATTAAAGGCTTGTCTTAGATTTTTTTTTCCAAACTCATGAAGGGGTCACTGACTCTCTTCTATAATTTTCAAGCACCTAAAATTTACTACCAAGATTATCCTGACTCTGCTGTGTGTTAGTTTAAACCATGATCTTCTCAACCTTACTTTTCTAGGAAGAATAATTGTCTTACAGGTCACAATGAACATAAATATAGTAAGCTGGTGTCCAAGTGCCAGGATTGTAAAACATTTACAATGCAGTATAGTTCAGTAACAGTAAAATTATTTTTTAGTAAACTAGTAGCTTAACAGTAGTTAACAGAGAGAAAGCAAAGGACCAAAGTGGTTAATACATCTCTCTGTGCCTTTATAATTACTCTAACTGTTTGATTAATAAAGGAACCATTCTTGGATTATGTACGAAGGCTAATGTGCTGTCAAGATCCATCAAGGTTAAGCTAGAAGGATCCCTAGAGGATATTATTTGGTTCATTCATACAGGCAAGGTAATACTAGCCATAGCAATATATCTTCCAACATTAACTTGTTTACCATAGCTGTGAAGACTTGCACAGATAAAGCCTTGTTACTCTCCCCAGAGAGTCTATACAGAGGTTGGCCCTCTTTCTAGTTAAAAAGTTTTTTCTAACGCCTGGTCTGAATCTTCATTGCTAAACCAAAATTCTACTATTTCTCTTACAAAGTTGAGACTCCTTTCACATACACCTCCTCCACCATTTCTTCTTTAGTCTAAACAATCCTGAATCTTTAAGTCTTTTCTGTAGGAAATATTTTCTGGATGCCTAGGAGCTGTGTCTTACCGAAATGTTTTCAGGTGGTCCAAGTGTCCCTCAGAGTGGAGTAACTGACTCTAGGCTAATGTTTTACTCATTTTGCATAGGACAAAGTTATATTGTTTATCTCAAATTATTCCTCATTCTGTTTTCCAGGATGATGTTTGCCTTGTAAACATCAGCGCCGCCTCACATTCAACTCACAATCCAGACCCCTCTGAACCCATAGGCAGCTACACTGCCAATGCTACATCCTACAGCTGCATAGCTGTTTATCCCTGCCAAGGCCATGACTCAATGTTTGCCCATGTCATATGCTAATTTATCTTTTTCAGACTATTTCTGCAATTTCTCCACATCATGTAATTTCAAAACCTTTCAGCTAACACACTAGTAGAGTCTTCCCGGCCCTTTGCACCCTCAGTTAGCATCTGGCTAATTAGCATCGGGCTAAAAACACCGAATGGCAGCAGGTTAGAGCAACCCGTATAGAATCCCACTGAATGTCTCTTCCACTTTCATAATGACATAGAGTTATTAAAAAATAACTGTCTGGTAGGTTCCTACCAAACTGAAAGCTGTGACACAGTATTTTCATCTAGACCATGCTGTCCACTGTGTGAGGGCTACTCCACAGTTTATAAGACTGTTTATGGAAGCTGTGCCATAAGTCAAATCTATCTTGCTATATATTTTTGACCACACTGAAGATCTTGACCCTGCTTAGTGAATAAATAACATGAAAACATATAATGAGCAAACATGAAAGGAGGCAGATGGTATAATTTATTTTCCCTTGTACTTGTTTACCACCCACTAGAGCAATGCTCTTGGGCCAGAATGGGCTGTGACAGACAAAAGGAAAAGAGGCCAGATGTTCACTATGTATTGTTGTTTTATTAAATTAATGCCAGTATGAAATTTCACCAGCAATACAGTCATTACTCCTGTGACACCAAAAAAAAAGAAAAATAGAGACTGCAACAGATGTTTCTAGTTTTCAAAAGATTTTTTATTATTATTTCACACTAATCTAAAGTTTCAGTGATGTAACTTTCTCTCACTGTCCCCAAGACAAAGAATAAGCAGATGCTTCTCATAATTTTGCAGTTCCTGATCTGAACATAGGTCAAAAGTACAACCAGGGCTGTACAGAAACTAGCCTCAGTCCTGGGAGCCGTATTGGCAACTTAATGGAGCAATCCCAGGGGGCTAATTTTCCACTCAGAGGAGGATTAGATTGTGCATCAGAATATGGTCATGCTGCTGCCAGCACCCAAAAAACCTTGCTCACAGCTAGGTCAAATATCTGTGCATGGCACTGCATTGCATGGTGTAGAGATACTGAGGAGAAAAGAGAGATAAAGTCAAATGCTGTGTGTCTGTCTGTAAACTAACAAGTCATCTGAGGACAGAAAACCCCCCAAAGTTAAACAGAAAGGTAATCCCCTAAGATACCCTAGTCACTTTATATGTATTAATTACCTGGTGGTGAGACAGCTAAACAAATTATGGATGGTTGGATAAATAATCTACTTTAAAAGAAAACCCCAACCACGTCTCATCCTGAATCAATCCTTAGCCAGTGTAAAATGACATATCTCCCTTACAGCCAAAGATACTGTGTCTGATAAAAACAGCTTCAGATGTGGCCTGCTAAGGCCTTTTCCATATGGCCTGCGGTCATGAGCATTTGGTGCATCTTATTTCTGTACATCTGCACTACTTTCCCTGCAGTGACAGGACAGGACCTTGTGTAGAGACAGTTGATGTTTGTTTGATGTGAGGTGAACCATGGACACTGATAGTAGATGTCCATGAGAGGAGAGTGAAGTTTTAAATACATAAAATACTTTTAACTTACAACTTTTTAAATAAGCTTAGAAAATGGAGTAGGAGTCACACAGTAATTGAAGGAAAAGTTTGCAAAAGAAAAAAAAAGCAAGTTGCTAAATAAAGTGGTCCTTTTAAAAGACTGAGCTTGAGTCTATTTTAAAACAAACATTTTAACAGCATGGCTATTGAGATGGCAGCAAGAAACTTTAAGTACCTTATAAGAATCATTTGCAGAAAAGGAGCTGGTTCAAAGGAACAATTGTAGACATAATTCGAGTTGCTTTTACCAACAGTAACATTACAGTGTAGGAGAAAGAGAGTGTATAGGGCACCAGTAGCTTACAAGATTATGTTTTGTGCAGTGCAATGCTAGTAAAGGTAAGGCTACAAGTATTCACATTTATAAATGTTCTGAACTGTGGCACCGTTACACATGTCAAGTCTATTAACCACACAACTACTGCTAGAATCTAGGATATGGCTGTAAAAGCATAAATGCTACAAACACAAATTGTCATGGGTGTATTCACTAGCTTGTATTCTACATGTAGGTTTTTCATAAATCTTGAAACATTAAGGCTTAGTGCATTTCTAGCTAGTATTTTCATTCTACAGTATGGCAAAGCAAACAAAATATATTGAAATTCATTCATGCCTTTCTTTTAAAATTTCATACAGGGAGATATATTTATTTTTATTGCAGAAAAATCTATCTAGAAGATATGTTTTTGGTCTTCCTGATTTTACTGAGAACCTTGGACACATCAGAAATCTGTTGGCCCTACTCACCCAGACAGTATCAAAAAACATAGCGTGAAGACAGGATCAAAATAGGCCCCGTGAAATTTGGTCTCTGAAGAAATATTACTCTGGAGGCTGGAAAGGAATGTGTCTGCAATCCCTTCTGTGAAGAGGAGAAGAGATAGCTGTGCTCATGGAAAGCATCTATTACACCCACATGAAACACACTGTCTCTTCAATGTTTTGTGAATCTTGCTTGTTGATGTGGAACGACAAATGATAAGCAGAAGTAAAAATTGCACTCATTAGAGGTAACTTTGGTTTTTGTTCTACTATGTTGTAATATACAAGAGGATGTTTTTAATATTTGTTGATTGTTGTTTCATTTACGGACCTTTTTATTAGTATTTTGTCACTGATGTGAAAATTTTAATAGCACCGAAAGGTTTTCTAACCTGTATTCTATGGGCTGCCTTTTGTGGATGTAGGGTCATATAGAGTCATAACAGCACTGGGTATTTCTTTGCAGAAACACTTACTACATTTAAATTTCTCAACAGTCACCAGATTAATTTCTTTCAACAGGACAAAACTCAGCTCTGGAATTCCTTCTGAAATATAAAGACACCAAAGAGATGAAAAATTAAAGAATAGGGACAACAGGAGAGGCAGGACTAATAAAAGGTGTTATTAATTCCTTCATTCTTATAGCAATAACTCCTAGCTCTCATTTGTTACTGATAAAGAATTATGATAAAATATTTCACATCCTCAATTCTTCAACAGTGCATGCCTGCATTCTTACAACAAACCAATCAGTATATCTTTCATGCATCAAATTAAAAGAACAAGAGCTAAAAGGGAACATGGGTTTTATAATGTACATTCTATATTTAAGAGTAGATACCCTATGTCCTCTGTTTACACCCATGGAATAGGAAAGTCCCATTCCCCAGCCAGTGATATATGTATTTGTAATGACATCCCACCTCATTTTTTCAGTGAGGTCACCTCCTCCCATTCTTTCTCCTTGATTACCTGCTGACTTTTGCAGTAAAGCAGCATTTTTAGCTGCAGGGACACAATCCCATCAATAGCCAATTTGAAACAGTATTTTGGCAGCAGTGGCCAAAGCTTTTTCAAATATATTTGGCTTCTTCCAATTAGAAAGGTAAATGTCTTACTCCACACTTGAACGCAGGAGTTTTTGATTAAACAAAAAGTAAAAGTTAAGATTTCATTCAAAAATATTGGTGCTTTGTGAAGAGGAGGGGAAAAAATGAATGTCCCAAACCTGATTTACTTTTGCTGTCCAGTTTCCTCAAGATGGCTGGCTTGCCAAAATCTAAAAATGGCCTCCCCCTTCCAAATAACTCCTAAAGCCCAAGGTAGTCTCAAAGTAATTTAGCAGACAGAAAGAATAAGCTTCAGACCAAGGGATTTCTCTCTGTTAGACAAGTCTCATAAAATCTGTAGTTTCCACTGATTTTAACTTTTCTTAATAATGTTGTCCTCAGTTGTGTGCACACATGAGATTTGTGCTGCACATTCTGACTTTGCAGTGAATCATTCCAACAATGCAGAATCAGTCTGAGTGCCTGACATTAAAATGTCTAACACATTCTCCAGACTTCATCAGCATCTATTTGGCACCAGCTGAACTTCATAAAGTAATTTCAGGTTCACATCTCATAGCTGGTGACTTTATACAATCCTTTACTTGTTACAAGAAATGGTAAGAAAAATTACATACAGAGAAGATCAAACAGATGTCAGGCACAGATCTACTAGGTTTACCTGGCTGGTATCATATAAGCTTGAGTTATTCTTTCAGTCTTTCCTCCACATTCATTTCTGAGCAATGTAGGAAAGGTACAAGAACTGCATAAATAACGTAGAAATGGCTCAGCCATTTTATGCTCCTACAAGCTGGGAAAGTCCCAGTAGGTTACATCACTCCCTGCTAGAATTGCCACAACAGGTGTCCAAATAGTGCTAGCAAGAGGATCAAGAAGCTGGAGAAGGGATTTACGGAGAGGAGGAGGCTCTGAACTTCCTCACTAAGGCAGCAGGAAAGTACGTACTAAATTCCCAGCTCAGCTCTTTAGCTAGGAAGGGGGGAGGGCATCTAGGTCAGGAGTCCAGTTTCCAGCATTGTGTAGACAACCTAGGCAGCTTCACTTTACAGAGCTCAGCTGTCACAGTGGTGATATCCCAATGTATATTTGGTCAGATGTTGCTGTATTACTGAACAAAACATCTGTCTAGAGGCTCATATCCAACTTCTTTAGTCAGTGAAAATGCCACACCTTTTTAAGATGTTTGTTTGCAGATGAGGTAACTCCATGGCTTCATAGTGCTGCTGGCTAATAGAAGCTGCTGGGTAAGCTTTCAGCAGTCTAGACTGAGTTCATTCCAGTGATGATGGAGCCAGACTCTCCTCAGTGATGCTCAGTGACAGGACAAAAGGCAATGGGCATGAATAAATGAACTCCACACCTGCCTTCCAGCCTCAGTCATCCTGTGAGTCTGTGACATCCATGATCTATTCTCATGTTTTTGTAAATCCTAAGTACTCTTCATTCTCTGACAATAACAATTTATACAGAAAATGGCTTTAAAAGGAGAAAGTTTGTCTTTTGAGACACTGTATATATTTCAGAAACTAGAATACTATCCAGTGAATCCTCAACAACCAAAAAGTTCAACATGAAGATTATATAAGTCATAACTTGTCCTAAAATCCAGACATGATCATGGTTACATTAAATTGATGTAATAGTAACATCAGTTACTCAGCTAGAACCAGCTGAAATGATTCCTTTTGGTTTTAACAGGAGTCAAGCTAGACCCAACAGAGCACATCTTTACAAGTAGGTGGCAATTAGCTCTGTTGATACCCTTGGAAGTTGGAACTTACTGGAACTGTTTCTCTCTCTCTCTCTCTTTTTTTTTTTTTTTTTTTTTTTTTTTTTAGGACCATATTCAAGAGCGTTTTGGTGTTTAAAAGAAAAGTGTGCACCATCTTAGCAAAAAAAAAAAAAATTTCTTCCAGTCATCTGTCATCATCCACTCCTTGTGCTATCAGACATTCCCACCACCATCAGAGCAATAAGCATCATATTCCTACTTCATTTAAAGTCTGTTTGAGCTTTTTCTGACTCCGGGATTTCTCTTAAATATAGAACAAAGAGACACGGAGGTGTAAGCCTGATCCAACCGTGAAGCTAGAGATGATAACTATAAACTAGTGATCCAAATTTTATCATAACTAAGATCTTGCATTGCACAAATTTTGTAAATTAATACCTATAAATAACCTACACATAGTGATTGTTACTAGTGTCAGAGTAATTTCTGCAGAGTAAATGGTACTATGATACCTTATATTGCTTCTAGTCAACAAATATGGTATATTTGGCCCCAGATAGTGCTAGACTAAATGTTCATCAGGTAATTTGCAGCTGGCTAGTTTAGCTGTTAAACCAAGTTAAAGTTATTCTGTCTCTTAAATATTCCCAAGCATGAATATTTTGTAACTTTGCTACAAGGCAGAGTCTTGAATGTGTGCAAAAACATACTTCATACACTATAAAATAGCACAACATGTGTAAATGCTGGCACAGAAATGAGTGAAGAAGGAAAACACAGTAGGTCTATACTTAATGGTCAACGGGAAGATAAGCAAAGATAAATAATAGTATATGGTGTCCTTCATTCTCACTTGAGGAGTGATAACAACTGAAATAACTCAATAGTCAGTATATGGTGATTGCTTGGAAGCTCTGAAAATTAGGAGCCTAAGTGTAAAAGAAACTCCTGTAAATCAATATTAAATATGACAGCAAATTGGTAAAATGTATTAACATGGCAAAGAGACAGTCTGCAGGGTAATTCCTGTCACCTTTTCAAAATTTTAGCTATTGTTTATGAATGTTCAGTGCTTCTGGGTGATCAGAAATTTTCGACTGTCCATTTGGAACTATTTTAATCTTTGATGAATATTCCAAAACCATGTCTAGCATTCAGTTTCCTTAAAAAGCCATAATTTTCTTCTTTTTCATTACTGTTTTACCTTCAAAACCTTTGTTCAGATACATATGTCATGAAAAACCATCTCAACAGAAAGTGTCACCAAATATTCAGTAGCTGCATCAGTTTTTGAACTCTGTGTGTGTGTGTGTGTGTGTGTGTGTGTGCATGTCTACATAAATGTACATACACACATGTAACACACACACACATATTTGGGTAAGTATGTAAAGACTAACACCCCAGAATTACATTCTATATCATAATCCATCCTATATTGAACAGATACTGCTTTTTAGTTTTGCCAGGCTCTTTCAATCTGCTTTGTTAAATGAAAAATGTGTACTCCATATTTGTGCATTGTGTACTCCAGTACATACATAACTAAGTATGAGTACCTATCAAGAGCCAGGACTACTTCAATAATGTACCACCACACTAATCCAGATGCAGTAATAACAGGTTTTTATGTCACCTTTTTGTGCACAGCCTAATTGTTGTTTTTACTTTTTTGATTTAAACAATGTTCTGGGACATAATTCTAGCCAGTTTAAATTATACAGTGCTAGCAAATAAGTATGGGGTGTTATGCACTAAATTATACTAGAAGTGTACATACTACATATTTTGCTTTAGACTTTTGTTAGTTGTTAATGAAAATTACATGGAAAATAAAGGTAAGTATTAACATGGGCCTGTTGAACAGAACTTGTTACGTTCCCAGAGTTTTGCTCAGGCAACAGGGTATTCTATTTCTGGTTCAACACTAAATAGAAACTGCAAAGAATATACTCCAGCAAATACAGAGGCAATATCAGAATTCCTGACTCTCTCCAGGGAAAGTAGATGCTTCCTAGATCTGTCATGTTTAATAGCATTTTAATACCTCAGGATAAAAAAAAAAATCATACCATCCTGTGCATACAAGGGATGAGAATGTAGTGATACATTAAGAGAAGAAAAATTGAGTGTTTTAGCAAAAGACACTGTCATAACAGGCCTTGAATATCAGTATAATTTTTAAAAATCTAAGCATAAGCTTATTTCTAAAATTATTGCTACTTTACTATTAATAGAAAGTCCTCTTATTAATCTATTTTCCTTTAATCTTGGCTTGTTTTCTTAATCAATATGGTTTGTAACTGGAAGATAACAAACTAGTTGACATAGTCTCAGTGTTATTGTAAGATGAAAAATAATGTTTTTAATAGTTTCCTCATTCAAAGAAAAAAAAATGTGTTTGTCATATACTTCAGAGATTATTTTTTTCCAAGTTGAGATTTTGCAATGTTTGAGATTCATTTCTGGTTGAATTGGGGAACACTTAAAATTTCAACAACAGCAACAGAAAGCCATGCCCAATGATCAGTTTGGGTTATCACAGGGTTTTGCTCTAGTTTTGAAATTTAAATGTTATTTATTACAGTTTATGTTATGAAATAACACCATTATTTCAAACTATTTTTGTCTTCAAAATATTAAAAAAGGCAGTATCACCAATTTTGAAACTCGCCTTCCCCCCCCCAATCCATTGTGGAAAGGTAATACAAACTGAAATCAGTCTTTTCTCACAAGCAGATTAGATTTTGATGAATTTGTACATTCTAATTACAAAAAAAGGTATTAAAATAATCTCAGCCAGTACTTTGATATTCTCTCCCAGTCCCCCTCAACCTTAATAACAGCAACCTTTCTTCCTAGCCCAATAGCTTTTTATGTTTAAAACTGAATAGGAATATTCTGGAACAGTTATTAGGTAGCCTAAAATACAGTTCCAACAAACTTCACACTAAACCGGTTAAAGATCTGTCTTTCATGCTTTATGGCAACAGTCACAATGCCTAGTGCTGCAGTTAAGTTCCTTGCCATATTTTTTATGTTTCTCCTTAACAAAGATTGAAGGTTTTGTTTGTCAGTCGTGGCCTTTAAAGCCTAGGTAAATCCTAGAATTTGTACTGAATTAAAAAGTTTCAGTGTTATCTGGAAACCTCAATAGTTGAATTATCAATAAAGTAGACAGAAGTCCAAAAAAAATCTTTCATTTGCTAGGAAGCTGAGCTGTAAAGCCTAACCTCATTAGGTTCTCTCTTACAGTTTTTGTTCAAAAATAATCTCGGAAGTGAGTGCAGTAGTCTGTGAGGATGTATCAGTAGAGATTTCCACATCAAAGTGCCACCAGCTAAGATACTTTATCTAAAGTGTATTTTATAGTGCAAGATATGCAATCTCTTTCAAGTCACATGCTACTACTCTTGCTACTAGCTAAAGCCTTATTGCAGAAATAGTCTTTCTGAGATTAATTTAGCAACATAGGTGAGAGTATGTGTGACATATTTTTATTGATGAAGGCTACCATGGCCCCGTGGTTCAGATGAGTTGCTCAAACTAATTGGTTTACAGATACTTGCTTGTAAACTGACTGGAAAAAAACAAAGTGGAGTAAAATGCAGAGCCAAAACCCAAGTCTTTCTGATTAACAGTCTGACTCAAGAGAGACGGTTTTATACTGATTGTGGGAAAAGTGAGGATGGATGTTAGATGCAAATAGCTTCAAAATAAGCAGTAAATGAAGAAATGCTGCCTTGAAGATAGATTTTTGAATGGTAGGACACATATTTTTTTAAGTACAGAGCATGATAAAGAGGAGCTAGATGCAAAGAGGCTGTGGTTTCCAACCCTGTGGTTTCACAAAACTTAAACCCAACAATGAAGAAAAAATGGCAACATTTGACATACCTCTGTCTAATCTACTATAACCACTGGCCTAATTAAATATAGATTTATATGTTCACCACACACCATGTGTCAAGGTCCAGCGCTGGAGCTGGACTGAGTTTGCTTACAGGGAGGGTTTTCGGGTATGGTGTGTTCAATTATCAGAACATTTCAGACAATGAGTCACTGGGAGCCCTGAGAAGCAGCACCATCAGCAAAATCTTTGACCACACTGCTGCTGTGAAGGATGCATTAATGACACTGATAATGTTGAGGAACTGACATTGTAGAGATTAGTTTACAGTAAAAATTACTCTGGACAAAGTAGGTCGGCTAGAAGTTGATGACACCCAAGACATTTAGCCACCATCATCCTTAATTTTAAACTATGTTGACTGCCTTTGGGCAGTGAGTGAAAAAACACACATTCTTTTTCCTTTGATAACTTGGGAGAAATGTTTGATTTTTTTTCAATGCAGTAATGAATTCTGCTACAGCAAATATACTGCAGTTGATGAAAACAAGCCATTTGACAAACTGTCAGAGATGCATATACAAAATGACAGCTACCCCCTTTAGTGTTCTTAGAATAACAGACTTTAAAATTAAAACCAACTATAATTAACTGTTGTTAGGATGCAGAGAAGAATCCTCAGGCAATCATTCCCAGAGTGTTCAAGGCTCAGATTTGACTCTTCATTCTGTCAAATTTGAAGCAAAACTGCCTTCCTACCAGTCTGCTGGCAATAACATGTGGATGACCTTTAACTGGAGATGGGATGCTGCCATGGGAACGCTTCTTCTTTGCTAGCTTCCTTCATGTTTTAAGTGCAGACGAGGAGTAAACAAACAGTTAAAGTAAAACACATTTACTTCATGTGCCCTTATCCCCTGCAGCAATGAGTGAGGGATGGTCTGGTTCCTACTCTATGAGCCGAGATAAGGCACTAAGGAAAACAGTGAAGCATAACCCTCATGTCACTGTAGAAAACCCAGTACCATGGCATACTGTATTTAAAAAGATATCCCACTTGGTTTCTCTGAATATCACTCCAAGAATTCTAAAACTTAACTAAAAACTGATTGACTTTTTACAGGTTCTTAGACCTTGTATTACACTCTAGTTAATCCCAGAGTAGCTTACTGGGAAAGCAGGAGAAGATGAAAGTGGTGGAAAGCTGTTGGAATTCTTCTCCAGTGGCAGAATCTATTTCTTAGACGTTACCTCAAAAGACTTGTATGCCTTACAAAACACAGAACAAAGCAACATTGTATCTCCCTCCTATGCAGACACTGGATCCAGGCTCTTCTTTGGTTTCCATAACACAAAATTACCCAATTCAACTGTTAAAGACCGCTTTTAGGACACTGAGGAAGCATTTGCATTTGTCCCATAGTACTGCATTTGAGAAAGTGACTCAGCTGAAAGAACAATAGTGTGGGAGGCATTTATCCTATGTTTTCATGTTTTATTTCAACCTCCTTTTCTTTGACACAAGCGTAGAGACTTATAAACCAGCAAAAGTTATTCTGTACACAAATAACCTCACCTATGCAAAGGTATAACCCAAAGCTTTGCTATCAGGAGGATAAATCTCAAAATGTCTCTGAAATCTGTTTTTTTTCCTAGCATATCAATGGTACAGGGCCTCCAGCTTTATGATGATTTGGTTATACAAGGTGCAGATCTTGAAAACATTTGAACTTATGTTCAAGCCTCACACACTGTTTAATTTCACTGGCCTTACTTCAGATTTTCACTAATTCTGGACAGAGCAGAACCCAGCCCAGAGTCTAACAGACTTGACAACTGATGATAATGAGACATGCCCCAGCACACTGAGCAAAAAGTCACCATAACAGACACAGAAAATCATATCCGTTGTACTAGAAAAAGAAAAGGCAGCTTCCTTAATTTCAGAGGGAATTTTCTGTCATTGTGGAAAGAAGATTTAAACACAAAATGTGGTGATCATGCATGTTCTGATAGAAATTTTCTGCTCTTTTCTCAGCCGAAATCACTAGTTACTCAATTATCATTTTTTCATGCTTTGTTCAGCCATTTTAAGGTGGTGTTCTACAGGGATGGTGATGGGTATTTTTGCTTTAATCCACTACAACAGAACAGTAAATAAAAGGTAGCTCAAACCTCAACAACATAAACAGAAATAGAAGAGGAAGTAATATAGAATAACAAGCAGAAACTTAGTGACAATTAATCACCAGCATTAATCAATTAAAACTGTGCTTCAGTATCACCTCAAAGGAGGCCATTTCTACAGATATGTACAATCCACCTGTCTATACCTTCTTAATCATTTCTTCCCCCTCCCCCTTGAGCTGGCAACAGTGATTGAGGGATTGTTGTGGGTTTTTTATCAACAGGAAGAAGATAGAAAAGGTGGAAAGAAGCTGAGATTCTCAGGTGACAGCAGGTGTGTGCTAAGGTAAGAACAGAAACAGGGCAAACCACACACAGTAAAGCAATTCACATGCCTAACTTCAGCTGTTTTAGAAGTTCTTGTCTACCTGACCCTATACATGAGGAACTCTTCTCATTTCTACAGCCCTTGTGCCATCACAAATACAACTTTTTACTGACTCACCTGGTTCCAGTTCCAAGAGGGATGCATCCCATTGCTAACGTACCACAATAAAGCAAAGAGTCTTTCTGTGGTGGCTCTTCAATGACTTTATCTATAAATTGCTTAGGATATAATGTCCCAGACAGTCCTACTCCCAAACAGAAAAGTTGTCATGTTCTGGAGGTATCTGATGGGTACATCACAGATATGCAAATACAAAAAACCCTTTTTTTTTTTTTTTATTTTCCCCTTATACTGGTATAGCATTGACAAACCGACTTCAGATAGATAATTTGTGGTAACTTGATTTATGCTTCACTGATAGCTGTCCTAATTGCAAACAAGCAACAGGCTTAGAATTCAGCACACTTAGTGAAGATTCACTGAGAACTGAAAACACATCCAAGAGATTTGCCTTGGGGTTTGAATGAGCAGAAGCCAGTTTATTGCCTATGATTGAAACCAAGAAAGGTTTGAATGCAAGTGCTAAGGAGAAACTCAAGTAATTCAAACCTGTAAATCACACATACATACACATACAGAAAAATGGTTTGCTTCTAGCTCAGCGAAACAGAATAGTTAAGTCTGGCAAAGCTCTTGTACAGACCCATATACTTATAATTGCTAGGGGAAAGAACACTGCAAATGATTTAGGGGTTTCATCTGAACAAGCACAAAAGCATTCACTGAGTTTAATGATGGCAGGAATTGCAAGGAGGAAAATGAAGAGAAAAATAGACAGGCACTCCTTTCACAGCACCGATGCCTTGCCTTTTTGACCTTCTGAACATCTATCAGCACCATCTCACAAGAAAGCACTCTTTCCCTACAACAGACTCTGCATTTGCAAATACTGCAGCAGTGTCAAGATCTGTGATTTCTGCTGATGTGTTTTCATGTTTAATCTTGAGTAGAAAGGTGTGGGACCCAACATCCCTACAAATTATTTTGGAACATGAATTAGATTCAGGTTGCATCTCTACAAGTGGCTAAGTCTACCACATGGGTCACTGTCACTGAAAGGAGAGAAATGTTGCTCCCTTCCCACCCCATCCCAACCCAACCCTTCCTGTTTCTTCATTGTCTCACTCATCCCCGTTCCAGGTTATTTCCTCCCTTGAGCCAGCTAAGGCACTGACTGAACCCTTCTGCAGCATAAGCAGTAGAACCCACCTCAGCAGAAGACTACCCTGTATTTTTCTAGATTATTCTTCTGCCACATTTGTGAGAAGCCACAGAGGGGACCAGTGAGAACCAGAGCAGTCACGAGTGGCAGTAGTACATGGCACGGCTGGACAGGGAATCCATGGGGAGAAGGAGAGACAAGAGAACATAACCTGCTGCTTGAAGTGGCAGTGACCTATCAGATCAGCTTTGCACATCTTGGCATGGTAACTTGACTGAAATTTGTTTGAAAAACTCACATTGGAAATCACCCTCTACTTCTTTTCTGACCATCTGGCCTGGTTACCTGTGTTCATCCCTCTCATCCTGGTCCGGTTCCCTGGTCTGCTTTTTCTTTCATTTCCTTGCCTCTCTCCTTCAGCATCATGGCTCTCAATTCATTCTTGTTCCCTTTGCCATGTCCCTATTTCATTCTCCACTGCTAACATCCACTCTCACCTCCCTCCACCCCAGCATGGGTGCAGACAGTGCAACAGGCATGCACAGCTCCTCAGGCTTGCACAGGGGCTCAGCAAAAACATCACCCCTTATAGCCCCTGAAGTTTTGTAAATCCGCTTTAAAAAGAACAACAAAAAAATCCCCAACAATCAGTACCCATTTCTATGTGCTGCATATGAGTAAATACATCCTCTGTAATGCATAGATGGTCTCAAATCACACAATTCCTTACTGACAAGTTGCATGACAATAGAGCTTACAGCTGGATGTTAAATACTAATCATTCAGGTTTCAGACTACTCTGACCTTTCTCTCACCCAGCATTTTAAGATCTGTGTCTCACTTGGTCCAATTTCTAACAATGTTTTTTTTAGAAGATGCTTTTGAAAGAATTAGGGCTGCCTGTATGCTGTAACCACCAACCAGACACTAATCCAATCAAAGCACAAATCCCTGACATGTCCCACGTAGCGGAAAACATCAGTGAGTGCTTATGAGTGCAAAGCAGCTCTTGATGAAACCAACATAGCTCAGCCTTCAGCGCAGACCCAGCACAACAACTGAAGAATTTCAATTGCTGCCCTGCAACCGCTCTTCTCAGCAGGAAGGTTTCCAGTGGCACTGGAGATACAAAGCTCTCCCATTCCTGCACAGGGGAAAACCAGGGCATATGAACTGGCACTGCTTGAGCTACCCAGCAGGGAAAAACAGCCTGCAGGGAATTATGACACTGGGTTTTACAGATGTGAGAAGTGAAAGACACCTACACTCCCATGTGTACATTGTCAGATGCGTGGTGACCCCAAGTGGCATGGGAGAATTGACACAGGGAGGGGAGCGAGCGGTACGCGAGGAGAAGCCAGCTACCAAGCTGGGAGCTAATTTGGGGCTCCCCTGTTCCTGAGTCAGTTTCCCCAGGCAGCCAAATGATGCCTGTTACTAGAGATAGACTGTGGGATACTGATCCAGCACACAGATACTTAAGACCTAAAAATGAGACCCAGTCAGATTAGGATTTGTCCATTTGGGAGAAATTTTCCCCTTGGAAAGGGGAAAAAGTAGCTGGATGTATTATACAAGTCAGAGTTCCAGCAGCGCAACTAACTAATCAGACTTCTGGTTTTTCACATTTGACAGCCTAGGTTGTGCACAGTATTTCCTACTTTCTGAAGTGTCAGAGGGACTCACATTGTATTTTCTGAAACTGAATCATGACTTCTGAAACTTGATGATAACTGTTGGAGGTTCTGATTAAATATTGATTCTTGCATTCAACAAATTGGTTGTAAATAACAAATGCCTGACATAGAACACACAGATCTCCCTATTGTAGATATACATATGTTTCATTTTGCAGGTAGTGTATTTGGCTGTATTAAAAGTGTGTAAAGAGGGATCAATTCATATTTTGTTATTATTGCCCAGATGTAAGTACATTCTGCTAGTTATGCAGTAACCATTTGGAGAACAAACTGGTTGGATAGTTGGTGGATTCAGCTATCGACATACAAAGACAGTCAGCTGCAAATGCTGTGTTAGTCAAACATGAGTTAGCACATAAAAAGAGCAGTTATCTCTGCAAAACCATTCCAGGTACTAAGACAGGCTCTAGCAATTATAGTTCCTACAGTAAACAGCTCTGGAAATCTAATTGACTCTTATCCCCAGAAGAAAGTGAATCTTTATTCAATGTAGAGGGAGTTGGCTGAGCCCATGAGGAAACCATTTTTGTTGCTTTCCCAATACTTTCTTTATGAAAAATGAGTTTCTAGTATCCAGTAGTTTAATAATATACTACTTGCAGTCAAGATTACACCTAACGTAGGATTACATACCGCTTTACAGAAATACCATACTACATGTTCTGCCAACTGCTAGCTCTTACTCCACAAGTACAGAACGACTTTCTAGAAACTGAAGTTTAAATTTATTCCTTTATATGCATATATATATATACATTTATACACACTTCAAAGAAGTTTATTTTAATGTTTTAGTATGGAGACTTTCTACTAAGACTCAGTAGAAATAAATCACCAATTCCAGAGATCTGAAGACTGAATTATACTTAAGTGCAGTAAAATGTAAACCAGAGACTATTTCTCTAGCATAAATAATTACCTTTTTCATTTATGGCTATTTTCATTTTTGATAGGTTGAATCAGTAGGCTATATTTGAAGTGACCGCTTCCTTCTCACACTGCCAGAACTCTACCCTGAGCCCCTTGGACCAGCACAGTGAGCAGAATCTTTCCTTGCAACTGTGCTTGAAGGATATCAAACCTATTGCTTTTTTTTTTCTTGTGCTTTCACAAGCTTCTTTTAAATCATATAATTTTCTGCTGCCACCATAAGATTTTCTCAGCTCCCAATTACTCAGCTCCCACTTAACAAGTTGTCAAGCGACTATTCAAGCAGTAAAAGACATGTTTCTGTAGAATTGTAAATTATTTATTGTTTAGAGGTCGCTGAAAATTAACCTAACCAATCCTGTGAAAAAGAACAATAAGAACTAACTCCATAATTTGCTGGAGTGGTTGGCAACACTAAATAGAGAGTTTTGAGTCACTATGAAATCAAAAGTGTAATTGCGGAGGTGCTATTCCAGATCTTTCTTGCCTCTTTTGACAATTCACAAGTATCTGCTCCCCACCTGCCTTCCCTGCCCCTGACTGCTACCTGCACAATCGTTAGCTTTTTGTATCCAGTCTGTTCTGATAGGAAGTGTGATATTTCAGCTTCTGTGCATTGATACCATCCTGGAGGAGACGGACTCCTAACACAGGGAAGAAATGAGGAAGATGGGCACACAGGCTTCTAGCATGGGAGTACAGAATCACTTCCACATGGCTGCGGGCCCTTTGTATGAAAGAAGGCATGCCATCAAGCCTGCCTTCACAGTAGTCTGCTGACTTTCTTCAGACATCCTACGAGACCTATTAGTGGGATCCAACAGGTCTTGCCTTTCAAGCAAGCATCTGTCATGCCCCATTCAGTCCTGCATAACATTTCAGACTACTCTTAAAAAAACCAAACAAACTTGATGTTGCTCTGGACTCCTAAACAAGTGTGATAGAGTGTACCACTTATATGATCTTCTTTTTAAAGCAGTACATCAGAAAGGCAAATTCAGTTCACTCCTCAGCCTAAGAAATCCACATGTCCTAAAATGAATCCTTAAGTACAGACTTAAGACTCCTATTTAGTTTGGCCCATCGAACAGCAACAAATGCAACGCTTATGGAGGTAGAGTGAACACAAAGCAGTACAGAAGATACAAGGGCTCAGACAGCCTGAAAAGTTATGTCCAGTTATTTTAATCCAATGACTAAAATGCATAAACAATATGGAAGAAAACACTATTCTCTGATGAATGACTAGTTACTGCCCAGGCTTCCTCTTCTTTTTCTCCCCTTTCATCATACCTGTGCTGGCAACAATTCAGGCAAATTTGGCGAATGTTAAAAATCAATTCTGCCTACAAACTTGGCCATTGCATCTTCTGGAGACAGGCCAATTCACCTCCCACCTGGTGGCTTGGCCTCATGCCGGTGTATTGTTTAGCTGAGAACTGAGGGATGTAGGAGGAAAGGGCTAGAAGTAGCAGGAGAAGAGGGAGGAATAGTAGTTTCTGCTGGCTCTCTTGCCTTAACACTTGGCCCTACTCCATGTGTCTGGTGTCAGCACTGTTACATTTCTTGCTTTACATTGCCTTGGCTTCAAAAAAATGGAAGTGGAGAGTGGTTTCCAATCAGAAAAGCTGACGGCATGGTGAACAAAATGCATACTTCTGGACATAGCAGAAGATGCATCTATGAAGAAACAGAAGAGGCTCACCAGTTTCTGCTGAAGGAGATGGATAGGGAAGTTATTCTATAAGAGGCAGACTGCAGAACATTCGTTTCCCAAAAGAAAAAGACCACAACTGAAATTGTGAGAGTCCTGATCCTACCAATATTTAGTAGTCTTCTGTTAACACTCACAGCATCAGGCCTCTCAGGGGAACCCAAGCACAGCTACCTTACAGCATGCTGGTCTTTATTAGAGTTCAGCAGAAAGATAGAAAAGAAAAAGAAAAAGATAGTTAAACACACTCAATTCAGTCTTAAAAGCTGAGGACAGCAATTGTTAGGAATGATTGCATTCTGTAGAACATTTAAGGCTTAATAACACTTTGGAGTTCATTTAAAGGCTATCGGTGTCTGATCATTTCCCTTCTGTGTTACCAGGCATTCCTCAAAAAGTAGAAACCAGTTGTAGTTTATCTAGCCATTACTATAAATGTTGAACACAACAAAGTTCTCACCTCAGTTACTTCCCTAGTCATATCCTTCCTTCACATTTAAGACACTCAAGTGTTATTATTAACAAATTGGGAACTTTTTTTTTTTTTTAAATAAAGCTCACATACACTTTTGTCAAGCTTTCCTAGGCTAGATATTCAGTTTTATCTTGTCTGGCTTAAAAGAACTCAAGCCCCATTTACAACCTTCAAGTGTGAAACTGGATAAAAGTGCCAAATGAATTAAGTAACAGTTTTCATCCAGCAGATATTAAGGGTATGGGAGGACACTGGAAATTATGGAGTATAACCCTGAGTTCTACAGTTCAGTTTGAAAAAGTGCTGTCAGCTCTTTATTCTGATAGAACTCATTTGTGAAAGACCTAGACTGACAGTAGCAGCTAACAATTTAAATGGAACTATTTGGTAATAATTCTAGCTGATCTAGAATGAACTGTAATGGACCATTGTAAATAAATCCCTAATTTGCTTGCGTTCCATCTGACAAATGTTCCCACAAGTGTAATTGTATTAGGGAAGGTTTGCGTTCATTTCAAAAGAAAACCATGTTCCATGGTAGAAACGGCATAGTTGGCAGCATCATTCCATGATTCTGATAACACTTCCATTTGAATAAACATGTCCCATCTCTGTTGTGAATTAGCAGTGTCCAGACATGATATGTCTAAAGAACAGTATATATAAAATTATAAATACATAAAATTATGTAAAACTTTAAAAAGATAATACATTTGTTTTCAAAATGATGATCAATGGCTGAGGAACACTTCCTGGAAGGTGCTGGAGTGTGCTGGGAAATGGGAGTCTCAGCATTGCTGGTACAGATTACGAAACACTGAACCGGGGTTTAGCATTTTGCCATCTCTCTTCAGCACCTTCTGCCACTTTCCATAAACTTCAGATGACCTGCTTAGAAATAAATTGCCTTATAATCTTCACTTTTTCCTCTGGGTGAAATGTGTGTCTTTAAGACACCGTTCTCCACACCAGTTCTATCACATACCAGTTTAACACCAGACCTGCTGTGATTGTCACTGGATTACCCAGCTTTCTTTGTAAGAGGGTTTAAGTGCATCTCTCGATGGACCTACAGATTTCAGGAGTAGAAATCAATTCCCTCTGCACATTTAATTGCTTGGGGGACGGACTGCCAAACTTACCTAAGACAAAAGTGCCATGAATATGAAACCTTCCCAAGCTGAGTGGACAAAACAGGTGCATGAGTATCTCTCACAGCTACGGCCTTTCCAAAGCCAGAAACAGCAGATGAGGTTCTCCTCATTCATAAGGAAGACACCTGAACTATTTCACTTGGCTCTCTTCAGAGCCACTGAAGAGAAATGGGAAATTCTAAGTCATGACTTCCCAGGCTCTGTTAGATGTCTACTTCCAAATGCAGTAACACTCACATTAACTTTCCCCTTAAATTCAACCTACTGAAGGCCTGGTTTTCTAGGTGTGCACAAAGAGTGATATGAATACCTATATTGATGTGCACTTGTGTTACAACACGGCTGGACTCAAAAGTAGTGCCCATTTCTCGTTCAATACATGTAATAAAGAGAGTGCTTGCCCAGGATTTGAGAAGCCTGGTTTCTCGATAGACCTTATTTAAGCTTTCAAGTCCCACATCCTAAAGAAGCACCAATGAGGCTATAGCATGTGCTAAGTAAGTAAACACCTTGTGCTGGATCTTTGTATACCCAAGGAACAAACAAGCTAAGTCCCTAATATGGTCTTTTGGCATAAGAGGCTATGGCTGGTAGCCAACAGCTGAGGAAATGAAAGCCTCTAGTATCTGTGCAATACACTTACACAGGAGATGATGGATCAGGACCCAGAAAAAAAGAACAGATGTTGGGGCCTCAGTGCAGACCCTTACTTTGCAGACTTTCACATTTGGTATACAAACTTGTATCTCGGGCTTACAGATTCAAAAGGTAGTTTCAAACGTATGTAGTTTCTTATTGCAAAACTGTGCAGTGCACAGAGGACATCGTTCACTATATTTTGTCCTTACTAGAAGAGGAACAAACAGCTTCAAAAACTGAAACAGAAGTTACAGGCGAAGTGTTCATTCTACCAGTGCGTATAAAGGCATCTCTTTGTTGTTCACCATGTGAAAGGGACATTAGTCTAGTTAAGACCTAGATTACCATCCCCTAATGCATCCAGGTGAATCAGAGGATAAGGAGCAGAATACATTAGTCTTGTGACAAATATCATAACAAGAGCATGAGGCAAAATACACATGACAAAACTATATTTGCAAAAAAAAACATAGCAAGCAAATAAAACAAAACAAAAAAAAAAATCAGAAGGATGCTCAACAGCTTTGGCATAACCACCTAAACTAGAGGACACAGAGAAGATAACAGTACTTATAAACAGTATTATGAAATACAATCTCACATGTGTAATTAAAAATAACTTGATTTCCATAGCAGAAGTAATAAGCCATCCACTTACAAAGGCACATCCATGTTTAATAAAAAAACTAAAGCTAATTTTATGGGATTAAATTGGGATTAAGGATCGACTTCTGTAATTCATAATAAAGTTTACAGGAAACTATATATTCTGTGATCGAGGGAAAGTTCTTAATGTTCTTTGTAGTTTATCCCACGACTAACTAGAAGAACAGATGAAAATCTGCAGCATCACTCTTGAAAAATAAGAGCTTTTATGTGAGATTTTGAAAATCACAATTTTAAACTGACAGTAAACTGAAGGCACTTTTAATGACCATTTGTAAGGGAAGCTACTAGCTTATCTCATGAGCAACAAAAGCATCACAAAAATTATTCCAAATTAATTTGGTCTCTAAAAGCCTAGCAAAGATCTAAGAGAAAATCTTCCTTTACAGAAACCAAAATGCTCAAGTGTTTAATTCAAAAATTAAATGCAGTAACATCTTTGTTAGATAAGTTCATGTGTTTTATGAACAGATGGGTAAACTCAGCTGCAGAGAAGATAAGTAACAGGTTTAAAACCACAAAGGTAACTACTGCCAGAATTCAGGATGGAATTCAAAGTCTTGTCTCCCAGTGACCAGCTCTGCCCCTTTTATCACAGTTTTTTTTTATCAGAATTGCTCCACTCCCAAATTGTTAATAATAGGTTAATCGCCAATTTCTGCTGCTAAATTCATAAACAATCAATCTACAGGGGAAAAAAAATGTTGTAATAGGAGACTTTTGAAAGAGGCTAAATATACAGCTTCCACAGAAACACTATGGAGCAATAAAAAATATCTATAAAGGAAAAGAGTTAGGGAACTGATAAAGAGATCGCATGGACTTATATCCACAAAGAAGAGATGACTTGATTACAACATATCTGGAGGCTCCTGAATGATTACAAGTGAACTGCTGTTGACTTCTTCAGAAGTCTTCTGGAAATTCCCTTTGGAAAAAAAATTTGACTCAGTAGGTTCCTTTCCCTTTTCAAGCATAAGTACACATAATCCACATGACACCTGTCTAGGTTATGAAATAACTAAAGAAACATAGATGCCTATCTTGTCAGAAATACTCTTCCCTGGCATTTCAGCTAGACTAATGCAATAGTGTAACAGGCTGTCTTTATATGTAAGACTCTGGGACATTAAAAAAAAAAAATAAAAAAATCATACTTTGAACAACTCATTTTTCAATAATCTTTGTCTCCTTTCTGGGATGATTTCTGAAGCATGATGATGAACAATTTCTCTGTTTTGGTTTTTTTTTTTTTTTCAGCAGATACCAAAGATGTACATTTATATTTGATTCCAAGTTTTGGAAGCACTAATGTGTTTGTAATGACCAAATGCTGCATGTATTTACGCATGGAACAGCATCTTGTCTTAGATGGGATTGCACAGGATGTGAATGAGTGGAGAATTTGTTGTGTCATGACTTTTCCTAGTCTCAGGAAGAACACATTTCATTTCTGTGAATATGAACACTTTTAAATTTAACTTTTCCTCTTCCCTTTTCTTGCCTTCAGCTCCCAACACCATCTGGAGAAAGGGATGGAAGCCCCTGGCAACTCCTTACTAAAGACAGAGGGTGACTAGAGGCTATGCAAGATGAGAAAATGCTGCATTAAATTCAAAACACAACGTCTTCTTATGCAACAGGGAGATCTTTCTCAGGACCCTGCATGTGTAGAATTAACTAAGGAACATCCTAAACATTAGCATTTTTCACTCGAAGTGAAAGGCAAATTTTTTGACCTTGTCATTTCTAGCATAAGCACATATAAACAGCACGTGTCAGTATCCATGTATAAAAATTCAGAAACATAACACTCTACTGCACACACTTCTCCCCCTGGGGAGAGAGTGAGGGAACAAACACATGCCAGATGGTAGCCGCATTGCTCAGTGCACTACTGGAAGGCACTCAGTTATTGCAGAGACAAACACAACATGCAGTGAAAGCAGAGAGTCTACACAACAGCCACTTTTTGGTGCTGCGTGTTTGTATGCTGCTTAGCACAATGGAGTTCTGGTCCATAACAAGGTCCACACATGTTATCAAACAAAGGACAGTGACATTCCCTAGCTTTTAAATGGATGGATGTAGAGGCTGAAAGGTGGGTGAAAAGCAAGGGCTCTGGTTCAACTCTGCCATTTAATCTTCTGTACCACTTTTACAAGATAATGCTAGGAATAAGAGCACAAACATGCAAAGAACTATTTTAAACTTCAAAGAACTTAAAAATGTTAACCGGTTCAAAGGTCAACACTGCCAGCCCTCAGTTTACAGAATTTCAAGTGAATCCTCTAAATTTGGATATCATTTCTCAATTCAGTCATAAGTATTAATCATATCCTTTTATTGTTAGGAAGACTTCATAGCATGTTTTGATTACCTGATACTTTCCACTGCAGAGGATTCTGCAGGAAACTTTACTTTGAGAATTGTACTGAAGGCCAATGCTTTTGCTAGCCTTTAAAAATCAACACATAGAAATTGTCAGGTGGCAACTTGTCTTTTAAATTTATTCTGTGCAATTTCACTCAAATTTTGCAGGATGATTTAAGGGGAGGGGGAAATTGTGTTTTCCTTCTGCTGCTTGTGCTTCTTGGAAGATTTTGCTGAGGTGAGACTACTTAAAACAGCAGCTCAAAATAGCTGAGACTTTGCACTTAACAATAGCTGCAGAAACTGCTGTGGGAGCAGGGAGACCAGAATAATTCTACATGGCTATGAGGTCCATCCTATAGTTCAAGTGGTAAGTGGGTACTTATTAAGGTTTCAGGAGTCACAGCAAGCTCTAGATCTACAAGGCAGTTATTCTTGACAGTGCTTAACATTACAATGTGTGATTACCTTTTTTCGCTTATGTTAAAATAGTGGCAACGGAAGTTCTTTTGCTTCACTGTGCAGGTTGAACTGTGCTTGCTTTTGCCCAATGGCTGAAACAGATGGCCAGTAAATGGAGGTAGATTTGGATGGATGCTAGTAAATCTGGCATTTCTTTTCTTCTGGGAATCTGATTTTTCTGTCTAAGTTATAATCTTCTTGTTCTAACCGTACCATTGTTATTTGGCGGTTGTGGGCCATCCTGGCAGCTGATATAAGAATGTGTCATTCAGGACTTTATCCACCAAATAATTATAAATACATTACGCTTACAGTGAGTTGAAAGACCAGAAAACCAACAGTTGTACCTGTAATTAGAAATTAAGTGTTTTCAATGAAGAAGGCTCAAACATGGGCAGCACTAATGAGTGGATGAGCTGAACAAGTTTATGAGAGGACAGGCACACTCACAACTGCTTATCAGGTGTTTCACTACATATGTGCATTTTCAGTAGGGGGTATGAGGTGCCTCCAAGGCTCAAGTCCAGAGGTCTATAAGCAATACTTAAGTATCTCCTCCATCTCTAAAGTGCACATGTAAATTTAGAAGGCAGAGATGGTGAATCAAAATCAGCACATTAAAAAGACTGTATTTTTTGTCATTGTTCTAAACCAAAAAAAATTAGCAGATGGTCCACACAGCATTTTTGCATTTTTTCTGCACAAAATAATCTCTAGTCCTACTCTCATTTTGTTAATATTACTAGTGTAAAATAGAGCACAATCTGAGAAACACTGAGGTTTTTTTCTCATCCTATGTGTTCCCCTCATTCATTTTTTGGCATCCAGGCATTTCTGTTTGTCATGCTGTAATGGATTTCTTGCCATCCAAATGGCTTTGTCAATACTACTAAACACTCAGAAACTTAAAATATATATATTTAGCAATATTTAGCAATATTTAGCAATATTTAGCAACATTTAGCAACTGTGTGTCACAGTTCAAATTGAGGAATGAGAAGCTGGCCAATAAAACGCTGCAGCTGAGGCTGAGATAAATATTCACTAACAAATTGGATATTACATAGGCAATTTCATGGACTCTACAACAAATGACTAATATAACCTATTTTAAGTGTGTCAATGAATTACACACCACTGATACTAATCAAAATACACTGATATCAGAAATGGAGAAAGAAGAAAGTCAGACATGGGAGAAGAAAACAGATTTTTTAAAATTATTTTCCTCTGTTATTCTTTAAGTCTCACTCAGGTCATTAGAAATCTAACAAGAGTCATAAACATTGGCTACAAAAATTAAATGCTATTTTCCTGTCTGGATCTCACAAATATCATGTACTGGTCAAAGCTTGTTAAAACAAGTTTTCTGTTATTTGCCATGATCTTTCTTCTGCTTTACGACCTGTAACTGTACAGTGTTAAAAACACATCAGAGTGAAGCTTCTAGCAACAGGTCACTGAAGAATGATTGCAAAAACAACTAACTGATGTTCCCCAAATGCCCACTCTTCTTTTCCTCAAAATAAAAGGCCCATGAAAATCCTGACACTCTGCATGGTTTATAAAACAGTAAACCCAGTCAGTTTTGTTACAAAGGAGAATATCACTTGATCTCATAGATGAATTTTTTTTTTCAGTATTAGACAAGCTGATGGCACTAACAGCAACGTAACTGGGAGTTCACATTAAAAAAAATGTGCTAGAACTTATTTCTCAGCAATGCAGTTCAATAGAATTTGTATATAATGAGCTCCATAGTAGTCTGAAGATGAAAGATGATGACTTATTAGAAGAGACTGTTTATCTGAACATTACCATAAACAAGTATTTGACGAAAAGCGTCAGCTCAGTATTCAGAGATTTACTTTCTTGTTTATTGGCATGCCAGAGAACCAGAAGACTATCTGCACGTTTTGAAGCTTTGACAACATGTTGGCTGCTTAGCAGTCTATAGGAAAATCAGAGATAGAGATGAAAGCTTATTTTTAGAATTCATGGCTAGCAATATAAAGAGAGAATGTCTTTGAAATGGCAGTCACTTCTAACACTCACACATTTCAGAGAACTGTTTCTCTGCTTAATCACCTATCTGTTACAGTCAATGTTAGAATGAGGAAGTATTATGCAAAAAATAGTCAATATTTTCCCCTAAAATGTAATAAAATAATCCTTGTAGTTTCATTCTGGAACTTTTCCCCTTTTCTTTCAATAGATAGAAGTAAATTTCTATGACTTTTATAAGAAAATGAGTATTTGGACAAAGAAGTTTACTATTGATGTCTTCATTCAACCCTTTTACTTAATATAGCAAGTTTTTAATTAAAAGATTTTAAAAAAAAAAAAAAAAAAAAAAGCATTCCTGCTTCATATGAAGTCTACACAAAGAAAGGTTTTTTATTTTTAGTTCTGCTGTATACAGGAAAAAATCTACTTCCAAGAGATCAGCTTTGCCTTGCTGTCAATATCCAAACCAAGAAATTCTGGGGCCATGGGAAATTTGAATCAGTTGCTGGCCAGCATTTTTAGGGAGTATTTCCATCCTTACAGCACACTGGGTTCTTGCAAGTGGCCACAATGGGAATTATACTAAGGTATAGATGGAGGGAGGCCTCCTGAGTACAGGAAATGAGCCATATGTAGCCAGAACCTGGCTCTATAACACTCAGTCTGTATTGCTGACTACACTGAGGCAGAACTACATCAAGGAAGGATAAAAACACAAGCCTATCAGTAAGGAACTGTCCTGGTTTCAGCTGGCATAGAGTTAATTGTCTTCCTAGCTGCTGGTACAGTGCTATGTTTTGAGTTCAGTATGTGAAGAATGTTGATAACGCTGATGTTCTCAGTTGTTGCTCAGTAGTGTTTAGACTATAGTCAAGGATTTTTCAGCTTCTCATGCCCAGCCAGCGAGAAGGCAGGAGGGGCACAAGAAGTTGGCACAGGACACAGCCAGGGCACCTGACCCAAACTGGCCAAAGGGGTATTCCATACCACGTGACATCATGTCCAGTATATAAGCTGGGGGGAGTGGGGGTGGGGGGAATCGCTGCTTGGGTACTAACTGGGTGTCTGTTGGTGGGTGATGAGCAATTGCATTGTGCATCACTTATATATTCCAATCCTCTTATTATTACTGCTGTCAGTTATTAGTGTTATCATTATCATTACTAGTTTCTTCTTTTCTGTTCTATTAAACTGTTCTTACCTCAACCCACGAGTTTTACTTCTTTTCCCAATTTTGTCCCCCATCCCACTGGATGGGGGGGAGTGAGTGAGCAGCTGTGTTGTGCTTAGTTGCTGGCTGGGGTTAAACTGCGACAGTCTATTTAATATCGCACCAACCAAGACTTTCTGCTTCCCATCCACAAGTTAATTCACCAACTAGAGAGCCAAGGAGTGATCACCAAAACTTGCTCACCCTTTAAGAGTCCCATATAGCCAGTGCGAAAGTCTAATGGGGAGTGGAGACTAACAGTTGACTATCACGGCATGAATGAAGTCACGCCACCGCTGAGTGCTGCTGTTCCAGATACGCTAGAACTTCAATACGAACTAGAGTCAAAGGCAGACAAGTGGTATGCCACAATTGACACTGCTAATGCGTTTTTCTCAATCCCTCTGGCAGCAGAGTGTTGTCCACAATTTGCCTTTACTTGGAGGTGTGTCCAGTACACTTGGAATCGATTGCCCCAGGGGTGGAAACACAACCCACGTTGGGCACCAAAATAGTCTGTCGTGGTTTAACCCCAGCCAGCAACTAAGCACCACGCAGCCGCTCATTCACTCTCCCCCACCCAGTGGGATGGGGGAGAAAATTGGGAAAAGAAGCAAAACCCGTGGGTTGAGATAAGAACAGTTTAATAGAACAGAAAAGAAGACACTAATAATGATAATGATAACACTAATAACTGACAGCAGTAATAATAAGAGGATTGGAATATATAAGTGATGCACAATGCAATTGCTCATCACCCACCAACCGACACGCAGTTAGTCCCCAAAACGGCAATTCCCTGCCCCAACTGCCCAGTTCCTATACTAGACGTGATGTCCCATGGTATGGAATACCCTGTTGGCCAGTTTGGGTCAGGTGCCCTGGCTGTGTCCTGTGCCAACTTCTTGTGCCCCTCCAGCTTTCTCGCTGGCTGGGCATGACAAGCTGAAAAATCCTTGACTTTAGACTAAAAACTGCTTAGCAACAGCTGAAAACATCAGTGTTATCAACATTCTTCGCATACTGAACTCAAAACATAGCACTGTACCAGCCACTAGGAAGACAGTTAACTCTATCCCAGCTGAAACCAGGACAGGTTAAACCACAACAGGGACTCATACCCACCGAAATGTGGGCTATGTTTCCACTGGAAAATATCCAAGAATCCACGAAGGGAAAGGCTGCACATTATGGCTGCAGGAATACGGGATAAACCACAGCATTATCACCCTGCCAGACTGGTAACTGTGCTCACAGGTCCAGAAAAACCATGTCTGGAAAGGTGCTTGGCAGTCATCTGGCCTTCGCTATGCCCAAAGGCAGAAGTGCCTTTGCACAAGCTTTTCCCTTCCTCACACAATTTATTACTCCTAGGAGTGGTGGTACTTTAATATTGGTGATTCTTCATTGTTGTAGCTTTCTCCTCTATATTTATATCAAAATATATTCAGAGAGGATTGTCACATTCCGGAACTAAGACACTTTTGTGGAGCTTTATTACTTTTTAGAAATATTTGATATATCAAGCTATATAGGTGAAAATTGAGGTATCTTATGATATAATTAGATTCTCAAAGGGAAGATTATTTCCCTCTCCTTAATTCAGAAATAATGCTCTTTTATCTTTATGTAAATTAGTTGAGTACAATTGGTTTGTAGAAACATTATTTCTTATACTATCTGAATATTACCTTTCTTTGTATTCCATGGAATTATTTAATTCAGTGATGCACACAGAAAAGAAGATACTTTTTAAAAAGTTGAATAAAAATGCGGAAACTATCCCTAATACTTCTTCATTGTCCTCTTTTTATGGGGCAGAAAATTAAATACATGTGAAATTAAATGCAAATGTTTCATGCAAATAGTAAAAATCACTAAAAAAATTCTGCAAGTTCCCTGAACTGTTACCGTCATGTAAAGTTTAATTAACTAATTTCTATTATTTTATTATTTCTACTCTGGACAGGAGTCTTTCTCTTGTGGCTAATTTAGCACTCAGAAACTACATATTTGTGGCATGGGGAAAGGATGTTTGGGGGAACGTGGTTGATTGAATAACAACAAAAAAACAGCAGAAAGAGAAAAGAAGAGAACTTTGCACCTCCATGGCTAAAATGCCACAGATAAGATGGGTGAGAAAATATGTTGATGTCTAAAGTGGCCCTGGTGGTCAGCTGGGCTTCACAAAAATTACGTGCTGTTTATTCACTATTTAACCATGTTTGAGTTTGTGATGTCCTACTTCGGTTGCAAACAGTTGCAGTCTGTGGAGTACTAGGATAAGTACAGTGGTGAATCCTGATCACTCATTCCCATCCTTCCAGGATGATTTAGCAATAGGCAGTAAAGTCAGTAGCTCTAATTTATTTGCAATTTAAAAAAAAAAAAAAAAAAAAAAAAGAGAGAGAGAGAGAAAAAGGCAGAACAATTACTGGTGAAAACATATAGTTAGTTGATTTGATTATTTCTGTGAAATACTATTATAACTTAAAATGTCTTTTGAAGAATGATTTTGAAGTAGAACCAACCTCATAACTGGCATCTTCTCTAGCAAACCATTACTCTTGCACGCTTATACAGCAGTGAGCTTTTAAAGACAACATCTCTATCTTTGAGACCTCCGTGGGCAAACATGATTCAAACCTTTAACTAGAATTTAAAAATGCCTATCCTTATGTTCGTAGATGGACAGATTACCCTTTGACACCTAATGTTTGGGATTAGACATTTCTCACCTACTTTTTCATTCATTATAGCAGGTAGATGAAGAACAGTTTCTTCCTAACCTCTAGCCCCTACCCTTTCCTTTTCTCCTCAGAACTTAGTGTATTACAGACAGAATTGGAGGCATCAGATCATGCTGATTAATTATCACCTAGAACAATGTGGGAAAAGGAGTGTTCAACATCTAGTTCAACGTTCAATGACAGCTTCATAGCTGAAGTTCCTCATATCACAGTCTGAAAGGACCCAAGGGAGAAATCCAGGCACTATCAAAGTGTATAGCAAAATTTTATTAATTGAGAGGTCAGTATGTTACCAACAAAGAAGGTAAAGCTACTAAAAGCAATTTTTCTCTTGATGCCCCCAAAAAGGAATTTGCTGTCTGTGAAGAATTTTGCAGCAGTTTGAAGAGCCTTCACTAAAACTAAATTTTACCCAAATTTCCAAACTGTCGCTTTGAACATAGATCAGCTTCATTGGTGTATTTGAACAGAAAATTCTAAGCAAACTCTATGTCTTTTAGGTATCATTACTAAGGCCTTCTATTCTTCCAAAAGAACAGTTGTATTAGTTCAAACCATAGGTATCCTTAGGCCAGTAATCAATTTTCAGTTATTGCCTATCCACCTTCTCCTGGTCACTTATGAATCTATAGACCTCTATTTTTCCCCATTCCAAAAATGCCCTTGTCTGCTTGCCACATATGTGCACCACACCATAACTTGTTCATCCTTATTGCTCTTCTCTAAATCTTCTTATTTTGTGAAAACTTTCTAAGATGGCAAGGTCAGAACTGCACACTTTGTTCAAGATTCAGACATACCATGGATTTATACACTAGTAAAATTATATTTTCTGGTTTATTTTCTGTTTTTTCCTTCTCATTTATAACATATTTCGGGAGTGCAGGGGAGATAAGTCTCATTGGGTAATAAGTTCATGCTCCTACAGAACTCCTATAATCCCAAAATATTTTTCCTATATATTAATATTCACTCAGTTCTTGTTATTTTTAATGTAACATTAAGACATATTCCTTAAGTGCATTACTTCACACTTATCTACATAGAATTTCAACTGCCACTTTATCATTCAGTCATTCCAATATGAGATCTTCGTTATTGAGTATAAGAGAAATAAACAAGCAAAACAGTTCCAGTAAAATATTAAGTTTACTCATGTAGTGAACCAGAAGTTTAAAGGTTCTGCATAGCAAGTGGTGTAATTGTTTGTGCCCGCAGGGAACATTTCAACACTTCTATGAATCATTTGTGCCCCCTGGGAACATTTCAATATTTCTATGAAATGTAATTTGTCATAATCCAGATAAACAGAGAAATATGCTACACTAGCAATCTGTAGGATATACACTTCGAAACGAATTGCTCTGCTTCCTGTTCGTGCATGTGATAGAAATAGAAATTCATAAACAGATCAGGCTCCATCTCAAAGTAGCTGCCTTTTTCTTCTTTGAGGTCTTATCTAGGAAAAAAATGCATACAAATATGGCCTACAAGTGACATAAAAACACACACACACAAAAAAGAAAACAGAAAAATTCAGCCACAGGCTCAGGAAGAATGTGTCAGCTGTGAATAGCTCAATTTTGACAGGCCTCAGTGAGGATGGCTTTGCACAGCACCTGTAAGCAATTAGGGAAGCCTCTGTCACGCCAACTGGAGCTTCACACACCAGCGGTAGCCAGAGCCGACCCTGGAGAATACCATGTGTCATTGCGCAGTGACAAAGAGGTTGATGTTGCTGAATAATCTCAGTGATCCATCTTCTGGGAAACGTATCAAAAAAACACTATCTGTGACAGCGTGCGTAGAAATGCAGGGAGGTCTCACGCATAAAATAATACTGCTTAGCTCAAGTGACCAGGACACCTTAATGAGTGTTCACTTAAAAATAACCTTCAGGTCTAAATTATTAGGACAAACGATCTGATCAAACAAGCAATAAACAGGTACTTTCACGTCTTATAACAGGTATTTGCATATTTACAAAGAGGAGTGAGAAAATTCCATTCTGCGCATGTGTGAGTGTTAAAAACCAGTGACTACTACCACTGCTGGCTGCAGACCCCACAAACTCGGCCTCAGTTACACCTAAGAAAACTAAGAGCTTGCCATAGCCAAAATGCATTAGCAACACATAACTGCATAAAATTTACATCTTCATGATCTTCATGTGAATCAAAAGCATATACTAAATATTAATGTAAATATTGTAAATGTGAATACTGTAAACATCAAATGCAGAAGACATAAAGGAAGAGTAATTTGCTTACTAACTACAGGAAAATATCCATCTTGCTTAATATTGGTATTAGGCTTGTAAATTGCCCTCAGCTCTGCAGCCTTGCAGAACATCATTTCAATATTGTTGAGCTTGCTGATCTGTAATGATGCGGAAGTTTGAATGGTGAGAATGGACAATTGTCATTTTTGTAGATAATCATCAAGAAATGCCTTATCAGAAACTGCTGTTACTTGCTGATACACTTACACTGACAACAAAGCGTAGGTAGCATTAGCTCAAAATGAGGAGGTGCAAAGTCAAAAGAAATCCCCTGATGAAAAATCCTATGGCACAAGTAACACTTAGGAGTATGAACTTTCTAACTGGGAGATGAATAACTGCAAAGCCAGTGAAGGGGCATTCACTTATTGAAGAGATTATTTTTAAAGGTCCACATGAGTTTTCTTCATACCATTTCTAGACTGTAACTTTTTTTTTTCTATTATCAAGAGAGAGAAGTGTTAATAGTTTGGCTAATGAAGGAAAGCAATGTAGATACATAAGCATATCACATCATATCCTCTAAATAGTTCTATCAAAGGATTTCTGTTTAACACAGTAACTTCATAAAAATTCACCCACATAACAGCTCTAAAATGTACTAGTCCCCGCCCCAATCAGAGACAGCCTCAACCGAGCTTCTCATGTACCTTTAGCAGAACAAACTAGGTTACTGCTGCAAGAAAGGGGAAATAAATTTAAAAATTGAGAAATGCCTTTTCTTTAGTTTTTGAATGGCGGATCTCGGAGATAAGCTCAACCCAGCTCATGACCGGTTTTCTTCATTGCAAAACCAGAAGCCAAACTTCATCCCAGCACACCCAGGCAGAGCAGGGTGGGTGCAGCTTGCCCATGTGCTGGCCTGTGTCCATGCAACAAACAATATTTTTCAGTTTGCTGTGCAGAGCGGGTGGAGTAAATCCAACATAACCCTGAAATGTTTCATTCATTTTATGAAAAGTCAGTCTGTGCATGTTCAATGATCTGATACACAGTAAGTCTGATGCTGTGTTCAGTACTTCCATGTTACAGTTAAGCATGCTGTAGGTGAAGTTCTGGTGGATACCATGGCAATGCATACACAAACACCTATCATAAGGTAGGTTCAAAGAGAGCCAAATTTGAAGAATAACATGATTTACTAGGTACCTAGGAAGGTCTCGTAATTTTTCTTCTGGAAGAAGAAGAGAGGATACAATTACTTTTACAAAGTCTTACTGTATTTCAAATTTGTATATGAATTATTCAGCCTATTTTTATGAACACCATGGAAAATGCAAAACAAGATTGTGGGTACAGCAAAAAAATGTTTTCAGGAGGCTCAGGAAATGATAGAAAAGCAAAAAGAAATTAAGAAAACAGATCTTAAAGGACTGACAGTTGGATTTGTAGCTGTCACAAAATAGTTTTCCTTTTTAGCCTGGGGTAAATTACAAAAAACATTAAGTCACCAACTACATGATCAAGTGAAGACACCAAGACTGTGGAGTATAAACCATGATTTCTTTTCATACTCGAGTTTTCACCAGTCATTTGAATTTGGGTTCTGGATTTCTCCATAGATATTGCTAATGCAGACAGAGCTCCTTTTCCTCAGAGGATGCAAATTTAAGTACTTCCTTTGGATGAAATAGAATACTACTGTTTTAGACCAGCTGATGCTCTGGCCTGACATTCAGAGTAGGCACAAGGGCATATATCAAGGCCACTAATTAAATCAAATGCACCCATATGAAATTTACAACCTCCTACACAACTGAGTCTAACAAAAATGTGCAGACTACAGGAAAATTTGAAGTTGAAGAATGATATGCTGTTTAATGTCTATGGGAAGTAGTTACTCAGATGCTTTTAAAATTGTAAGATAGTCTTTAAAAAAAAAAATGAAAAAAAAATGGTTTAAAGGATAAGAAGACCTAAATTATGTTGGTACATTTGCATAGTCAATGGCTTTCATTGCCATGCAGAGTATAATGCAATATTTATCTAATATACAGTTTGCCGTTGCTTTATTTTTTTAAAACTTATCTTCTAGGGTTTGGTTTTGCAACAGAAAGTTGTTCATGGGAGTAAAGTGCCAGAAATTTATTAACAAATAGCACGAGCACAGTTCACAGAATATTTGTAAAGTTTTTCTCTGATAACGTAAGCTGTAAGCGAGGAGGTAGAACATTTTGTTCCATGATTCATAAAGCACATCTGCATTACAGATGATTGAAAAGTGAAAACTAGAACAAATGAACCTGCATGGATCTCCAGCTACCCCACTTCTGACAGAAAGGCTAGTGCATTTGGGACTAGCTTAGCTGTCTCCATACTGCACAGCATTGTGCACTGCAGACATACAAGACAGTCATACGAATTAGCTACCTAAGCAGTGCATAATATCACCTTTTTCACTCATGGCAAAGATTGCTGCTTCTCAACTATTGTGGTTCAAAATAAGTTAGTCCGCAGTGTTGAAAAGCACCCTGTGCACCAAAGAAATGATTCTTTGATTAAAGAGTTACATGTCTTATTTTCTGTTTGTTTTGTTATTGTGAAAAGTTTGCCATTATTATTTTCCATATTTCAGTACTTAATTTTGTCTTTTTAAATTCAGTTTTGCAATTTTTGATCAGCCTTGTACAAACAAGTCCTCCAGAATGTCCTTGAAAGAAATCTGTCCCTGATTAGGAAGTGGAAGGAAGAAAAAAGAAGATTTTAGGACAAGTAATGAATAAATACTGTTAAATGCAATGGAGGCTGTAAGCTGAATTATAGCACTGAGTCATTTTTCAGTGTTTTGGCTAAGGTTGCCTTATTGGTCTGTTCCTTTTCTGCCACCAAGTAGACTTCAACCGGGACCATTCAAAGCCATCTGAATTTGGACAGGTACTTTTTTCCAATAAACTGGGTGCCCAAATCACTTAGACTTCTTTGAAAACCAAAGCCTGACTAAGCTGACATCTTTTCTTGAGGACAGCATGAATAGACTTTATCTGAGGAGAAGCTCAGAGAGGGTTTGTGAATAGCTAAGGTATAAACAAGTGCTCCATCCCCAGGAGCAGCTGGTGCATAGGAGGGAAGCACAGGCTTAACCTTTCCCCACCCACCTCCAGCAGGACTACACATTTTCATGAGAGGAGTCTCCATTCAGCTTCAAAGCAAGGCAAGCTGATTACTGGCAAGCTAAGCTAGGAATCACGTCCACATACAACACCATTGCAGAAGGTAATATTTACAGTGAAACTGTGATGCACGTCCAAGCACATAGAGTCAGTTTAGGTAATACAGAATGTACTTATATGACGACCCTCCTCTGGTGGTCAGGCTATTTTTAGTTTCATATCCCCTGCTTTCTCCCCTGCACCATTGTTTGTTGTCCTCTCTCCATTTTGCTGGTACAAATGAGGATTATTTTTTTCAACCGCTTTATTTCCCTGATAACATATGCTGTACAGCCCCACAAATACCCGCAACAACTCAGCTCAGGAAAAGGCAAACGGGGGAAGGAGGTGGAATGGAAAAGAAGGAAAGGACTTGGGCAAATATAAGAGCATCCTCAAAGCCAGCTTCATCACTGCAGCCAGAAACGTGTTGTGAAGTGGCAGTACAGTTACAAAAGGTGCACAATAGCTGCGACTCCTCAACTGCATAATGAAAGAGCAGATGGCTGAGAGACCTCAGCAAACAGTGCTCAGCCACAGGAGGGATCTGAGGAAAGAAAGGAACGGAGATGCCCCTAAAGTAAGTGCTAATTCTCATCCTCCCCTGGATAGGTATGGACAGTCACCTCACCATTAATTTTCAAGGGACTGTTAACACCCAATTAAAAATTCTTTCTGGATCTTATTTGCTTATTTTTAATTAGACAGTTAAAAACTTGCAGTATGTCAAAATAAATAAATAGTTACCAGCACTGGGAACGAAACTCTACCTGAAGATGGAAACAGAGAGGAAGAGGAATACAGAATGATAGGGAAAAGAAAGAAAGCAGGGTAAAATAACTGCAAAGGAGGACGGGTGACAGAGAGGAGCCTCAGAGCTCCTGCGCACAGAGCAATTGACAAGGCTGTGCTGCCAGGCTGGCAGAGGACTGCTGCTGGGGAGCAGCAGGGTCTGTGCCCAAGTGTCAGGCTAGGTTAGGGTTTTGACCCCACATACTACCATAGCGGTGACATACAACGTGAACATAGCCATAAGTTGTACCTCTGTTTAAAGAGCTCCTCAAGAGCAAACTGAGCGTATGGATAAAATATCTAAATCAAAACTTATCTGAATAGGATGATGAAATCGGCAGCTTCAGGTATGAAAATATTCTGCTTTCCACCAGCCTTGCCTGTTGCTCCCTTTTCCCTTTGCTTCCTTATCTGCACACTCATTGCCTTTTTTCCCACTTTTATTTCCATTAAAAGACCAGAAGAGGGTCACCATATTTCTGTCAAAGAGGCATGCTCACTACTTATGTACTACAGTTCATCTGACCATGTCAAGCTGACATCAGTCTGGAATTCACAATCAAAGATATTGGATAAATAATAAAAAGCCTGTCTAAGTTAAATTTCCAAAAGAGGACACTTCCTAGCAAGCCCACATATATGATTACTTTACTTAAGGACATATTTCTTACTCAGAGAATTGAGTAGAGCTATAGAGCTGTTCAAACCTTAGAATTCCTATTTCAGAGAAAATGGCATATTTTTGAGACTGTTTTCATCTAAACCTGTCTGGAACAAAAGTTATCTCACAAAGTTTGAGAAAAACTATTCCTGCACCAAAATCAAAAGATTATGTCTTTATTCCAGCCTGTTTAATATTACTCCATACAATAGGGAAAAAAAGGAAAAGACAAAAAATTGAGTTCATTATCCAAATGCAAGATAAAAAATTCACAGAGAAGACAAACATACCAATCTGATTTTTTATAAATTAAATGGACCCATTTTTGCTTCTCACGATTTTAGACATCTGCTAGGTCAACATCTACAACTGAACGGCTCACCCAGAGCTCCTTTTGTAGTCAATGCATACACAGGAACTTTTAAGGCACGATTTATCTAATTAAGACATCTGCTTTAGGATGAGATGAACTGTGCCCTGAATGTACTTACTTCTCCCTAATAACTTTAATGAGAGTTTAGGATTATTAGCTCTGCTGCAGACATTTCCATACAGCAGGACGAGTATCCGTACAGTGGGCAGAGCCACTGAACTCTGCTTCACAAGCACATAGTTAGAAATAAAGTGAGGAGGCAGCCAGTTGCAGTGGGTTTTGACCCGCTGCTGTCTGACTTTGGACACACTGTTTCCATGTCAGGTCTCCTGTAACACTTTTTATCTTTTATCGGCCACTCTCTTTCTTAATGCTCAGGGGAGAAATAAATATGTACTTGGTTATCATTACAACGTTTACCTGGTTAGCATGAACCTGCTCTGAAAAATGGGAATTAGTTTACCACTGTGTGGTCTTCTGCATACATCCCTCAATGTTTTGTTCAATAGTTTTGTTCAGTTTATGAATAAAATGAAATGGGACCTTTTGTCTCTACTGCTAACATTTAATCCTGCAAACTCAGACTAGAATCTGAAAACCAAGCTGGGCTTTGCCCTTGCTGAGCATCGTGCTCTGCACGAGATAATCTCCCACCCAAATAGTCTCTTGAGGACAGTAATGCAGGTCCCATGCCTGTCTTGGGGTGGAAGTGACCTCAATTAAGAGTTCTGCTGATGGTACACAGAAGGAACAGAGGCCACAGCTTTTTCCTACAGCTGTGCCAGTTCAACAAAGTTAAGAGAATTAAACAGGAATGAGAACACTACGTGAGGTAGTTGCTGAAGGGAGATCTGGCTGAACAAACAAGAAACTGCTGTGCCTGCAGAATAATTTCTCCCAGTAGGACTGAATTCATTCTTCCAGTACCTCCATCTCCCTGTCCTTTAAAAAGGAATAGTGCACCTTCCTCCAGAGGTGTTGGAAGATTTAAGAAGAAGTTTGGAAAATGTTTTGATGATATACATGACACAGTATTTGCATTCTTGAGATGCAGATAGATTATTTCTAGCTGCAGAATTTTGCTGCCGCCGAGCAGAAACAACATGTTAGTGCTGCGGGCAGGGAGGAAGGCGCTGCTTTATGGCATGGAGAGTTGTCATGTTGCTCTGTAAGCAGTGGAGACTGCCAGGTTTTTGCTTTGGCAAGGGATCTTGAGCAGACCTGGACAATCTGGGTATATGCCTCAATAGTAATTTGTGTGAGCATCCTTTTTTCTTTTTTTTTTAAAGTTCTTTAAACTATACAAACAACCCCTGTGTAACATTGACCTAAATGCATTTGGACTGCAGCAGCGTAAGTGAGCTGACTCTGTTAGTGCTGTTGGCTGCCTTTTGTATTAGGAAGGCAGATTCCCAAAGTGCAGATGTCTGCCACAGCAGGTAGAACTGAGAACAATGACACTTTTATAAGACACTCAAAATCTGCAATTTTACAGTGCCCAGGGGAACTGGTAGGCAATATTCACCCCAAAACTGCAGGCAGGTTTTCAATAATCTCTCTTTTTTCTCAACCTTCTATGAAACATACACTGGGCATACACATATTTCGCCTTCCCCCTTTAAGATTTTCATCTATTCCTAGAGTTTCCTTCATGTGCTGTTTTATATTTTTTGCAGTATCCTTTACAATTCTGTAATCATCTTTCCTAGGAACTCACGTGGTCCTTCTTTCACTGCACATAGCAATGACACCCTTTCCTCTCCATTAAGCCAGGCAGTTCAAGGTCCTGTCCAAAGCACAGCAGGGATTGTGTGTCATGTTGGAGCACTACAAGAGAACAAAGATTTTGGAAATAACTATGTACAATTGTATATAATACATTCTACACTCAGAGAACTGAGAATTAACAGAAGTTTAGGTAACAATAGTATCATGTTGACTATAATGGGATTTATTTCTTTTATCTCACTGGTAAGTAATACTTCGAAATAGGAAAGCCTTGTCTTTAGAGTATTCTAATAATTGCCTTCTTCAGTGATTTAATTTTGTCAGTGTTTATACACAGTCTGACACTTCAAAAAAATTCGGATGTACATGCTTTAAATCACATTCACTGTGCAAGTCTATAATCTAGCACATATTTTTCATCTAGTAATTTCAAGAAGTTCAACTGTACTAATGGGAAAGATCCATGTGCTAGGGACTGTATTTTGCAATTGAACAGAGCGGTGAGAAAAAGTAATTTTAAATGTTATTATTTTCAATACCGGCACTGAAATCACAGTTGTGGTTAGTGACATATATTGAATTATGGCATTGAAGTCCTACTTGTCCAACAGAAAACATCTTTTTGATGGGAAGTCAGTGTTACTTAGCAAATTCATTTTGAAGATAAGAAAATACTCCAATGAATGAAAGAAGCCAAACACTCAGGAACACACCCAAGTGCTTTCTTTTAAAAATTCAGGACAAGTTTTACAGGAAAATGTTAGCAACACTCATATGACAAGGACAGAATTTCGACAAGTCACAGCACCATGATGCCAATTAGAAATGTAAAGGCAAAAAGTATTCTAACGTTACTGAGACATGAGTGAGGCTGGAGAATAGAAAGCAGCATCCATTTTGTCCATGTCATAAATTTGCATGTAAGAGAAAGATTATGACTTTGCTCATGATTCTGATTTCACTTATCAGTGAAGCACTTCACATCAGTACTCCAAAGCAGTAGGAAAGGTCTTCTTGTTAGCAAACACCATATGTTTAATTTGTGCGTGTGACTTTTTCATATATACAGTAGCCTATAAGTATTCAGTAGATGGGTGGCATTTGTTCTCACTGACATCTCAATGCCATTTAAAGATCACAGCAACATCTATTTAAACTATGAAATAAACTGATAAGAGATGTATTTACCCATCAGCCAGCATCACTAAATCAACAGTAGAGCCTTTACTGAAAGACAAACTAAAAACAATCCAATAGCTTTTGTAGATCAGTTATGAAGGTAATTGACTTTTTAATTTATTTATATTTTTTTTTTAAGTGGGAATAGAATGGAGCTTTCCTCCCTCCACTCTCAGATATTTCAACCCAGGTTAGAGTTAGAGCTGGATAAATCAAGTAAAACAACAGAGATATCACTACCTTAGTTTGTTTGTTTGTTTGTTTGTTTTATGAAGGCCCTAACAAACAAACATCCAGGTCCCTCACACAAGATTTTCCTGGAGAGTTTACAAACTATATGACAGAAAATGGGAGAGCAGAAAATGCTAATGATCATTGCAGGACATGTGAGACTATGTCTACTGAGCACTGTGCCTTAGTAGCTATGCCACTGGGCCTCTTGCTGAGCAAGATCAGCACTATTTAACCAGATAACGTGGGCATGGAGAAGAGGGAAAATATCATAGATGTTTTCAGGAGAGGAAAAAAAAAAGATCTTGCTGTTCTCTTGCGGGTGGAGGACAACTAATTGCAGACCAATTCCTTTTCCTTTCTGTGAAGCACTCACATTTGCTATCAGCATCCAGGCTTGCCGCTTCTAGTGCCACCAGGGGCTCCCTAAGGACTTTTCTCTTTGGACGCAGGCCTCCAACCTGTCCCTGCTTTTTCTCCTAACTGATGCCTGCAGTCCACTACAATCCACCTGAGCAAGATTGACTTAACTCAATGTCTGCAAACACACTGTCTCCTGAGAAAAGGACAGCCTGAATCAAAACCAACCAACTTTGATAATGTACCATATATTCAGAACAAAAACATCACAGGGAAAACCACTCAGAAAACAGTCCCTAGCTGTTTCCAGGCTGTCACCCAAATTCTGCAAGGAGGCACTAAGGCTGAAGTATCTCAGACCATCTTTGCAGCATCTTTGTTTTTGTCAGTCTCATTTCACTTCTGAAATGATTGAGCGACTCCCCTGCTTCAGCTAGCGTTGTCTGAGGTGTCTGAAGGGCATCAAAAGGAAGAAAAACAGTAAGACCAGATGCCTCCCTTCCCCATGGTAGTGCAACTTAAGACCAGTCACCCACCTTGCTTCAGCACCAGGGATTTGCATTAAATTACTACCTTGTGATGTGACTTCCTGCAGGAAACTTCCCTGGTCGGAACCACGGAGGCACATATCACATTGGTAATACCAACACAATAGTCTTTGAATATTCCGCATAGCCTTAGTCTCTCCACCGTCGCTATGAAAGATTCATTCAAAAAACCCTTCTCAGTAGATGAGAAGCCTGTCTCTAGTCTTTGCTTAGAAACAGCAACAGAGAGATTATAGGACCAAGCTGTTCTTCTAACCGAGGCTGCAGCTTTAAGGAGCTCCTCAGTGACAGATGGTAGAGGAATATAGAACCATCACACTCACTACATCTCCAATCTGATCTGAAATTTAAATAACCTGACTCATTAAAGGATAATGCATATGCACTTATACAACGTAAAAACCCCAGAACAATCTAAATCAACAAGTGCGATTTCAACACATAATGTTAGTCAGTGACAGGTCGTTAAAGAGTATCAGCTTTGGCAGAGAGTAGAATTTCTCAGATAATAATGACAGCAACAGGGGGTTGTCACAAGCACAAGCAATCTCTGCTGAAACACTGAGACTCCATAGCTGCAGCCAGAAATCTTGTCCCCTAAATGATGTAAGAAGGATCCAAAAGTGTGTTACTTGCTAAAACCACAGGAGTACATACCTGCAATTTCTTTTTCTTGCCTAGTACAATCAGGTAACACAGTACCCATGCATTGCAATGTCTGAATCTGATAACTGGCGTTTAAAATCTTTCTAGGACCACATCAACGCACTGTTTAATTCCCACTTTTCTTTCCTCCTCTTCCCTTCCTACACAGCATTAGTAAATTATTTTAACTTAATAAGGCCTCAAGAGTATTGTTATTTACATACATTTTGCTGTACCATGGGAGTCAGTAGCATCTGCAATAGATTGCATTTGGATAACTGACAAAGTTTAGACATTACAACACATAGCTTGAGCCAGTGTGCAATAATTTAATGAGCACTATATGTTTTAAGAACAGTAATTTCAGTTGAGAGAAATCATCACACAGAACCTAAGCTACAAGTGCTGGTATTATTTCACTTGTAAGAGTACAGCAACTTCTCTGTGGTGAAACTGGCCTGGCTGGTGCTATTCTGTGCAAGGGAAGGGACCATGTGAAGAGGAAGGGACAGAGTCTTGTTACATTGCAGAAATGTCCAATGCAGGGAGTTAGGCAGACAAGTAAAACTGCACCAGGTTCAAGTGGAGGTGGCCAGGCCCTTTACAAGGCGAAGAACATGGAAAGGTGAAAGGAGATGGAAAGCAGTCCCATGCTCTTGCCATATTACTGTGATAAATGTATCTAAAGTAGACCTAACAAACAGGGCAGAGACATTTTCTCAAAGACATTTTCTCAAAACTGCTTGCTAAAATTCCAAGCACATTAAAAGAATAAGAAGCAACAATCAGTATTTTTTTTAAAAAAATCATTCTTCTCAACAGAAAAGAAATTATTAGCTATGTCAAAAAGGGGAAAAGAAAAAGGTGGGGAATTTTCATTGTTTACATTTTTTGAATTTTAAATTAGCTACTTAACTTATTGTGACACTCTTCCATAGATACTGTATCTCATTTTAAATTCCAGTTTCTACAGCTGTCTCTAAGTGACAGTTCCTCCTGTACTAAGCACCCTGCTTTTTGTTCTTTCTTCATTAGAATTTATTTTTATTAACCCTGATTCAACAGCCTAATCCAACCTAGTGTTTAGTTCTTTACCACTTTTAGTCTAAGGCACTGTGTGTCATGTTATTACATCAGAGGAAAGTGGCTATTACAGAAAAGTCATTTATGTTGTAGGATGACAGTGGGAGAAAGGAACAAAGGAGGTAAGAATCTGGAAATGTACTAGGAGTTCAGTACAAATACAAAGGGAATAAGGAGTGGAGCTGCATATCAGTACTGAAGCTCTTAAAGTAATAACCATTTCAATTTTGTCTGGACTGTGAGTCAGCTGAAAGATAATCACACATCACTGCTGATAGAAAATACAATTAGATTGGAGAAATCTGTGGAAGGGGAAAAAAAAAGGTATTTTACTTAACATTTACAATTGTTGATATGGAGCAACAGTAGATAACGTGCAACGTAGCAGCCATGGCTGTAACACAACCACTGCTCTTAGTGGGAAAGAAGGCAGGACACAGGCTCGTGGCCCCTGGCGTTCTCCAGAAGACTGCCAGGATGCATTTCACACGACAGGGTCTGTCTTCTGGGGCCCGTCTTCTGAGGCCCCTGAAGAAGTGTCATAAATTGCGACCACAAGGGATCATAATCCAATTAAAATTTTATTAATTATAGCAAGTAGAATATGAGCAAATACAGCGCTGGACGGCAGGGGAGTCTGCGCTCCACCAACTGCCGTACTGAGCAGTTCAAACAGTCCCTTTTTATACACCTTTATTTCCGTGTTCGTGAAGTAGTGGAGATACTCTGCGCATGTTTCGGTTGTTGTTAGGGGGTCGTTGTCTGTCTCTTTGAGGCCGAAGTAAGAAGTCTTTCTCCTTTGTCTCATAGTTAATCCCTTACTCATATGTCTTTATATGGGGTTGTCTGTTCTGTTTCTGTCGGTTCTTGGATACCTGGCGGTTATCTTGCACAATGGTAAACGATTGTGGTTATCTTATCTTATCTTACACAGGCGGTGTCTGGTAGCTGTTTGCATGAGCTATTTCCTGACCTTTACATAAATCCTAATAACAATACCCTAGTCCATAGTTTCTCACAATCCCCCCTTTTTCTTTTTATCCTATTATTGTTTATTAGACGCTTCTTTCATTTTGGGCACTGTAAGCAAATCTTTTTCCACAATCCCAACATTTATCATAACACTCACAAGGTAATACTTCACAATTACAATAGGCATAGTTTTCACGTGGTATAACGCATTCACAACAACTTTCATCTTCATTAATAGATACACTTTTATCTTTTACCTCAGACCTCGTAGTTAAAAATAAGCAATTTAGTTATGTCAAACCGTTTTTTAATAAAATGTAAAATATAGCGTAATATACAAGGCCCAAATATAAGTCCTAGAATTAACATAGTAAGCGGTCCTGCTAAAACAGACAACAAAGTGGTTAGCCAAGGTGAAACATTAAACCAGTTTTTATACTATGACTTGTCCGCTTCACGATTCTTTTTACGTTGATCTAATCTTTTCCGGAGTTCAGACATAGTGTTCTGGACTACTCCCGTACGGTCAGCAAAAGAACAATATTCTTCATTGAGAGTTATATATAACCGTCCTTCTTTTAAGAACAATAGGTTTAATCCTCTTCTATTTTGCAGCACTACTTCTGATAAAGACTTTATTGAAGGGGCTGAATTCTGGATAGATTGTTCTATTTTTGTTAAATCCTCATCTACAGCCATTTGCAAACTTTGTAATTCCTGACCTTTTACTAGGGAGGCTATGCCTGTACCTATTTCAACTTCGCCCGCTATCAGCAGTGTAGCTAGGGTTATCACTGTAATTGGTTCTCGTTTTTGTCTATTCAGGTCTCCTTCAAAGTGGCGTAGCACCTCCTCAGAGGTGATAGATCACCTGTACGCAAAACTGAGATTGATTAAACACGTTTAGGGATAGGCAAGGCGTTACTCCTATGTCTGAACAAACTCATTTAGCTCCCGGTGTCGGGATAGCCTATTTGTCATTTTGATTTTTGTGTTTTTCTATATCGGTGTTAGTGATTGTTCGGTTGCACAAAGGCTGATACTTTTCGGGCACTGTTTCTATACATTTTCCTTGACCCGTTACTAATTGAATAGTAATTCTTTGTGTATGATTCTTCTGGTCATTCCATGGACATTCTCGTGGGTTTGAACCATTAGACCATTGAATCTTACCTAGTTTTCCAATTGTCTCAAAATATGGTGGTCTAACATTATAACATAACCAGCATTCCTTAGTTAAATTTGGTTTGCTTTCATTAAGGGCACGATAAAAGGCTTGCATTAGATTCCATAAGGGGTCTTTGGATTCTGACAACTCTAGATCCCTGGATAAGGAGAATTCAGTCACAGTATCATTAGTTGTTTTTGAAAGAGAGTCTGGAGAAGGGATTACAACAATTACGGGGGCAACTTTTTCTTCAGAAGAAGTGGGTGGATTCAGGACCAGATTTGGTCCTATTGACAAAGGATCATGAGGAAGTTTTTCTTTAAGTATTCTAAAATAACTTCCCCTATCCGTTCCGTGTTCCCAATATCTAATTCCCCAGATACGGCCAATTAACCATGTGTCATCTTGGGGTTTTTTTTTATGGTGATTTCAATTCTTTTACAGGACACTTCGACACAGGGTTTTATAGGGTTTTCACTAAAATCATGTGTTGAGGGAGTGTAGCCTGGGGGTCCTCAAGTTACATCTATATATTTATCTCCCTGCGTTTTTCAACTTGAAGCAATAGTTTCACAACCCCAATAGCCACAGTAAAAATGACCTGGATAATTACAATAACTTTTGCCAGGGTTACTTGCTGGACATATATAAAATGCCTTGCATTGGACTTGAAGCATTGCTGCATCTTGGGGGCCCCCTTCTATAGGTATCAGGGAATATAGATGCACGGAGAAGTTCCACTTTCCTGGACCAATCTGAGTTTGAATTAATTTTGATTCTGGTAAATTATATAATTTCCAGGCCATAGGTTCATGAGGGTTTCCATTTGCTTGGGTTATTATTAATAACCAAGCTAATGGTATACCAGGAAAAAGGGTGTCTGTCAATTTTATCAATTTAAGTTTATTTTTACCAGTCCTGGGGAAGTTCGACCATTGTTGCTTTTGCGTCCCATTGTTTTGGTTCTTTTCTCCACAGTTTGTTCCTCCTCTGCCTCGCCCGTCGACTCGGTTGCTTCGAGCCACGGGGTATACCATCTTCTCGGCAGCAAGGGAATTCTTCAGGAGAACAGCTGTTTCGGGCTTTCTGCCTGTTTATATAGGCTTCCCACTTTGCAGCTTTAACTAATGGGGCAAAGCAAGACACAGTTAGTATTCCCCTTCTGTATTTTATAGCCAAGATTTTAGCTACAAAGGGGATTGGTTCGTTGGAATGGTAACAATAATATTGAAGGTTTATTCTTTTGGTAAAAATTTCCCACCATTCATGGGATTCTCAAATAATTTCTTGTTTAGACTCTAACTGTTTTAGTTTTCATTCAGTGAGAGTTCATTGGATTTTCCAACACTGTGTGCAAACTCCTATTGGAGGGTATCCATATTCACAGTGTGTCCACCATTTATTCTGGCATACCTTACACCTGAAACAAGCAAATGGATAACAATTGCAGTTCAAATTATTACACCTAATTTGTATATCTAGAATATTATTTACATTAGTACATTTTCTGTATTTAATATTGTGTGGTTTGCATAAATTTAGCAATTTCTTTTAGTACACTTTGTATGCTTCCATGTATAATAGATAAAAGAAGAAGTAATTATAGCAAATATAAACAGCAATATACACTTTATACTAAAAGGTAATGCAGCAAAATAATCAAATAAAGTCTCTATCATTACGTTATCTTTTCAAGGTTATCTTGGTGTCACCTGGAGTACTGATTACTTTCCAGTGGGGTCTTGTCACTGGGCCTTTAATGCGACTGGCATGAGTCCATCCACGTTTAGCAGTCCGGACAGCTGTTTCTGTTGTAAGCAAAACAAGATAAGGTCCCTCCCAATTGGGTTTTAGGGTTTTTTCTTTCCACGTTTTAACCAATATCCAGTCCCCAGGTTTAAAATTGTGAATTTTTAAGTCCAACGGAGGTCGTTGCACAATCAGTCCATGTTCCCAAAGCTTGTTATGATGTTCTGCTAATTGTGAAACATATTCATTAATTACACAATCTTGAATCAAAACATTTGTTTGTGGACTTTCAATTCTATAGGGCATTCCATACACCATTTTAAATGCTGATATTCTTAAATCTGTTCGGGGTCTGGTTCTTAGAATTAATAGTGTCATAGGTAGGCACTTAATCCATGATAATTTGGTTTCTATCATTAATTTAGTCAAAATACCTTTGATTTCTCCGTTTATTCTTTCAACTTTTCCCGAACTTTGTGGGTGCCATGGCGTATGGTATTCTCACTTAATATCCAAGCTTTCTGTTAGATTTTTAACAATTTTCGACACAAAGTGTGTTCCTCTGAGTCGATTACCTCGATATTTCCATAAGTAACTCTTTAATACACACTGTTTCACATTCATTATTGACAAGTTAAGTAGTTTTGTGTATATATAAATTTTCATTTGTCTTAAGTTAATAAATTTAATGAAATATTTTTAAAATATGTATTACAACAACTATCAAAGTATTTGGAAAAAGATGCTGTTATAAATACCTGTGAGACAACCTATAACAGTCATATGAATTGGTTTTTACCTTAATCGCTTACAGTCCTTTTTCAAATCAAGTAAGAAGCAAGTAACTAGTTTAAAAGTTATACATTTTTAACAACTTGAAATTAGTATTACTTTTCAGATAGTTTAGTAAAGTCTTTGAATTTTGCCTATAAACACAATTAGGTATTAACACAGGACTGTGTAGTGTTTATATTCTTATTAACCTGCTAACAGGAATAGTTTATTGGCAACTTTAAATATTCAGAGGTAAAACACAATTCCTTGTCACAGAAGTTTTACAGCAGAGTAACATATTTTACTCTTAGAACTATTATATAGGAACATAAAGAAGATTACTATGTTACTTTTGGTGATCTGAGTCCTCAGGGCTGTTTTCTGGGTCTCTCTATTTGACAAATTATTTTCTCTGAGTCTTTTTTTTTTTTTTTTTTTTTTTGTGAGGCTTAATACAGGTGTCTGTATTAATGCCCTTTTTATTTTCTGTAATTTTTAATCATCTTTTGTAGACCATTTAAGTTGGTTATTAGTTAATTTCACCTTTTCACTGTAGTTTTTAAGTCATGGTTTACAATATCTTAGTAATCCCAATATTTGTCGAATTTTCTTTTTAGTTTGTGGGGGTTTTACAATTTCATAGTCGGTTTTTTTTTTTTTTTTGGTTCCTTTTTTTTTAGTTTCTCTTGTTATTAATAGATCATCCACATAATGTAATAACTTGACTTCTCTGGGTAGAAATGAATTCTTGTAAAATTTTCTCTAAAGTTTGTCCAAATAGATTTGGTGACTGTGAACCTTTGTGGTAGCACAGTCCATTTGAATTGTTGTTATCGATAGCGATACAGCAGTCGCACAGAAAGCCCCACTCTCTTTGGCTGTTTACAGAGTTGACTTTCATTACAGCCCCGCGGCGCGAGGAGAGGCGGCGGCCGTTGCCGGGGCGGGGGGGGGGGGGGGGGGGGGGGGGCTGCCTCTGCTGCTGTAACAAAGGACGTTGTCCGCTGCCACTGCAGCGCCGGCTCCACCGCGACCGCGCGGAGCCGGACTCCGCTCCCTGACCTTAAACGCTCAAGTTCAGTTTCAAAACCAAACCCCTTCTTAACAAACCGTATTCCGCCCCAGGGAGCCAGAGTAAATCACCAAGGGCCTCAAGAGGTTTCCTTTTTGCACCTATAATATTCACGGTGTTCCCAGCAAGGGTGTAGCCGGAGGGCAGCCCTTGAACGGTGGATCCTTCGGCCCCTGCATCCACCAAACACTGCACTCCCTCCCGTTGGGGACTCAACTTCAATTCCACTCGGGGCTCCGTAGATGTTCCAGTCCCCAATAAGCAGAGCCCCTGACTCCCCCATTCACCTCCAAACATTTGTTCATCCTACTGTTTCCTTCCACAACTCTGCTTCAAGTGTCCTCTCTTCTCACAACAATAGCATTCAACTCCTGCTTCTTTACTTTCCAGTCCAATTGGCTTTCCTCATCTCTACGTACATACACCCTCTGAGTCTCTCTCAACAACTCATCTAACCCTTTGTCCTGCCAGTCTTCTAACTTTTCAATTTTCTTTCTGATATCTTCCCATGATTTTGCCACAAACTGAGTTTTGAGGAGCGCTTGCCCTAAAGGGTCGTCTGGATTTACCCCAGAGTATAGCTGAAGGGCTTTCCTCAGTCGTTCTAGCCACTCAGTAGGGCTCTCATCTTTCTTTTGCATTTCATTAAATGCTTTATTGATATTCTGGCCACGGGGTACTGCTTCTCTAATCCCCTGAATTACTATAGTTCTCAGGTCCTGCATATGAGTTCTATGCACCGGATCCTGATTATCCCAATTAGGTCTTTGGAGTGGCCATTTAATATCTGCTTGGGGTCCCTGGGCATGCTGAGCATCCCACAGTCTCATTCCTGCTCGTCTAATCATATCTCTTTCCTCGGTAGTAAATAATTGACCAAGGATAGATTGCATCTCATCCCAAGTATAAAGGTTTGGTCCCAAAAATTGATCTAATCTTTCTGCCACTCCGAGTGGGTCCTCAATTAAGTTTCCCATCTCGGTTCTTTTAAAATCTCCTAGATCAACCGAGCTTAGGGGTACAGAAATATATCCAATCACAGGTTGAGGTCCCCCCATGGGCATTTCCCTCAGAGGATACATCTGAGCTGCCCCTTTTTGACTTCTAGTCACGCGTTTAGGAGGAGGGGGGGGACCCTTGTTCCGACTCTGGTGGGGGAGTGGGCGCTCTGGGGACCTCTGGAGGGGCTGCGGGAGCAGGAGGAGGAATGTAAGGGGGGGGGGGGGGGGGTTAGAAGGGTTTCGTCTAACTCCTCCTTCTTTTTCTTTTGTTTAGTTTTTATTTCAGTCAGTGGGTAAAGTCTAGCTCCCGGTCTTTCTAGCCACACTTCCGCATACTGACTTTCCTCCGGGTTAAGGGGTTTTTTATTATTAACCCAGAGGTTTAATTGCTGTTTTACCCAATCCTCTTCTGACCCATAGACTGGCCAAAAGACATTTTTAGAAATCTTCTTCCCTCCCCATATCTTAGTACAATATTCTATCATTTTCTGCTTATCTTTCCTTAGGGTTGCAGGGAAATATCTCCAATTGTCTAAGATATATGCCAGAGGGGTATTCCTAGGTACAGTGGGTACCCTTCCCATGGGAGTCGAAGGCTTGCTGCCCTTCGCCCCCATCTTCTGGATTATCCACACACACACACTCACTCGCTCCCCTTGTTCCTGGCCCAGTCCCTCGCGGGAGATGGGAAACGCAGTACTTAAGAGTCCACACTCGCTTGGTTCAGTATATCGAACCTCTCATTTGTTATAATCCAGGAAACCCAATCCCGCCCGAACGGCAAACCCGCGAACAAATTCGCAATATACTTACGCGTCCTGCGTCTTCGTCCGGACTCCCGTGCACAGAATTTTTATGGGATTTTACCGGTCTCTCCTTTGCTCACTATTCTAGAATTTAGGTTCGTCGGTAAGGTTGAGGTAGGCTGTCGGTCACGGGGCCGCGGATTGCCGCGGGGCGCCTCCCCGGAGGACAGAAGCCCACCGTTCCTTATCCGAGTCACAGCACCAAAATTGTCATAAATTGCGACCACAAGGGATCATAATCCAATTAAAATTTTATTAATTATAGCAAGTAGAATATGAGCAAATACAGCGCTGGACGGCAGGGGAGTCTGCGCTCCACCAACTGCCGTACTGAGCAGTTCAAACAGTCCCTTTTTATACACCTTTATTTCCGTGTTCGTGAAGTAGTGGAGATACTCTGCGCATGTTTCGGTTGTTGTTAGGGGGTCGTTGTCTGTCTCTTTGAGGCCGAAGTAAGAAGTCTTTCTCCTTTGTCTCATAGTTAATCCCTTACTCATATGTCTTTATATGGGGTTGTCTGTTCTGTTTCTGTCGGTTCTTGGATACCTGGCGGTTATCTTGCACAATGGTAAACGATTGTGGTTATCTTATCTTATCTTACACAGGCGGTGTCTGGTAGCTGTTTGCATGAGCTATTTCCTGACCTTTACATAAATCCTAATAACAATACCCTAGTCCATAGTTTCTCACAGAAGCAACCTGCAAGCACAACAGGAAAGCTTCATTCTGCTTACATAACTAAATATTTTTTTCCTTTTAATAAAGAAGAAAGCCTAAGTCCAAGGTATACTTTCATATAAGTTACCAGATTTGGCTTTGCTTCTACTCACTTCAGGCGAGCTCACCTTAAGGAGGTCACTGGAAGCTGCATGTAGTCCAGAGAAAAAACTCCTTCCTAACCCTCCCTGAATTAGCAGCCAGGAAAAGCAAGTCAGGGGAGCCGTATTTGTGACAGAAGGCAGAGAGAAAAAGGCGCAAGCTGCAAGTGCCAGGTGAGCCAGGTAAGCCCTTGGTCCCCCAGCTCCTCCTGCAGCCCCACGCAGCCTTCTGCACTCACACCACGGGCTGGAGGAGAAGTCATAGGTGAGGAGTCTGTCAGTGACTGACCCTACTCCTCACACCTGTACCAGGTTGGTAAATCAAATTGTAAGCATCACCTGCATATAAGTGCAGTGTTGAGCACTTAATCCTGAAACGGGAAAACAAAAGGAGTGCGTCTTTATTCCTGAGTGCTCTTCCTACTTTGGAAAATACTGGATATTACCACTCTTTCACTATTACACAGCATCTATAGTAATTGCAAGCATAAATAGCATGTTTCAATTTCTTCCAAAATGCATGTGTCCTTTTGAGCTTTGTTGGTAGTTTTTGTTGTTTTCAGTGTAAGTAAGTCGGCTATGGTAAGGCCTCTGAGGACCTAGCTTTTAGCCTGCTGTGTGTATATGCATGCGAGGAAAAAAGAGTTCCCAATTTAAAAGGCCTTTAAAGTGATGCATAGCAAACATGGCTATTTCGCATCCAGACACACCCATTTCTCTTCTTCCAAGTGTTTAATCAGAGTTATCCTGCTAAGCTTCCAAACAGGGAGGGGGAAAAAAAAGAAGAATTAGCATATCCTTATGCTCTTTTGTAATTCCCCTTCCCTCTTTAGCATCTAAATTCCAGAATGGGCAGGAATGTCATTATCTAAAATGCTCAGCACCTGTGAGAGACTGAAGGAGTTACTGTCTCCAACATTGTGGTGGGGCAAGTTCTGCCTAAAGACAAACCTGTACAGTAAGGAACCCCGGTGAAAAGCCCATCAGCTGAGACACCAGCAACAGGAGGGGGAGGGCGTGCTGGAGGGTGCGCAGCTCCCTGCTCTGATGAGCTGTTCTGATACAAACATCAAACAGTGGCCGGGTCTGCAGGGAAGGAGAAGTTACTCCACAAATGACCCCCAAGCCCAAAGACTCACAAACTGCTTATTAACCTGACCAGTTCGGGTGCCCGCCCGAAGGAGAGTCAAGGATGATAAAAGGACACACACTGAAGCCCCGGGCGTGCAAGCCCACTGGAGCTGGACCCCTCGGGTGACTGGACCAACACTGGACCCAGGACCGGTGACATCTTTCCCTCTTTCTTTCTCTCTCTCTCTATCTTCTTCTCTCTCTCCCCCTCCTTTTCCACAATCCCTACACCTCATCCGTTTCAAGACATAAACCGCTGACCGCGTCTGAGACGAGGAGCGGATCCAGGCGCCCCTGGGCCCTTCTCTGAGGAGGAGTCTGGAAAGCGAGGGGGTCTGCTCTGAACCGCGGGGCTCAACGGGAGGGATCTCCCTACTCCCTGAATCGATGTATATGGTTACGTGGTTTACAGAAGTAGTCTCATGCCAATTCCTGTTGTGAGAAACCCTGCCACCTGCTACCACGCCTCCCCAGTTCAGTTTGCTTCTGTCATGAATAAAATCTTTAACTGATCGTATGGTGTTGTTTCACCTTAATTTAGCCTGAGGGAATTTCGGATTAAGCGCAACTCCCTGGTCTGTCCAGTCTGGGTCGTGACAGCACCTTTGCTCCAAGTGTTAGAAGGCTATTTTTTATGGCAGTCTATACAAATAAAACCATGACAGCAATGGATTTTTACCTTTATTAAGAGTCTACACAAAAGAAAAGAAAGGAGAAATCTTTTACAAACACCTTTCCAGAAAAATGTTGAGTACTGTTGACTATCATCAATATGAAATTCTTTCTCTCTTCCACAAAGTTTCTGCCAAGAGGAAGAACCATCACCAACAGTAATATCATGAATCTTTATGATTTCCAGAAGTCCTGACTTTGCGAAAGAAAAATCTGTTTGTACTTCTGAATCGCACATAATAAGGAGAGGCAAGGAAGATGTGCTGTAAATCCAGCTGTTGCTGTTCAAAGCCCTGTTAAAGTGGACAGATGGCTTTAGTATCTTGAATATTATAAAGTGGCGTATAAATGCAACTATGTGCAAATAGAAAGACAGATAAAGGGGTGGTCTCTTTGGATTTCTCTCAAGTGGGGGTTGTGTATTGTTTTGTCTTCCAAAGTATCTTCTGCTGGCTGAGGCCAGGCCATGTTTCTTCGTGCAGGTTAAACTATTTGATAATGCAAAGTAGCACAAGCAATGGACATTGCCTCCAGCCAAAAGGCAAGGTGTAAGACAGCTCATTTGCTTTAAATGAATCTGTGCTGAATAAACTTCAATGAAATAACTTTAGTTATTCTCAGTCACACAGATCCAGACTAACTCCTCAAAAGAGGAGCGGACACGTACTACTTTTCTGGAACTAAAATACAGTGAAACTTTAAGTATGCTTTATTATTTTATACATAAATTTTAGGCTTAAATGCTCTTATGTAAGCATACTACTGAATCCAAAGCCATTTAACTCAGTCTCCCTCTAGACAGACATTAAACAGTGGAAGTAGAACACAGACAGGTTAAGAGTAAAAAAACCCTAAAAGCTATGAACAACAAAACTTTCTTATTGATTTTTCCGTTCTCACACAGGCTTTCAGAATCCAAGATTATCACAAGGTTATTGAAGTGCAACCACTGGAATGATATCAAGAAACTAGAAGCAACCCTTAAGCTCTAAAGGGATATTAGAGGATGAATGGGAATCACTGTACAAAAGTGTAGGCAGCATGTCTTAACCTCGTTTGATGTTTGCATTCAGTAGCAGGACTGTTCAGGTTGAATATATGGGGGCTAACAACACTGCAAGAATGTTTGACTGAGAGAACTTCTGGTTCACTTAGCTCTTCTGTTTTCAGGCAACTACTTTACATCCATTCACAAAGAGTTCTAGTTTAGTCTGGCAGTCCACTTGAAGACATCCCAGACCTTAGCAATTACAAACCTTTGAATTTCCAAGTTTATTCATGACCAATTAATGTCTACTAGTTGTTTCAACATTTTCTTTAAAAGTCCATTCCTTCCCCATTGTTTACTCTCCTGACATGTTTGTTGATGACAATCCTAGCCTCTTTCAGTTTTCCTCTTCTTTTGGCTATGTGAAGATAAGCTCTTCCTCCTAATTGTCCTGGAAGTTCTTTTCTGCACATATGGCATTTTGAGTTAATCTTCCTTATACCTTGGTGATCAGAACTGGATGTTGGATCACGTGTGAGATTTCACCACTGCCTTGCAGAAAGATACATACAAGTATCTTCTGGTCTCTCCTTGAAACCCTTGGCTGATTTTTTTTCTGGAATCACAGGAGTCTTTTCCAGATCTATATTATCCTGATGACCATAATAGGATTAATACTAACCTTGATGTTCCTTCCTCAACCATTTTCAACCCATGATCTCCACTCTTAAAAGCAAAAGTTTTCATTAGTAATTAAATGCACAATATCTCTTAATTTCTTCTCAAGAGCACAAAGTATTCAAATCTTTCCATGAACTGACAATGCCTTCCAACAATGTATCATCTGCAAATTTTATTAACCTTACACAATGAAGGTACTAGATTCAGTCAATCCTGGAGCAAATCATTGAGGAACTTCACCAGTCCCCCTTTGTCCTAGTAAAATGGTCCTTCTTTTGTTGCAACCTAATGTTATCACTCTACCTACCTAGTGTGCTCGTACAAATCATCATTTTCTACAGCTGAATCAATTTCTTAGATTCAAAATTTTGAGTCTTGATTTATGAAGTCTGAGAATATTAAGCGGTCTATATGTCAAAAGAATTACCAACTAAACTTCAAGTTCCAGCATCATAAGATCCTCATTATTTTCTTTTGTAACAGTTCCACGGGATTTTTTGTCTTTAACAATACAAAATTATTTTTTAAAGCCAAGTACTTTCTTAAAATTTTGCCAAACTGTCAGGCTTCTAGTTCTCAAAGGCTTTGTTCTGTATAACTGTAATCAATGTAAAGTTCAATAATATTTGCAAACACAGGACTTTCAGATGATGGAGTATTTTTTGGATGTTGTCAAACAGTGACCAAAAAGCATTAGTTACAGTAAAGCAAAAATCTTTAAAATTATTATCAGATAACAATGCTGTCAATATATTATAAATGCAGAGATCTGACAATGGCTTACTTCAGTCATGTAACACTTGTTAGCATAGATATAGTGATAAAAATCAGGTAATTTTTGACATACAAACAGCTAAAAACATGACTTACAAATGTCACCAGCTGAGTCCAAGCAATGGCTAGTATTTTTATGGCACCCTATCCATGAACAGTAGAAGACTCTGTATGTCTGCTCAATTTGCTTATGTTTCATGACCCCAGAGAATCTCTAATTAGATCTTCTTTAAAGCAATCTTCCCTTTCATTTCCATGATTTAAATGAACAGTTAATTTACTTCAAGAAGAATTCCTTCTTCTACAGCTGCATTTCTACCAAATGAATAAGTTTTATAGAAGCAATATCCCCTTTAAAAAGTAAATTTTACTAACCTGCCCATCACCAAGGTCTATGCCTGTCCTTTAAGATAAACATACATGTTTAGCTTTTTTCACAATGCAGTATATCTAAAGGCATCTCAAAATAAATGCAAGTATAAGATTTTCTTAAAGCTATTCATATTTTTCTTTAAACACTGATCGCTACCTGTGCAAGGCATTTCCAATACTATTCCTTTGCTGAAGAACATCTAACAATTCTTTTTTCCTGTTTCTGCTCTTTTGCCCCTCTCCCCCCGCTCCCCTAATTATGACACACACACCCCCCTCCCTCCACTTTCAAAAGTATGATGGCACTGCAGTATTTCAATCAGGTCATGAACTAAAATACACCAAAGACAGCAATTTGGTTCAGAAGTTATGAACTCCATAATGCAATTTTACCAGAAAGGGTTAGATGCTACATATAACCTGCACCTTTGTTAAAACACAAATCCGAGCCTAGACTTGATACAACATCACTTTGAGAAGATAAATTACTAGTTCTTAAAGCCTGAACCTGTTTATTTATATGATTTAAAATAAATTTCATTTATTCTATTAAGCACCACCATTCTGTGAAACTCAAAGCAATTCTCTTGACTCTGTCAATCACATACTTTATATTCATAATCACAGTTATTTCAGCTGCTAACAAAAATGATCTGCAAATGTTTTTCAAATAAAATTGTTCAGTTGCTTTGCCTTGCTATGCATGCTCATCACAGTTTATGTTCTTGTATATTTGGAATACTGATAGTTGTGAAAAATGTTTACGCAGTACTGAAGTTTCGGCAATATCAGAAGGAATACTGGTTACTATGTCTTTTGCCACCTAATCTCCCATTTAAAAAGCTTGTTAGGACATAAGTTATGTCATATGTAGCTGACTGCAGACAAAATTCCCGATGTAGCCTTGTCCTGCTTAACAGAATAACTATGCAATGCAAGTCACAAACAGTGCAAAAGTACTGTTCATGATCTGCTACTTGTATCAATGTTTTCACCCAAAATAGTCTATAGGTGCCTAAAAATAAGCAATATATCCATTTATACATGTATATAAAGGGAGTAAATGCATGTATTAAATGTGCTAAGTAACCAGCACTTGTCAAAAAATACAAGACACAAAGTTGTTACTTTTAAAGTTATTTGTTTGTATAGAAGAAACTAATTGGGAAATGTATATTGCACTCCAGAAAGTAACCAGAACGCTTGATATTGCAAATCTGACCTTAAATTACTAAATTTTTTTTCTTTTTTTCTAAAAGTAATTTTTCAGTTACTAACAAAATGGAAATACAAAGAACACTGCTCAAAGAGAGAAACCAAGGGATTCTGGCCCTTATGGTTCTTCATCTTCAAAATTGATCACTAAATGTTAATCAGTTACAACATACAGTAGGAAGGGTCTTTTTTTGTTTTTTTTCCTCCCAATAAAAATGTCTGTTTTACAAAACTGAACAGATAAACAAAAAGCTTTTCAAGGGGAAAATGCACCAGTCACCTCCTCAGATCTCTTTGCTACTTCTAACGCCTTTTCCTCACCTCCCCCAGAGCTGAAGAGTTCCCTTGCCCAGGAGGGATTTGCTCTGGTGTCACTGAGGACATGCTACAGAGGTAACAGGATTGCAAGAGTGCAGCTGAGGACAGATTTTGGCAGGCAGAATCTTTCTTACTGGTCATGTAATGTGTGATGGAAAGTTCCCAGTCTGACTCTGACAGACTGCATCAGCTTGTCAAGGTTGGCAGCTAAGGAAATAAAAACCTTGTTTATTGTAACCTGGGCACATTTGATAAGGATTGATTGAGACATAATACACACAGACATGCAGAGTATAATATGTAGAAGCTCTTTCTGTTCAAATAGAGCCATGCTTAAAAGCAGCGTTTGGGGCTTATAACCTCTCCTATCTTCCATTCATCCAGAATAAACATTTTAATTTGCATGCCCAGATTTTAATTGGTACAGCATGTGGAATTAATAGAAACCATTATCAGCTAAATCAGCATGACCCTTCTGTGAATTAAAATATGTCACAGATTTAGAACATTAAATGAGAAAATGGAGCTCTCTAACCTCTAAATCCAACAATTCTCTGTAAACTAACAGCACACTCAGTACACTGCCATAGAGCTCCTGACTTTGAAGTAAGTTTAAAAAATTAAGGAAGGAACAAAGTTGGTGGTGGGTGTATTCCTACTGCTTTCTCAGCCCCTCTTTCCACTGAAAACAGTGTTCAGGAGAAGAAAAGAAACTAATTCTTCAAGGCCCCAACATGTTTGAAAAGAATTATTAAAAAGTGGTTATCGATAGAATTGGCAGCAAATAAAAAATATACATATGACTCAAAAATGAGAAGGAGCAGAAAAGATGAGATTATTTCTGATTAATAAAAGATGCCAACAATTACAATAATTCCTTTCCACACAAAGGTAGGCTTGAAATGTCATTACTGAGATTCTAGGATGGTTTTGAATGAATGGAGAACAACACAGTTTAAGACCTCATTTGGGAAATTTCCTGCTAGCCTGCCTTATATAACTAATAAGAGGATTATATACTTCAAAGCTGGGTTTTATCATCCTACTGTGCTGACCGGGGCCATCAGTTCACTGGTTTGGCTGATAAACTGGAATTAGATGTCACAAATGGACCTTTTCATAATAGTCAGTAGTTATGTATCCTGCACAATTTATAATTCAAATAAACAACAACAATTTGCAAAATATGGTCATGAATTTCAATAGCTAACTGAACTTTAGACTCCCATAAACAGTGGAAATATTTTTGACTAAAATTAGAACAATGCCAAAATACTACAAAAAGAATGATGGTATTACATATCATCAGAAGAAAGCCATTATTATGATCTGCAGTTTCCAGCTGCTGAGCTCCAGATGTAAATTCTACCTGAAAATAATGCATTCACTAAATAGTGTCTTATCCCTTAGAAACTCCTTTTTCTCATTGCATGGAAGATGCATCAATCTACTCAGAAAACATAAATACACTTGAACCTACACATGCACAAGCACAATTACAACAAATATTTTATAGGCATATGAGGATATGAGATCTATGTAGCATTAAAGAAATCTATTCTTTAAGAAAAAATGTCTGATATTCAACAGAGATGAGTTATTATTCCTCAGTTAGTTGTGCTTTCAAATAGGAAGAGATAAAATAACCACATTCATATCTGCCATTTCAAAAATGCACATATATGTTTTTCAAAACCATGGGATTGATCACTGTTAAATGAAGCTGGCATTGAACTTAGCCTGCACCAGTGCCCTGACCATTGTTCTGCTACAAGAAGGTTTTTCAGATTATTCCTTTTGCAGTTCTAATCGATTTCACCTCTGTGATGTAGGTGCACTCAGCTCTCTGATAATAGATTATCTACAAGTAGCTCTCCTCTAAGCAGGTACAGTCAACCCGTGTCACTTGAGCCAAGTGTCCCAGTGAAGTTGTACCAGAGAAGGAGTTGTCAGGTAGTCCAAATCTCCAGCTACGGCATAAAATAAAGTAGCAAAACTGCTCAGGCTGATATTGTGACGTGACTGGCTTACATGTAATGCAGTGATACAGTTGTTATCATGTCCTGTTATTCCTGGAGATCTCCACCTCCTTGGCGCTCTTCTTCCATGGGAAAGGTGATGAGGCTCCCAGCCAAAGATTCTGGTTCATAGCTCAAAGGGTTAGTCAGGAAAATGGGCCATCCCTTCTGTATAAAAAAGTTATTTCAACCCAACAAAAAGCTGGGTCATTAACCTCCTACTTTATAATGCTTTCTATTGTTTGTTTTAAAAAATAGCATACACTCACTCTTTGAAGTTTGCTTAGATAATGATTCTAACAAACTAATTAGAATCAGGAGATTTAAGACTCATCCGGTGTGTCAGTGAGAGTTCTCCTGATTTCTTCCACCCACATCCTCCCTGGTCAGTCAAATTTGCATGGTGAGTGGCCAATAGTTACCTCATTATTACACTTAAGGACCAGTCACCTGTGAGGACATGAAATCTTCAAAATTAATCTCAGATCCTTCTTGTGTCTGAAGGCTTCTGATGCTGGCTGATGTGGGTGCATGTATTTTCTCCTTGCCCATTAACCAGTACAAATTATTAATTGCTTTTACCTTGGAAGAATAGGTACCTTGACAGCAAGGTAAACTTGCCAAGGTCAGCACTATAAGCCTAGCAGGCTTTCAACCCAGTGAGCTTCCTGAAATGCCAGTTTCCCAGTGTTCATAGTGGTTTTATCTCTAGTTAAATTATACTCACGACTTTCCCTGAGGCCAAAACTGCACTTTTTTTTTTTTAATTCTTTTTAGCAGAAAAGCAATGCTTTGAGTGGGTAACAAGAGATGTGTACAGGACAGCTTATGAGTAACTTCCATACAAAGGATAAGTAGGCAAGGGCTCTTCAGAGTAAAAGAGATGACTGAGTTGTTATGGTCTAGCTTTCAGACTGCAAATTTCACTGACAATTGACTGTGAAAAGCAGTTTCCCACTAGGAAATTATGAGGTAGTGGGTTTAAAACAAAAGGAAATTTTGAAAGAATTTTCAAGTAGCACATAATTAATACATTTGTTATTGTTAATTAATTCATTGCTATGAGATGTCACTGATGATAACTGTGCAGACAAATTTTACATTAGAGAAAAATGTGAATTGACTTCAGGAGTTAATGAGTACATAAACATAACAGAACAGATGCAACCTCTGTGAATTTTTTAAAAAACTGATAGCTGGAGCCTGAGAGAATCACAAGAGGAAGAATAATTTACAATTTATCCAATTTCTTACAGTTTTCCCTAACCATCTGTTACTGACCACTTCAAGAGTGAGGATACTAGGCTAAGTAAACCACAGTTTTGTTCTGCTATTGCACTCTCAGTTAAAAAGATTATTTTACTGATTAATTTACCTATATTTCACATATGCGCAGTAATACCAACCGGTTATAAAAGGAAAAAGTACCTATTCACAAAATTGTGTTCATTCCTACATCCAATTAAACTACAGTGATCAAGAATATTTGATCACTTGTCTGTTGCATTGAGCATAGCCAACAACTTAATATTGACTAGGTACAGTTCATTTTACAAGAGCTCTGGCAGTTTTCTCTGAGGGCAAAGAGCAGGCTTGAATTTTTGCAGGAGGATGCTGAGCTCTTCTGCTGTGCTCAAAATATTCTAAGTGTCTGATATTGGACCCAGATGGATTTCAGACATCAGTCATCAAGTCCTGCAGAGGCAAACCAAATCCTGTCACAGGGCACAAGATCCAAAGTCTCTCACATGCATCAGTGGTGGTGGTGGGAGAAAGGCCACCAAGCTAGAGGAGAATAGCTCCGCACAACACAGCAGGAAGAGGACTGACTAGTCTCTCACATTCACAGATGCTTGCTAGGCAGGGACCACTACCAGCAGACCACCCTTCAACATGACCAAGGTGCCTGTGGTACAGGTTTCCACTTCCTGCATGACATCTCTATAAAAAACCCTCATTATTTTCTGCTTGATTTGTTGAAGGCCTCTTGTTAAAACCTGGGTAGGGTGGGTACCTAGGTTGTTGCACCATGACCTCCTCCATTCCCTTGCCAACGTATCTGTGAAACATGGCCCCCAAGCAGAGCTTCTCTCTTACCAGAAATCTGTGCTTAGTGAGGCCCAGGGATCAAAGTGACTAAATTCCCCCTACTAGCCTGTGTCTCATGTTTCTTATTTGTTAGTACTGCTGAAGATAGAAATCAAGTTCTTTCACTTGGGGGACCTCACACTTCACACCTGGCACAGCTGGCCAGGGCTGCTGAGGATATTATCTGAACTTTAGCATTGCCCCTGTGTGAGTGCCAGCTTCATATGTTAAATCAGAAACAGTCCTGCTAATTACCTTTTGGCAACTTATGTGCCAGATACGTTATCTCTGTCTGGCAAATCTCTCATCTTCACACAAAGAGCATGAGCAGGAAAGGATCATGGGCTAGGAGACTTCTAAATATTGATCAAACAATTATGTATAAACTTACTCTTTTTTTGCCTGTAACTAGAGTCCTACAAATTGCACTTCTGTCAGTGGAGTTAGCAAGACAGAGTCATGGCTCAGGCCAGGATGGATAGGTTTGGAGCATCACACAAATGTTTAAGCTTCAGCATAGAGCTCATGGGGAAACACTGAGCAGAATTCCCATTGACTTCATTTGAAACAGGGCTAGCTCTAGGCATGGGCAAAGCAGGTGATTGCCTATAAAAGCAGGCTAAAGTTGGCTGTAGGAACATCCCTGGAATGAGCAGCTAACTTCTGCTGCCTGTGTATCCAACACTGCTTTGCGTTTGCCTCTACCTTATGCACTCATTCACTTTATCCAACATCAGAAAGCTTCGCTCTGTCTCAGCTCTATCTGCAATCTCTGTGAAACCATAGTGAAACTTGTCATCCAGAAGGGAGGGATGGCTTGTAATCCAGACTGTGAACTAGAAAGTACTTGTGCTTAATTCTAGTAGGGGAATAAGGTTCTGCTTGTAGTATTGGAGAAGTCAAATTGCCCACAGAGAGAATTTCCCTTCATGTTAGGTGCAGCAAATTAAATTCTGAAGAGCCATGAGCCAGCTGGCCCTTATGTGAGTACACCAGGGAAGAACAAATTTAATTTAGCCAAGTTGTCATGGCAGAGCTTATAATTAGGGTTTTGGTTTTGTTATTGCTTGCTTTTTCTTTTTTCTTTCTTTTGAACTAAGGACATCTGATGAAGAGCTTTTGCCTTCCTTGGTGTCGCATACTTTTTTTGTGGAATTACACTTTGTCACTGAAATCAACTCTTAACATAGATGAATAAAACAGGGCCGAGGGAAAACTTTGTAATAAATTTTTTAAGGGTATGCAAGCCTACAGTCCGGTTCCAAAGAACTAAGTGTCAGTCTACAATGTAATAAAAGGAGTATGGTGCATAGTACAGGAATTTTTTTAAAATCTTTTGTACTACTTACTAACAGCAATGGATAATTTCAGCTGGAGTGCTCCATCCACTTTTGAGCACCATCTATTAGACAAGCCAAAAAGAATGCAAAAAAAGATCAGCAACAAGTAAAAGGCTTGAAATACAGGACTGAAAAAGAGGGATTCAGGTTTCCCTAGTTTAGAAAAGACTGAGGGGGTGCATAAAAATAGAATTCAAACATGAAGGAAAGTGAAATAAAGAGTTTAGTTGTCCCCCATGCCAACCAAAGATCAGGTAAGGAGCAATTGTCCCCCATGCCAACCAAAGATCAGGCAAGGAGCAAACAATTTCAAAGATAGAGATCTGGATAGCACATTAGGAAAAATATCCATCTGGAATTATATTTAAGTGCTGGGACTGGTCAACTAGGAATATAGAAGGATCTTCACTGACTGCTTTCAAGACTTTGTAAAACAAACGAACACTGGAGACAGTCTAGGTGCACTTAATCTTATCTGGAGCCAAAACATGTTTCAATCTGGAGTGAATATGGATAATCTTACAAACCTATATCCCAGATCACTATATTTCAAGGCCAGGCAGAACCATTTCAGTCATCTCTTCTGAATGCCTGCATAAGGAAGGCTGGGAAATTCCAGAAGATGATGACTGCACTAAACAATCAAATCTAGTAGAATCAGGAGGCAAAAAAAGAGGGACAAAAATAAATTCTTATGTTTAAGCAAGAAAATAAGAATTTTAGATTCAGTGATCTGTAACTGAGTTCCCAGAAAAAAAATACAGGAAAAGGTCATGTAACAAAGTATTTATATTATTTCTAGGTACTTACAAAATGGCAGTAACAGCTAAGCAACTCATGCTAATGCACTCTATTTTTTTATAGTGGGGAAATAGAGCTTCTGACTTTAGTTAGGAGTTTGACACTGTATGACCTGATATTCTTATAAGTAAACTATGGGAACACAGTATAAATGAAACTAATGAAAGCTTTTGGTAAACCTAGCAAAAAAGTGTCCTCAAAGATGAGCTACAAATAATTTGTTGTGAAAGCTTAGGTTCTGTTGTGGGCTTTCTTGGACCTTGATAAATATTTTCATCAAAGGCACCAATGATGAATCAGAGAACACCTTTATTAAAACAACAGATGACAACAAGCAGGAAAAGACTGCAAATTCTTTGGAGACTACAATTTTAAGAACTTTAAAAGGTCATGACAAATAGGCAGGAAAAGAAAAAGGGTGCAATTTGGTTAGGTCAAATGCCAGATATGGCATTTCAGCAGAAGCAGCCATCACCAACAGAAGACTGAAAGTGAATGAAGACATAGCAGTTCTGAAAAAAGAAAAAAAAAAGAAAAAAAATTTGAATAGCTCAAAGTGAAACATGAATCAGTGTTGTCATCCTCTTGCAAAGAAAAAACATATTGAAGTGTATAAACAGGAGTGTTATATGGAGGATGGATAAACTAACCCTTCCAACAGTGATAAGGCATGAGTTTAGCGTCCAGCCCTAGGCCACATATTTCAAGAAAGATATAGAGAAAATTCTGGTGGGGTCTAGAGAACAAGACATGTAAGAAAATACTAGAATAATTGTTTTCAGTGATAAGAGGTAAGAAGTTTGGAAGAGGACATTGCAAAAATGCAGATGTCTTGGTCTCCAACTTTACTAAGGAGAGGATTCAAAGAAGATGAAGTTGGGTATTATACAAACTTTCTACTATAAGCATGGAATATAATGCCAAGAAAAGGTCTGGAATTTCCTTCACTGGAAGGCTTTGGGAACATCTTCCAAAAGCCTCAATGAACAGGGATAGGAATGCTTAAAAACACCAGAGCATTCTGGGCTTTTCCAAATCTATTCGTATACATTTGAATGCATGCTGGTTTTGAGGAGATTTTACATTTTATGCATACATATTTGCCTGCATTTTTTATAGTCCTGCCAACCTTCTGATAAATAGAGATATCAATTCCAATATAGTTGTGGTAGGAATGATACTAAAAATCAAATCAAAGGTCAGCAGGTACCTTTAGGAAATTATTTGGTTCTAATCCAAGTGAACTGAAAAAATGTTGAGAAACCACTTCCTTAAAAAAAGATAATAAAGGGGGTTGTTAAGTCATTTACCAGACAATGAGGGCATTTTTTTAATTACAGAGTTCAACTGAAAATGTAATGGTAGATTTGATATAGCGTAATATAATTATTATAAAGGCCATAGAGAACAAACTGAAATGGCTCTCATTAGTCAAGTCAAATCACCAGTATTTTGGGCAACATTAAACCTAGCTTTTCAGAAGCACACTTTCTGGAGACATGTTTGATATTAAGTCATGGCTCATCTGAGATGTAACTATGCTGGCTCTCAAGAAGCAGTGGCAACTACTATGATTTCCTGAACACATGTAGTTTCTCACAACTTATCTTTGCCACTACTACTCCATTCTCTGTTGGGATATAAAGGGCATAGCTAGGAAGCTGGTTATGTTGATTTTCCATCTGCAGAAGTCCATAACGAGCCACAGACAGAGCTGAGAGTTGATATATGTAGAAATATCTAAATTTGGAAGTACTTAATTCACTGTAAAATGCCAAAAAGATTGTTCTTTCACAAAAATCTTAAATTATTTTTGCCTTAGGTTTATGATAGCAAAGTTGAGGCTTTATACAAAATTCAAACTTTTCGAAGTCTACCAGCATTTCCATGTGTGGCCAGCATGCATCTACCAGCACGTGTGTTTAACTCCTTGTATGTCCTCACAAGCTTCTTCAGTCCATGGATTTCATCTTTGCAACTACCAGACAGCTTTTGAGCGTATAAATGGAAAGCATGATGGCTGCTTTCTGAGATATGCAGCAATATACATTATGGCAGATAGCTGCCTTGCCACCTCAAAAAATCATAGGCAACCGAGGATTATCCTACCATAAATAAAGTGCCATCCCACTTAAACAAACTAAATAGAGATACCCAAATACAAGCCAAAAATCATAGAAAGGACAGAATTGGAGGGAATGTCAAACTGATAACTTAACCCGCCTTCCTACAAGAAGGAAGGAACAAGCATGTTGAGATCTATCCCTAACATATTTGTCCATCTGAAGGCTGACAAGCACCAAGAAGAACAGAACAAATACCTTCACATGTTACACATATAATAACCCCTCCTGACAAAAAAACCCCCTACTTTTTTATATTTGCCCTCATTCTTCCACATGCAGGGAAACTTCAGCAGAGAAAGTACATGTTTACCCTTCCCTCCATAACACATTTGCAATGCAGAATAAATGGAGTAGGGGAAAGTACCTGAACTTGATAACTTGATATCATCATCTCTCTTGTTTCTTGGCAGCAAAGGGAATTTTCTTATTATTCCATCTGCCTGGACAGGGAAGGAAAAAAAAAACCCAAACCCTAATAAAATAACAGTCAGATGAAGTTTATAGTGCTGACTTTTTCAATGTCACATAAGGATGGCCAGATGGAGTCTGCAGGAGTTACTTTAAGGACAACTGACCAGAGCAGAAAACACAGGTATTAACATTCGTCGTCAACTATTTTATGTAATGCCCTAGGCCTGAAATCTCCCAGCATTGCAAGTTATCCTTCACAAGAACATGAAAAGATAAAGCCCTACATCATCTGTACTCAACGTATTCCTTCACATACTTATCAAATCCTGCAATGTTCCCTATAGCTGCTGCCCTTTTAAGCAAGGTGCAGCAGAATCTGAAGCCTGTAATCCTGATATAACATTCCTGGAATTTCAGATGGGGGTAGGAACAGCTGAGCTCTCAGCTTCTCATCGGTTCACCTTATCTGGGTCCACCTTTGACAGGCTCTGTGCTGTACCCAGCAGCAGTGATTTTTGCATCCATAAAACACTATGATAATGCCAAGACCTTTCAGTTCTTCATGGTGCAAATGGCTCTGCTGCCTGGACAAGGCTGTGCCAAAAAGCTAGGGAAAACAGTCACAGAGACAGTGTGGAAGGTCTGGGAGGAGATGCCTCTCTGCCTCAGTTGAAAAAAAAAAAATCCACATCCCTTTCAGTTCTTCTCATCACAGATCACACACCACCCACTGCACCCACAACTTAAGAAATATCTGTATTATAAGAGATAATACTGACAGCACCTAGTTCTGCCATCACAGTGTTGTTAGTAACTGTACACACTGTTAGTCACAGTTCCTGCTAGTCAGATTAAAAAAAAATCCTGACAAGGCTGATGACTGCAAGCGTCTCTGGATAAAAATCCCACCAGACATTAGCATCCATCTTCTGTCTGGAAGTCTGAAAAGGAACGCAAGCCTTCCTCTTGCTCTGGCCCACAAGCTTCTGGATAAATTTCCAGTTCCAAAGTATCCTGAAATAAATACAGCATTTCAATTTAATTGCTTAAAAGATATACTGGTGCCCTCCATACTGTATTTGTCATCTGTCATTGTGACAATTTTTAATTGGAGTATGAAACCCTAAACTAACTTCTGACATCTGATTTCTAAACATGTATGCATTTTTTTTTACTTAAGAATCACCATTTTATTACTTAGAATATTCAGAGTATTTATATTCTTTTCTCCATTTCAAACTAAAATGAAAATATTGTTGTTCTTCAGTCTAAACTGAAAAAACCTGCAACTGAATAAACAGCAACCCAATTAGAAAGTGTAGAGCAGAAAATTCTACTTGGACTGACAAGGCAAAAGACTAAGCAGTTCATTTGCAGCACTTCTATTTCATCTGCTGGCTTAACTTTTTTTTAGCCATTTCATTATAGTCAAAAAAGTAATATTTTACAATAGAGGTATTATGCATGCTGCATAAATTACAAAGGAGTAGCCAAGCATTTCTATTGTACTTTTATCCTCATACAGGCAGCACCTTGTCAGAATACAAACTTCCTAACATAAGAGCTTTTCTGAGCATGAATATTTCCCTCATTATAGCCCTAAACAGACACATTTGTGTCAATATAAACATATTTTTGCAGTTAACAATTTCATACAAGGACTTACTGCAAGTCAACTATCCTCAAAGGAAAAGAATGAAGAGATGGCACTCAGAGCGAGTTCTCTGCAGATAAACCTGGTCCAGGAGCATTTCAGTCATCTCTCCATCTGAGAGATGAGAGTGGATTTAGGTAACCAAAGCTATTCCTCAGGACATACCCTGCAGGTCAGGAAATGGCCACAGCCACCAACCAGAGTATCTCAATCCCAAAGAGGAATTTCTAGCTGTTACAGTTCTGCTGAGAGTAGCCTTAAACCTCATAGCTCTGTACCATGATACCCAGTCCCACGACTGGGTTAAAAAGGACCTTTGTCTTAAGGGAACTGGAATAAATCCTCACAGTTCTTTGTCCCTAGGTCTAACGTAGGCTGCTATTTTCTACTTCACTGCGTATAGTCTTTCATCAAGATTCACAGCTGATTTAGACCTAGTCACTATAAGTGGTGGGATTCCACCCTGGCTTGCTGTAAGGAATGCCAGAAGAGGGGCATGGATCTCTCGTCAGCAGCAAAGCACAGGTCTTCTTGGACTGCCACTTCTACTCCATTGTATCTAATCCCTGCCATCCTTTCCCAAGGGAGGAAAGAGAAACCCCGAAGGGCAATGCACTGTGCAATTCCCACCCCAGCTGTACCAGCGTCTGCACTCCCCATGTCCTCAGCATCCAGCAGCCCTGCAGCAAGGGGAGCTCCACTTGTGGACATGCAGGATATTTTTTAGAAGCTTGAGCTGAATGTCGCTCATGAGCAGAAAAGCACATGCAGCTCCTGAGCCCAAGGCTTCAGTGCATCTGTCAGAGCAGAGCTAAAATAAGGTTCAATGTTTGGGCTTCACTACACTGTACAAGATTATTTGGCACTGTGTTTTCTGAGTTTGTGAGGGCAGGCCTTCAATGTGGCTTTGTTATTATGTGGACTTAAGAGGTCAGTATAAGGTCTTCTGAGCTTTTAATTTTGGAACGTTGTTTTCCTACCCATCCACACCCTTCTGGATAAAATGAAAGCAGCACAACAAATATTCAGTGAGAATCACAGTTCTATCTGTGCGTGCCATAGGGAGATGAAAATCTTCTTTCAGCTTGAGTATTCATCATGGAGATGCCTGTAAGCTCAAGATACATTTTCTAAGCATTTAAGACTTGAAAATCATAAAACTTTTCTCTTCCATACAAATATGACTCTATTAAAACTGCTTCAGAAACTGCCTTTTTAAACTATAGATGTAGGAATTTTCAAATATCGTCTATCTTTATTTGAAACATCTAAGATCCTGAAGTGCTGCATTCTTGGACAGACTGTGTAGTGAGTGATTATACATACATACATAAAAAATAAATAATTTAATTTGCTGTTTTAAAACCAACAGTGGTGGTGTTGTAGCACAGGCCCTAATCACCTTCAGAGAGCAAATAAATACCTACAAGGCATGAACTTCAAGGGTGGCAGAACATGACCTTAGACCTCATTCAGGTGTTATCAAATTGCACAGTGAGCCACCAAGGAATTTACTTTTTTGTTCACCAGGACAAAAGCACTAATGACAGAAATATCCCACTGAAATTATTTTCTGTTAAGAATATACCAGCTGCTGGAAGTGGGGATGTTCATGAGCCTACTGAGCTACTCACTTTAAACTTTTGGCTTTTTATTGCACACCAATTTCCACCGTTTCAGAAAGAATGTATGGCAAAAGTTAATATTTCTTGCTCACAGTGAGGGAGAACTTACACTTTGATTTCAGGCACATTTGGGACAGATCTGATTACTCATTTCAAGGAAAAATCTTGAACACATCATATTTAGTAAATAAAACAGAAGACCTACAGAACCTATAGAACATTATTTGGTAAATTTGCTGAATATTTCTTCATTCCTTATGTCTGGTTTGCACAGCATCACATCTTTTAACTATCTATGCACACATCAAAATATAAATGAGAATATAATTTCTTTTATACACTCACTGAGTTCTACAGTATTTTGAGTAACTCTACAGGAATTTTGAACATAAAACATATTAAAACCACATGAGCCTATTATGCCAAATTTCAAAGGCAGATTTCTGAGGCTGTTGTTTTTTATGGTATGTTGGCACTAACCTAGGATTTATTCTAACTACAACCTCATTGCAAAACATTTCCAGAGGAACCTCAATGCCATTTTGGATGAGAAATGAGTTTTCTTAAAATGCATCTCATAGAGCTGATGACATATTAATTCTTAAATCTAAGAATCTGTTTCTGCCCAAATATACCTTTTTTAACACAGCTGTTTTGCCTACAGGAATGGGACTATTGTTGAAATGAACTGGCATGTTAGTTAGGTGAATCTCCATCTTACTGAAAAAATAGTGCCTTACAAGGCCCTAGAGAACATTCTGTCATTGGAAAAAGCACTGGCATTTGGTAGGTAGCACTCTCCTCTGGTTACCTGCTCTCTGGACTCCAGAGTCTGTGAAGAGCTGCTATTTTAAATTGGTTTTCATGCCTTAATCCAAAAAGGAGTATTTCCTTTTTTTTTTTTTTTTTTTTTTTTTTGAGTATGGATTAGTTACGATAGTTTTTAGCAAAGAGATTAAGCTAGATAAAAAGCAATTTATTGCCAAGTAAACTGAGTATTTGGCACCAGCTACCCTAACCAACAAATTTTGTGTTGATCTGTTAAATAATCTCTTGTCCTACTTCTCCATATGTGAGCCTAGAAATACCTATCTGAGATTATCCTTTTCAGATGTAATCTTCAGTGACCCAAAATAATGGCAGAGAAACATTGTCTTTCTGATTCCTGAGGCCTTTATTCTTCCTTGTCCCCAAGTAACTTCTTCTTGAGTTCATACATAACTGCTTTCCAGCTGCCTATAAATTCAAAATAATCATGGGATCTTCCTAAGCCAGGGGAAAAAAAGCTTCACACTGTAGAAGTAGCACAAAAATTCAACATTGCACTGTTATTTAAATTCTCTGTGCTATTCTTAGTCTTGAAGTGATATTCTGAACAGCTCTACAGCCTCTTAATGAAATGCTTCATTATTTCTTTGATGGTTGCCAACTGCCTACTATTGGCTTTACTACCCTTGAAGTAACTACATTGGAAAAGAAGAACAAGAAAAAATAGAGTGACAGCGTGACATAGCAGAATGGACACTTTGTGTATCCTCTGATTCTACAATGAACAGAGTTCTCAGAAGCACTGAAAATAGGTTAAAAAGTAACTAGTTTTATCCTTTTCCTAAAAACACATCCCCTCAAATATCATATATATTTTACAGAGTTTTGGCAGTATGCTAAAATACAGCTAGAAATAAATGCTGTAACAGGCAGTACACGAATCAAAAACTGTCCCAAATAGTATCCACCTAGTAACTATATGCTGAATGCATATTTTTTCCTTAGTTCTATTAAGTTGCAGTTCTTATGCAAACTGTATGCACAGCGTATGTGCCAATCCTTATATCTTTCTATCCTAGTCTATAGTTCTTATACTGAATTCATAACCATGAGTTCTTATACTGAGTTCATAATCAAGCTCAGTGCTTCACTACGTACTGTCATCACGCATATGCTTTGTGCTGGTTCACCAAATAGCATTTCATTCCTGGAGTATGACCCTCCTTCATTTGAGCTACACAGAACAAATTCTTTTGTCTTAACTCGGAGTGTGATGGTCTTCAATGACGTGAACTAAATGTCCCCACACCAAGGTAATAGAAGTCTCTTCCCTAACAGCAGTGGACCCTAAACCAGATCTTCATTTTCTACCTGGTCCCAGTCAGTGGAAAGTTCTTCAAAGGGGAATTTGTCCCCTTGAATGGGAACGCCTTCATAGATCTGACTAGATTCCTTCTGTAGGTATCACACTGCATGCTTAAAGGTAGCTAGAACTAATGTGGGTCTTTAAGTTAGACTGATCTCAAACCATGCCTTTTCATGGGTACTTCAATCACATGGATGGTTTGCAACAGACCCAGAAACTATACAAAGCACATCATAGCCAACAAACGCCTCATATCTATAATCTTCAGACTCATAAAATAAGCAAATGATTCATGATCCTATTGCTGCATCCCAGTCATGCACAACTCACAGTTCTACATGGTCTGGGTGCAAAATGAAACTTCACAGTTATAAACAAGTTGCACTTAAAGAATTTGAATTTATTCAAGCCCCAAACTTATATCTCAAAGGTTGTAGTTTTGCAGTGCAAAACCACACTCCCTCACAAACACAATGGAAGAATTTCCATGAAAGCCCCAAAGCAAAACTGATCTGTTTAAGACTACAACAGTGTGATATGCACTGTGCAGCTTGTGCTTTCTGTTCTGCACAGCAAAAAGTAGAAGGCAGAAATGCAAACCATGGAGGCTAACACTTGCCCCAGAACATCACAGAGTTCATTGCTTGCCAGGCCATGTTAGCTGGGGAATCAGAGTACCCAAGACTTCTCTGGCAACTCACCAACCAATGACCTTTTATTAGAGAAGGAGAAAAAGAACCACTTTTGTTATTTTTAACTCCAGATTGGCTAAAAATAGTTCTGTTGAAAAAGGAAACAGAAAGAGATAATCTTACCCTCACTTTCCTTTTCTTCCTTTCACTCTTTTAGTGGAGATCAAGTATATTAGCCCATCTGATATTAAAAAGCTACTTGGCATGAAGCCAAATATTTAATAGCCTGAAATTAAGCCAAATTATTTCCTTCTGTCTTTGCATCTCTTTTCTATATGCTTTTATATCGTCTAGGTTGGATCAAAGCCAAGAGACTAATATTAAAATATTTCCAGCCACTCAGGATGTCTATTGGAAAACACCTTCTATGACTGATAGAACAACCTGCAACATAGGCATCCTATTCTGAATTTCTCGGAGGAAAATTAAAACCATCTTTTTAAAACAACAGATTACTTTTTACCTTAAAGTTCTACCTAAGAGTCATCTTATTTTCACAGACTAGAAAATTATCATAAACTATGAATAAGTATAATAAAAAATAATAATTTTGTTTAACTCTCTGTTCCTTTGGCTGTGAACTGTGGGTCAGACCATCTGTCTTTCCCTGGATTGCTGAATGAATGGAGTAACATCAGCCCTGGCTAAACACAAATTAATACATGGCGTTATTCAAAAATGCATTATTCAAAAAAACACTGCTACAACATCCAAGGAAAACTGCCAGCTACTGATTTTCTACAGTTATTAATATTTATAGTCAAAGACAAACTGAACTCTCCTTGCATACAAACCCAGGGAGGATTTATTCCATTAGTGTCAGAAACACTCTCTTCTGAAATTACCTGAGTAACATCAAAGTAAACTTGGACCCATCATAGCATTAACATGTCACTTTGGTTTCAAACCTCCCCCCCAAGGTTATCACTTTCTTGTGCTAAAAGATAGTACTTGTCCCCACAAACATTATCCTGGGCAGAGATATAACCTTTAATGAAGAATGCACAGATGTATTAGAAAAGTAATTAAACATGTTTTACATAGCACAATGTCACCATCAGAAGTTCCAGCACTTTCAGCTACCCAGAATTAAAGCATGATGCTGCATATTCATCTCAGCTTCTAAATGTTTTCTTGCCTTTGATTTTAAAAATAAAACAAAGAAAAAACATGTCATTGACTAAAATTGTTTTGAATTAGGTCTGGCAGCTTGCTTATAAGCCACAATTTGCTTCTAAGTTACAACTCTCACTGTCAGAAATAATCAATTTCCTTTAAAATACTGCCTGTAACTGAGTGATAAAATGGCTGTGGAACTTATTTAGGTCAAGATTATTTGAAGATATGACTAAATAGGCACACTACTGTCATATAGCTGTCATTCTAAGAACTGCTTCTTTTTGAAGTTGACTGGAAGCACATATTCAGCTCCTTCATAAGGTATAACTCCCAGTAAAATAAGTATTCTTCTCATCTAAACATGTCAGCACCAATGGCTTCTCAATCTTTTTGTCTACTGAAATCCTCGAGCAATAGATTTCTCTCCTCAATTAAATACTAACCCTAAACATAGGACCAGAAAGTAGATCTTAATATAGTATCACAGCCTTTTCATCTTAATAAAGAGCCCTCCTAACTCCAACTCATAAATGTTCTTTCTTAAAATAAATTAGCAGAGGTAGGTCATGACATGTTCTTATCTCAGACTTAATAGAGAACTACAAGCACCCATGCCTGCTTCCCATGTTGCTGACGGGTATAGTACTTCTGTTCACAAGAAAGTCTCAAAATTGCCAATATCACTGCAAAAAACTTTTAGCGTCTGCCAAAATTTATGTACTCAAACTTATATCATTCAATCACAGAAGCCAACCAACCTTCTACCTTACTAAGTCAACCTACTTATACTCTCTTCTAGTATATCTTCACAGATATTATTTGTCTCCATTTACCTTTGCACACATAACTACTTACCTGCATGACCTTCCTATATTACTTGAAATCTGCATTTCTATAAATTTTGACATTCATGGAATCTCTGAAGTCACTGAAGGAAAAAGGAACAACAATCATTTCATCTTGTAGCACTTTGAGCCAGTGGATCTGAGCACCCTTACAAATGAGTTGTGGACAACATTGCCTCACTCAAAGTACCTAAACGGTACCTAACGGAGGCCTACAAGAAAGCCGGAGAGGGGCTTTTTACAAGGGCATGTAGTCATAAGGACAAGGGGTAATGGTTTTGAACTGAAACAGGGTAGATTTAGATTAGATATAAGGAAAAAGTTCTTTACTGTGAGGGTGGTGAAGCACTGAAAAAAGTTGCCCAGAGAAGCTGTGGATGCCCCATCCCTGGAAGTGTCCAGGGCCAGGTTGGATGGGGCTTTGAGCAACCTGGTCTAGTGGAAGGTGTCTCTGTCTCCCACGGCAGGGAGGTTGGAACTAGATGGTCTTTAAGATCCTTTCCAACGTATACCATTCTGTGATTCTATGATTCTGTGAAAGCACCCTTACAAATGATTTGTAGACAACGTTGCCTCTACTGGAATGGGGAATGAGGGGAACATGGGGAATTTGTGACAGAGTAAGCTGGGCAACAGACATACAGCTGGCCAGTGGCAAGGCTGATAACAGCAGGCAAATCTACTGAATCCCAGGTAATTCTGATACTTTCTGATGAAAACTCCACATAACATTAACCGGGGATCACTGTGTGTGCTGGTTTTGGCTGGGACAGAGTTAATTTTCTTCACAGTAGCTGGTATGGAGCTGTGTTTTGAATTTGTGCTGGAAACAGTGTTAGTAACTCAGGGATGTTTTCCTTACTGCCGAGCAGTGCTTACACGGAGCCAAGGCCTTTTCTGCTCCTCACCCCACCTCACCAGCGAGGAGGCTGGGGGGACACAAGGAGTTGGGAGGGGACACAGCCGGGACAGCTGACCCCAGCTGACCCAAGGGGTATTCCAGACCGTATGATGTCGTGCTCAGCAATAACACCAGGGTAGTTGTTGGCAGAGGGCACTGCTGCTTGGGGACTGGCTGAGCATTGATCGGTTGGTAGAAAGTAATTGTTTTCATTTACATTACTTGTCTTTCTTGGGTTTAATTTTTCTCTCTTTGTTATTTTCCTTTTTGTTCCAATTCTTTAATTATCATTGTTGTTGTTGTTGTTGTTGTTTTTATATTGTATTATATTTTTTTTTATTTCTATTATTAAACTGGTTTTATCTCAACCCATGAGTTTTTTCACTTTTACCTTCCTGATTCTCTTCCCTCATCCCGCTGCAGGGGAGTGAATGAGCAGCTGTGTACTTAGTTGCTGGCTGGGGTTAAACCAAGACACGGGGTTACCACAATAAATTTAGGAATGTGGGAGAACTGTATACATGCAAGTTAATGATGTGAGAGGTGTGTGGTTGCAACTCAGGGGGATGGTATGAATATCATTTGATGGCAGGTGTTTAAATGGAAAGATGCTGTGAATGAAAATTAGTGTGTGCAAGACAGTGTAGTACCTTTTTGTAGCAGCAAAGGAGCTGATCTAACATTTATATGACATCGATAGAAATCTCTTTTAGGAAAGGATGCAAAGAGTTTGCAAACAGTAGCTAATCTTGAAAAAGCAATGCATTCACCTCCGATGTTGTTGTGGTTTAACCCCAGCCAGCAACTAAGCACCACACAGCTGCTCAATCACTTCACCCCCGCCCAGTGGAATGCAGAGAAGATTAGGCAAAAAAAATTAAAACTCGTGGGTTGAGATAACAGTTTAATAGAACAGAAAGGAAAGAATCTAATAATGATAACAATAACAATAATAAAATGACAATTTTATAAGAAAAGGATTGGAATACACAAGTGATGCACAATGCAATTGCTCACCACCCGCTGACCAATGCCCAGTTAGTTCACAAGCGGTGATTCCCCCCACCCCCACTGCCCCCAGTTTATAAACTGGACATGACACCACATGGTATGGAATACTCCGTTGGTCAGTTTGGGTCAGCTGCCCTGGCTGTGTCCCCTCCCAACTTCTTCTGTCCCTCCAGCCTTCTTGCTGGCTGGGCAGGAGAAGCTGAAAAATCCTTGACTTAGTCTAAACATTACTTAGCAACAACTGAAAACATCAGTGTGTTATCAACATTCTTCTCATATTGAACCCAAAATATAACACTATACCAGCTACTAGGAAGACAATTAACTCTATCCCAGCAACACCAGGACAGATGTTTTCTCAGAGTTACCTTTGAGAACATGAGGATGGATACCCACATATGGAGACCAGCAGCAGCTAAAGGAAGAAAACAGCAACACAAAGATTCCTTACCACTGCATACACCTTATTAAAGCAAGGTAGACCTACATATATTGCAGGCACTGAAACCAGACAACAGGCTATTTAAATTCCCATTTTGAGGACAATTGGTTTGGAATGGAACACAGTGTTATTCAGGTCTTGGAGTAAATTTAGAATAATTTTATTTGTCTAAAATAATCCCCATTTTATCTTCTCTTTGCCCAAATGCTCTTCCTGAACAGGAGGAGATAGAACAGAAAATAGTCTAGTTTCCTCTGACTTTCTATCATCTGACATTTAAGTTACCTGCCTGGAGCAATAAGGCACTCTTCGCAGCTCTCACATATTCATTGCGAAATTCAAGAAATGAAATCTCTTATTTCCCTAGGCCTTGGTGTATTATGGTTCTATAGAAGATACAATTCATCGTAATTGTTTGCGAGGGGCATGTGGCATATATGAATGACAAATCACATCCAACCAACTGAACAACATGCCCTTTATACAAAGAAAATAATCAGCCCTGAGAGAATGCAGCTGGTGTAGCTTCATTTAGAGTATTTCACAGTGGCTGAGACAATCTAATCAGTTTTTGTATCAAAATTGTTATAGAACATAGGAGCAAAACATGGACTCATAATAATTTCCAATTCTTCTTCCCAAAGTGCTTCAAACCACAGACCTTAAATTGTATCAAATGAGCACTTAACACGTCTTATTTTCAAAACCACCTACCTACCCTCATCCTACTGCTATCAGAGAGAATTAAAATCTGAAAGATTGCACATGATTCACAGCCCAGTAGTAGGAAACTAAACATCATTTTCAACACTGACATGCTGAGGATGCTGCTGTTCTTTCCTTTGTAAATGACTGCACCTTAGTACACAAGTTTCACAGATTCTTGAATGTGAATACAAAGACATTTTTCAAAACTAACTGCAGCATAAGGACAATTTTTCAAAAAAAAAGGAAGAACGTAGAAGCTAATGGAGAAAATTTCTCTGAAAGACGTTAAACTTTTGGCAGTGACTGCAGACAGCTAGGGAGCATACTTATATTCATACTGAAGCATGTAAAACTTGCTATGTAATTCAGAGCAAAAAATCTCAGGCTGGGAGAGAAGTATCTTTACAGATATTTACAGGAACTCACTCAGTTGCAGCCACTCAGGCAATAGGATGTCTTAGTGAGAGCCACTTTATCCTTTCACAGTCATGGAGTCCCCTTATGCAATCTACCAAGGGGTACATTAAACATACATGTGGTACTTATAAAACAGAATTACATAACTGTACAGTGGCTAAACTCTCTGGTTTTGACCATTTCAGTCTGTTGTGTGAGCAATGCTACTGAAGTCAATGGGCATTTTTTGCTAAATAAAAATAGTAGGGTTTGGCTCTCATATCTGTTCTCAATCCAAACCTATTTGAAACAGGAAGGCTAAGATGGAGAGACAACAGCCATATTCTCATTGCTTGAGTCTACCAGTCATACATGGAAAAAAGATATCCAATTTCAATTTTAAATGTCACAGAACAGAAGCTAAGAGGGAAGTGAAAGTACTACACAGCTGTAAATTTATTGTATTCCCTTGGAGACAGCTCTGCTTGGCAATGTGAATTGCTTTTGAGGATCTTGGTGGAAGCCTGCAGTGTGTAGAAAGGTTCTGCAGGGACTCTTGCCAAATTAGACTTCTTTCACTGAGCCCATTAAAAACCCAAAAAACTTCCTAACACATCTGTTTATGTTGACAGCCCTGCTCAAATGTAGGTGACGTGCTTGAAGAAATTTGTTGTGACCTCATTCAGTGGAAGAAATGCACTTTCACTGCAGTCATCTTAGAGCCCCTGCCCCGGAGCACTATGCTTCTTAGTTCAGAGCAGTACTGAAAAAAAACCCAAAGCACCAAAAATACAGGTTTGCAACAACATTATCATATTGATAACCACAGGCTGGTAGCCTTCCCAGTGAAATGTTCTGCCTCACACATTGTTTCTTTGTATAGCACCAACAGCTTTCAGTTTCATACAAGCTCATCTGCAATATTTTGGGAGTGGAACCAAAGCTCCTTTTCTTGCACTCAGCAGGATGTACGAAGCCATCCTGCCTACCTCTGTGGAACAAGGAGCAGCATTGCTGGAGAAGACACTTTCTTTATCACACCCCGTTTCAAAATATAAGGTAGCTGCAGAGGTGGAGCATACACTGCTTTATTTTCTTGGATAGCCAGGCAACAGTTTTTCATTGAGAAATAATTCCCAGAGCCAGAAGAGCCATGTACTTTTCTACTGTGAATTTTGATGTTTTCAAAATGAAGACTTCAGCAATAATCTGACTTGGTTTCTTGAGTCTGAATGGTCCTTAGCGGCTATTGCATCTTTACCGTAGAGTTCATAGAAGCATGGGCATAAAATAAGCCTACCCTTACAAAATAATAATACAATAATAACATATGTGTGTGTATGTATATTAGGGCACTACCTGCTCTTAGATGCTGATAATGTATTTAGTAAGGCTACATTCCATATCATGTAAATGACGTAACATACAACAGTATGTTTAAGTCTTATCAGTACTTCCAGTTTTAACTAAAAAAACCAAGGCGGCGGGGGGGGGGGGGGGGGGGGGGGGGGGGGGGTGGTGGTGGTGCAAGGAAAGGATTACAAACCAAGCTAGATGGATATTCACTTCAGATTAACACAAAAAGTAAACAGAAGAGAAAAGGAATGCGAGTAGGGATTGAATAGCATCCTGGAGACAAGGAGGTTCAAGGGAAAGTGAGGACTGCTAGCATCAAGCTGAGTAAAATTTAGCAGAGGAAATTAAAACAAACAGGAGGTACATCAACCACAAACACCAGAGAAAACAGATCTTTCTCTGATGCAAAAATAAAATAAATAAAAAAAAATAATAATCCAAAAAGGAAATTAATGTTTTACCTTAAACTGAATTAGGTTTCTAGGAGAAAGGCAATCATGAGGTCAATAAATCAAATGCTGAGATAATGTTTGATTAGTTTCTGAAAGGGATCCTGGCTGCCTGCAATAGCAGGGAACAACCTCAATGACCTAGAAAATCCCCTTCAGTCCAATGCTTCTTGATAAACAAATATTTTATGACAACTATGATGGCCAGAGAGTTGTAAAGAATGAATGCTGTTAAAATAACCCTGCTAACAAAGTGTGAAAGAGTTAAAAAGACCTGTGTACAGGGATTTAAGCTTGCTTGGTTGCCATGGCAGACACGGTAGGTAACACATGTCAAAGTTTAGAAATGTATTGACTAAGAGAAAGTAAAAGCAATCAAAACAAGACATACTTTTCCGAATTTTAAATCAAGTGATTAGCTGAACAAATGTAATGAAAATGCTTCTTTGTCCCTTTCTGCAGATGTTTATAATTTCCCATTCTGTTAGGCAGCCCTTTGCCATGGGGAAGAAGAGTTAGTTTTGTTGTTCAGAGCCACTGCTCTTGCCTGTACACAAGAAGACCATGAGAAATGGAACAGGACCTGCCTGATTTCCACATAAGCCCATCCAAACAGGACACTCCTTACCAGGACTTCAGGCTTGGATAATATCTATGTCCTTGAAGCTCTACACAGAGATCCAAGATGCTGAACTTGCATTTATGCACTGCCTTAACATTCCCAAAACCATGGAGCTTAAGAACCATATTTAAGTTTTAAATGTGTTTAAGACCTTTAAAAAGACTACATATAACTTTAAAACATATTTTGATGGTCATGAGCATGTCCTATTTTTGTACAGCCACAGCCTTTATCACACCATTCCTGAATTATAGCAACAGAGGTCTGTAAGTCAGACTGGGAGATTTACAGCTCCTGCTGCATTTGAGAGAAAATAAGTTGTCTTGACCCCAGTAGAGCATTCCCGTTGCAATTCCAATCTTCTTTCCCTCTCTCCACAAACTTTAAAATAAGCCTCTCCCAAGATATATTTAATTTAATGAACTGCCCTATTTCCATTTTTTGAGTGTCCCTTTCTAGCTCCTTGTTTACCAAGTGTCCTTACTTTTGTATCATTGTAACCTAGTTGCAGTGAGTGCTGGAGTAATGTTCCTAAAGTAAAAGCAGGATCAATCTCAGATAGCTGAGAATTGGCTCAGTTAGGCACCATTCTCTGAGGGTGCTTTCTGGGCCTATGATCCTTCCCCACTCTACTGCATTTCAATGTAAAATATATGGACCTGACTGTGCAAACAGCATCTGAGATTAAGAACACGGGCTTTTACATAGTTTGAGTAAACAGGAGTGAATAACCTACATCTACAAAAACTTCTCACACCAGCAACTTTCAACAGATTGTCACGCAAGACCCCAGGATGCTTAACACCCACCCCCCCAAGTTTTCATATAAAATAACACAATTTCACAGTTCATTCACATCAGAAAAAAAGTATATTCAAATGGAAAAGGCCTGTTCTCAAAAATGCATCTTATAAAACAACACACTTTCCAAGGGGAATTCAGAATGCACTGCTACTGCTGACTCATTACAACTACTGCTCCTGCAAAATAAAAAGAAGTTGCTTTAGTCACCTTTCAGCATCAAAGAGGTTACAGTGCAGCCCAGTCTGGACTTATTTTGTTTGCTTTAAATTAGCTAGTTCAAATACCGATAGAGCTTTCAATGGCAGGCTGCAGCTCAATGCAAACTAATGACAGGGGTGTTTGTCTTACTTCCCAGCTGAACCCTGCAGCCTGCTAAACTCCACCCTGTCCTGTTCACATTGCTAATATACAACAGCTGCACAGTTCAAAGTCAGCTCAGGTAGGTCTATACATTTGCATCTCTTGACTTGCAGATGACGACTGCTACATTAACTATTGTAGGCAAAGTATGCAGAAAGATTTCTGAGTGAAAAGCAACAGTTGTCAAAGTAAATACTGATTATATGGATTTGTTTAATTGAAGTGACTGAGTTTAAAGGAGAGACTCTCAGTAGTTGCTCACAACCCGCAAAACATAGTTTTGCAGTCACAGAACTGCAACAGAAGAAAGAATTGAAATGCATGAGTACACTCCACATAACCCCTCTGTATTAGTCCTACAAATTTGAATGTTTTATTCACAGATTATACTTTTCTTGTAATTGTTTTATTTATTCTGTGAAGTTTAGCAAACTCCAGCTGTGCTATGTACTCTGCTTGCTAAAACTACTTTTCAGATAAGCCATTTATTTTATTTATTCATGTCTTCACATTTAAACTTTAAACGGGTTTCTGGTAATTTCCATATATTTTACAAAATTTAAAGTATTTCTTAGCACAGCATACACGTACAAAAATTACCAAGAATATCAGCCCAGAATTCCTTGCTCTTTCTTTCCTTTTACACAGAAAACTAAATAAAACAACATTGTTCTGTTTGTCTGCTCACCAAAGGTATTTCTAGGATAATAAGAATGGTCCAGTGGTTTCAACACTTGACAGCATCAGCTTAAAGCAACCCCATGAGGGCCTGAAACTAATTATTAGGGCTTTGCAGCTAAAATAAAGGAGAGAGTAGAGATATAGATAAACAGTCAAGTACTAAGCTAACAGGATATGTCACCCATGAAAGGATTCACTGAAAGGCTTTATTGCATACAGTGCACTTAGCTAAAGTAAAAAAAAAAAAAGGCCAAGTGCATCATAGACGCTTATTAGACCATAGATAAGCAGTAAGAAAATGTCTGGTAACACCTCCAAGATACTGCTTAAAGGTGGGCCAGTAGAGCTGGGGATGGCCTGCTTTGGATTTTGGGTTTGCTCTATGCTGTCTATTCAACAATACAAAGCATTATGCTTGTGACTTGCTCTATTCCCTAAATAAAACAATATCCATAGCAAAGCTGGTCTTGAATTCAGTTTGTTCTTAAAAACAACTGCATGAGTTATGGTCCTGGCTGATAGGAAGGGCAGTATGTTGAGAGCAGTCAGCGTGGCTGGGGGGCGAAGTAGGGACTCAGTAAGTTCACAAGCAACACCACAAAAGCAGGTTGGAGCTCTAGTCATGCCAGCCATATGAGGCAAGAGGTAGGACATGAACAGCTTGTCACTGCATAAGTCTGGGGGCTGTGCCCTGTCAGTCCTTTTTGTCAGACCTTTTTATGACCTTGGCTCAAGTCCTTAGTCACAGATACCAGCAACAAAAAGGGATGCTTACCTTTACAATGAACACTTACATTTCTTGGTCAATAAGACCAACAGTGTCATGTCTCTGTGCCTCCACACCCACCTGCAAAACTACCAACTTTCTCACCTCACAGACTTTGCAACATTTTAAGACACTATGAAAATGGAGACCAACTAGATGAACTTAGGCAAAAAAAAAAAAAAAAAAATTGTTTTACTAAATTTCCCTGATAGCTGGCTTGTGAATCACAGACTTTTTTTTCCATCAGTCTAGAAAAGTAATTGTTTCAGAGTTTGTTGAATGCTGAGTGGCCATTTGCTGGACTCTTTTCAGTATACCCTTGTATTTTTCTTTTTTTTTTAATTCCCAAAATATAATAATCTAGCCTTCTATCAGGTCAAAGCAACAATGCCTAAAATGTATGAAAGAGGATTCTGTTTTGGTGCAGGAAGATGTGCAAACTGTCCTTCCTGTTGCTGCAAAGTTTCTGTAAGAACAAGTACACACAATAAACATGAGTTGCCACAAAGGTGGTTAATTTTCACCTAATATCATTACTGTTTAATCAGCTTATTTCTTCAGAATCATTTATGGATTAAATTAATTAGAATTCAGTCATTCAAGAAAAAAAATTACCAAAAAAAAACCCAAACAAAAAACCAAACAGAGAAATTCAGAGGTGTAATGCTCTCTCTCAAAGCATGCCAAAATATTCCGATCAAGTATTTCTTCCTAGAGAAAAATGTACTTTTGCATCCTGCAAGGTAGCGACATCCCTGACCCTGTCCAGTCACCCTGTGGTTTTTGTGTGGCCCAACTGGGAACGTGGGAATCAAAGAGGAATTCTGGTTGCCTGATGTAATGGAGTCAGCCACAGAATCTTAGCAGGTTTATACTAGATTCAGCCTCTGCAAACACTAATTATGATTTTGCAAAAATGAGAGTTAATCTGATTATATTAAATAAATAAATATATATATGTATATTTGCCCTATGGCCACACAGCTTAAATGTAAACACAGGGTTAACTACTTTCTGACCAGGGCCATAAATTAGTGAGATTTCTTTGCTCTATAACTAAAAGACCAAGCAAGACAACATTTCCAAGGAGATCCTATGAAGCTCCAGGTATTGCCCTACTAAAAGATCAGGAGGTGCTTTAACAGATATAATAGTAAAAAATAATAATTTATCCAAAATAATTCCATTAGAAGCATCAAAGTTACAACAAGCCATGCGCTTGTTACTAGCCCAAAAGAATGCAAAGAAACAGCAGCATCTGCTACTATAATTCCTTCCACCTACTCGTTTGCAGCCAATCACTGCTGTAAAAGTTAGATCCATGCCTCTTTTAATCTCTTTTTGTGTGTGTGTGTAAAAATGTTAGTCATTTTCACGGTTGTTGTTTATACATTACAGAAAGCCATGAATATTTCATTCTGCAGATATATTAACATCATACTAGAATTACAGATTTCTCCCCAAATGCAGTCTATTCTGGACTTGGTATTCAATTTCCTTTCAGACAGTAGAAAAGAAGTATTTTTCTGCAAGGAGTTACTGCTTCAGAACATAATGTTCTTTACCTAGGAAGTCTGAAAGAGTTCTGCATGTAAACACAGTGCACAAAAAAGAATTTGTCTACTTGTACTTCAAGCATTAGTTGTCAGATACACACCTCCTTGAAAACATAGGCATGGCAATCAAACAAAATCACCAGAAAATAAAGGATTTAATTCAATGCAAGTGAGAAAAATTCAGTACAAATAAAAGTTTGAATAAATTTTCATGTCTGAAAAGACATACAGAAATAGGTTGTTTGGAGGTTTAGCATAATATTCATCTTTTTCTGGTTAAAGGTATGTTACGTTAAGTCTATTTTTCTGTTAGCACATAGGACTATCGAAGATTTAAGCAGATTTAAGAAAATTTAAGCTTTTATTAAAGTTACTGGTTCTGCAACACACAAAACAGTCTAGATAAATTACAGATCTGCAACATGAGTATTTATGTACAATATATCTTGAGCCATTCACTGATAGATAGACAAGGCTTTTATGATTAAATCAGCTGAATTAATCAATGGCAGTAAACGGCAATGATATAAATACCCTCAGTATGATGAAAAGCAGATACACACTTTTTCACATTTGTAATTATTTTGCTTTTTTGTTTGTGTTGATGGGTGGATTTTTTTTACAATTTTTCTTTTCTAATCCATGCCAGATCCTGATTCAGTCAGGCTTTTCAGTATTTCTGCATAGATCTTTTATTCAGAAGTCTCAGAGTACTTATTAAATAATGTACTGCGTGCTGGTGTTAATGATGCTAAAATGCCCATGATTTCTAGGTACCTTTATCTTTCAATAGCTTGGTTTCCTATGGAAACAAGACCTAGTTACACAGCTATCTTGCATGTTATTCCAGTTCCCCTTCTCCTCACATATGATTTGAAACCATCACCAGTTTCACCTGAACTTGCCAAAGGCAACGAGGTCTCAAGGTTAGTTAAGCCCCTATAAGCTTTGTAAAAACAAACAGGTGGGTATAGATTTACAAATATTAACTTTTGATTTTGTATGTCTACTGCTAGAGTCAAAACCAGCAATACTTACATAGCTGAGTGGGGAATGCTTTCAAAGGGAAAGTAATGGGTAAATAAAAGTACAACACAGAATTGTATTATAATTCGGATAAGCAATCAATGAGGAAACACCACATGAAATCGGGTTTCTTTAGTTGTGTTCACAGATCTAGTTATTTATTATTTGGATTGGTAATAAATACCCACGATCCCAGACAGTGTTTTACATTGGAACTATTCAGACCTGCATACAGGAATGGGCTTAACAGAAATGCAAGTAAATTCATATCCTCTTCAGTACAAAATTAGCGCTGTTCCCAAGTCACTGTAATCAGCTGCCTGAGCATAAATGTACCATCACCCTCTGCTGGAAAGAGTTTAATCTACACTCAGAAATGATTGCAAATGCTAGATCCAGAACAAAACTTGGGCAAAATTAAAGGTTGTGACACATCGATTTTTTAGATAATTACCACCTACAATAATGCAGATCATTGCACTGGGCACCAAGATTCCCCATCTAGCATCAGGGCAAAGGCAGGCTTATCAGAACCGGAATCACAACCAAGACTGGGATGGTGGCAGAAAATTCCTGAATGCCAGATAATAAGAAATGCTAATGACTTGTCCTCAGTACGATTTCTCACCACGTTATTTTGTTGTTTTGTTGGGGGGGTTTGTGGTTCTGGGGCTTATCAGTTTTGGAGAGAAGGAGTAGAGCGCTAAAGATTTTGATTTTGTTAATGAAGAAACAAATTCTAATTCTTCTGACAGATATTTAAGAGCTCCACTCTGTGCAGCACGAGTTCTGGGAGCCAGTGGTGTGTCCTACCATCTCTTTAGTTTCCTTTGTATTATAAGGCCGGTAGAACACAGGCAAAAATCCTAAAAGCATCAGATACCATTTGGACAAAGAAAATCTGCAGCATTAGACTACATCCTTTTGATATAATGTTATTATTTGTTAATGTGAAAACTCTATTAATTAATTCTTACTTGTGAGTAATTTTTACAAATACTTTAGTCAATAATTAAAGCAAAGATTTTCAATCCTTAAAGCACATGTACAGGACCTCCACTTCCTTAGAATTAAGATATTTGAATTCTTGATCCTTTCCTTGTATCTATTACTGGTTAGTTTTAATATAAGTAAAGCTGTTTGCTGTGTTTGCGATACATAAGAGCCATGGTAAGTAAAGAACTCTTCATGGTCCTAAGACAATCCTCAAAAAAAAAAAAAATCATTGACAACATGAGGCAAAAAAAGAAAAGCCAGCTGCTCAAATACCAAGGTTGAGAGAACTAAATGAGTAACAGATGGTACAGACTACCTTTGGCCATCTAAATCAAGCCCAAGCAATATACTACCCAGTTGTGCAGACAAGTGGAAAAACAGATAGGTTCAAGTGAAGGGAAACACATAATGGCTTGAGGGTTCTAGCAATGAACTTCTTTTAGTGAAGCAATGTTAATGGACCACCACCTCTATCTCTGTGAATCTCTTTTCTTTCAGACCTGCAAGCAATAAAAGCTGTCCACTCTCTGGAAAAATGTAAGATGAAATAAGATGTGAAAACCAGTTGCATTTCTGCTGTTAAAAACCAACATGATATATAAAGTGATTATGTGTTTCCACATGAAAAAACGCATGCAGTTCTGGTCTTCCTGTCTTAGAAAGAATTAGCTGTTACAGACATAGATGCAGACATATGATGAAAAGATACTGAGAGCCTTGATCTGATACAGTATCATGCTTTCCAAACCCAGAGCAGTGGGGTTTGCCCCTTGCTCAGACTCTGTCTAATCCGTCTGGTTCTTAAAACTAACCATTGTCTTTGTGGAGTCTCCTGCATATATAAATGTCATCTTCTGAATATGCACAGACATATATCAATCTTGACAACGGTGTGCAACTCATCTCTCTCTCTCTCTTTCCTTCATCAGTTGGTGCTCTCTCAGAGCACACACTAGAGACAACAGCTACCTGCAGCTGATGTTGCTCCATCCCTTCTTCCTCATCTCACGTGCTCTCTTAGCCTTTAAGTAGTCCAATGGTAAGAACAGTATGCTAGTTTTGGCTGGGACAGAGTTAATTTTCTTCACAGTAGCTAGTAGAGGGCTATGTTTTGGATTTGTGCTAGAAACAGAGTTGATAACTCAGGGATGTTTTCCTTACTGCCGAGCAGTGCTTACACGGAGCCAAGGCCTTTTCTGCTCCTCACCCCACCTCACCAGCGAGCAGGCTGGGGGGGCACAAGGAGTTGGGAGGGGACACAGCCGGGACAGCTGACCCCGACTGACCAGAGGGGTATTCCAGACCATAGGACGTTATGCTTAGCATATAAACGTTGGGGAAAAAGAAGGAAGGGGGGACGTTTAGAATGATGGTGTTTATCTTCCCAAGTAACTGTTGCAGGTGATGGAGCCCTGCTTTCCTGGAGATGGCTGAACACCTGACTGCCAATGTGAACTGGTGAATTAATTCCTTGTTTTGCTTTGCTTGCGTGCACGGCATTTGCTTTACCTATATTAAATAGTCTTTATCTCAACCCACGAGTTTTACCTTTTTTTTTTTCCTTTCCGATTCTTCTCCCCATCCCACCAGGGGTGGAGGAGGTGAGCAAGTGGCTGCATGGTGCTTAATTGCTGGCAGGGGTTAAATCACGACGAAGACGGGATACATTCCTTCTTGGCCTTCTAAATTGAAGGTTAAAACATAACCACTAGATGGAGTATGAAGTGCCCTTCTTGCCCAAGTGCCCAACCAGTTTGTCATTATCTCAGGCAAAGAAAACATTTTTCTTTCCATGGGATAGCTTGAGAATGAAATACGCACTGTCTGCTGATGAGGGCAAAGTGAGAAATGGGAGTCTGAATCTGTTTAGTCAGAGGAGAATTGACCGCAGGCCCCTCACACATTGGGTAATCTCTTCAGCTACTGAGGAGTGAAAACCACAAAAATTGGGCCACAACTTTTTTCACCAATTTGAAAGAGACCAACTCTTTTTCATCTTTCTGCATAGGTAAACCTTACATATCTAGCTCCAGAAGAAGATCCTGCATTGCAAAATGTTGTGGTTTCAGCCCAGCTGGTAACAAAGCACCACACAGCCACTCGCTCACTCCGCCCACCCTCTACCCACCAGCCACAGTGGGATGAAGAGAAATAGAAAGGCAGGCTCATGGGTTGAGACAAAGACTAGAAGGGATCACTCCCCACTTATGGTCATGGGCAAAAGACAGGCTCAACTTGGGGAAGAAACAAAATCAATTTAATTCACTACAAATCAAATCAAAACAAGGACACTGAGAAGTAAAACCAAACCTTAGAACACCTTCCCCCCACGCCTCCCTCTTTCACGCCTCAACCCCACTCCCTGTCCTCTCTGCCTCCTCCCCCCGGTGGCACAGGGGGACAGGGAATGGGGGTTGGGGTCAGTTGGTCACAGGCTGTCTCTGCCGCTCCTTCCTCCTCACGGGGAGGAATCCTCACACTCCTCACACTCTTCCCCTGCTCTGGTGTGGGATCCCTCCCACAGGAGACAGTCCTTCACAAACTTCTCCAGTGTGAGTCCTTTCCACGGTCTGCAGTCCTTCAGGCACAGACTGCTCCAGCGTGGGCTTTCCCATGGAGTCACGGCCATCTTCGGGGGCCTCCGCTCCCCCACTCCCCTCCATGGGCTTGGGGGGGACAGCCTGCCGTCTCACCACGACTGCAGGGGCATCCCCTCCTCCGGCACACCTCCTCCCCTCCTTCCTCACTGACCTCGGGATCTGCAGAGGGGTTCCTCTCACACCCCAGTCTCCAGTTCCTTTCACATCCCAGTCTCCCGTTCCTCTCGCACCCCAGTCTCCCATTCCTCTCACACCCCAGTCTCCCATTCCTCTCTCACCCCAGTCTCCTCCCCTGCTGCAGGTTTCCCCTCTTAACTCTGTTCTCCCAGAGGCGCTGCCACCGTCACTGATGGGCTCGGCCTGGGCCAGAGTCGGGTCCGACTTGGAGCCGGGGGAGCTTCCAGCAGCTTCTCACAGCAGCCACCCCTGCGGCCCCTACCCCACTACCAAAAAACCCCACCACACAAACCCAACACAGAGAGAAGTGTGATCCTGGATGGTAAAACAAAGAGCTTTGTGGAACCTTTAGGAGTCTCCCTTCCTGGAGGACTCCCTGCTGCCTAGCTTAGATTCAAGGCTGGCATCAGTCAAGTCTGGCATCAGTCAAGGTGCCTGAGGCTTTGAAACCTCTCCTTCAGTTCCCTTATTCCAGGCTGTGGATGCCACTTGTCTCTCTTTTTCTTTTTTTTTTTTTTAAATTTAGTCTACATGACAGGAGATTAATAAATTAAAATGAAGCTGTCACACATTTCTGACCATAACAGTGAAGAAAGGAAGTACAAGAAAACCATTCCAATATGATGCTGTTATGATCTGGAGATCCCATTGCTATTGTTTTGGATACACATTAGTACTAGCTACAACTACCACTCCCAGACAACTACTTCTTGCTCAGCATTGAGCTCTGAAAGAGGTTATGGACCAGTCTGTCATCCACGTGAAATGCTCATGTGATTCTTCCTGAACACATTTCCATCAAAATAAACTGGAAATTCACTGTTAAAAATAACTTTGTTCATTCTGACTGACACTAAATGATATATTCTAAAAGTCCTCAGCCATTGGATGTGGGGAAGACAGAAATTTTCTGCAAAGACAGACACTTTCAGCTATCTGGGGACAGATAGCAGTAATTTCTTCAAGTCAGCACAAATGCAGCTGGAAAAGGACACATGCCACTGTCTAAATCACCAAAGAAATAATGAAACTACCAGCTAGGATGAGGAACTGAGCAACACTGGTAATCTAAAAAAAACCCCAAAGATAGTTCACTTTCAGAATATTGGGTTTGAACTGAGAACAGGACATCTAGAAAGACAGGCTGAAATGTGAAACTAAATTGAGAGAGACAGAATGGGGTGAAGAGGTAAGCTTGGGAGTTGCCTGCAAAGAGAAGCTAGTGAAAGCTCTCACAATGCTTTATATAATTCAAACACTAAGAATAGGGAGGGAAAAGAGAGGGAAGGCAGGACCCATGGATGCATGTGAAACAGTTCAAATAAGGAAGACGAGATGATGTTAAAGGAGATTCTTAAGCAGCAGCCAGAGGAATAAGAGAAAATCAACAGAACAAAGACAATACAGATTTGTCAAAAATGAAAAAGCAGAAGAATATAGGAAAATAACAGGATTATCTGTGTTGATAGAAGTTGATTGACTAAACAGGATAAGAATTAAATAGGAGTCTATTTATTTTTATTTTCATATATATTTCTGAGGGGTTTTTTGGCCATAGCAATGAAGGTGAATATTAGAAAGATAAATATAATAATTATAGGAAGCCCTGGAAAAGCCATTCTAGCAGCTCACTGCACTTTCATATGAAAGGATTACTGAACTATTTGGATTTATTTTGGTGTCTTTCAAAAATCTCTACTGCTCAAGTGTGTCCATATATACTTATCTTTGGCGTTTCATTACAGGCCCACAGTATACGTTATTACCTCTCAAATAATAATACCCTGAGTATGCAGAGTTTTACCTGTCATTTAACTACACATTTCTAATTTCCAGATTTCCCTTCCATAAAATTTTCCTAAAAACCATGCTTATATAAATAAGGTCATCTCAGGTACAACTTTAACAAATTAGCAGCTGTTATGCCACTATTAGTCACTGAGAAATCCAGGCTGTTCCCTCATTCAGTTATGAAGCTGCCAATTCCATTTCCTGGCTTTTGTCTTTCTGGCCAATGCATGTGGCTTGGGGAAAATTCAATTCTGCTGTCCTATAGACCTAACAGTACTGCACCACAACACTTTGACCTTAGAAAATGACATGTTAAAGCCCAGCCCAGCCACATAATATAGCAAAGTTAACGTGTTAAAATTCAGACTGTTTTAGGATACATCTTTTACTTGTACATTTAGTATCATGTCCAGTCAGCTTATGTACCACCTAAATTTCTGTGCTTAATTGACAGAGACAGCTAAAAGCAACAGTATTCTGTAATAACCTAATTCTCAAGTCCTGTCTGGAAGTCATCTATGTTACTTGCTTTCACTACTATTGGAAAACCACGTAAAGTACTGCTATACTGGTGAGAAAAGCAAGGCTGGTGAAACACAGACAAAACAATAGTATCATCTATAAGAAATTTTGAAACCTTTTTTTAAAATCTTGCCTACTTCAGGGCAAGCATATAATTATTATTTCCTGTTCCAGAATGCTTTTCAAAGTGAAAAAGCTTTTAACACTCTCTGCCATTTCTGCAACGTGTTGTAACTCTTTGCCTTTGTTTTGACAGATTAAACAAAATCTTTCAGTTTCTTGTCTGTTATCCTGATTACCTTAGGACACATTTTCTGCACTTGCTCCAGGTTGAGACCATGCTTTCCAAATGCAGGTGACTGAACAGCACAGTCTTCCAAAAGATTATTAGTGGCTTGGGCATTGCTGTTAATAATATCAATCACTTTCACCTATATGTATATATCTATAAAGACACCTTGCTATATATTTTAGGCTCACAATTGCCCTTTTTTTGTTGTTGTTGTTTTCTTCTCCCAAAAACAACAGCCAACTTCTGCCTCACAGTCATTATGTGATTGACCAATATATCAGATTTTTTTTCTCTCTAGTTAATGAGCCCCCAGTTTATGGCATCACCTACATGTGCAACCTTGCAAACCATATTAATAAGATTTATCTTATTTCTGGAAATCCAGTACTCAAATACATTAAGTATTTCCTGTGTCATGTACTGGTTCCTATATTGATAATTCCTCCCAGTTTTGTCTCAACAAAATTATTAGAATTCTTCTGCCATTCAATGCTATTCACTAATGAAAACATTAATTGAAACTGACCATAAGATTCATCCTGAGAAAGTCCTTTAGACCAAATACTCATTTCAGAGATCTTATCAGCATATTAGGCTCATTTTTACCAATGCTAACATAGGTCTAAGCCTTACAAATCTTACACTAACCTCCTTTTCCTCTAGTTTAATTAATAATATCATAGCTGTTACTATATAACACTGCAGTGAAATGTTGGCAGGCTTCTTGTTTTCTGTGAATCATTTCACCATGAAAAGCACTAAGCTAGTACGATGTGATCTACCTTTTGGTAAACAGAAAATGGGGTGAATTATGATCAATTTGTCTTCAATCATTATTTCCTTCAAAATTTTTCTTAAAAAGTAATAGTGAAATAATATAACAAGTCTCTAATCACCTGAACCATTTCTCCACCCTTCACTTTTATCTGGATACTCCATTTTTCAGTCCTGGGGTGCTAGACCACAATATAGCTGCTGGAAACAATTCAATATCCCTCATTTTTGTGGGATGGAGCTATTCAGGTTCCCTCCTTCTCCTCAGGCAGTGGAACCCTTCTTCCCCTCACATACAGTTAAAATTCATGCTCTCCTCCATGTCCTTTACCAGTCTATCTTCATCTTAATATTTGGTCAGATTCCTTTTTGCAAAGAAAAGGTATTCAATACATTTTCCTGTCCGGAGTGTTTTTAATCTTGGCCCATCCTTGCTTCCCAATCTCCTCACTTGCTTTTTCCATGTAGATAGGAGGAAAAAAGAATACTATTTCCTTTAGGTTCCTTTGTAAGGCTAAACTTGGCTTAATTTCTCACAAGTCTCATTTTATTCCTACCCTTTCTGACTTCCACAATATACCTTCCTTTGCCAATCAGATTCTTTTTCTATTTCTGTATTTGGTTCTTCTTTGGACATAATTCAGTTAAGGAAGTTGGACCTGCCTGGCTTCTCACAGGCAGCACTCAGCATTTTACAAGATCTTATCCTGCAATGGAATATATCTGCATAAACTAACTGTGCATAAATTAAGTCTTAAAATGAAAACAAGGTTCTTGATCTATCAAAGAAATATGTTCTGAACAGTTCCCTGACAGAAGGAGGGCAAAACCCCTGAACTCATTTTAGGAATAAGATTTCCTCACTCTATGGAAGAAATTTATATTATCGATCACCTTGTTTCTGTTCAGAGTGTTCTTCCTTATTCAAAACAAAAACAGCAGCTTTTAAACAGATGGACATATGAAGCTGTATGAAGTCACTTATCAGCATCTCTTATAATTAGAGAATAAGAATTTAACCTGCACATCAATCCTCAGAGAGAGGACCATAGTCACAAGGATGTTGAGCTTTATTGGACTGCCATGGCTACATATTGGTGTGCAAAACATAGCATAGGATATGCATACCTTCACACCATATGAGACTACAGTAGTTCTCTTTCCATAAGGAATACAATTTGATTATTGTCTGTTATTCAGACAAAACTGAAGAATTCCTTGAGAACCTGAACTATCAATACTTGATTAAATACGTATTATGTTTTGCATTTGGTTGATGATTGATTTGGGTGCCTAAGACATTCCCATTAAGGATCTGGTGCATTCCTAAGGCTGTTCTTTCCTAACGATAAACTAATATTGAAAACTTTTATTCAGTTCTTGTATTTCTAGTGTCTCTGTCTTCTACTGAACTTGCTGTATTCACAGAAGTTGAACTAACTTAATTGTATTCCTTATTTCAACCCTTGCATACCTATCTTATCTGGACACACATACCAACTACAATCACAGAAGCCTGTTTTCTAGAGGCTAAAATAGGGGAGAAAGAACATATTTCAGAATGTCTTTCTTCCTTCCTTCCACCCAGCAGCTAACCCTTTTAGAGCCAAGAACAGAAAGAAAGGAAGATGGGACCTACTTCAACCTAAGTTTTTAAAATATCCACTGGTGTGTCTTATTCCTAACTTGGAATTACAGAGGTATATTAAGAGTTTCTTTCAGGTCATATACATCTAAAGCCTGACATTCTGCAGCCTTTCCTTTAAATATTTTTTTTTATACAGATGTGAATATTTTTTAAAATTTTGTGACCCCAATTTTAGTATATTGTTCACTTACTGGTTTTACTGATGTACACAACAGAAATCATCACCCCAGAAAAGCAGCAGAACCCAGGTTGTTTTCGGAAGCACTAGTACAGGCAAGTTGAACTAATACTTCCTTACAGCTTGCCTGTCAGATGCAATTAAAAGCTATTGCAAATTTTGAGGATTTCAGAGAACTGTTAGCAGTCACAGCTGTGTGAAAATATCTGCCCCATGGAAAACGTTGGTGTTTGATTGTTACTGATAAGTCCTATGTGGACAGACTGTATATTTGCTCAGAAGACATATTTGCGCAATATGGCTCTGGGATTAGTGCATCTGAGATTTCATTTACCATTTCAGAGGCAGACCTGGGTTTTCCTTGGCAGAGCAAGCTAAGGTATGGTTTTACCAAGCTAACTCAAAGTGTGTTCAACAAGAAGGACTTCACCAGTGAAACATGAAGTTTTAATACAAAAGTCTCAGATTTGCTCCTGAATAATAATAAAATCTCTTCTCAGAATAAAAATAGAGATACATCAGGTGCTTATCAACTGTTCATGTTTCACTGCTGCCCACTAAGACAAGCCATAATTTTTTTCTTGGTTGTTTTTTTTTTTTTTAAACAAAAATCAGTTGGTACCACATTTATCAAGTCTCTCAGTATATGGCACTAAATGGAAACTGTTTTGATTTTCTAGTGTCTTACTCCCTCCAGGGAATCAACCATAGATGAGATGAAATATGCTGATTTAGTATTTTCATGAACTGCCTGGTCTGTGAGGAACTCTCCTCAAACTTGCACTGGAAACTGTTCCCAAAAATTTTAGCCACAGTATGACAGCTTGCTTGGCTTTTCTCTTTATCAGGGACTACATCCAACTCCAGAATGTGCCAGTTCTACAGCTGGAGGCTGATGCTTCCTCTAAGGGTTTCACTGTACTAGCAGCAACCCATGTAAGTGGTATATAAAAGTTCCCAAACTCCAAAAAACAGCCAATAAAATTGTCACCTTGTGATGGCATCAAAGCCTCATATGAAGCCAGGAATATATATTTGGGAAGTGCTGACTTAGAAGAGCTTTTCTAACAAAATTAAAACAGAAGGTCCTTACGAGAATAGAGACAGCCATGCCCTATGCCCAGGCATGCTCGACAGTCCCCAAGTGGCAAAGTGACACTGACAGGAGCCAGTCAAATAGCACCTTGAATGAAAGTGGATGGGTTTTGCTCGTCTTGCATTTCTTTTTATTTCATTCCATGTTGCTAAAAATTCCTCCCTGTGGTGGACCCACCTCCACATGTGACATTCCTCTGGCTTTAACAGGACTCAAGCAGGTATTGGGTGAGGTAAGGAGGAGGTTGCTCTCATTTGTAACAGAACTGGAGCCTAACATTGCAGCTCCCTTCTTCTTCAGGATATCCACATCACCAAGCACAGCAATATCTAGGCTCTATCCCTTTTTTCTCCCTTTTTCACTCTAACAGACTCTCAGCCATACCCTATCATATTTACAGCCAAAATAATGACCATTTTCAGCTACAAAGATAGTAAATGGAGAACAGAAACACAACACTCCCTTGTTCATTCCCTGTTGCTTTTTCATTCATTGACAATGAAAACAAAACCCCCACAAATAAATCCGTCAGAGTCTCCATTTATGAAAACACGACTTGTATTTTATGTATACATGATAACCAGTAAGTCTTTACATGTTCTAACCCTGTCTTTCAGCTGATGTATTGACTTTATGCAGATGATTTTAGAAGATCTACAATCTCACTAGGTTAGTTATTTCATAACAGAAACACAATTGTCTCTCCTTTGCATTATCATACTGTAAAAGGTCACCAAGCACTAATATAAAGCCAATAAAAAGGGGAAAAACTAGGGATACTAGTGCCAAAAATCATTCCCCTTCCTTAAGCATGGGAGAAAGGTATAAAGGGAGCCCAAGAAATACGTTTGTCCTATGGTATTCCGGAAGGCAGATCCAAAATACCAGCCTAGGCACCCTAACCCGGAGAGGGGGCCCCAGCTCAAGGCTAGGCAGAGCTTGACCAGCGAGAAGGGTCAGCCAGGCTCTGCACTGGGAGGGCTGTGAGCAGTGGTGCATGCAGGAGAGCCTGGCTTGGGAGTGTCTCCTCTGCAGGGGAGGGTGCCTGCAGGGCCAGGTCACCCTCAGCACCTCCATCCTCTCCACCCGTTCCTGCGCACAGCATCCCTCAGCTGGCCCCTGAGAGAATAGAAAATCTTTCCTGCTGAAATCTTCCTTCTGTTCACATATGTTCAAGAAATAATCAGAAACTCTTGTTAACTCATCACTATCAAAATCTCTAGCTCATGAGGCAGGGGAATAGAAAGCGACCCACCCAGACAGACATGCAAAGCAAGCAGAGCTGCTCCTATTTTCCAGCAGGAATTCTGTCAGGCACAAATTCTGTGTCTCAGACAAATAATGACTTGAAGCACTTGAGGAATTTACTCCCAAATACTTCTGTCAGCAGTGACTGTAAGTTGTACCTCTCATTTTCAGCCACTGGATGAACATCTATAATACGTTCTTTGAAGACCTCTGGTGGCAAAGGCTGAGCACTGACTTTCCCTCTCCAATTTGAACACAAACATGAAATCCCCACTGAAGAGGCTGATGCAGAGATTTTGAATGGTAATCCTGTGCGCCTTCGAACAGCTTGCACAGTGGCTGACTGCAGTTTTGCTGTAGGACACAATTCCTGGAACTAAGGTATTACTGTCCTCATCATACCCAGCATCATGAGCAACTGCATAACTAGAGCCAAGCAGATAATTACTTTAGCTTCTTTTTATACTGCATGGAGTTATCTATAAATTGCAACTACAGTAGACGTAATGTTAGATGAAAGAAAAGAAATAAAGTTTATTCAAATTACTAATCATTATTTCAGGTTCTTTCTTTTGCCTCCCTCCCTTCTGAACTATAGGGTTAAGACAGGAAAGGATGAGTGCTTATGATGTATTCCCACCTCTCCTTCACTTCAAGAAAAAAAACAAAAAACCATTCCGTTTTCCTTCTGTTTTGCTGTTTTCTTTTTCTTTTGTTGGTATCAGTTCAAGTAGTCAAAATGATCCAAGCCACTCAATACAGCTCAAAATCTGGCTATATAACATTTTGAACACTATATACTAACTAATACTGCTTTCCAAGATATAAAATTATGTCTCTCATTGGCCCAATTTTATCTAAGAGGTTTTGTTTTATGAATTAGCTTGTCAACCTATCCAAACAGCTTTACTTCTTGCTCCTTTCCTAAATCAGAACGGTAACATCTACAAAAGCACAGCAATATAAATGTCATGAAAGGTTAAAGTGGCATCCTAGTGGTTTTAGCCACTTTAGAAGACGTTTTAGTACATCCATTTCTCCCAGACAACAACAACCACATATCAACAGGAAAAATGGGTCAGCAGTAAAAGGAAATATTATCTCAGTTTGAAGACAGATTTCACAAGAAAGGCTGAAATTAGAATCTCTCTATTTTTAAAAAGGGCAGAAATGCACCCTTTCATCAACAGATTTCCTACACATATCAAATGGCCAAAGAAATGCCTTCTCTTCTTCAGTAACATCAGTAAAAATCACCACATGAAGGCAAGACCACCAGCTGGACAGTTTAGTGTTTGAAGAGCCTAAATCTTTGGGGACTCAGAGTCCCTGCAAGCCACAGCTCACACATTCCCCTAAATGTTGAGCACTCCAGCCTCACAAGCTATGTTTTTCTTTATTTAAAGCACTGCTAGAGCTCCACCAAGCTCTAAGATTAAGCCATAGCGGTTCGATGGAGTTTTACATCACCAATTTCTAAACACACATCTGAACTTGAATATGAGGTCCAAACTCTCATCAACGGGGAAAAAAAATCTCATTCCTTTTATTGTAAATGAGAAATGATTGTGACATAGCTAATTTGCTATGGGATATCTTTACATCTTTTAAAAGAAAACATATTTAGAGAGGATTTCGCCATTTGGTTTTTTTACTACTGATTACATAACAGTTAAAGCTACACCATCCCAATTGTTCCTTGATTAAAGTACTATGGGGACAGGAGTAGAGATGAAAAATGTCAGTTCCACTACAGATTTTGGAACTGATCATTCAACCACTGTGAAAAATCCAAACAAGAAAAATGGCAATGTGTCCAAACGTAATGGCTTCACTGGCTTAAAAATCAGCCTATGATCTCTTTTTTAAAGCATCCTATATGCTGTTCACTGTAGAAGTCACAATTTGAACCTCAAAGCATGATATGCTTCATGGGTGACTAAAACAAGTATTTTGTAATTCCTGTGCTAATAAGGTACGTGGAGAGGGAAACTACAGGAAAATTAACAAGTCAGAAGGATAATGAACTGTATGCAAGATATGCAGGGGAGAGCAGCAGCAAGACCTGAACTTGTTTCAGAATATCAGAACACCATCCATATAGTTGTGAGTGAAACAATCATCAAAGCCATTACAGTGGTCATTCATCCCTGATACAGCATTATGGATAACTTTGACCTCTCCCAGTTGGTCCATATTTCACTAGTCTTCATCAGGGGTGGCCAAAAGACAGCAGGCTGGCAAAGGACTGCTGCTTTCACTGGCAAAAAGGTGGCTATAAAGATCTGAGATGTGCATTGTTAAGAAAAAGTTGCTTTCACTCTTCACAGATTAGCAGCAAGGAAGAATACCAACAGCTCATCTTTATCTCACTAATTGTATAAAAGTTCACAGCAAAAACAGAGACTGGGAACACAACTGGCTCAGCGGAAGGGTTAAAATGAAATAAAAAACATTCAAATGTCTAAACAAGAGACACAGCGCAACATTTTCAACAAGATTCCTCTGTTATCAATGGAATTTACAAAGTCAAAGCTAATCTCACAGAGAAATCCAAAAGATAAAGAGGGACATAATGAAACCCCTATCAGTGAATCTTCGTAAGGTTAAACTATCTTCTCCAGCACAGTTTGTTTAGAATAGTATAGTGACTTATTCTAGAAGCCTGCTCCTACCGTTACATCCTATAAGTGTAGCTATCTTGTAGAAAAGTTGACAAAGGTAACCTCATCTTTGCCTTGAGCAGACAGGACTAAAACTTATTTTTGCTGTTGCCTTTAACAGGAGGTTATGACCCTTACTTTCAGTATCCACAAGCTAAAAGAAGTTGTGTCAAAATCTAATAACAGTTACTTGAATATGAAAATAGGGAACTCCACTGAATCAAGCTTTATTAGTAGATTTTAATGCTTAAGTATAACACTGTGATATCAGTAAGCAGAGAAGGAAAAACTTCACTTTATATACATCTGTAGAACATATGTAATGTAACATACAGACCCCAACAAAATACTGAACTAGTTAGCTCCAATACTAGTTGTAATAACCCTCTGACTTCATGAAAATGAGTGTAAGCTCATTCATGCTGATTCTTCTAGGACTGAAATGCAGAGAATATTGTAGCTACTAATATGATCTCAGTTACTTGAAAAAGTGCATTTTACATACAAGGATGTAGCTTACTAATAATAATGTTGCTTCGCCCAGGATGGTGTACTAACGTAAGCCAGGCAAATTTGTAGAGAGGTAGTATCTTTGCTTGGACCAGCTGATAACAGCCAGAATAAAATCAGACGAGCTTCTGGAAATTTCTTTAGGTCTGCAATCTTTTCTGAACTACATTTCTCTCAAGCAGATATAATTTTCCTTTGAAGCTTAAAGTTCATGGGAAATTGGCTATAGTAATTATTTGGTCAAATCATAGTACTAAAGCCAGTACCCATTAGTGCAAACTTACGTATTTCTTCCTTATGCTAGATTGCTAAGTCTCAGCTGTGATGAATGAAAATTACATATTTCCCTAGTCCACAGGCAGACCATTTTTCAAAAGTCAATAGGTAAATAATTCACTAGTGTCAATCAACAGAAATTATGACCTGAGCTGTAACTCCCTCCAGCACTAAGCTATAGACCAATTTCCTTGCACTTTTCCAATCTTATAAAAGCAGGTTTGAAAACTGTATTTTTATCAGTCTGCAGATCTATCCAAAGGAATAGTTTAATGTTCATTATTTGACATTTACACTACAAATGGTCTCAGGAAACACAATGTAGTTGTCTCAGGTTCTAAAATTGTGATTCTCAGTGCTTTTGTAGAAGTTGCAACAGTGGAGATTTTGCTAGCTGATTGCTAAGCTTCCAATTCAAAAGTTATGTTCGGATGTACAGCTTCAGTCTAAGTTCAGCAAAAACAGGAATCTGATCCTAGATGACTTGAAGCCATCTAAGCTAGCCAGAAGTGAAACAATGAGGAAAGATGTGGGATGTTGTTACTTATAAAGGTGATCTGGGCACAAGGAGATCCCACTGTTACCCAGACATCATGCTGTTAGTCAGTATCTTCAGTCTTGGAAATGAGGTACCCACCTTCCAGAAATAAGAAGGGAAATCACTACAAATATCTATCAGCTCCCAGAGTAGTACTGTTATTGGATCATGGAAAGACTGTCTTCATTTCCATATCTGATATACTTGTTCCAAACTGGTGCTTTGAATGTCTATCCCAGGTGAGTCTTCTTGCCATTGCTTCATTTTTCCAAAGTAGATCACTCAAGTTCCTCTTCTAAAATCTTAAAAAGTATTAACTGGGCAAAACACAAAATCTATATTCCAGTGATTAAGAAACTCCCTAGGTTCTGGGAAACAGGGATTTAAATCCCTTCTGCAAACCCAGACAAGCAGGGATTTCAGCAATGGCCTTCTGCATTCTAGGACAACTCCTTAGCCATAAGTGAAGTTATGCAAAGTCTAGTTCATCTTTTGACCACTTTTCTGAATGTCACTTCTGCTTTACTGCATCTGTCCAGGGCTGTCTTCACATGCATGAAAGAGCAGGGAATGCCTCATCTGAAAATCGCTGAGGGTAGCCTCTGAGACTTTAGTTTTAGATAAGGTTCCAAGTGGCCTGCATGAACAACATCAGTCCTTAGATAGCTTTGTACTACTTGAATGGCAGTTGTCAAAAGATATAGTAGTATTATCAACTGATGTGAGAATTTAGAATTCTAGTGACATATATCTAATGATTTCAGTATCTAAAGATGGCTAAAGCCATAGGTACCTAACTACTTTGAGGGTCTACAAGAGCTTATAAAGATGTCCAAACCAATTCATACTGCCCATTCCATGTGCCAGAGTAAAACAATTTATCTGCTCCAATTCTAATGCTTTGCTTTTTAAGAGTGTTTGTAATGACTGTCTCAAATGTAAAAAACTAAGGGGCTCTCTGAACTCTGATAGTTGTTTTTTCTTGTTTAGAATCTGAAGAATAGATTGTACTAAGACATGAATTGAGAAAGTTCATAAAACAATAGCTGCAATCATTCAAAAAGTTCAAGTACCTGGTCTGAAATTGTATGACATTTAGTGCATGATATTATAAAACTAATTTCATCCATCCTGTCCCCAGGAAAGTATGGAGATTTAAAATAGGAAATAGAAAGTACCATGTCAAAAATTTCTCCACAGAGCTTTTAGCCAGGACAATTTGAGATTGCCGCCAAATGGGAAGCTCCACTGATGCTAGAGGAAGTCCAGTTATTTTGGGCATTGCTGTCTCAGGCATTTTGCAAGGATAGAACACAAGCCCATTTGTAACACTGAAATTTGCCCAAAACTTGAGTTTACTTTAGATGGATGATGAGTGGCATAATCTATATAACAAAGGGCAAAATAATTCTGCTCTGTACTCATCCTTTGTGGTCCTTCAGCAGTTTTATAAAAATTGCATCACAGCAGTAACACTTTAAGTTTTTTTACTTTCCTTCATCAGTAATTATGAATGCTGCTCATCAATATGCTTTCAGATTCTTCAAATGCTTTCAGTATTCTGTAAACATACTCTGCACAATTTGTGGTCTAAAACAAATATTCCTTTTGAATAATTTATACAACAGCTTACACTTGTATTGCAGACCAAGTTTGTTTTCTGTCACAACAGCATTCTTAAAACACGATGAAGAGTTCAGGTTATAATCCCAAGCATTGTGTTAAACCTCGTTTCTGCAATTTTTGTTACAAGAAGTATAGAAAACACTTGCATTAGCCTATGACTTGCAACATCTCCTTTACATATATGTAAAAGCTGTATTCTTCTCTGTTTTGTTGTTTGACACTAAGTTTTGACTCTGTGTTTCTCTTCCATGCTTTGTTATTTGATTAATAAAAATAGGCCTCAAACTATTTCAAGACTACATTTCTTCTGCCCATCTGAACCTCATTGTTCTTGAAAGAACTGGAGCCCTAAATGCGTTATCTAAGGAAACACAAGTTAGACAAGCAACTGGTTCCAATCGCAGGTCATAATCTCCCTACCCCATCAACCTCATCTTGCTAAACCCTCCTAAATCCCCTAGCTTCTGCTCCTCTAATCATGAGGGTTAGAAGCTGCAAGGGCTGCTTTTCACTTCATTAAAATTTCCTTTTAATCTTTCATAATCTGTTAGCACAGTACATAAACACCCATCAGAAGATTATTCCTTCTAATTTCACAAAAGGGGATAATTTTACTATACATTCCATGTTTGCAAAGTTAAGCTTCATTTCACGCCACCATAAACCTTGGTCAAAAGGATGAATATTTAAGCAGTTGAGCAAATGGCATTTACAGCTACAGCTGGGTGCATTATTCATTGTGAAGCATTTATTTGGTGAAGTTAAACCTTGGTTTTGCTTATGAAACATCCCAAAGCTGATCCCAAATGATTTCAGTACATGGGGCTCTTTTCAGAAAGTACATTTTGGACTGTGTTGTTGCCTGTGTGCCCCTTGCGTGACTGGCTGTCTAAATCAGACTAGATTAGTTTTCCTTCCTGAAGGGGTGACTAAAACTTCTTTTAAAGAGGACAACGAGGGGAGACAAGGAGGGGCTGTCGCCCTCTATGTCAATGACCAGCTGGAGTGCACGGAGCTCTGCCTGGGGCTGGATTAAGAGCCAACCAAGAGTTTATGGGTCAGGATTAAAGGGAGGGCAGGGACAGGTGACATTATAGCAGAGGTCTGCTACAGGCCACTGTTGAGAAAGGATTGGGTTTAGATCACTTAAAGAATCACAGTGATAGCATATTTCCATACATTCTGTATGGTATGTCTAAATATTTTGATGGTTTTAATATTTTGTACCAGCTGTGGAAACTGGTTTGCTGCTAGGTAACCGTAAAAGTGAGATTTGGTAAATAATTATTAGAAATCTTATACTAACACTATGATTGAAACAATAGACAAAATTATAGCCAAGAAATTAACTAGTAGAGGTAGTTACTCATAAGTTTTGCAGTTCTTTGCTTTTATGACTAGATGTTCCTGTACGATAGATGAGAACAACGTTGAAACTGACCACATGTGATTGAAGCTGCGTTAAGCTTCAAGATCAAAGAACAAGGACAAGAATAAAGACTTCAAGGACAGCCAACAAGACCTTCAAATGGATCGGTGGTCGCAAAAGCAGCCCTTTGACTCAAATGGATCCTTCATTGCGCATGATCGGATGTAGGCAGTTCTAAGATAATCAGTTGCAATTATTTTTATGTATATGTATACTAATCTGATTAATGTGCAATTAGTTATTCTATATAACCTGTTAGTGCTAAAGCTGTGGTATGCACGTTAGGTGGAACTATCACCCGTCCATCCAGCGCTGCAATAAAGAATGCCTGCTTTCCAAAACTCCGAAACGAGTCTTAGAGAGTTTCTTCGACTGGCTTTTCGGTATCATTTTGGCACCCCAGATGGGACACAAACCCACAATCCCTGGTTGAAAATATTAGCAAAAGTGATTTCTTAATGTGACTTTGTAAAAGTGCAACTTAATAAAGTTAGATGGCAAGGTTCACTGTTACTTACAACATGGAAAAAATATACAAAGGAAAATTGAGTTAGAATAGATTTATAACGATCTATATAGAGACCAAAGATGCAAAAAGTTAAGGGGGGCCTCCAATTGAGTCATGACGTTTAGAGTGGATGCCCTTGCTTTTTAAAATCCTTCTCAGAGAGGAGTCTAGCTGCGGCTAGATTCAAACTTAGTCTCAGACTTGGACAACAGTTTGTGCCTAATAGAAGGGGTACAAAGAGTAAGGAAAATCTCCCATTAAATTACTATGCGAATTTGTTGGGGAATGAGTGATTATGGATCCTACACAACTTTGAGGTAGAAGCAATTTAAGATTTAACACTATTATGATAAATCACAAGATTAGCTTATATGATTTTTAACAATACTTAATTATCAACCAATCAATTATCAGCCTGATAATTATCAATCCATTTCAGAGTGATTTAATAAAGTTTGCTATGAGCACTACAAAGTTTTCTAAATCAAATCACACAAACACACACACACAGATATAGAGGTTAACCTATAATCAAGGTTTTTCTCTCTTGGCCAGTTATAGTAAATTATTGGTACCAAATACTCTTTAACACCTCCATAAATCTAACTGTAGTGAATTACTATTCTCCTTTGTCAGAATTTGTCAACAGGTGATCTTTGACCCCTTCTTCTTCAACAGCATCTATCAGCAGACAATCCTTGAAATCCTTGCAAAATCTACTCTTAAAAATCCTCATGAAATTTACCCTGAGAGGTGTCCCAACACAGTAGGAGATACTGGATCACAGTCTGCTTTAATCCTGGAGATCTCAAAGGGTCTCATTTAGGATCACTGTTTGTAGGATCACAAGATGATTGACTTTGGCCAGTATATTTTCATTCTGGCCATAATTCTTGTCAGGTAATTCTGGCACCTTCCAAGGTGGGCCATGATCCAAGCAGCAGGAGTTTCAGGTATGGTTCTAGGCAACAGGAGTTTCAGGTATGGTTAAGGAGTGCCTAATCATCCTAACTCACTGTACTGTAGCCAGGATAAGAAAGTACCAGATTGTCCCAACTCACTGCACCAAGAACACAATGTTGGCTGCTCCTGACTTCGTAATGTGGCCAAGGTGGGGGCTGCCCCACCACATCCCACTACATGACTGAAGTCAATCTGTCTCCTCCACAGAGTGGTGGTGTCATCACATCTTGCCTCTGTGCCTATAAATAGACAATGCCATATTTTAGTTATAATTTGAGTGAAAATTTATGTTAGGTTAACCTCTATAAAGAGGTATATATGTTGTTTCATCAAATCAGATTAAACATTATATACACGAGGAGGTTCTTGTAATAGCATAACTTGTTTTGTCATCTTCAAAATTTTGATATATAGAACAATAATCTATAACAAACATAGTATGACAACAGCCAATAGAACCACAATGGGGTGTAGCATCAGATTTAGTGTCCCAGTTGCTGTTGGAGACCATCCAAAAAGGGTTTCCGGCCAGTGATGTTCTCCATCTTTCTTCATTTTTTCTAGGATATGCTATATCTCCTTTGCATTATGGGGGATGTAATCAGGGGGTTTTGTCCATTGTTCCAGATTCATTTTAGCAATTGATTCAGGTTGTCATGTCATAACAGTTTTCTTACCAATGTAAGATTCATTCCAATGGGGGTAGGTAGTAAATCTTGATACGATGTGTAACTTGATTGTAGCAATTGGTAGGTTGTAACAGGAGCTGCAGAGTTGAAGTTGCATCCCATAATTTTGATAAAATTACAAATACAGATGAATGACTATTTGTCTCTACAGTGGTGCTGTGTATAAATAGAGAATCACAAAGGGTTCTTATACAAATACATCCCTTTCCAACATACACAAGTATGGTTTCAGGGGTTTCATCAGGATGTATTTTAAAACAACAGACATTTTGTTCAGTGTCAAGACAAATGTCTTGGACCTTGATGGTGTTATTTTCACAAATAAATCCCTGTTGTTCCTTTAAAACACATGCATCAACATCAACAGTTTGCCATTTGCTTCCACTTTGTTGGGGCTATACTCTGAGTTCTGATGCATAGAGTACAATTCCCTGGTGATTTAATTCCAGCACAATGTTTGGGTATATGGTGTATACCAAAGCGTTGCGTATTGTCAAAACAGAAGCTGTGGCTTTACTGTCAGTGGGTTATAAGTGAAATTAACTAGACACCACCAGAATTGGAATTCCCTTTCAAATTTAGTTGCATTATCCCAGATTACCTTTCGAATTTCAGTGGGTAAGGTACCCTCTTCACCTCCTCTTACAATTGCTGCCACAGTAGATTGTACCCATAATTACAACTGAATACAGCTACGAGCAAGAGAGGTATTAATCTGGGTTGCACCTAGTGCATTCAGCATTAGTTGGTGGTCTTTTTAATTCTTTCCCATTGGGGTAACATATCAGATAACAGTCATTGGTTAGTTCCCAATGCAGATAGAGAAGATTGTAATGGATGTTATAATTTGTGTAAATTACTTGTTGCAGAGCTTATTCAGTTTGCTAAAACTTCAGTGTCCATGCTATTTAATACCCGTAATACTCTTCCTAGGATACCAGTCACATCCTTCCTTGATTGTTTTGGAGAGGCAAGGGTTTGTCCATGCCACCATGCTAACCATCCTGTATAAGATGTATTTAGGAATGGTGAGCAGAGATATTTACCTGCATTGATAGTTCCACTTGTTTAAGGGACCATGATAGATTAAATAACACTTGTTTCTAGCCAGTATATTTGATGGCATAGGGTCCAATTTTTCAAATGTGAGGGGGTAGTTTTCTTGTCTTTTATAATCGCTGTAGATGTTAAGGGGGGAGTGGTAAGGTTGTTGTGCTAAACTTAATAATGTCTATTTTAAATATAAATTATAATCCCACAAGCAAATTATAATAACAGGTTGTACTAAGGTAAAATTGCGCCAACAGCTCAATTTCCTTTCAGTGGCACAAAGTGTTGTATCCCAGTCTGCTGCTGGGTTTGATGTAAGGTTGTACACTGAAATCTCCTATGCCTTTTCATCGGTGGACCTATCGATCATCCTGCACCCTATTTTAACTTCTTCCCCTACTGTTCCCCGAAGTAGAGAAACTTTGCCAAAAGCTTCATCTTTGTACCAGCTCCACTCATTTTTTAGGTACACTTGATTTCCATGCATGACCACAGTGGAAAGATTTAGATTTCCCTTACCAGAGGGTGTTCTCACAGTGCCAGTATAGTCAATGTGACCTTAAGACCATGGCCATTCTAGGGTTTTCTCAGTAAGACTCCTTAGTAAAACTGGGAGAGTATTCAAAATAGGCACTGATGTAGTTGTGGTAGATTTAGTGATTTTGAGACATATTGTTCCAAATATTATGTTGCATCTCTCTAGAGTATTCCATACACATAATTTATCATCAGAATGCTCCTTCACTATGCCGTGTATTGAACAGTGATTCATGTTACAGCATTTTCCATATCGTGTGTGAGAGCTATTGTAAATAAGCATGCTAGAAGTACAGCCTTCAGTAGCAAGTGGTTGTGTTTTACAGGTCTGCATGGATTGTCCAGCTCATAGTTCACAAACAAGTTTCACCATGTCTAGTGCACACAGGTGACTCATGGGTGGTTACAAAAGTGACCCCGAATTGGATTGCCTTGAGGTCCTGTCTCTCTGCAGAAACGACCCACCATGAGGAGCTGTGTAGACAGCTTAGCCCTGGGTTGTCTGATAAGCCCTAAACTGAACAGGGTGGTGGCTGCACCATTCAGACAATCAAAACCTGAACTGAACCTTGAAATCCCTTAACAAATAGTATGCCAAGTCTCAATCCAACCACTATTCAGTTGCCTGAGGAAGCAAGGTAAAAAAAAAAAAAAAAAGCTGAAGGATTTCAGCTTCAGTTTCAAAGGACAACCTTGTGTACTCAAATAATCACAGACCAGCAAAAGAAAGATAGATAAGGGGAAACTCAACTCAGATATACATAATCCACTCAGACATAGTCATACACACCATTCCACAAGTCAGGGAATAAAACCCCTAAGATTCAGGCTAGAAATCGGGGAGTCACTTAGCCAGCTATACAGGTGGCTTGTGAAGGAGACCCTTCTCTGCCTTGATTGGAACACCAGTCAAGGTACCTTCCCTGGGATTGAGAGCTCTTACCTGGAGGGGTAAGTGAATATTGCTTATGCTTTAAGTTTGTAAACACATGTGTGCTTGTGGTTGTCTGTGAATCGCTTGTGGTTGTAATAGTGTACTACTCGTGCTTTAAAAAATACAATAGTGCATTCCTCCATTGTATCTATAAAACCTGCAACAGTGGTGTGTTGAGTCTGTAAGTGAAGTTCAAATAAATCATTTGCTTGAACCTTGCAGTTAAGTCTGTGAGTGAAGTTCAAGTCATTTCCTTGAACGTTGCAGTTGTCTTTTTCCGCCACAAGGTCACATTTATGCTATTGTCTGTCAATAGAAAAACAAATGGTTTATCTGTATTGACTCAATTGTGGCTGATTCCTTGATAGACGATCAAGTTGAGACAGGTGGGCATTCATTGGGAAGCAAGTATTACTGAAATATTCAACAGTAGTACAACAATGTTTCTTATTTTCATTTTGAAGGAAGCTGCAAGGCAAGAAGGTAAAATAAACTGGTGTTGGTGGCGTTTTCTGGACAGGTTACCCTGTTAAAAAGAAGGAAAAATCCACGGTCTACTATGTTTTGCACAACTGTTATCAGTAGCCTCCCAGGCAAGCATACCACAAGGTTTAGAGTCATTGGCATTGTACCAATGGATGACAGGTTGTCCCCACTGTAAGGCTGTTGGATGTTCCCTTTTCACAGAAGGTGGAGTACTAAACTTAATTTTTGCAAAGAATGCTCTCATCTTATAGGGCTTCCAATGGGCCCATACCAATTATTCAACAGATGAAGGACTTCAGAAAGTCAAGTGACCCACTGGGCCTCATGTGGTTTAAGCCTCTTTTTCAATAGCTCTTTCTGCTATCCCATCTGATTGAGGATAATAGGAGGTGTGAAATACTTGTTGAATTTCTTCCTGTTTTGCCCACTCTTGTACCTCTTTACATGAGAACTGAAAGCCATTATCACTTTGGATGACATCAGGAGTAGGTAGACTTGAGAACCAAAACGATAGCCCTCCTATGGTATTTCGCCCACCTGCCCTCTGGCACCTAGTTGCTGTAAGCAAGCCAGAGACTACTTCGACTCCTGTAAGGATATCCTGCAGAGGGTCTGAGTCACCCGATATAATCAATTTGCCATGTAGACCATAAAGTTTTCCCTTCACTGATGTGTAGAATTGGTGCTTTGGCAGGGTGATCTGTTTGCAATTTCAATTTACATTAGGGGCATTCTGTAAGGATGATTTCACATGTTTTCCTGTTTAGAGGCCAATCTTGGCTTTGGGCTGAAAAGTAAAGTGCTTCTCAGCCTGTGTGACCTAATTTTTGATGTAAACATTCCTCTAGGTGGTACCGCTTGGAGTCTGACATATCTCCTGATTTTATTTCCCTAATTCTGGCCAATTCATCTACTTGTTGGTTCCAGTTTGTTGTCTTTGATTTATGGTCTTTGGCGTGAGTTTTGACATATCCCATCTTGAATGGTGTTTTTCTGGCTATGCTTAGTAATAGTTGCCAATCCTCTGTCCTCCAGACTGGGGATCTATGTACTTCCCAATTTAGGGCTTCCCATTGATAAACCCATTGTCTGGTACCTGCTCATATAGCATAGAAGTTGGCATAGATAGCCTTTGCTCTGTTTTGTGCTCCTAGAACAACTGCCTTTAATTCACCTTCTTCGATTACTTGCTTGCCAGTGTTAATTTCTAATGCAGCAGCCTTATATTGCCATTTAGCTTTTGTTCTTTTTGCTGAGGCATCAGTAAACCAAATAGCCTCAGTTGGTGTTTTCTCAGTGAGGGGAGGTGTATCTAGAATCAATGAAGGTTTAAATGGCTGTTTTAGTGCTACTGGGTCGGTGTTTATAGGTATTTGTAATTTGGAAATTTTTGTATGCTCTTCAGTCAATTGCATTTCATCTGCTACTCCCACCAGGTAGGCATACCATTTCCTGGTGGTGGCTTTTTGTGCAATTCCTTCCAGGGGAGCAGTTCCTTTTAGGACTGTTTCCAGAAAATTATATGGCCTCTAGTTTGAATGGGTTGTCCCTAGTGTATTTTCTCAACTTGTTTAACTGCTTGGACTAAAGACAAAAGTTCCTTTTCCCATTCGGAGTATCTCTGTTCTGTTTCTTTAAATGCAATTGAGCTGAATAATAAAGGTCTCTTTGGTCCATCAGGGCCAGTCTGAAACAGACTGCACTATGTACCATGTTCTGCAAAACTCCATCCTGCTGTGATAGCATCACAGGGGTGGACTGGCCCCAGTGATTAGTAGGTTTTTTTGTTCTTGTATTAAGGTTTTTACGGCTTCTTCATGTTCCCGGTTCCATTTCCACAGTTTTCCCTTTAGTAAAAGTGAATACAGTGGACAAACAATGATAGAAAATCCAGGTACGTTTCCTCCAGTACCCAAAAGTACCCATGACTTGTTGTAATTCTTTCCTAGATTGGGGCATTTGTAACTGTTCTGTTTTACTTAGGCTGTCTGGTGGAATTGCTGCACTACCTGCAATCCGAGTGCCTAAAAATGTTACTTTTTTTACCTGGGTCCTTGACATTCCTGAGGTGGGACCTCAAATTCTGCTTGTCGCACTGCTGCTGCTGCTTCCCTGCCATCTCAGGGGAAGTTGGCTCAATTGGAATATCAGATATATATCTTGGCATAGTTTCACATCCTGGTGGACTGAGACTGTTTGTAAAAGTTCTGCAAGCACAGCATGAGCAATTGTGGGAGAATGTTTATACCCCTGGGGATATAAAGTTAAAAGTGTATTGTACACCTTCCCAAGCAAAGGCAAATTTCTCTTTATCCTTTTTTTGTAAGGGGACCGATCATAGAAAACATATCTTTCACTTCTAGCATTGCTATTCATGGGTGTGCAGCTGCTTGCCAAGTGGCTGTTAGGTTTGCAATGTTTGGTACAGCAGCTGTTATCAGAGCTGTATGAGTATTCAAGTGCTGATAATTCATTGTTAAATGCCACCTCCCGTCTGGTTTCCAAACTGGCCAGACAGGTGAGTTATATGGGGAGTAGGTTCTGGAGATAATTTGTTGTTTCTTCAAATCCACTATCATCTCAGAAATTCTGTTTCTGCTGCAGCAGGAATCAGGTATTGTGGTACATTGGTAATCTTTGACTTGGGGAGTGTGGGGGCTGTGTGGAGTACACGCACTGTAGCCTCCTGATTTCTATCAGGGTTAGGATCAACATTTGAACCAAAGGACAACACACTGCCACCCATCCAGCAGGTGCCAGGTTTGGCCATTCAAAACTTCAAAACCCAAAATATTTTCATTATGATCTTTAACTGCAAAGCTAGCAGACCACATGCGCTTCTGTCTGGAAGCCATAAATTTTTGCAGTTTGACAAGTAACACTTGCTCCATTTACTCCAGTGACTTTTAACTCTTTGCCATCCAGGTTATATGCCTAGCTTCTCAGCATCTTGTTTTGTTAGTATTGAAATCTGTACTCCCAAATCTATTAGGAATTTAACTGGTTGTCGGTGAGGACCTGTGGGAAGAATAATACAAGAGCCATCATTGCTTATCCATTGGTAAACATTGTCTTTCGATACAGGCAGGCCCAGTAGCTGTCCAGAGTTTACCCATTTTTTAGTTTCTGACGGGGGATGTCAAGGGCAACAAGAAAAGCTTCTGTAGGTACATCAGTGATAAAAGGAAGAATAGGGAGAATGTGGGCCCTCTCTGGAAGGAAATGGGAGACCTGGCTACCGACAGTATGGAGAAGGCTGAGGTACTCAACTTTTTTGCCTTAGTCTTCACCAGTAAGTGCTCCAGCCACACCGCCTGAGTCGCGAAATGCAAAGGTGTGGACTGGCAGAATGAAGAACCATCCACTGTAGGAGAAGATGAGGTTTGAGATCATCTAAGGAACCTGAAGGTGCACTAGTGCATGGGACCTGATGAGATGCATTCTCAGGTCCTGAGGGAACTGGCGGATGAAGTGGCTAAGCCACTACCTGTCATATTTGAGAAGTCATGGCAGTCCAGGGAAGTTCCTGCTGACTGGAAAAGGGGAAACATAACCCCCATTTTTAAAAAGGAAAAAAAAAAAGGAAGACCCAGGGAAGTACAGGCCAGTCAGTCTCACCTCCATGCCCAGCAAGATCATGGAGAAGATCCTCTTGGAAACTATGCTAAGGCACATGGAAAATAAGGAAGTGATTGGTGACAGCCAACATGGCTTCACTCAGGGCAAATCATGCCTGACAATTATGGTGGCCTTCTATGACAGGGTTACAGTGCTGGTGGATAAGGGAAGAGCAATGGACATCATCTACCTGGAATTGTGCAAAGCATTTGACACTGTCCTTCATGACACCCTTGCCTCTAAATTGGAGAGACATGGATTTGATGGATGGACCACTCTGTGGATAAGGAATTGGCTGGATGGTCACACTCAAAGAGTTGCTGGCAATGGCTCAATGTCTGAGTGAAGACAAGTGGCATTCCTCAGGGGTCAGTATTGGGACCAGCACCATTTTAACATTCTTGTCAGTGACAGGGACAGTGGGATTGAGTGCATCCTCACCAAATTTGCTGTCCTGGGTTCAGTTGGGATAGAGTTAATTTTCACAGGAAGCCGGGAAGGGGCACAGCCAGGACAGCTGACCTGAACTAGCCAAGGAGCTATTCCATACCATGGGACATCATGCTCCGTATATAAATGGAGAGCAGACTGGGGCAGGCTGGCTCTCTCTCTCGGTGTGGGAAGTGGCAGAGTGTCGGGTTCCGAGTGGTGAGCAGTTGCACTGTGCATCACTCGTTCTGTATATTCTTTTATTAGTACCACTGCTGTTGTTGTAACTTCTCTCCTTGTGTTATCCCAGTAAACTGTCCTTATCTCAACCCATGAGGTTCCTTTTTTTGTTTATCCTTTCTGATTCTTCTCCCCATCCCACCAGAGTGGGGTGCGGCAGAGTGAGCAAGCAGCTGCATGATGCTTTGTTACTGGCTGGGCTTAAACCACGACATTTGCCAATGACACCAAGCTGTGTGGTGTGGACAACACACTGGAGGGAAGGGATGCCATCCAGAGGGACCTTGACAGGCTTGAGAGGTGGGCCCATGCAAACCTCATGAAGTTCAACAAGGCCAAATGCAAGGTCCTGCACATGGGTTGGGGCAATCCCAAGCACAAATACAGACTGGGAAGAGAATGGGTTCAGAGCAGCCCTGCGGAGAAGGACTTGCGGGTGTTTGTTGACAAGAAGTTCAACATGACCCAACAACGTGCACTCACAGCCCAGAAAGCCAACTGTATTCTGGGCTGCATCAAAAGAAGTGTGACCAGCAGGTCGAGGAAGGTGATTCTCCCCCTCTAATCTGCTGTCATGAGACCCCATCAGGAGTACTGCGTTTAGTTCTGGGGGCCCCAAAATAAGAAGGATATGGACCTGTTGGAGTGAGTCCAGAGGAGGGCCATGAAGATGACCAGAGGGCTGGAGCACCTCTCCTGTGAAGACAGGCTGAGAGACTCGGGGTTTTTCAGCCTGGAGAAGAGAAGGCCCCAGGTAGACCTGACCTTACAGCAGCCTTCCAGTGCCTAAAGGTGGCCTCCAAGAAAGCCGGAAAGGGACTTTTTACGAGGCCATGTAGTCATAGGACAAGGGGTAATGGCTTTAAACTGAAAGAGGGTAGATTTAGATTAGATGTAAGGAAGAAGTTCTTCACTGTGGGGATGGTGAGATGCTGGAGCGGGTTCTCCAGAGAAGCTGTGGATGCCCCATCCCTGGAAGTGTTCCAGGCCAGGTTGGATGGGGCTTTGAGCAACCTGGTCCAATGGAAGGTGTCTCTGCCCATGGCAGGGAGGTTGGAACTAGATGATCTTTAAGGTCCCTTCCAAGCCAAACCATTCTATGATTCTATGAACTGCTTACCCCAAGCATATATTGAATAGGTCATCTTCTGCTACAAATTTTCAAAATTTCAGTGAGTAAATTAGCAATTATCTAAACATTCAGCCCCAACTATTAATAAGGCATATTTCCCCTAAAAACACTGTTATCACATAATAGTTCTACATAACTTACATAACTTTACAGTCCTACAGCAGAAATGCCTTCAGATAAATCCTCTATGAAACCATAATACACCTACAATGCAAGTTTGTAACATAAATTAAGAAGTAAAAAATCTCAGACAATGACATTGTTTCAAACTACATTCTCTCAGAAGTAACATGAGAGAGGTCTCACTCATGAGAGCAATAATTTAGTATCACTTTCCCTCTCCTTCCCTTTGTAGAAGTACAGAAGGATTGAGATTGGAAGGGACTCCTGGAGGTGATCTAGTCCAGCCTCCTACTCAAAGCAGGGCTAAATTCAAAGTTTTATTCCATTCCATTCTCATTCTAGCCTTTCCTTATAAGCACCCATGACAGAATATGTTAACATTCAAGACAAAGGGAACCAGCAAATTTCAACCTGATGTTGGCTGTATCTGATTTATTATTCTTCTCTCTTCTTAGGGTGGATTTTTGTTTTGTGAGTTTGGGTATTTGGGTTTGGGGGTTTTTTGTAAACACAAAGCATTGAGGTCCTCTTTTTTTTTAGCAGCCAGAAGCAAACATGAATAACATGAATGTTAAATTAATACTTTATTCCCTGTACCCCTGTAACCAGCAGCCATCCCTAATTATAAATATAGGCCAGCTCCTAGTCTCCAGAGCAATCCCATTTGTAAATACACAAAATTGTGAATTGCATGAAAGTTCTGAAGCACTTCCTTGGAAACAGACTCCATAGAGCTGCCACTTGCAAGTTTGATGAGGCACTGTTTAGCAATTATTTTCTCATATATAGTTTTGATGATATGTAAAAAAAAGGGGAGGGGGAATGGATATATGGGTTGCTAGTTCCAAGTATGGTTAAGTACGCAACAGCGTGGTTCTATACTCTCCCCAATATTTTATCATATGCTGTTTATTTTGCCACTTCTTCCTAAGTTGTTTAATGGTTGTCAGTTCTGTTCTGTTTTTTTCAGCTTTGATATTGTCATGGTTTCAGCAGCCAGTAACAGAGCACCACACAGCTGCTTGCACAGTCCCGTCCCATCTGTGTCCCCCCGCCCCCCCGCCCCAGCCCTGGTGGGATGAGGAGAAAATAGAAAAAAAAGCTTGTGGGTCGAGACAGGGACATAGAACACCTTCCCCCCACCCCTCCCTCCTTCCCGGCTCAATTCCACACTCAGTTCTCTCTCCCTCCTCCACCGGCAGTGCAGGGGGATGGGGAATGGGGGTTGGGGTCAGTTCCTCACATGCTGTCTCTGCTGCTCCTTCCTCCTCAGGGGCAGGACTCCTCACTCCTCCCCTGCTCCAGTGTGGGGTCCCTCCTACGAGAGACAGTCCTTCACAAACTTCTCCAGCATGAGTCCTTCCCACGGGCTGCGGTTCTTCACAAACTGCTCCAGCGTGGGTCCTTTCTGCGGTCTGCAGTCCTTCAGGCACAGACTGCTCCAGCTTGGGCTTTCCCATGGAGTCACGGCCATCTTCGGGGGCCTCCGCTCCCCCACTCCCCTCCATGGGCTGGGGGGTGACAGCCTGCCGTCTCACCGTGGGCTCCAGGGGCATCCCCTCCTCCAGCGCACCTCCTCCCCTTCTTCTTCACTGACCTCGGGATCTGCAGAGGGGTTCCTCTCACATCCCAGTCTCCCGTTCCTCTCGCACCCCAGTCTCCCGTTCCTCTCGCACCCCAGTCTCCTCCCCCGCTGCAGGTTTCCCCTCTTAACTCTGTTCTCCCAGAGGCGCTGCCACTGTCACTGATGGCTCGGCCTGGGCCAGAGTCGGGTCCGACTTGGAGCCGGGGGAGCTTCCAGCGGCTTCTCACAGCAGCCACCCCTGCGGCCCCTACCCCGCTACCAACAGCCCGCCACAGAAACCCAATACAAATATGCACCCCCACTCTTCCAGTATGTACAAAAATGCCCTTGTCTTCATTAGCATTTCTGGACTCAAAAGGCAGTATGTTTTCTCCCTTCCAGAATTTTTTCAGCTCACAGAAGTCAGTAACTATCAGGCTTCATACATTCGTATCTAGTAACACAGCAGCCAAGTATTATAATTGCTACTCTAGCAAAGGCTTCAGTAGAGTAATTCTAAATTTATACCAGTGTAACTGAGACTACAATTTGCATTCTATTAACTGTAGCAAAGATTTTCAGAACAGCTTCCCAGTAAAAACTGAGTGACAGTGAAGAACGGAACACAATGTTAAACTCTATCTGCATATGAGCCCCTTGGTTCTCTTTACAGTACTCAAAGTAAGCACTTTCCTATTCCACTTTACATTTGATTTTCTTTTCCCCCAGAAGACAGTGAAATGAGTGGGTGTTTATTTGAAGGAAAAATCACTCTTCTTGCTCAGGGAAGGGCTTTGCTTCCATTAGGTACTCATCTGAAAGTCATGCTGCAAACACTTCTTCCATTCTAATCTTTACGTGGCATAAAGGACAGCATCTGAATTTACAAGGCCTCACTTTTTCTCCACACAACAGCTAAGGAGGAATCTGCATCATATGTAAACAACAGGAAGTAAGATTTGAAGTTAACTCTAAGCAACAGCAGGGAAAGTGATTATAAAGTGGTAGCAAATCATTAAAATTTAGCAGGGAAAGCTCCACGGACATATTGTCAGGCTCTTCTGCCACTGATTTCAACATTGCATCCCACTAGACTTCAGCTCCACACTGTACTCCACTTATTTGCTCTCTCTCCTCTTGTGGTGACTCCTCCCCTTCTGCCAACCACATTATATGCCATAACAACTATTCTATCCTCCATAGGAAACAATAACTGCAACATTAAAGGATTTTGAAACTGCTTACCTCAAAACTGGTTTGAAATTAAATATCATATTTCTGTAGAAGGGAGGTAAGCACATTTATTTTAAAGCATTGAATGTAGATAAAAATTCCCTTGATTTTCCCTAATGAAATTCAGTAACCTCCCTCACAAACATGATAAAAAGCTTTCAGTATGCTATGATGCCACAGTCCCACTCCTCCAAATATTCCTGAAGACTGCCAAGAAAAAAACAGGAATGTCAAAGGACACAGTCACAGACACAAAGCTGAAACAAGCAAAGAAAAAGAATCAAAACCTTAGGAGTCCATCCAGCTGTTCCTCCTACTGGCTGAGACCAAGACAAAAAAAGTTAATCAGATACTATTATTGCTTTTTAAAAATAATTGTTATCTCTTCTGGGTACAACAGAGCTTGATGTTCTGAAGGATACAGAGATTTCTGCATGAGTGCCTGGGGGAAGTCACCTTGACTACCCAGTGCAGTCTCCTTTCAAACAGCAGTGACTGGGATACCCAGCATAAAGCATATATTCCCCATGTTATCATATTTCAAGCACCACAGAACACTTATAATAAGCTAAGACCTATAGGAAAGAAAGAATCAAAGCTACCAGCACTGGAAGAAAGAGGGAGGCTGAAAGTATCACTACTATGTTTGAATCAGCAGTGGCAGAGATTGTTACATTAATTCTCGGAGGGACTGAGCTGTTCTTCAGAGGGGTCTCCCCCTCCATTGGCTCCAAGAGACGTGAAGCTACTACCTATGACAACTATGCTTTAATCGAAGTACTTCCATTAGGCAAGGTAAGTCTCCATTCTCTATTAAATATTCCTTAAATCTGCTTTAGCAACCACACCTAGACACCTGAACTTTAAAGTACCTTAAAGCACAAGAGGGAGAAGCAAAAACCCCCAGCAGGATTTGTGAGGCTAAACTGTCAGCCCTGCCCCAACTTCTGGTGGGATTCACAGGGGAGGCTGCTGCCCTGGCTATCATACCTGAGCTGAAATCCAGGATGCACAGTTCAGAGCCACCTGAAAGGGTCTGCCCAGAAGGAGTTTGGGAGAAGGAGGATGTGTGATCTCACTGTTGAGATTGCCAAGAGCCAGGGAAGCCCCAGAAGGCTGGAAAGCGGGGGTGGGGTGGGTGGGTGTAGGGGTCAGGGGAGTGGAATTCTTTCTTCCTCACAATCCTTCACTTGATTCCTAGATTCCTACAGGATCCCCACCCTTACCCTTCCCCCTACTCACAGCAACCAAATGCCCTGGCACTTGACCCTATCTCTGAACACATACACACGCCTGCTAGCAGACCACTCTTTTAGTCAATCTTCTCCCTAGTGTGTGTTAGAGGATTTTGGACACGAGTTTCATAGTAAGAACATGCCTAGCCCAAAGGTGCCTCATCTTGGTTATTTATTGTCAATATCAATTAAAAATATTAATACCTAACCAATGGAACCATGCAGTTTGCATTACATTAATCCCTTTAGCTACTATTTTTCAGAGTAATCATTTTTAGATCATATAAATAATCTATACTCTCCTGTAAAGATATTTCTCTTTACAGTTTCAATATGCACAATTCATTTTTACTCCACTTAGCTCAGAGTTTGTTTTTAGGAGATAGACTTGACTTCTGTCTTCCCAATTGTTTCCTTACATTATTTGGCTCAAGTGGTACTCATCAAGGTGTTTCAGTCCACCCTGCCCTTTCCTAGACATCTTTTAAAACAGAAGGTAAAATGGCAACATCACACTTGACATTTAAACTTCAGTCCCAATTGCTTCCAGCCATCCACAGATTCAGGGTAATGCCATAGTCTGACCCAATGGCTTGCAACAAAAATATAGGTGATTTATTTAAGCTGTAATTCTTTGTGTACATATGACATTTTCAGAAAAGCCCAGTAAGTATGAAAAGAGAGAAAGCAAATGTCCAAATACATGGTCATTATGTTGATTTTGTTTAGTGTCTCTTCAATGCCAGGCTGGCTGTGCGCTAATTCAGCTCATGGTCAGCATAATACTATGCTTCCAAGAGGTAAAAGCACCACACTTCAGAAGTTACTTACTGTCCAGCCTGAGCAAAGTTGATTGCTTTATTTAGTAGATTTGTATTGTAATGAAATCTTGCTGAATATTTTCAAAAGGCAGGTTAGTGCCTTTAGACATACATTAAAAAAATCCTCAAAGTATCTATGTACCTTAGAAACCTAAATAAAAATTCCATTAGAATTATTAGGATTTAGGAATCTAACCTGTTTAGATACTTCAAAAAATCCTAATGGAAACCTAATTGCAACATTAAGCATGTAAGTATTTTTTTTTTAAATATCCAATACTAAGTGATGTTCATCAAGAAAAAACAAGAAACAACATCAAAGTACAGCCTGTTACTACTTTCAAAACCATAAAATAAAGTCACCTAATAGTGCAAATCCCCTGTGTAAACAGTTACAATCCTAAATCTTATTCTACCAGAGCGTTTGACTCTCCACTCCAATTTTACCTTTGTGCTCGGATAACTTGTCTAAGAAGCAGGCATTACTGTTCTGCTTTTTTCTCATCCTATGCTGTCCTTATCAAGTTGAGAAGCTTTTCATGGCAAGGTCTGTCTGTGTATTCACACAGGATTTCCCAGTTTATTTGGGCATATCTGCCCTATTAAAACAACAGTAAAATATTTGACATGAGCTTCTTAACAGTAACTGGATTACAGTGGGTTATTATTCACACAGGTAAAACGCTATGTACCTTCAGAAAGAATAATGTCCTACTCTAGCAGTTATCATCGGGAGGTTCAGGAAATACTTGAATTTGGTATCTATGCTTATATACAGAATGAAATACCTACATTCATATACAGACATCACAGGCTGAGTCACCACTGCCTGGTGTTGGCTTCTGAAAGGGAAGAGACACTTGGGCATGTCAGAGGTTTTATGTAAGGAATTACAATATCGATAGGAAGCTCAGAAGCAAATCTTCTTTGACATAAACTTGGAGATATAACAATTTAGTGTATAGCCTCAACTGCATTCTCAGTGTCAGTACTTTGCCAAGAAAGGAAGATATAACAGTCTTCTGTTGAAGCCATTTGCAGCTGTGTATCAAGTAAGATTTGTCTACGCTGAATTAATGCACAAACATGGATGGCCACACTAAGACCAAAATAGAGAAGGTCCAGGCCCAGTGTCCACTATTTACCCCAATCTCTGCACACGATTTCTTCCTACACATTTATAGTGTCTCTTCTACACGCTGACCACTAATTTATTTTCACAGAATTGTAGAGAGGTTAAAGTTGGAATGCACCTCTTGTCTAGTCCACCCACCCTCTTCAGGGCAGGGTCACATACAGCAGGTTGCCCAGGACTGGCCAGTCTGGTTTTGAGTATCTCCAAGGATGGAAACTCCACATACCCCTCTGAGCAACCTGTTCCAGTGATCAATTGTCATTATAGTTAATAAATAAATAAATAAAATTTTATGTTTTAAGTAGAATTTCATGGTTTACAGTTTCTGGCTATTTACTCTTGCCCTTTCACTGGATACCACTGAAATAAGCCTAGCCAAATTTTCTTCCCTCTTTCCCATCAGGTATTTATACACATTGATACGATGCCTCCTGGGCCTTCTCTTCTCCAGGCTACTCAATCCCAGAACTTGCACTTTAAAATTCCAACTCCTGATCACCTCCAACTACCTAGAGAAATGTGCTGGTGCAGAAACTGCTTTAAAAAAAAAAAAAAAGCCTTTACAGGGTGAAATTCAAGGTTGAAATTCAAACCTGCTCTTGGTTATCTGACTGGCAAAAGCATGAATGTTTGCAGTGCAGGCACTCTTGTGTTAGAAGCTACACCTTGCAACAGTGAAAATGATACTGTATCATGTCCCTTGAGAGCAGTGATAAAGTGTACCAAGTTGATTACAGGTTAAAGGCATATTGAATGCAAAAAAAGACAAAAAAATGGAGGAAGATTTCCTTTAACGAAGACACATTAAGATCAACTCAAGGAAAGAAACAAATGAAATCAAGCATGACTTAGTAGGAATGAGAAAGATAATACAGAGATGATTCTGTAGCAGGAGTTGTAGTTCAATAAATTGAACTTCAAAGAATTATTAAAAGACCAAGAATACTGAATGTACACTCGAAGAATATTGCAGCTAAAGACAGAACCTTCAAATTATGCAGAAACCAGACAAAATAAATAAATAAATAAATAAATAAATAAATAAAAGACAACAGATTAAAAATTATTGCAGATAGTTACAGGTCAATACAGCTGAGCAGACACCATAAAGCTGCCTGTATTGTCTGGAAGAATTATCTTTCCAACAGCATAAGCTAGACAGCACTTAGTTCTGCAGAGAAATAAAAAAGCATGCCAAGGGCACTTCTACCTCTTTGCTGCCTGCAAGGATTTCTTCAAAAGGTTGTAAACAACCTCCTCACAGGACATCTGTTACTGGTGGTAAGTGGCCCACCCAGATCATCCTCAAAGCTGAGGAAACAATTGTTAACCTCACACCTTCAAGCTCCAACTTCAATGGGTTAGTTAGCAGGCTGAATAGCATGGTAGACTTTAAACCGCCTCCCTTCATTCTGAATTAGATATGAATAATCCCTTTCATTCTAAACTCCTGCTCCTGTAGGAGGATGTAGTGAGGTTCACAACTTCCTCCCTTTGCATCACAACATGCATTAATAAACGTATTAGTTGTGTCCATACACTAACTCCTTGTAGCTTGTAACTCTTCTTAGCCTATTCCTAGATGTAGGACAGCCCAGTCTTCCAAGAAACTCAGTTCTGAAAACTTATTTTGACGTTTGTTTACCAGGTAAACTTTGCATAATTTGTCAGCGTACTAGAGAAGAGCTGCAGCACAATCCCTGTAACCGTTACTGGCCTCCATTTACTAACATCCACCAACAGTTCATGGTCCAGGATTTACAGAATGAGAACAGGATGGGTTTCTTTAATATTATCTGGAACCTACCTCTCCTATGGTTAACCAGCCACAAGATGATCAGCCCTGCCAGGAACTCCCTCCCAAGGATCCACCTTACAAATGCCTCAAACCAAATCCACCTAGATTTGGCTGAGCAACTTCTCATTTCTGTCATGTTCTTGATATAACTTCAGCCTGTATTAGATTGTCAAATGCAGTGCTACCTGCATTTGCCATCCTTTCACAATAGCAAAAGAGGGGGACCAGTTACCTGGTTTCCCCTACCAGTCTCAGACCCATTGTGGGATTCCACTCTACCGCTGTTCAGTATTATCCAGGAAAACCAAAGTAAGCTTTGGTAATGGAATCACAGGAACACTCCTCCCTTAACAATTACTTGCTCTGTCTAGGGATTTGTTATGTTTTGCTTTATGGTAATGGGCTTTCTTGCTTTTGGTGGGAATGACACTCTGTTGGAAGACGGAGAATGTGAAAAAAACCCCAACAAACCCTGTCTCGCATCTGCTGTTCCCTGGTCCCAGACACAAAGGACTTCTATCAGATGTTAAGTGCATTTCCAATTTACAGTTTTTAGGATCCTTAACTTGTATTTCTTGAAGGTCTTGTCTCAGTGGGGTTCTGGTACACTACTAGAATATAATGTATGCAGAATCACATACTGTTTGCAACCAGTCTGGTTTTACTTCGTGGTCTTCCTTTTCACCTTGTTGATGTTCCATTTACTTGGACACTTCTACCTATTTGATAAGTCCATTTACTTTGACACTTCTACCCACTTGGTAAGTTTCTTCCTCCATGAAAAAGTAGTTTTTGTGTAACCTCTTCTGCAAGCTTTCTAGGGGCTATGTTTATTAGACTCAGTTTTGAACCACAGGACTTTATTCTTTTGTACCAGATGAGAATTCGTGCTAACTCAAAGCAATCTTCCCACGTCTCTTACTCTGGTGCACTTTGGTTATACTACTGGTCGAGGACGGTGCATTTTAGCCTAAGATGCACTAGAAAGCTGCTTTCATTGCTTCCATCAGAGATACACTGCCAGTATGTGTGGTCTCTACAGTCCCAGTAGGCCAAGTTGTCAGTAGACTCTCTCACCAACAGCTGACTTGAAGAATTGCTCTTGCCTCAGGAAAACCCCCTCAGTGGAGCTCCAGAACAAGGAAGCCATCTGCTTCCGAGACAAAAGGAGCAGGTGTCTTCTCCAATGACAGAAAACCTGACTACAGAAGAGATATTAGGAAAGACTTCTCCATGACCAAGCAGACACTGTAAGTGTTGAAGCTATTTCTCCTGTCTGAAATGAAACAGACCTACCTACCCCAACAACTTGGTGCAACGTGACCCTATATAGATATAAGAAAGTTTCAGAGTCTTCCCATCTCCTCCTTTCTGCTTTCGTTTTGGGAAAGGCTGCTTAGGCAGTTCCATTAATTTCATGGATCAGTCATTCACTTGAAGGTGATACAAGTTTTAAGCAAAATAGTTCAGTACTAGAGAAAATACTTGCCTCATTAAGTAAAACCAAGCCTTATTTTTAGATTCCCCCTTACATTCCCTTGTGATATTCTCCAATAGGCCTAAGCAGAAATTAATACAGGAAAAAGGATCCAAACTTGGAATTTTCCATCCTGTATTCTTTGAATCGCCTTTGTTTCTTTTAAACAGCAGACACAACAAAATAGAATACTGAAGAATGATGCTCCCATGAGACTTAAAGGAGTAGAATCACGGGAGGTTTCTGCTGAGCAAACCTCGAGAATATGAATGCTGCAGCTTCTAAGCTTTCTACTTTCAAACATTTAATAGCTATACAATCTTTTAATTAAAAAAAAATTCTTTTGACTTTACTGTTATAATGCAGCATTAAACACCCTGAACAGATGAGTACAAGATGAAAGATTGCTGTAGAAGACTGCATACATTATGATGTCTCAACTTTGCCAGTCAGTAACAAAAAAGCAGAACAATGCCCATTACACTTTTTCCTTAGTAGAAGGTAAAACAGTACCACCCACTGCTTTTCCAGGGTATCCCCTTGCCTTTTGAGACAGCTGCAGAATGCTGAAGTTGGTACTTTGCAATTACAAAATAGCTAGCTCATGCTAAGCCTTCCTTCCTCCCTCACTCCCACACTAGGTTCTTCTACCAGGTTACACATCTACAGTGGTACTTCAGTCACTAGTAAAGCTGCACAAAGGAAAAAAGTCCTTTGAGCTTGCTTTACTACAGCTGAATCCTCAGGATAGACAAGGGCTGAATCACAGAAAAATGAGTGTTTTTTTACCCTGGGAGCAGGAGTTTCTTTGACTTTATACGTCAGCTTTCCAGAGCCACTACTTGTATGCAACTCACACAGTTTCAAGCTGAAGGCAATACCATATTGTACCAACTGTAAAGATTGTCTGCAGGGTCAGAATACCCAACTGTTGTTTTGTGGGTTTTTTTTTTTAATACCCTTCCATTCATTTTGCATCATCCCTTTAACACACCAGAAAACAATTATCACTCACTCACTTTTAAGCTAGGTCACAGGTCATTCTCTATAATCAACACGCCTACCCAACAGTTTATCTTCTATTCCTACATGGAACATTCATTTAATCCAAGGATCAGCAGTGATCAGAACTAGTAATACTCAAGCATCACTAAGACAAAAGGAGCACTTACAGACTTTTTGCTTCTGTTAAAAAGAAACAAGTGCTTATGCATATCTTGCTTATCCAGACTATCCTATGCTGGTGGAGCAAGTGGCAACTATAGTTTGTTCCAACATAGCAAAGTACCAATCAGCTAAGATTCTACAACCACCTCATCTTTCATTAGCAAAATACTCTGTAAGCCAGTTTACAACAGGAAGCAGGATCCCCAATTGGTCAGGCTGAAGAATGTGCAGGCAAGTATTTCAACAACAGTCATGTATGATTCCGTAGTCTCTCTTTAAAAACAAACTACTTGACTCTTAAGACGAGCCCTGGAAAATTCCAAAAAGGTCAGTTGCAGGGTACAGAACTTCATAAAATTCTAGGCATGTTTAATTACCTCAAACCCAGATATACTTTGTTGATAACTAAACATTCCTAAGCAGTCCTTACATCTTGTATCTTATTAATCAGAGATCCTGTTGGCCGTAAGACATCCCAGTATCAGCAATGAAAACATCACAATGTCTACAGCTGAAATCAAAGTCCAAAGCTGAAGAGAAAACTGTAGACTCCAAACGGATTTTAGAGGTCTCTCTGTTCCTGAAGTGACAGCTTAAAAACATGTATGCATGTTCATAATAGAATCTTTGGAAGCAAGTTTCATTATGTTTATACTACTGCTCAGTAACTGTCTAAAAATTTCCCTTACTATGTAACCAAATTGCCAACCATTCACTTTTAAGAAACACTTTTTCTTCTGAGCTCACTTTCTCTTTAGAATGAGTAAGCATTTAAGACAATCAATTTCTTCTCAGGCACAAAATCAGAAATTTTTCACTGGTCCTGAACATCAAGACAGCAGTTACCTAGCAACATAACCAGATGGTCATATTATTTCATACTTTGCTGTTGACAGTTCAACAGAGAGCTACATATCTGCTAAAAGAAAGTATTCACATGACTCTGAGTTAGTGGAATACACTTCTAACAGTAAATATACAAAAGACATTAAGTAATTCTAGACATTTATTTTTCAGTGTACAGTGTCATACATTTAACATACAGAAATAAGGCCCAAATATCGTAAAATATGTATATAGTGTTTGCTAGACAAATACTTTACTAAGAACAAGGCATATTCCAGCCCGTACTTCATGGAGTTACAATGAAGTCCAGGCACATAACAGGAAGACTTTATTTTTAAATGATTTACAACTCTTTTGGTCTGTTTAACAGAAAATTAACCAACTGAAGCAGAACTTCATCATTAAAGCCTTTCACACTACCATTTTCCACAACATCATACAATGGCTTACTATCTGTACCCCAACAGATATTCTTCCGAGGGTTATTTTGAATAGTTTCTACAGTTAGTGCTAAAGTATTTAGCTGGTAACAAAAGAAAGCAAAGTATTTTCCATCAGTCACTACTGCTTGTGATACAAAAGGACGGGTCACATCTGCTTCATTCCAGAATCCTGCAAAATAAAGAAACAACACTAGTTACACAGGACTTGAAATTCCTATCAGCACACACATCTAAACCCCAATCCTGAAATGCAGAACAACATTGGGAATTGCAGCAGCCACTTAGTAGGGGAAAAATTGCTGTCTGCTTTAGCAACACAAGCATTCTTCATACAGACTAACTAAAATGCACCCACCAATTAAGGATATTTCCAAGATCAGGGGACACAGTGACATATTTGCATTTAGTACACGGTTTCCTACTGCTGACTGATGCAAACCCTGCCCCGATCAGCCAAGTGACTTTTCGAAATTACGTAAGTTACTAACACATCCAAGTTGTGCAAGTGATCTGAGGGGAAATGTCTTTCGGCAATTCCACTCTTCTCACAGGGCAGTGAACGTTTGTTTCATGACAGAGGCATGCATGTGTATGCATGAGCATAACTGACTATAGCAACCAGCCAGAGAACACCAAGCACGCTATATCAATAAGTATTAATGCTTCAAACAAGCCCTGCTGAGCATTAATAGTTTTTAAAAATTTTTCTTTACATATTTATGCATGTGTCCTAGCACACACAGTAATATTCTTAAAAGATATTTGGTATCATGTGCAATGAACACTGCTAGAAACTGTTACAGAACAAAGAAAAAACTTTATAGATTTGAATCATGCTGTCCTTATAACTCATAATGTGCTTACAACTGTAACTAGCTTTGAAGCCAAAACTTGGCTTCAATGTTTTATGTTCACAAAGCAAGCCAAGCTTTCTAACATTTCATTACATAAAAAATTTGATGCAAAGCCAGCAATACACATCATAGTCAAAGGATTTTCTTTCACGTGTTGTTTCACAAGTGAAACTACAAACCAGGTATCTTCTAGTAACACAAGATAACAATTATATTTACACAAATAAGCAAAGACTGATATCATGTGTCTATCCATCCAGGTCTTCTGGGATTTTTAGACAAACACAGGCATAAAATCCTAAAGTAAGGCTGCTGACATTTTGCTTTCACTGACTGTAATTTCATAGAATGGACATTTCTGAAACAAAGGGCTAAGCAACATACTTGTTTCAGAAAAAAAAAAATTAAAAAAACCCAAACTGTTCAGTATCTACCACCTTTCCCTATAACAAATGTGGAGTGAGCAAGTGAATGCAGGATTGAGGGTTTTGCACAGGCTTAGCTTTATATGTGAAAAAGTATTTTTCTGCATAATTAATTCTCCCTAAGTGAAAGTACCAAAAGTCTTAACTAACTCCCTTGCACAAGGTCTGCTTCATTCATTGGTTCAATTAAATTTTCAAAGACTCCCTTAAAGGATGGTCTTCAGAAGAAAAACCATGAGAAAAAGGTGGCAGGGACAAAATGTTAGAGAACTTTACAGTAGGCATTCATCATGAGGAAGAATTTATCAAGTTGACTCTCTCACCTTGATACATTGCTTGTGCTGCTGTCCAGGCAAAGAGACTTGCAATACCATTAGCTCGATAAACAACTTCAATCTGATCCTCAAGATTTGCTCTTATAAACCTCTGCCGGTTTAGCTTATCAGGAATAAGATGAAACTGGGTGTGTCCATAACAGCATGGATCTGCTACCTTTGATCCTGTGTTCCCCAAAAAGAAAAAAATTAAGAGCATTCTCTGACTGACTCTTAATTACACATACAAACACAACATTACTATCAGACTCCAAACAACAGAAGGTTAAAACCTCTATTGTAGGTCTGTATAAATGTTGAGATTCTTCCATTTCTGGGTGAGACTGGAGGTCTTGCCCAGCTCTAAAAGGCAAGAGTTCACTACTAAAATGGCTCTGAGGAGATGTATCAAAATTCAAAGTCAGTTTTCTGCCGATTTTCTATTCAACCCAACTCCTTCAAGTGAATCTGGACACAGACTACTATATGCATAGGACAATGCTACTCCCCAATGCCTCACCGACATGGACTCTCAACAGAGATTTAAATACTATATATATTTATACAGTATAGTTATATATAAAAATATTCAAATATTTTTCCTGTTGATGAGAGAGGAAAGGTCAGAGGGGTGGTGAAAAAGGGTGGTGAAAAAGGTCAGAGGGGTGGTGGGGTTTTTTTTGTTGTTTTGGGTTTTTACGCAAAAAAAGTAGTTAACATTTCATGACTAGAAAGTCTTACCTATAAATACCTTGTTTTCATACTGCTTTTTGAACAACGGCAGTTTGGATGGTTTGTGATCAATAACTGGAACATCTCCAAGATCTGACTCCAGCGGTACAATCTTGAAGGAAGTAGAAGAAAAGCCATTGACCTAAGTCATGTTTCTGACATCAAGCCTCACATAAAATGCCACTTTCTGGTCAGACAGCAGAGGGTGCAAGTCTAGCTTACATACACCATATATATATGACTTTAACTGAAATTAATTTTTTGCAACACAATTTCTTGTCTTGTGATGAGTGCTAGTATGTGCATCTTATATCGATGTCTGAATTTTGTGCAATACACAAAAAACACTGTGTGAAATGGAACTAAAAAAGCTGCCAATCGGTACTATCTTCAAAACCAGAATCTGCTTCTGTAGAAGACAAGCAAAAACAGTCAATAAACTAACTTGAACCAGCAGAGTGAGTTTACAGGTATTCAGTGTTTAGTACGATGTAACATTTTTGACTGCCTAGACAGTTCTTCCAAAATGCCAAGGTTTTTAACATCTGATGGTACTAACCTAAGCAAATTGTACAACTAAGTTAGCAAGAAATGTTCAGCATTACAGAAAGTGGAGCACAGTTTTCTGGTTTTGGTGGAAACTGGTCAACAGAAAACTTCAGAGGCTACAAAATTACCTTTGTATAAACCTGGAAGAAAAAGATTAGAATATTAAATCAGCTTCCACAAAACTGAACATTCAAGAAAACAACTGTTAAGCAGTACTAACAGGTAACAGAGCTCACAGATTGTATGTGCTCTATCTTACTCCACTTTTTTCTTCTGTTTCTCTCATCTTATCTTCTACTGAGGACAGAATGTTTCACACCACATTTCTTATTCTTGCTTCCACTTACAAGCATTAAATAAGTTAAAAACTCCATTTAATTAAGTGTAACAACATGCATTTTATCTAAAGCACAAAGATGACCAACTTGAAGTTCAGAAGAGTGTCTCAAGATCTACAAAGCATTTACACCACAACAAGGTAGTAAGGGCATTAAGACTTGAAAACTGCACAAATGTTTTACATGCCTGATCAAGCAGTTCCTCCATATACTACCTATTGCATGGTTTCAGTGGCTGTCAGAAACATGAGTGAAAATGCACACGATTAACTTGCTGTTGAAAATATCCACACCTCTGGAAGTTGCTTTGGTACACGGATCTGGAGGTGCGGCTTATCATCTATCTGAAATCGCACAGGATCAACTCTACCCTTTCGATGTCCATGAACAACAACTTCCTCACCATGATGCCAGTAATAGTGAACATCAGGTTTTAGATCTGAAACAGAAGAGAGGATTAGAGAGAAATAGAGATCGCCCCTTTGCATTTAAAACCCTCCCAATTCTTGTTGTGTAGCTGCAGTAAAACGGAAAAATCAAAGTCCACTCGCACCACATGGGACTATGGAGACGAGATTAATTACTAGCAACGGTCTGAACAACTCCGCTACACCAGCGACGCTCCTGCCGTGTTCACAGACCAGGCCCACCACCCAAGGGCTCCCACTCCCTCTCCCACCCATCCCCATTCCACACCAAGGGAGGAGGCAGCCAGCAGTGGGTTGCGACCGCACAGGGAAGCGGCGAGAGTGGAGACGAGCTGCGTAAGGAATGGGCCGGGCGTGTGATCCTGATCGCGGTAGAGGAACGGTCGCTTCTTGTTCTGGTAGAAGCTCTCCTGCAGGAGGGCATCGCAGGCAAGCGACCGCAGCTCGCCCATATCCACGCACGGCGCCTCTCCCGCCGCGGGCTCTGGGGTTTTCGCAGCCGCCGGTGCCGCCGTTCCCGGCTCCGGGGCTTTGGCGGCCTCGGGTGCCACTGCCGCCGCGGGCTCCGGGGCTTTGGCGGCCTCCGGCGCCACCACTCCCGGGGCCTTCACGGCTGCCGGCGCCGCTCTCGGGGGGAGCCCCGGCAGGAAGACGGTCTTGGTGAAGCTCCGGTACCAGCGGTCGGCGTTGAGGGCGAAGGTCTGCGGGTAAACCATGTACTTGGGCCGCTGCCGCAGCCCGTAGAGCCGCAGCTTCTCCTCGACCGAGGCCGCCGCGTGCACCCGCTGGTGGAAATGCTCCAGGCGCCGCCGCTTGGCCGCTTTGCTCTTCGCCGTCGCGGAAGCCACTACGGGCGGGTAGAGCGAGTCGGCAGGCTGCGGGGGGGCAGCAGACTCCGTCTGCGAGAACCAGCACCGGCCCTGCCACAGCAGCCGCCGCCCCCTGGACGCCGCCATTTCGCAGGGCTGCAAGGCAGCGGAAGGGCTGCCGTCAGCAACTGGAAAACCCGATTGGTCACTGAGAACCACGTGAAGGAGCCAACCTTCCAATCGACAGGCTTCTCTGGGAGAGAGAGTGCTGCCGGGACAGCAAGGCGCGGTCCTCTGGGGGAATAGTGTCACTGGACGGCCCCGCTCTCCCCTGCAGCGCGGCGCAGCTTCTGCGCATGCGTTACAGGTGCCTCACCTCCTCTGCGGGGACGAGAACTACAGCTCCCAGGATGCACAGCGGCAGGCGGCCCGGAAGTGCCGCGCCTCACGATGGCTTTCTGTCGCCGTGCCCTGCCCGGCCCTGCGAATGGCGCAGCTCCGTGAAGGGGCGGCTTGACCCGGCCCGGCCCGGCCCCGGCCCGGCCCGGCCCCGGCCCGGCCCGGCCCCGGCCCGGCCCGGCCCCGGCCCTGGCCCTGGCCCTGCTCTTGCTCCCCGGCCCCAGTCCACACGTCAGAGGGAGGCCCAGATCTCAAACGGAATGGTTGTGTTGCACAGCCAAGGAGCCCTTACCTGCTTTCCTTCGATAAGACGGCATTTTTGAACCAATTCTCTACGTGAGCGTTTTCAGGACATAATTACAGACACGCACACACCCCGCCCCACCCCCGCTGGTTTGAAAGACCGCCCACTCAATCTAAGTGACAGGCATAAATCCTCTCTAAAATAAAATAGGTTGAACCCTTTCCTGTACCGAACCCCTACTAAGGACAAAGGATTTTGTACAAACCAAGAACTGTAGCAGAAAGATGAGATAATTTATTGACAAAATGTGGAAATTTGAACATGCATGACTCGGCCCAGGGCATGAGGAGCACAAGCCAGTCTGATTGCACGCATCTGTTAACGTAACTCCGTTATACTGTGGGAAAGACTCCTTTTTACAGGGTAGTGGGTACACACAGCACTGCGTGTAAACTAACAGCTTGCTGGAAACTGTAAAACCTATGAAGCTGGCTTTAATAAAGAAATTCAACTCTGCTAAAATATGATCTGTTATGGTGTTTGTTTATGAAAGTGGAAATAAGCTAAAACTGGCATACTGACATTGCAAGAAGTGCTACAGTGAGTGCATTTTTATGTTTGAGATACCTGGAAAAGTTGAGGGTATTTGGTGGACAGATGAAGCTTACTATTTATTAAAAGTTTTCTTCTTTCATTTTTTTTTTAAACTTGATCACTCGCAGTATTCTTGGGAGATGGGGTTTTTTCTGTATTTCCATGACATTTCTGTGTTGTCTGAACTGTCTGAAACGTTCAGACTGACCAGGGGTGGGAGAGGAAATTATGAGTGGAATTGGGACAGGAGACACATTATATACATCCCAGATAATCTGCTCCCTTTCATTAACTTCAGCTTAGCTTTCTGCTGAATTGATGTTCAGAGCTACAATGGTATTTGGAGCAATTTTTGGAATACATGTCGAAGGTTGAAACCCCATGTTCGGGCTGACGTTTTCAAGGAACATAGAATATAAAACCATTGTCTTCTTTAAGAGGAAATAAAATAGAGATTAAAATAGTCCTAATGCATAGGTAAACAAAAGCTGCCCTTTAGTTAAGATTCACAGGGTATTGTATAAAAGATAGATTTAAATGTTAAGTTGCAACTCAGTTAAGTAGTGAGTATTTAAACTTTGGATGTTTGAATCCAGCCACTCTCTTCACCAGGATGAAAAGACAAGGCCTTAGATCAGATGACTGACCATTTAAGGAGCAACCTCCCTCCTTTTCCTTATCCCACATAGTACAGCCTCCCAGTGCATCTGGAAGCCTGTTTTTCCTTTGATTGACAAAGGGCACTGGCCAAATGTGCTCAAGGTAAAGCTATTGAATCTCTTCCCTTGTGTTCACAGCCAGCAATGTCATAAACTTACAGAAACATTATGGAAAATTACCATTATTCTTCTTGGGCATTTTGCTGCCTCATCTCCTGTTTCAAAATTTGTTTCCTCTGGTAGTTAGGAATATTCTTCTAATTTCATGCTTAAATGTATTCATGGTCAATTTATACCTGCTTGTTGTTGTGCCAACATTGTCCTTTAGTTTAATTAGCTTAGCTTCCTCTCTAATGTTTGCCTTCTAAAATATTGATGGAGACCAGTCATATCACCTCTCAGTCCTCATTGACAGAGACTAAACAAGCTCTTCTCATGCAGACAGGTCTCCATTTCCTTGATCATCTTAACAGCCCTTTCTTGCATTTCCTCCAGTTTTGCATTTGTCTCAGGGATATGTGACCAGACTGTACCCATTATTTCATACAAGGGACTGTATTACATACACCAGGATTACTAACATTTTACCACTGTTAAAAACCTTTTTCATTATGTTGTCAAACCAGAATTGTCTGCCTTGTGAATGTACAACACTGTGAACACTTTTGCATAGGGTATTTTGAACCCTTTTGCGTAGGATATTTTAAACCCTCAAGAAGTTCAATACAGAAACTGAATATAAGTGATGAAGTAAGTGAATGTTTAAAGGATCATTTTTATTTTCCCTACTTTATTCAAAGTCTTTAAATGTTTCTTGCAGGCTGATACTGACTATAACATTACATAAGAGGTGTCAGGAACCAGTGCTATGCTTTAATCTACACTTAAAATCCCTGAACTATCTACTGATATCCTGGTCACAGTTCAATTTTATTTGCTTGGTGTACATTGTAGTATCATTCATCTTGATGTAAGAGGTGCAAGGACTTGGATAAAAGATAGACAGTCTGGTTGCCAATAGACAGTCTAGTTAAAGGTACTGGCATGCTTTGCTGACAGTTCCATCGTAAGCTTTTGGTAAAAATGTATTATCCAGCCATAGATGTCTCAGTTGGAAAAATCAAACTGACAGTTCAAAAAAGATCAATTTTCCTTCTTTACTGAGATAATCCACAGTATCCAAATTATCCAAAATCTATAAACCCAGAGCATCTTTATGTTGGTTAAATGAAGGCTTAAAAAGAGCCTGGATTAGAAAACTCATACACTGCCTAAAATGTTCAATACAAATGCTAAAGAGAATGCCATAGCCTCAAAATAAATCTAGAATTGAAACTAGAAAAACCCCTGCATCTTAGTTCCAACATGAAGGTCATTGGAGAGGGTTAGTTTGAAGCCCAAAAGTAGTTCAGAAACTAGTGTACTTCACCTTATTGAACCTACTCTATGGGAAGGAATGACATAGAAATTACTCTGCCTCTGAAACTGAGACAAAGTACGTTAAATGTACTCATTCAGAGATGAGATTGCATAGACATTAATTACTGGGCAGGGTTGGTATTTCCTATATACAAGTGTAGAAGCTGCTTAAGTGCACACAATTCTTCAGTAACACTCACCAGAAGTGCAGGCACAGCCCAAATGGGATCACAGGGATCACATAATGATGGCATATCCTATCCAAGGCTGAGAAGGAGGTGTGAGGTCTGAGTCTGCTTCGCCTGGCCATGGCGGGATTGCTCTGTGTCCCATAGGAGTCACTGCTGGATCTCCAGCCTCTGGGAAAGGATTCAGCCCTCGCACCTGCTAAGCTGTTTCTTCCATACCTGTGTCTTGGTGGTGGCACCATGCACCTTATCTGTCTCTTATTTTAGAAGGCAGACGAAGGAGGTAACGGTGAGATTGAAGCCCTTCAAATTAGGAAACTTCAAAAGGGAGCCACAAGCTAAGCATGGGTTTTGTTGTAGGCCGAGTAACAAAAGATACTGTAGTCATAGAGCAGTGATGGCAGACCCTTGGCACATCTGAGGGCATGCTGAGAACTGATGATGTTTCATTCCAGTTCTCTTAGAAAGGCAGTCCAAAGGTACGCCAGAAAACAGGCTAGAAATCAGTTCTGGAAAGTCCATAGTGAAAAGAGTCTCTAGAGGTGTGAAAAACAAAGTTGCTAATGAATACCAAGTATTCCTTATGTAATAGTATCTCAAGAACTCAGAGGAAGACTGAAGCTCCATTGTACTAAACATCACATCCTACGCCTGCATAATAAATAAAGTGGTTCTTCATTTTGTAATGTACTTCTCAGTGTGTTGAAGAGAGGACCAACACTCTACTCTCAGCTTAGTGGTGAAAGGCAGACAACATGCCTTTCAAATTATTCTTCTAACCAATTCAGTTTTATTTTAAAATTTCTGCAGAAGCTACAGAGTCAGCCAATGTCTCTCTTAATCTGGGGACAGATTTTAGATGAGGCATATCCCTTCTTCTTGGTCCTCATCTTGGAGGATGAGAACCAGATTTCAACCAAACAGGAATATCTCCAGATTTAAATGTTTAATTCCCTACCAGGCCATATGTTATGTTTGTGACTCAGGGCTAGGTCCAGGAAAGAATTTTAGTGTGGACTCTGCCTCACCCTCTCCTGCCTGCCTAAATGTCTGACTAGTAATGGAACTTGCCTTTTTATTGCCAAAGTTAATAGACTAACCTAAAGTATATGGGGTATTTCAAAACTGGAAGGAATAGATCTCTCCAGAAGATCTTTTCACCCTCTTATTGGCCCAGCTCTCTTTAGAAGTAATTTTAAAAGTTTAAATGTTCATTAGTTTTCAGAGCAAGCTTGATATTGGGTATTCACTGGAGAAAAAGACAATGTCATATTCATACTATAGTGTCTCTCTCTGGCTAAAGAGAGGGTGTCATCTTATTCCCACCTGTTTCATATGAGATTTCTATGTTTACAGATTTTTTTGGTTTATGTACGATTTACAGCATTTGCCAGCTTAGGTAACAGAAGAGGGACTGCATGCTCCATGTAAAATTCCACATACTGCAATAGACACAATATTAACTGTTGAAAAGATGTTCATTATTTTATAACTTATGTCCTTAGCTTATTTTAAAACAGATTATATGTAACAACAACAGCTGCCAGTTGATAATTTAAAGCAACTCATAGCATAGATATATGCAGTAGGGAAAAGCCATTATCATCTTTACTAATTGAAATCTGTGGACAAAGGCATGTTTCTTATAAGATTTCCAAATATCTTTATAGGAATATAAAATGTATATGGCAGGCTGAAGTCTTCCACTGTGCGTACTTCAAAATTAAAGTGCTTCTAGAACTACATAGCACTCCAAACAGCACCAGTTAGAATTAAGTTTGCATTATGTTTCAACTGCTATTTTAGCTTACTTTCTGAGACAAATTCCTTTGGAGCTAAAATTGCCTGTGTTCATCTATAGATCAAAGATCCCTACCCCCACCCCCCATTTAAAGCAAAATCAAAGCACCTTTGTTACAGGACTATAAAAATGGGGGGGGGGGGGGGGAAGATGTGTTTCTGACCAAAGCTTCCCTTTAATTAGCAAAAAATGTTAGAAGAATTAACTTCAAAGTTGGACCACTTTCTGGTTCTCATGTGAGAGCTGAGAGTCCAGATGAATTTAATGAAAGCCCCCCACATCGTTTCAAAGTAAGGAACCCTCCAACTGGGAATTCAAAAGATGCACAGGTACATTCTACCTTCTGTGGCTTTAGATGCCATTACAGCAGGGCAGCTGTAAATGGTGATGACATTTAAGACCACTCTGGCTTCATAGTGCCATAAAGATAAAAGCTTATCTTGAAGACATGCTTTGACAAAGCTTAGTTTCACTGCATCAATGCCCATTAGCTAAGAAAAATCAGAAATCCTCTGGGAAAACTAGATTTCTTATTCAGTATTATATAGTATTTCAGTGCTATTGTAACAATTACAAAAGAATACCTCACATATTCCCCATGCATTTTGGGGAACGTCTAACTAGGGGGCATCCCATATGTGCTGTTTCAGGCCATTGCATGCAATTTTCCCAATGTCTGTTTTGTATGTGCAGAAAATCCAGCTAATTTTAACCCCTACTCTTTGAGATAACTTAGTGCTAAATGAAAAACCTTTATTATGAAATTAGTGTAAACTGAAAGAAACAAGTTGATTGACTGGAGGAAATATATTTGCACAATTACAATATTCAGCTGGTGAAAGAGGTACACGTTTATGAGAAAATTTGTTGAGTCAGCTATAGTGTTCCAAGGGTCACGCAAAGGGAAGGTTGATGAGTAGACGGCTCAGTATGAAGGACTGGGTGAAGAACGCAAGTGTTGCAGAAGAAAGCTAATGTATATAAATATTAGTATAACATGGTATTACTGAGGTGGCAAGTGGTTTTGTTTGTTCTTAAAAGGTGTCATGAAGGTGGAATTTGAAGAACAGCAGGCATTCCACCTACTTTCTCTTGTCTTCTAGTATTGAGGACACCAAACTTTTCATGCCGTTTAAATGGAAAAGCTGAAACCTAATGTCATGATTTAAGCCCAGCCAGCAGCTAGGCACCATGCAGCCGCTCACCCACTCCCCCCACCCCAGTGGGATAGGCAGGAGAATCAGAAAAAAAACCCTTACTTGTGGGTTGAGGTAAGAACAATTTAATAACTAAAGTAAAATAAAATATAATGCAATAATAATAATAAAATATAATTATTGTAAAGAAAAGGAATATCATAAAAAAAAAAAAAACAAAAACAAAAAAACAAAAAAAAAACAAACAAAAACCAAGAAAAGACAAGTGATGCATAATGCAGTTGCTTACCACCCACTGACTGATGCCGGAGCAGTGATCTGCCCCTGCCAGCCAAGTCCCCCAGTTTATATACTGAGCATGACATTCTACGGTATGGAATATCCCTTTGGCTAGCTCAGGTCAGCTGTCCTGGCTGTGCTCCCTCCCAGCTTCTTGTGCACCTGCTTGCTGGCAGATCATGGGAAACTGAAAAACCCTTAATGTAGCATAAGTGGTACTTAGCAACAACTAAAACATCATAGTGTTGTCAACGTTATTCTCATGCTAAATCCAAAACACCACACTGTACCAGCTACTAAGAAGAAAATGAACTCTATCGCAGACTAAACTAGGACACCTAACTTTAAATCCCATAATTAACCCATCGACTTCTTTTGGTAAATGAGGCTGATGATCAAGCATTTCTCTGCCACTTTAAAAAAAACCCCCAAACCACTCATTTCCTAAATCTGCATAATCTAAGCTCTGTTTTACCAACTTAGACACTTATTTTAGACAGGCAAAAGATAATTCAGAAAGTGAAAAGTACAGGTAGGAAAAAAGCAGACTTTCCAATTCTCATCAAAACCCAAAGCAGACTGCCACCACAGACTGAATCACTAGTATATCCTCTCTATGTCTCCAGGTTCACAAGTGAGCTGCTTCTCACCAGCAGGCAAAAATTTAGACCTTGCAGCATATCCTGAAACTTCATTTCAGGCTATTACAAGCCTAAGGAAGTTACAGATCTGAAGGATACAGTGTGCTAAATGAAGAGTGTCCTGTCACCTGCATTGTATGCCATTTCTACCATCCTGAGAAGCACTTAAGGAAGATGGCACAGAGTTGAAGGCATGGGTCTGCTCTTTGCAGACATTCAACTGGTGTGGCATTGGGAAGTGTGCTGCCATGTTTGTATAATGGTTTAAGCCCAGCCAGCAACATGAAGCCACTCCCTCACTCCTCCTTCCCCAGCCCCGGTGGGATGAGGAGGAGAAAATATAAGGAAAAGCTCATGGGTCAAGACAAGGACAGGGGGGGATCACTCATCAGTTATGGTCACGGGCAAAAAAACAGACTCAGCTTGGGGAAAAAAACAAATAAATTTAATTTACTACAGATCAAATCAAAGCAAGGATAATGGGAAGTAAAACCAAATCTTAAAACACCTTCCCCCTACCCCTCCCTCCTTGCAGTCAGTTTGTGACACACTGTCTCTGCTGCTCCTTCCTCCTCAGGGGGAGGACTCCTCACACTCCTCACACTCTTCCCCTGCTCCAGTGTGGGGTCCTTCCTATGGGAGACAGTCCTTCACAAACTTCTCCAACGTGGGTCCTTCTCACAGGCTGCAGTTCTTCACAAACTGCTCCAATGTGAGTCCTTTCCACGGTCTGCAGTCCTTCAGGCACAGACTGCTCCAGCTTGGGCTTTCCCATGGAGTCACGGCCATCTTCAGGGGCCTCCGCTCCCCCACTCCCCTCCATGGGCTGGGGGGGGACAGCCTGCCGTCTCACCGTGGGCTGCAGGGGCATCCCCTCCTCCAGCGCACATCCTCCCCTCTTTCTTCACTGACCTCGGGATCTGCAGAGGGGTTTCTCTCACATCCCAGTCTCCCGTTCCTCTCACACCCCAGTCTCCCGTTCCTCTCGCATCCCAGTCTCCCGTTCCTCTCGCACCCCAGTCTCCCCCCCCGCTGCAGGTTTCCCCTCTTAACTCTGTTCTCCCAGAGGCGCTGCCACCGTCACTGATGGGCTTGGCCTGGGCCAGAGTCGGGTCCGACTTGGAGCCGAGGGAGCTTCCAGCGGCTTCTCACAGCAGCCACCCCTGCGGTCCCTACCCCACTACCAACAGCCCGCCACACAAACCCAATACAGCTTGGCATGGTAAATCCACACAGTGGACTTGAACTAGTTCAAACCCAAGACTGTGCAAAGAGACATTTTCTGGACCACGTATGATCTGTGTCCAGCCAGCTTGGAGACTGAGCCATTAAAGGGACCTTTCATTATCTGTGTAGCTGTAATATTCAAAGGTGTAATAAACTCAGTATGTAGAAGTCAATGGGAACACTTACCAGTACAAAACATGCAAAAAGAACGAAAGAATCATAGAAGGAAGTCCTGATGAGTACAGATTTCTAAATGCAGCATCAGATTCAGTTTCTGTCTGAATCTGTCTCTTTTTTCCGTGATGGAAAAGTGCACAAGTGCACATCCTTCTCAACCAAAATGTTCCACACTTGAAGGATCATTCATTTAGTTTCAATAGCTTGAGGCTTGAGAGCAGTGTATTTGGTAATTAAAAAAAATTGCATCTTGCTCTGAACATTAGGGGAACCTTCATTGCTTAGATTCTCAAGTGCTAACCATGAAAAGTATTTGGACTGTCTTCCCTAACTGTACGAAATTTTGGGTATATATGGTCAGATGATATTCATCCTTGGTGATTTAGTCTAGAGGATGACTATAAGATAAATACATGACCTGACTAATGACTCACAACTGACTCACAGTCAAGTGATTGCTAAGACTGTATTTCTAAAAGGAAAAATAAGTACACATAGTTACAGATTATTTTTTTTATTTCTACATATCCTTAAAGTGCTGATTTACTGACTTCTGAAATGGCTTCCTTTTAGCATCATAGAAGCATGCAGGCCGGAGGGGACTTCCAGGGTCCACCAGTCCAACCTCCTACTCAAAACAGGGCCAGTTAGGTCAGGTTGTTCAGCACTGTGACCAACCAAGCCAAGGGTGTAGATTTGAGTGCTCTTGTGGGTCTCTGCTCCAGTGCTTGACCATGCTCATGGTAAAAACATTTTTTCATATATCAAGTCAAAATTCCCCAAGTTCCATCTTGTGCCTGTTGCCTCTCATCCTTTTACTGTGCCTCCCCTCAAAAAGTCTGGCTCTGTCTTCTCTAACCTCTCCTGTTAGGTACCTGAAGACAGCAATCAGATCTTGTGTGAGCTTTAGAGATCTTGCCTTTCTTCAAGGGGAAGAAGTCTTGGTCCTTCAGCCTCTCCTCACAGGGCAAGTGTTCCACACACTGAACATCCCTCCGCAGTGGCCCTCCAGTAAATTCACTCCAGTTTGTCAATGTCCTTCTTTTACCAGGGAGCCCAAAACTGGACACAGTACTCCAGATTTTCTCACAAGTGCCAAGCAAAGGGAAGAATTACTTCTCTCAGCCTGCTGGCTGCCCTTCTGTTTGTACAGCCTTGGATACTGGTGGCCTTCTGCTGGTAGCTGGAGCACACTGCTGGCTCATGATGAATTTATTGTCCATCAAGACCCTCAGCACATTTTCTGCAAAGCTGCTCTCCAGCTAGACAGTCCTCTGCCTGTACAGATGTGTGGGAGTTATATCAAATCTACTTAGGAACCTGAGACTGGGCTATCTAAAGGTGAAGGCAAAGGAGGAAGGACTTAGTGTATACTGAAAATTTTAGAAATTCTGTTCCTTGTTGCTTTTAAAGCTGCATCACAAACATTATAAGCTCTTACCACTATTGTGTCTGGAGAGCATCTGACTGATACATCTCACATTAGAATAACAGACTACATCTGTACTAGTAAAGCAACTGGCCCGGAACAGCATCCCTCCATACTATGACCTTGTCTTAGCTCCCAAACTAAGCTCCCCATGCACACAGCTCATTGGGAATGTCCCCTGCCTATGCCCAGCAGCTACCTGGGAGGATCCAGCTGGCCCAGATCACAGGCTGGTCCAGCAGGTTAGTAATTCATAAGTTTGAGCTCCAGGAATAAAAATAAGCCCTGGCACTGGTTAATTTTCTCTTATACTTAGTACTTTGGTTTCTCTACTTCCCCCTATCTTTTATCTTTCATTGTCCAAAACTTATCTTTAAGACACGTTTCCAGCAGTTCTTTCAATGACTGAACAGATGAGACTTTATTGACTTTGAATGAGAAAGAAGCACCAAAGTAATTTTAGTATGACTGATCTTACCTACTTTCAACTGTCACAGTTAGACACCTAGACTATACTAATTACCAAGCCAGAGAGAGAAAAGCACCTAAAGGATGATTTGTTCCATCCTTAACACTCTTTTTTTTTTTAGGAGAGATAAATCACTCCCTGGAGCTAAGTCCCTACTGAAACAGAGTCCATCATATCATTCTGATGCAAGTGACTATTGAACTTAAGTCATGAATTTAGAGAGAAAAAAATCTAAGTTATTGCAATATTTGCAAAGTTTTATGATACAGCTTTATTTGCAGACCACTTTATTTGCAGGAGAATCACTCCTTTATGACAACTTTTGCTTTTCAGTATAACGACAAATGGGGCGATTATGTTAGAAAAATTCAGAGGTCACTGTCTTTTGTGAAAAGCTGATACTGCATAAAATATTAAAGCTTTCGAAAAGCAATCAAATGAAGTATGTAAAATAACACATCGCACTACTGGCAACATGCTTTGAGACATAATGTGAAGGTCTGCGCGAAGACCAATACCACTAGATGTCACCATCCTTCCACCGAAAATTCATCAGCACCCAGATGGCTTTTCCTGAGTGTGATTTACAAGTACCACTGGTTTCACCAAAGCCGCACTGAGATGAAGTGTTAGGTCGTGTTTTACCAGCTCTGTTGCTTTGTAATCCAATCAAAAGCTATGTGGTATCATTTCTTTCTAGTGGCATTGTGTTTAGATAGTTTTAAAATGCTAATTCTTGTGTGAGAACACGATTTGGGGTTTGATGGTATCCCAGATTCATGAATCTAAGAAGAAACATTATCAGTTAACTTCATCCAATAATGCTGCTGCAGCTCAGTCCAGTAGACAGTGGATTGGTGGAGAGTATGAAGTCTAGATCCTATTCCCATCTATTTTACTGACATACTGTATGACTTTGGCAAGCCATTTCACCTTAGCTTTTCTGTTTGCAGTCTACTATCAACAATAGCTTCCTCAGTGCAAGAACTATGCAGTTATGTTGTTTGTTGCATTATCTTTATCCTAATTCAGTGACAGGTATTGTGCAAAGGGTCTGAAAAATGTAGCTATATAAGTCCAGCTGAGAAAAATGCAGGAGGGAGATATCCACCCGCTATTTTAGCCTTACTCATTAGCCCCTTACTCAGTAATCACTGAAACTTCCCCAGAGCCAGGGCTGGGTTTAGAGCAGTTAGTGGATCCACTTAGTACTAGACATCTGAAGTCATCAGTTCCTGCTCCCTCTCAGCTTATTCCACTGAGTGGCACCACCTTGCATTCAGGTTTAAGCTTGTAATATCATATCTGATACAGATAGGAGCAGAATTCAGTTCATCTCCTGGACAAGTCGTCCATCTTTATCTGCTCTGATCCAGGATGGGGTTTCCTATTTATTTTTTCAATCACTGTCTTTCATAGAAATATGATTAAGTGGAACATTATAAAAAACATCACATTGATAAGGTCTTTCTTTTTTCATGGATAGATCTGCCCATTTGGAACTTAGGGGGAAATACCTATTCTCATGTTTAATAAGGCAATGGAGAAAATGCAGCCTTCCCTGCATTTGAATTTTCTCCTATCTTATTCTATTAGGCACTTCTGTTCTTCAAAGAGGAAAAAGCAAAAATAACTCCACAATATCCACAACAGAAAAGACCGCAGCTAAGGTCAAATCAAGTATGTATACTCCAAACACAGACCCAAATAAATATACTCAACATGGATCTAATAAGCACTCATTGTCCCGCTGGCAGTCCCCCCTCACTCCTGCAGTGGCCCTCTACTTGAGTTGAGCTCCTATATTATCAGGTATGAGTAGGTAAAACCCGAAACATGAAAGGCTCCTTTCATGTGCTGATGAGAATACTATATTTTGGATTTGAAGAAGAAAATTTTTTTTTTGAGCCAACTGGCCTGTCCCATTACCACTGCAGTATGAATTACTAGAAAAACAAAAAGTGACTGATGAGGAAAAGTACAAAGGATACTAAATACTTCCTGTAAAAAGAACATAAACTGTCAGCCCTAATATGGATAGTGATTATATTTAATCCCACATTTAAATGTTGAACAGCTTGACTGAGACACACTCATGTCTATCAGTATATGTTACCAAAGAAAGGCTGTGCCAAACATTTTTCTTCATCCTGTCAGCACACTAGGTGACAACACAAAGTAATAGTTCGTGCTGTTCCCTGGAGGCTGCTCAGTTTGGAATGACACACGGGATGGAAGACAATGCACAGACTGCAGAAGAAACAGCAATAAGCCTCCATAAGATCTCACAGACTTTATTTTAAATAGGTGCTATGTAAATAAACTCCTAGCCCATCATGCATCATTTTCCCACAAACACACAATTTTAGTGTTACACATTCTGAAATGACCAAAGGAAAAAATTCTTATATTCCAATAATAGATTTTAAATGGATTCATAAAACCGTAACATCAGGGGTACTTTCAAAATAGAGGAGCTCCATAGTCTTATGTGACAAAGTGTTTGACAGCCATTGGTCCACCACAGGATTACTCCTTGAATGAATCTGACCTCTTCTGTCCAGTGAAAGCTGTCAGATACTCAGTACTGCAAGTATTTTTAATGAGATAGTCGTTATGTCATAACAAGAAGCTTTTATTCTTGATACAGCATTGTCTCGTGTAGTGCACAACACAGATTTAAATGGCTTTCAACTCCTATTTCAGAGCCATTTGTTAAAATGAAAATGGTCTGGAGCTTCCCTCAGAGAAAGTTGCTATGCTAAAATTGGATTGGAAAGAAGGCGATTTCTGTACACTTGGCTTTACATACACTTAGTTTCTGATAGTTCATTTCAACAACGTTATATCGTATTTTGCTAGTAGCCATGGCAGGATTAGTAGCAATACTGCAAATGGCAGTGTCATCAGGCAAAAATGTATAGCTTTGTGGTTTCAGAAGAATGAAGGCATTCAAAATCATTAACATATAAAAAAATTGAATAATGGCCTTTACAATAGACTGCTAAAGAAGACCAGATGTTGCTCACAGGAGATCTGAATCTGGGCAACAAGATGTTGCTACTTGTTCATTAAATGAGACAATCAAAAATTACAATTGCACTTCTACCAAAAGCTCTGTAGATACAGCAGTTCTTCCGCTCTGAGCATTATTTTAACATGACAGCCATAGAGAGAGTTTGTTATAGCACAGATAGAAAATTCACTGCTAAAGAAGCAAACGTGAGTAATCTTGTTTCTCCAAAATACATATAGTTCTATAAAAAAAGAAATCATAATATATTTATACCTGTTGTAGATTAGATCATAGAGGAACATCCTTTCCTAAACAAGCCTTTTGCACAGAGACACATTATGAACAAGTAACTGTATATTCAGACTGATGTAAAGAATAATAAAAAGATGGTGACTAGGACAAAGTTCAAGGATAAATACAGTATTAGCAAACTGTCATTATATTCTGCTCAGACTCAGAAGTCCACTCTTAAGTCTCCAGATAAGATCAGTTCATGAACATACATCTACGAGGTTTTAAATGAGGATGAAGGATACAAATTGACATTTCATTAGTTTTTTCAAGAAATCATAAGCTTTTAAATGAGCTTTTAAAACCATGGTCTAAGATGTTCAGTGGGCAGCCCTAGGCCTAACCAAAGAAACATTTATTATTTTTACTTTAAGCAGTTTTAAAGTTTACATATGTTGTATTTTATGTAGTCATTTAAAGCACATCTTGGGTAAAATTGATCCCATCAATTTATTGGTATCTACACCTGAGCAAGTGTTTAGGTTAGGTAAGTTGTCCAGGCCTCCCATGTAACCAATGGATGTCTAGTAAACAGAGTCAGTGGAGTCTAGAAGGCAATTTCCCTCTTTTTTTTGAGTAGACACCTACATTTAGCCAGCTGAGTAAGCTCTCCAGCTGTTCTCTGTGATGGGAAATTATGCATCCCACCAGCACAACAGACACACACGGTAAACACTAAAGCTGAATCCATCCCTGATCACTTACGTGGATAGTACCTTTTCTTCAGCTGACACATTAGGGTTGAGCAAAACTGGCTAAAGATGTTCTGGCAGTGTAGGCAAACCTGAATATTACTGTGACGTGAATGAGGCACTTGCTATTCTTCCTGCCAAGGGAATGAGGCAGCTGTTGCTTTCTGGAGTGAATGCCCTGGTCCCCTGCAGTTACCTCCTCTGCACACCTGTGCCCCTCTCAGTCACTCCAGCAGCAGCTGGCTTGCCTTGGGGTTGTGATTTATGCAAAGCAAGAAGAGTGGTCATTGTGCAGTTCCTGCAAGTGTGCTGCTCTGGGCAATTTCCTTTATAGTGCTGAGGTACAGCCCAAGCCTCCTGGAAGCAGTGAAAAGTCTGCATTTTCATTCAGAAGCCCCTGAATTAGATTTATACATTGTTCAAGTATCTGAAAAGGCTGTTTTCATTATTCAGTTATTAACTAATAACAAGTATTTAAGTAAAGCAGGTTTCAGCTACCAAAACTGAAGAGAGAATTAGAAAACCAGCTTTGTTTTCTGTCTGGATTTTTGAGACGTTGGAGTCACTCACAACACATTGGTTTTTATAGTTCTCCATAACTATATGGGACAGAAAATTCCTGTAAAAAACTTTTTTTGGGGGGAAAAAAATAATAATTGTCTTTTCATGCTAGTCCAGAATGGGAATGAGTTTCAACATATCAGAATTTCCTGTTGAACAATGTGCCCTTTTCCCCTTATTTTAGAGCCTTTGCTAGAACGACATCTAAAAAGTTGTGATCTCTCATGTGCTTTCTTATGCCTACACTGTACCTTTCTTTGTGTCCAGCATTTTGCACTTTACCTCCTTCAGTTTTCTCATTTTCTTCTTCTCAAAAGTGAAATTAAACACTGAGCCTGATTTGCTTTTTTTACTCCCACATTTCTTTCAGAAAAAAAGTTACTTTTAAAATCCTGCCGCTATCACATATGGCCTGTTATATATCAACAAATTAAATTTTTGTTTGATTCCAAAAAAAGTGGAGTCAGCATTTGGAACCAGACAATGTCCCTCATTTTTCTGTTTTTATTTGACAGCATGGTGTACAGGGTAAACTATTTATAGCATTTATTGCTTTTATATTTGCTCTTCCACACTAAAATATATCCATTTCAAATTAACAGTTTGGTTTAGGGCTTTAACCTAAAAAATATATTTTTTTGTGTGATTACTTTAGTTCTACTATAATTTTGCTTTCTATTCCCTAACAAAATCTAAACCCTATCCTCCAAGATGCAGCTTCTTCTGGGATTTCAGAAAAACTTTAAAAATTCAATCCCACAAATGATTTTGAAAAGCTCAGCTTCCCTTTCCGAGTGTCTAAGCTCATCATTTTCCCATTCAAGCAGAGGGAAGACAGCTGTACTTAGTGTGGGCTATAAGCCTGCTCTTCCTCACTACTATGAACATGTCTGGACTTACCCTTGGACACAAACATCTTAGCAGTATTAAACACAGCTCAGCACAAAGTGAGTAGATAGTGTTAAAACACCAGCAATCACCAGTACCTGGAATCACTTCTTACGGCAGGGAAGGCAGAGGAGTGGTAGAACATATACACTAAGATTTGTAACATCAAAGGCTTTGTATTTCATAGAATCATAGAATCATTTATGTTGGAAAGCTTTAAGATCATCAAGTCCAACCGTTAACATAGCACTGCCAAGTCCACCACTAAACCATGTCCTTAAGTGCCACATCTACACGTCCTTTAAACACCTCCAGGGATGGTGACTCCACCACTTCTCTGGGGAGCCTGGTCCAATGCTTGACAACCCTTTCAGGGAAGAAATTTTCCTAATATCCAATTCAAGCCTCTTCTGGAACAACTTGAGGCCATTTTCTCTCATCCTATCATTTGTTACTTGGGAGAAGAGATGGACACCCACCTTGCTACAACCTCCTTTCAGGTAGTTGTAAAGAGCAATAAGGTCTCCCCTCAGCCTCCTTTTCTCCAAGCTAAACAACCCTCCTCACTGAAAATGAACATTACCCACCTTTGCAACAAATACTAGCCCATTCCTTGCCTACCACAACATCTTAACAAGACTTTTCTGCCCATCCAGCTGACTCTTTCTTTTTTTGTCTTTTCATTGCCTCCTCTCCATCTGGGGATGGAGGAAACCATACAAGGTGGAACTGCATGGTACACTGGCTGTGCTCTCTGAGCAGCAATCTACTCCCATATCATCACCTGCCATACTTGGTCCATATATTCGGCCCTCCGTGTCCTGAGCAAATATGGTCTTCTAGGGACCTTAATGCATAAAGAATTCAAGTATTTAATATTCATGTCAGTGTACACATGCTTAAAGTTAAGCAGAAGCTTAAATAATAGAGGTAGTTTGCAGAATCAGGATCTAATTCTGGCAGAGGACTATGTACTGGCAGTGTAAGTTCTTCCTCCCAAAGAGCTATATAAAATCCCTCTGCAGGCCCAGATTCTAAAGCACTGGGGCCAAAATCATCCCTGGAATTACACTGTTAAGCTTCCAAAAACAATTCTGCAAAGAAAACACTCTGTAAGCCCAGCAGATGATTTTGATTAATAAGAATATGTTCCTAAAAGTAAAGTTACAGAGACTCTTAAAAAGTGCTATAGTGTTCTTAAGTACTAAACCAAAATGTGAAACAAAGACACCTTCTAAGATAACATACACTTGAGGTTACAAATTACCTGACAGATTTCTCAAAAGAAAATAGCTGGTCCTAAACAAAGAGAGAGATGCTGAGGGGCAGTACCCATAAGTGTGTTTTGTCTTTGCCATCTACATTTTGGAAACATTTTTGGAGGTTGTGTTGCGTGAGGCAGCCAAATCACCCCTAATTTAGAAGTAAGCATGAGATTAAATAAGCTTTCTGTAAAAGCCTGTTAAAAAGAAAATCCTCCATTTCTTCTACTCTCAGCCCCTTTTGTTATCCCTGCTTCACATTCTCAGCACCTTCCAGATGTGCGTGTGTGTGCATGTCTGTGTGTGCAAGCTTTCATTATCATGAGCGCTGCTATTTGTGAGGGACTAGTTTTTATGAATAAAGGAGTCAGAGTTCATGTGCCAGCCCACCATCTCCCTCCCTGTAATAAAATCAGTTTAAAAAACATGGCACTTCAAAAACCTCTATATTTGGATTGTGTTTATATGGTCTTGCAGATTTTGAGTTGTTTTGCAGGGAGAATGGGAACAGAGTTCCATTTATTTGCAACTATTTAAATCTTACATTTCACTGAAGACTTGCAGAAGGCTTGAAGAACTGAAGGACAATAAAAAAAGACATAAAAATAACAAGAATAATGAGAAAATCACAGGCTTTCACAATTCTTTCTCCTTAATCTCTTCCCTTGCTTCAGGGTATTTTCCTTTTTCGATTAGCTTGTTTTTCCTTGTATTTACCTCAGAGATGTACACAACCACATCAGTGCTGCAATGCCATAACTCTCTTTGCTGCTGCCAGCCCCCTGTCCCAGCACCAAATATGAATTTTCACAGTTTGCCGATAACAGCCTCTTTTCTTCTTTCCTATTTATTCCAGTTCTTGTCAACTTTTATGGGAAAAAAGCATTTTAGTATTTAATTTTGATTTTCCTTGTACATTCTAATAACAACTAATCAATTGAGCCCCTAGGGAAACTGTCATGTTTCCTAGTTTTTTGATTCCTATATGGCAGTAGGCTAGAGGTATGTGCCGTGCTGCTCTGTGATAAAAAGGCTGTTCAAGAGAGCTATGGAGATGATCAGGGCATGACCAGAGAACTTCACAAACTGAGGCATCAACAAAACTTAGCTACCATCTGAATGCATGGGTTAAGGATCACAGTTTTGGGCTTGCATGACCCAGTTCTGCATGATTCACATGCTGGAGTACCACCAAAATGACACATGTGGACAAACCTTCTCTTATGGACCCCAAAACTGGAAGTAGTGGAGACATCCACACAGGCTGACATAAGCCAGCCCATGTCCAAACACAGTCTGGCAGCATCAGGCTAATACTGCACCTGAACTAATGCACTTGGCCAAGGGCTTACTGCCTTGGATGCCTCACCACACTAACACAGCTGGACTCCATCTGGATCCAACAGCCTATTTTCACAGAAGTCTAGGATTGCCCCAGCTGTGTGGCCACAGACCTCAAAGTCTCTGCTAGATAAGACCTGGTTTCCCTTGAGGTTGAGCTCTAAACACATTGTCTTCTGAGCAGAAATACCCATAAGATGTTGGGGGAAAGGAAGGTGGACAAGAGAATTTTCAGCTTGGAGGGGTAAGGGAAGGCCATACAGGACAGCAGGAATAAAGGAGAGACAAGTAAAGAGTGACAATCTGTGAAGAAAGGCCACAATGGCAGACAGGGAATTGTCTGCAGACTCCTGATGCTGCTCGTTGTCATTCAGGAAAATACAAGGATAATGTTTGAAATTACAGGCAAGCCCTCAATTGTCAAAAAGAAAATGGACTCTAACTTTTGCGCACACAAAAAAAAAGCTGCAGCTTATGTTTAATTGATTGTAAATTTTTTTTCAGTTTCCAAGGGAACAGAACATATAGTGATTGAAAGCACATGTTGCTAAATTGATGCCCTGGAAAAATCCCAAGTGGCTTAATGTCATGCAGCCTAATTTAATTTGCATTAATACTACAGTTTGCCAAAAACATTGCTGGTAGTGCGAGGTTTGGTGTGTGTGCGCTACTGGAAAAAGTAAAGGGAAATTGTATCAATGTTTTAGCATACCATGTCCACTGACTTGCAAACTATATCCAAGGTCCAGATCCCCAGAATTATTTAGGTGCCTAAATGCCACTGTCACTTTGAGACAGGGTCTGTCTTACTATATGGGGGAGCCTGTGTTTTGAATCATGTTAAAGAAGTGTAACAGAGGCATTTTAAAAGTTTGTTATAATTAACTCATCCTAGATATGCTGCTATTTCAGTGGTATTTCTTATACTTCCAATGGTCTAAAATATGAAACTGATGATCTCCCTAAAACTAGAATGAAGTAAGAGTTTCCATTCCACAGCATGGTAAATACAGCATAGCCACCAAAGGTTAGAGATTGACTAAAAAGTTAAATATTAAAATTAGGATCAGAAGGAAAGCTGTTAAGATCAAGTTTCATATGCTGTGATAGTGACAGGTGAACCTCTAGCCTCGGTGACACACAAAAATAACCACACAGCTCAGGGGCTTTAAGATTCACAACTGCCACTTGCAGGAGTAAACAGAAGTCATGATTGACTCGAGTCACTCTGGTGACTCTCTCTGCAGATTATAAGGACAAGAATAAATATGCAATTCAAGCAAACAGGGAAAATTCAAGAAACAAATAATGTGCAACAAGCAAGGTCCCTCAGGAAAAACAAGAAACTATAAGGGCATTGATATTAGGAGGAAGACCAGGGAAAGAAAGGCCTGTTCTACTGCTCAGCAGAGGGTCAGAATTATCAGGCAGAATTTGATAAAGATGACCAAAACATTTAATACCTTTCGCACTATTTCTCACTAATAAATGATGTTATCACAATTAAAGACATCAACAGAGAATAATTCTCAGCTTTAAATGGGAAAAGATCATCTTAAATATTTTCAAATTATCAGGAACTCTTACATTTCATTTGTCATTCTCAAAGAGCTGCCAAATACAACTTAACAACACATTAACAGTAATTTGTAAATAACTCAAAGTGAATGGATGAATAGAAGGGAAAGATGGTGCCAGTCTTCAAAAGATGGGGAAACGATGCGTGGAATTAACAGTTTTTCTCCTTAAATTAAATTCCCAGAAAAATACTGGAGCAAATAACCAAGCTATTGATGGTCACCTACAAGAAAACAGAGAAGAGACTAACAACCTATATGGATTTATCATGAGTAAATCATGGAGTATCATGACCCTGGAGGGTCATGCAAAAGAAAGTATTATGTCATACACCTGGATTTCACTTTAGTCTATTTAGAATCAACAGTGACTTAGATGATGATATATGCAAAAGGATGATATTCAATAGAGAGAAGTCTGATGCTCTGCATGTAAACTGGAATAATCCATTACCTCAATAGAGGATAGGTAACAGCAGACGAGAAAGCAGTTCTGCAAAAAAGGATTGGACGAGAGAAGGATTAACGAGTGATCAGTCAAGAGTATCAGACTGTTACGAGAAATGCAAACACCATACAGTTAAATAAACAGAGTTATAGCTTGTAAGACATCTCACATAACCCTTCAGGATTTGTCAGGGTTACAGTCCTGTGTGCAGTTTCTAACCACAAAGCATTAACATCTTTTTGAGCAATGCAGGGATAGATTGCCTGGGGACGTTGTGGGGTTTCTGCCAGTCCTTGAAGGCGGGACAGGCAAGCATCTGTCATGAATGCCTATACCTGTATAGCATTCTGAGCAGTGCAAAGGAAAGGCATCTGTGAAGACCACATTTATGAGTCACGAGTGTGTCTGGAAAAATGAGCATTGCTATTAAAAAAAGTGAACTGTGATATTTAATATATTGCCCAAATGCAAACAGATAATGCGTGCTGCTCTAACTGGTCTTTTCCAGTCTATGCCCAGCCTGTCACTGGCCATATGTCGTCTCCTAGAGCAGATTCTACTCAGGTATTATTGAATCTTGTACTCCCTGGGACAGGTCCCTTCATGCAGGGGTCCATGCTAGTAAAGAAAAGAACAAGGTCTCCCCTACCTGTGGTCCTGCTTACAGCAATGCATGCTGTGGTTACTTCATTAAAGGGGAGGTGGCAACAATTTGTGCCAGTGTAATTTTGTCCAGCTCAGTGTTTTTCTGAGTATATTCATTATCATGTTATTACTGGGGAGATACATGCTCTCTTCTGTGCAGTTGCAGGACGTACAGATCCAAAATGGATCAAAGGCATAGCCACAAGGTTTTGATCACTTGAAAATAGAAAGGAAATGTATCATCCACTCTTCTTTTAAAGCAGATTAGAAGTAATTATGACACGTGGCACATGCATTGGAATCATTTCATTTTGCTGGTACAGGTCTCACTCCAAAAAAGCTCCGTTAAAAAGCAAAACTAGAATTCAGACTCTACACTTTTTAATACATCAGTTCTGAGCTTATGCTGGGCCTGTTTTATTATATTCTATTAAGGATTTTGCAGGCATGGCACAAATCAAAGGCCAAATCTATCCCTTGAAAACAAAGTTTCAGGCTGAAATTAATTCAGTTCACTGGGAAGTGGGCTAATAAGGTTGGAAGTTAAGGCTTTAGCTCATTTAACTCCCTCAAATTAAAGGCAGGCATTATTAGGAGTCTAGTCTGCATTTTGATAATTCTCCAGGTAAGCTGCTGCTACACTTTGATTTGTCAGATCACGTGCCTCCTGGCTTTCTGGTCCTGGAGTAATTTCTAAAGCTTGCCTCCCTTAGGGAAACCTCTAGTGGCATATTTGTAGCAGGGTTAATGCATTTTCAGTGTATGACTGTGTCTCACATCAGTGCATCCAATTCAGTTTTCCTATGTATTTCTTAGCATGATTAATAGTTTCTATAGCTTAGAGTGCCTTAGAGCTCTAAACCCACTGCTTCTTGTTAGCTCCCAAGCTATTGTTGTGTTTTGTCATTATGCCTAACAGATTCCCTTTTCGATGCCACAACTGTATAGTAGATGAGTTTGCCAAAATACCCAGCTCACAAGTTTGACTCTAACCCTAGTAGTGAAGATCTGCAATTTCAGCTTCAATAACGCCCAGTGGTATGTCAGGTAATAAAGAATCTGTTGCATTTCAGTTCAGAGGAGGAATGTTACACCCAGCAGCTGTGGCCAGGTTAGACCACTGGTTCCTGAGACTCCTGTTAACTGGGCACTGAACTTAAACGCTTTGCCTTGCCTTCACAGAAAACTACCTGTCTCCTATGACTAGTGTGGGAGCTCAGGCAGACTGCTTAATGTAGCTGGCTAAATTATGTGCCTCAAGTGGGATGGTGTGAATTCCTCCAGCTTTCTGATTGAGAAGGTCTGAAGCTGGAGGAAGGGACCCATTCTTTTTTTTTCCCATAAATTTCTGCATCTATCCTTTTGGCATTGTAAATAAAGTTAAGCCTGTTTCTTTCTGTAAGTCACTGGCAGGGTTTGGAGAGCCAGACACTTAAATGAGCTGTTTTTTGATTTATCCCATGCTGATTTAGACCCACACTATTCCTTTCCTCTTCTCTTCTCTTGCCATTCTCTCTGAATCCAAATTTTTTCTCCTCTGCCAGAACATACTCATGTGTTGAGCACAAAGTGGTTCTCTTAATAGGACTAGTAACTTCCATTTCAGGAACTTAGCAACAACATTCCTTTTAGCCCCTCACTATCATCTCTATCTAGTTAACTTCCATGGAATGATTTTTCCAAGTTTTATAAGGTTCAGTTTCTGTTAGAAGCCTCATGGAAAGGGCAATCTTTTTTGATAATGCATTAACTGTGCCATGAATTACAAGTCAGAGACACTGTTTTAATAATCCTTTTTCTTAAAGTTAAAATAAAGTATTCTAAAAAATGGACTAGTGCTCATACCCAAGAGAAGTTACAAAGAAGCAGACTTTTCTACGAGTTAATCTGCTTCCATCTTCCCTTATCTACACTCCTCTGATCAAATTTGCCAAAAGTGTTTTCCCCTCTATAAAGATATGCGCCTCTCTGCTGTGCTCTGTCATAGTTCTTTTCTCCTTCCCACAATTTATTCACATGTTGTCTTCCTACATTACAGTCTCCTCGTACTATCTCCCTGAAAAAGGGCACTTTTTACATTTCAAAGCATTTTGCATGTTGTAGATGACTTAGAAATAACAAATAATAATTACGACTGCATGTAAGCTGATATAAATAAACAAAGATACTTATAAATATTCCACATAAATCAGTGTGCTTAGATTTACCACATACCCCAGAAATGAGAGAGAAAAAACCCCTGTGATTTGGTACAAAGGACAATTTAGGCATTCGTGTGTATTTTTTGCTACTGTCACATGCACTTTCCTTATCATAATCTTTTGAAAAATTCATACAGGCTTTCCAGGGCTTTGAATGAACCTCTCTGGGGTTTTTAATGTGTTAAATTCATTGTGGAGTTTATAAAAATGATCAGTTAAATCGGACTTAATTCAGAAAGATCACCTATATTTTGTTTCGTTTTGTTTTAAATCTGCATACAGGCCAAAGAATATACAGAGGTTAATTCCCTCTCAGGTGCACAGCATGCAGGTTGGAGATGGGTCAGCAGGTTGGAGATGTCATGTGGAGTCACACAGTTTTAACATACAATTTTTGTCCAACATTTTCTCTACATCTTACAAGTTTTTGAGCTTCCCCTGTTGTAATTACTTTTATCGCTGACTCTCGCATCTGTTCTATTTTCTGTAATCTCCAAAGAAATTCCTCTTGCATTCTTTGCAGGCTTGACCCACTCTTTAAACTATGCCCCTGAGTTCTTGCACACTTGGCATAACCTCAAGGAAGGTTTACCATCTGCTTTCTTATTTCCTTCTGAATTTTGTATACTTCAGTCAAATCAACTCATACTTACCTTTCCCCACAGAAAACAGACTTTAGTTCTGCAGTTTCTCCTATAAACAAGATCACAGAGCTGAGGAACCACATTTAAAAAAGAAAAAAACAAAACAACACACAACAAAAAACCCCACGGAAACATTTATTACTGTAGTGGATGACCAGGGCAGTAAGGGAAAAACTAACTGAACATGTTTATTTTCCACAGTAGTAAAGTTCATCTCTGAAAAATAATGTTGTAAGTAGATGTCCCTTATATTAAAAGAAAAAAAAGCAGCCTATTAGTAAATAACTACAAAAAGGTGCAAACATTTCAGTCCAGAGGATTCTAGCCAAGAGTAACCATTAGTGTGTATTCTGCTCCCTGGCTCCTCCTCATGATACCTCTCACCTCTCTACCACGATACTAACATAGTGCAAAGCATAGGAACTTTCTGGGTCTGAGCCTTTAAAGCATTCTGTTGGTGTAATTCCACATTTTTGCATGAAGTACATTTGAAGCACTATAATGAAGAAAAATGAGCGTAGTGAAATGTTTTAAGGTTGTGACATTTGGTTTCATTTCACAGTGGGATGAGAAAAACCAAGATCTTTTCAAATAAGTATCGTTTTGAAATGAATGCGCAATAGAAGTACTTCATCAATAATAATTTTGTAAGGATATTTCAATAACTGCTTATAAATCTTAAATACTAAATAAAGCAAACCCTGACTGCCCTAAAGATAAACCGCAGCTAAAAAAGTATACCATAAATAAAATGTTTGTTTCTCATTATGGGACATACTTTGGTTTTCCCACTACTAAAAATTGGACAAAATGTTATAATCATTTACCTTGAGCTGACAGCACATTGTTCTGGAAAGTCTGGAAAGACATATGCCAGACCTTGCTTATTTATCCAGACTCTTAGAAAAAAATTTTGAATATTCTTCAAAAAATTTTGATTGTTCTTCATGTTTCTGGAATCTAAAATCCTGCCTTTGGGGAGCTAGCTTTTTTAATAAATCGATAAAACCTAAAACCATTCACCTCTCGAATAGGTCACAGAATTCTTTCTTCTCTCATACTTTATGTGCCATACAAGCAAATTTAAGATTCACTGAATACACTAGATAAACAGGCAGATAAACAGCACCACTCCTATTTCTGTGGGTTTAGGTGCTCTGATTATTGGGTCATAGAACAAATGTTTGATTCCTTTTTCCATACCATTTTATTTCTCCTGATCTGTGTATTTTATGCTCTCCCCATTCAGGGGGGCTTTCTTCTCACCTCATTTTGTTTGTCCGAAAACTGAATATGAAGTTTAAGCCTTAAGGCATGTATACTCACTCCTTTTCTAGTCTATGAGCTGTGAGAGGAATATCCAGAGGGCAATTCATTGGTGTAGTATGTGGAATGAAAATAAAAACCAGTCAGCTACACATGTAAGTATCACACAAATGCTACTTTACTGGAAAGCAGTTCTGTCCTTATCCCTTGTTTTGCATGTACTGACTTTGATCTTCCAAGATAACTGCCACTGAGTCTGGCTTGCAGAACAGTCATCATTTCATCACACTGAATCAGTCTAAATTCTGAGTGACTTTGCTGGTTGGAGCTACTTTGGTCTGTAGAAAAACCTTGGAAAAATACAGTTATATACTTTCTAAAGAAAATGAAGATTAAGTAATTGAAAATTAATGAAAATCCATTTGGTCTCACTTGGTTAAAATTGTACAAATAGTGTAAAAAATTGTGAAATTTCTGGTGTAAAATTTTACTGTCATCTAACATTTTTCAGTCTTTATTAATCCTGATTAGCAGGAAATGTGAAAAATTATGCAGATGTTTTGATTTATTTATTTTTATAGTAATTTGGATTATCATATGCAAGTTCATAGTCACTATTAATTGGCACAAGCACTGTACATATTTTTTCCTCAGCCAGTACACTAGAACCTGATGCAGTATCAAAGAGATTCCACTTCAGAGCATCAGCTAGCTGGGTTTGTTTTGTATGTCATTGTTATGCAGCGTAGTGTAGAGTGCTTTGGCAAGCAAAAAACTGAAGAGGGGAAACCAGATATAACAGAACTTCTCTCTAGTAGATTCTTTCTCTAGTAGAGTACCTATAAACTGATCTGCAGCAATATGTTCATCTCTCATAAGACATAGCTTTGTCAAGTTAAGTATGCATATGGCCTTCATAGAACAAGATTTTCAGGAAGGTGACAATGGGGGGAGGCATACAAAGGTCTGCAAGTTTATCAGTGTGGAAATAAAAGTTGGTAATCTCCTTTATCCACAGCCCTCCACTCCATCTTGGCTAGGAAATGAAGTGGAATTCAGTTTTCAAATCCCTTGAGAACAGAACCTTAGATTTATTATTTTTTTTATTAAACACAAGGAGTTTATCTTATTTATATATGTTAGTATCAGGTGAGCCAACATCTGGCATGGTGTTTCACAAATATAATACCTTGGTACTGTTTTGTGAATGTTGAGGCACAGGTGCTGGACTGACATACTTAACGTATTCTCTCGTGAGTAATACTGTTTACTCTTGGAGGTGGTATTTTGGTGCTATGATGGGTTGACAGTAATTGATCAGACTAGGTAATCTGTTATTTTACAGGCTTCCATATAGACCACCATCAAATGCTAAGGTGCTGTAGTTCTGTTCATCTCTGCTGGAGAGGAGAAATCAATGAACACCAAGGAATTCAAATTCTCTCTTGCCTCAGCTCATATGTACACATAATACCTGCTGTAATCTTGGAAAAGCTCTGGGGAAAAAGAAAAATAGATAAAGATGAGGTGGATATTATGAGCGTACCAATGGGCCCCTCCACATTTACTGCCAGTGGCAGTAAAGTATCTCTTTTACCTCTCTTATGCCTAGAAACAGCAGCTTTGCAAAAGGAAATAGTTTCTCCTCTAAAATGTCTTCCTCATTCCTTTCAGTTCATTTACTACATAGTTTTCACCATATAAAAGCATGAACAGATATAGTTACTTGCATGTTTGCTTTTGAATCAGAGGTTTCAGCTACCTAATTATTCCACCCCAAGAAACAGAGTAGAAATTACTTGTGTTCTGTGTGCCCATGGAATAGTACTAACAGTTAAATGGCTGCAAAAGAAATGCTGTGACAAAATCTTTTTCTTTGACACAGATGCACCATGGAGCCACAGCCTCAAAAACACCAGAAGTTCAGAACAAGCAGAAGGGGTCACGTCCAGCTTCACCCTAAAAGCTCCACAGTATCCCCAGTTTGAGCAATCACAGGACCCCAACAGGAGGCTATGATCAGGCAGATAACTTAGGTTGAACATGCATACATCTTTCCCTCCAGGCCCCTGAACTTCTGGGTGAAGGAGGAGGGACGAGACTGAGGGAGCCTACAGCTCTAAGAACGAATCCTGGTAAATATGTAACAGTCTCCAGGATGGTACAGGATTTTAAAAGAAGCAGAGTATGGTACGTGGATGGAAGTGAGTGATCTCGGGTGCTCCTCTGCACTAAACGTCTAGTAGACATGCAAGTCTAGCTGCAGGGAAATGGACTTGCTGGTTTGAGCCTAATCTCCACTGTGGTTTCCCATGTGTCTCAGGCCCAGTGCCGTTTGCTGGGGTAGTCAGGTCACACAGCCCAGAGAATTTTTCAGTTATAATCAGCAGGCAACTTCTGAACATTTGGACATTTCCCTAGCTATAGGCTCAGAGACGTCCCACCTCACTTGTATGACCCAAACGGGTCCCCTGGCCTCCCCCTGCATCGCCAGGGAGAGGCAGGACTCAGGGCCCTCAGCCAAAACTGTGCCTGGAAACCCATCTCCTCTTTTTGCGGGTGAAGGGAGGATGAGGAGGGTCCTCACCCAGAGACCATATTAAGTGCCTGGAGGTACAAGAGGTGAAACTGCATTCACATTCACTAGATTTCTTCATGTTGTGCCTCTCCACCAGCCTCATTCACTCCTCCTTTCTCCATGGATCTCGGAGCCTCCAATGTCCTTCTCTGAACTGCTGGCTCCGCTCGCTCACAGGACACCCCACTCCTTTCCCTGTTCCCAGCTGCTGCTGAAATGGCTTACCACAGGAAGATAGCCATCAGCCATGCTTTCTCTCACAACCAAGTAATAAAAGAGACAGCTATGAAAGGAATACAATTTCAAAAAGCTTTGTATCAGCCCAATAATTGCTAGAAATTAAATGCCTCTTAAATATATTCCTAGCAACCTTTGGACCAATATGTTTACCTCATGTGCAGCAAAACTTCCAAACAAGTTAATATACTTGTGTTTGGGGATGGTTTAAAATAGACTTTCTTTTATTTTATGAAACTCACCAGCTCTTTGACAAATATGGGAATATCTTGTATAACTTTTCCATTTCTGCAGAATGTGGAATAAGTAGCAAGTTACACCTATGAAGCTAAGGCAACAAAACCTATTAGACTTGTAGTCTTAAACGAGACTTTAAACACACTTTGTTACAGCGGTTTAAATGAAGTACGATGTCACTAATGCAATTGGAGAAAACATAATTATGCTGTATCTGCTTCAGAAGAAATCTGAGATGCATGCTTATTCTTATCAAGGACTGAAAGCCTGAAACCAGAGCTTTATTTTCTATCAAAAAGTCTTAACACGGGCTGAGTGGAGTTCTACCAGCAACACTTGTTGCCTCAGCTCTGATCCTTTCTTGCATATTCTGTCAAATCAAGAAAAACTTTGCTCTGGTCAAGTAGCAGTGGTAGGTAAAAGTACAAATGCTCCACGTACATACTTGAATAATTCAGTGCATGACTGAAAGCTGTGTAAGACTGCAGTCCAGCCAAGATTTGCATAATCAGTCCCTAGTAATACCTCTGTAGAAGCCAATTCAGTTGCTCTTCTTTAACTTTTGTAGATAGTCATTTGGGGATATGCAGGAAGTGCTGATGCTGGCATCTGACAGCTGCACTCCTTCATCTACCTGAAGCTAATTTAAAAATATCATTAACAATGTTACAGTAGCTCCAATAAAGATAAATCTCTTGAACTGTCTACTGAAGTTAAGTAATTTTGTAAATTAACTTTCTTCATTTATCTTGGGTTTGTCCATGAGTATGGAGTTCCTCACATTTATTCCAGATGAATTAAATGCTGAATAATCTGTGTAAGTAATGCAAGCTCCAAAGCCAATTTATGAGCACTTTATTGTAGGCAGCCTTGTCAAACAATTCACGAGGAGCGAATGGAGGGACAAGGCTTGTCTCTTTCCCTGTTTGCTCCTTAAGTTTTTCACCATTTCTTTGGGGAACTGAGTTGTGTCTGTGGGATTTCATTTGCTTTGTAGCAAAGATTTCTTTTTAATACTTGGCTTTTAGTCATACAAATTACACTATGTACTCAACTTCCCAACAGATAAATTAATGTGGACCTGCAGAAGGACTAGTAATTTGTGATGCTGAAGTTCCTCTGTGATGGAGTAGGAACATTTCAAAGAATCAGAGACAGTGTAAGATGAGTTTGTAAGTTCAGTGTGAAGTCTTAGAGTCATCACGGGTGGTTTTTTGGATCAGGAAAAAATATACCCACAGGTTGCTTTGGCTGCAGAACATAGAAAGACATGAATTCAGCTATACAGATTGCCAGGTAGAATTTACTCCTACTTTTCCCCTGTCACCCCCAACCAGATGGCGATTTTCAAAAGCACAAACAGGCAGTTAAGTGCTCAGTTAGACTGAAAATATATGGAAGTTTATTGCGCCACTTCTCTGCATTGAGAAACGTATCTTTTTGTCAGCTTTGTGGCAAACGTAGAACTGCTACAAACAGTTTCATGAATACTTTAGAATAATATTTTACAATAATTTAGACAAATTTGATGTCCTTATTCATGAATTGGTGCCTATAAGTACTTGCTGTATAAAAACTAATGCTTCAAATGTTTATGAGAAACAGATTTGACCATTTCAGTATTCATAAGATTTGCCTGACAATTTTCTGTTGAATTTAAAGTAAAATTTAGAAAATGTAGGTATTATTTACACATTGCACTTTGAGCAACAGGTCTCTATATTTGACATCTGAATACAACTTGATATTTACACATGCATTTCTGCTCCCTAAAGGACCGTCATCCTTATATCTTTGAAATGTGCTCTCTGAGAATGTTTTTGCCTATTCTGCTGCTCAGGGGTCCCAGGAAGGAGTAAACTGCATAATCTGAAGGGAGGACAAAGTGTCCCTAGAGGCCTGCCTGGCCAAGAGAAGCAGGGTAGCAAGCAAGAATGTCCTTGTATTTCTACAGCAGCAAGGTGCGACAGGGTATAGAAGAGAAAAAGTAGAGTTTTGAAATATCTTCCTTAGTAACAGCAAAGGTTTGGAGATGACTGAAGTTTACTAGAGCCCTCTTGCCCATAAGCTCAGTTAGGCATGAGCCTGAGACCCCTCTTCAATGGAGCCTGTGGCAGAGGAGAGGCAAGATGCAGCAAGCAACATCCACTGCAGCTGCATCACCAGCACCATGTATTTGCACTCCTTTGCCTAAGGTCTCTAGTAGTCTAATGCAGACCTCAAGATTCACTTTTGTTTGGCAGAACTCTGGACTTCACATGAAAAAATGCAGTTTTTAAAATTCTACAATGGCCCGAGTGTATAAGTGACTATCACTTGGGGCACCTCCCACACAGGACCAGTTGGCTAAGCAGCTAAGGGAGCACAGAAGACTGGACTCACCATCAGTCTGATGATTGCCAAGACTATGAGTCAGCCATGCTCTCAAAGGTAGAATGCTCCTCCTTCCTCACCCAACAGTGCAAAAGAGTTCATTACGTCAGAGACATCAATGGTTGTGTGAACAAGTTACCCAGAGAAATTGTGCATGCTCCATTATTGGAAGTGTTCAAAGTCAGGTTGGATGGGGCTTTGAGCCCTGATCTAGTGAAAGATGTCCCTGCCCATGGCAGAGGGTTTGGACTAGATGATCTTTAAAAGTTCATTCCAACCCAAACCGTTCTGTGATTCTATAACAGTGATTGTGTGCTAATACCAACTAGTGTGCCCTTTGTCAAGCATATGGAAAGAATACAGCAGATGTGAAAGGATTCAGGGATCCACCACGGTCATCTGTGACAAGTGTAAACACAGGCCATGAAGGAAGTGTTTCAAGGATGCTGTAACCACACATCTGATTGGACACTAACTGGCCTGTGTTTTGAGTATGTTAGCTACACACAGGCACTAGGGTACATACTGCTCTGAGGCTTCCTGCTTGGGCAGTAAAAGCCTACAAGAGCTATAAAGGCAAGAGCTGATGGGCATAGGATTGAGAGGCACTGAGAATTGTGTAACAGGTTCTGTACAAACAACTCCCCGCCTGCCAGTCTTGACACCCAGGAGAGTTGGAACAAGGGATCATCTCTCATAGCCAGACCAGAAATACTAATCTACCATTTGTATTGCAGTCTCCAAAGAGTGACTGGTTCTTCTCCTGTTCCCAGTTAGCTCCTACAACAAGAGGTGATAAACAAAAACAAGGAATATTTTTATTCTGTCATCTGAAACAAGAGAAATGATCACCTGGTTTACCTCAAATTCTTATTGCTGCAATGTCTCCAAAAATCTGCAGTTGATGAAGACTCTGGCGGCTCCAACTGATTACTGGAAAATTGTTTTCAGGAAGATCTATTCTAAGAATCCTTTACTTTAAGAGATATGTACAAAAGTACCTAATTTACAGATAGCTGTTATTACTAAAGATGACATGCAAAGTATATGTAGTTGACCAAAGCTAGCTGTGCTAAAAGATACAGGACTTTGCTTAGCATTAATTGATTTCCACTAATAGCAGTAAACTGGAGTACAAAACAATTACTAGATTAAAATTAGTACTTTTAATGCTAGATGAGGTAACAGACATTGTAGTATAATAAAAGAGGTTTTTTTAAAATCAGCCCTAATGTGGACTATGTGATAGATGTAATACACGCTGAATCCAGTTGCTGACCTTTAGCCAACACTCCAGAAAAACTGTAAATTGTTTGGAATATGATGATACTTGTATGCTGCCAAGAAGCAGCAAATTTACAAACTAAAAGAGTCAGGTCATTCAGTCAGGGGAAATCTGGAAGAAATGTAGAAGTTGGTAATACAAGTATCATCTGAAAACTGGACAATATAGTAAAATAAGATATTTGCAAACTTACAGCTGCAGTATATTCAGCTAAAGTGTAGGTGCTTTTCACAGCCTGGAAAATCAAATATCAGATTTAAGAGATTTTTAAATTTATCACTATATAGAGTAAAAAAAACCTTGAAAAAGGCACAAACTGCATCCAAATATTTGGAAAAAATACATAGGGTATTTATGTGATTAGATAATCTCCTTAGGGTAGAGCAAGAATGCCCATTAGAACCTCTATATCAGGAAAAAAATAGCAAGTAGTTTTAAATTGTTCTACACAGTAAACACACGGAAACTATTAAATGTTCATATTTCAGCATATTCACTGAAGTAAAGGCATACTTTAAGACTATAGATATTTGGCAATAAATTGCTTATATGAGCAAATCTTCCTCTTTAGGTTAACTAAGAATTTTGAATTATGGCTGTGATAAGGCAACATTTATTCTATGCATCTTATTAAAAGAAATCAAGCCGGATTTACAACTGGAGAAATCCCCATGGAAGGTGACTTCATTATGCAGGCTATAAACCAACACAGAACTTGTCTTACTGTATTTAATTTAAGATATTCATGTAGCCCAAAGAAATGCTTTCATTTACACAGCCTTAACCTCAGTGACTTTGGTAGGGCAGGGGATCCAAAGATGAGATCAGAACTGAAGTCTTTAATTTGAAAATACTGAAAGGGAAAACAACCATAACACAATTAGAGAGTGTATTCCTTCCTGTATCAGAAAGAAGAAAACTGAGCTTAATGAATATATTAAGCTCATACTAACATCCTTTTCATAACTTAAAGAACACCCAGAAGAGCAACATTTTGGTGTAAAACTAAATTAAATGCTTTTAAATTAATATACTGAATATCTAAAATCAGTAAAAAGAAATCTGACAACCTATGCTAACTAAGAATTGGAGCTTTCAGTCCTTTTCTGGTTACTGTGTTCTAGTGCCTAGCATTACTTTACACTGAAATTCTGTAAAGTAGTCCTACTATCTTCCATGTCTTTCTATTGCAATGAAAAAATTAAATTATTTAGGATGACTAAATAAGTAAACCATGGAACACCAGTGTCTCAGACTTTTTTTAATCTTAGGATATAGAAAACTTGATTTTAGGATTTGATTTTATCCAGAATTTCAAAAATACATTAAATGAAGATTTTCAGTTATTCCACAACCTGTTTATATGGTGTTTCAACACAGGGAGGTAATAATAAAAGGAGAAACACTATCAGGTGAGTCTTTCTTTAATGGAAAAGTCATTAGAATTTGGAGTAGATAGGTTCTTTTCACCTGAGATCAGGAACTAAATTTGCAAATTAAGAGTCAATATGTCAAAACTTTCATCTAAAAATATAAATATGCATCTGGTAGGGTTTTCAAAATTAGATACTTTGTCTCATTTAAACCAGTGCAAGCTCACCTGATTATTTTTTTTTTAAAGCTTTCTGCCTCTGCCAGTCTTTAAATAACTTTTAATAGCAAGTCACCACATTCTTGCTTAATTACGTGATTCTAAAAAAATGCAAGTAAGAGAAAAATTTAGTTTACATTTTGGATGACAAGTAAAAAACTGTGCAAGTCAGAAGGTCAAATGTGAACTAAAAACTTTGAACGAGAAGCTGTTTGTAATTATGAGGTTACCTATAAAAATAAAATATTAAAAACACTTACTTCACTCCCTGACTGACCAGGCTTTTGTGTTCAAACCTTAATCTTCTGATTGCACTCACACCAATATTTGCAATATCCTCTGCTAGGTGGGAAAATATTATCACATCTTGCAGAGGAAACACAGAACCTCTGCACACAAATTTTGGCAGATTAAAATTTTTCTCAGTTCATCTTTTGGTTTTGATTACGGCCCTTAAAATTTGCCTCCAGCTTTCTGGGTACCATTTTTGTTTCCATAATCAACTGCAGACTCAAAAGCAAGGAAAACTTGGTTTTGCACTTTTAGCACTTTGGCTCCAGTCCTGCAAACATCTCTGTGCAGGTGGACCCATCCTGTTGAAATCACTAGTTCACTATAGTGTTATTTTAATCATTCTGCTTTATTTTTTGTCCTTTTTTTTTTTTTTTTTTTTTTGTCCATTTTTAACTTTGCATGGTCCTTTTTTCCCAGTGAGATGACTGCCACTGAGGAAAACGGTGACAGAGATACAGCTGAGCCGATGCCAGGAGATGCAGAAAATTTTATGGGTAAAATTTGCCAGATTACACCAAAGTGAGTTTTTCAGAGGTGTTAATCACCAGCTCCTGTGTACACACCTCACTCCCACAGAAATCAACTGACTATTGAGTGTAGCTGTCCTGAACTGTTTCAGGAACTGGAGGGCACTAAAACAAAGGCCGGCCGGGATTCGAGGTAAGGACCACCTCCACCACCACCCTCTCTGCTACACTACTGTACTGCAGATTGCTCCCTCTGCAGCAGAGTCAGAAGTAAGTGTCTACCTATGTCCCACTGCAACAATTCACAGACTCTTGTAGTTGTAAAAAACCCAGCTAAACTGTGAGGCTAAGTGAACATGCATTGTATAAATCTCTCTTTCCCCCATAGCTAGAGGAGATGAGTTTGAGCATAGGAGCATGGAGCTACACCCTTGCGCACCTGGTAGACTTTGTCTGTTAGAGCTTGCCTAGCAGACCCAAGGTATACTGGAAGCCAGGAAGACTTGGGTTACAGCAGGCATGGATTTTAATTCTAATTAGTAGCCAAAGACTGCTATTAGCTTCTCAATACTTCTAGGCCCCAATTTGAACTACCTTTGGAAATCCAGTCCTTGGTGACTCAAGCCCTTCTGAGACACTGTTTTAGACTCCTGAAATGTTTACGCATATTTTTAACTTTAGTAAACCATCAGTCAAGCACCACTTCAGATATTTATGGTCCCTGAGCTTTTGTCTTGCACCAGCCAGGAAAAAGGGTTGTATTTGTGAACACTGTGAATAAACAAGAAGTCTAAAAATTCAAAACATATTGCTGCTCTGATTTAATTTAAGAAGATTTAAAGTTATTTTAGGAATTGCATCTTGCTGGTTTATCTGTTAGAGGAAATCTCCTGCTACTAGAGATAAGGCAAATCAAACAGCATCCGGGAAAAAAGCACGCACACACACCGAAATCATCCCTCTGTGTTAATCTCTAATCCCTGGATATTTCAGGCAGTCTTAAAAGCAATATCTTCTTACAGTGGGATGAGCTGAAGAACAACAACTACATTGTGTGGTAATTAAAGCAGTTGGACACTTTGTGGATTCAGGTCTTCCATGACTTCTGTCCTTTGGGCACCCAATTAGAAAGTGAGCCAGCACTGTGAAAAGAAGGCCAGTGGTAACCTGGGCTGTATTTGGAGAAATGTTGCCGGCAGGTCAAGAGAGATGATCCTTTCCCTGTACTCAGCACTGGGCTGAGTGCTGGGCCCAGTGCTGGGCTCCCCAGTACAAGTGAGAGGTGGAGCTACTGGAGATCAAGTCCAGCAAAGGGCCACAAAGATGATTAAGGGGCTGAGAATCTCCCATAGGAGAAAAGGCTGAGAGAGCTGGGAAAGAAGGTTCAGGGCGATCGCATGATGGTCTACAAACATCTGAAGGGAGGGCGCAAAGACGATGGAGCCAGGCTCTTTCCACTGGTGTCCACTGGCAGGGCAAAAGGCAATGGGGACAAACTGAAACACAGGAAGTTCCATCTGACCATCAGGAAACACTTCTTTACTGTGAGGGTGACTGAGCACTGGCACAGGTTGCCAAGAGAAGTTGTGGACTCACCATCCTTGGAGGTCTTCAAAGCTGTCTGGACGTGGTTCTGGGTAAGCGGTTCTAAGTGGTCCTTCTTGAGCAAGGGGCTTGGACCAGATGACCTCCAGAAGTCCCTGACAACCTCAACCGTTCTGTCATCTATGGGGCTTTCCCACTGGTGAGACAGGGTGAGTCCTTCTCCCCTGACAGGCCTTAGAGGAGTGAGTCAGGGCACTCTGTTTGCTCCAGGGAGGTCACCAGGATTCCCTGCCTGCATTGCTGGACTGCCTATTGCTGGGCCCTTGTGCTCGGGGGCACCAGCCTTTCATCACGGGACCTGACAAACCTGAGGTAAAACACCAGCCACACCACAAGGCAAGGCCATATGAAGAAGGCCAGCATCCTGTGAAGCAGGGACTTTCTCCCCTTGGGATGTTTGCCATCCTCGCTGGGCAGTGGTTGGGGGGCAGCGATTGGGGGGCAGCCCCAGAGACTACTGTGGAGCACCTGTGACTGCCTGTGACCGCACTGCTCTTTAGCAGCCCCTGCCACTGTCCCTGCACGTTTTGCTCAGGTCTCCTGTGGGCACACACACACCACCGGTGTGCACACTCAAGCAGGACCGTGGGCTTGGGCTCGAGTCTTGGCTTTGAGGAGAGCAGCAGCTCTGGGCACTGAGCTAAGGCTGCCCCTTCCCTTGCTCCTCTCCCCGCTGCTCGGCTGTGGGGTGCTGGGGGTCCCACACAGCGGCCACCCCAGGGCCACGGGCCCCGCTGAAGGCTCCCAGCGAGTTCTTCTGGCTCACCTGAGCACCTCCTCCTTCAGGTACCCTCTGCTAGTTCAAGTCGTGCTGGTCACCTGGGAGCTGGGGCGGGAGGCTGGGGGTCTGGGACTGGTGGGCAGCGTGCCTGGGGGCAGCTAAGGAAGGGGGCAGGTGTGGAGGGCAGCCCCCGGGGCTGGCTTCCCCACAGGGCGGCTGCTGCTCTTCAGCCCTCGAGGAGACCTTCCGGGAGGCCCTTATGTCCCCTCTCCCACCGCTTGGCCGCGTTTGCTCTGCTCTTCTCTTCCCCCAGCACGAGGAAAGCTCAGGCATGTTGCACGTGTCTCTTGAGGAAGCCCTGGAGGAGAGCAGCTTTGCCGTGATGGCCAGCGGGAGCCAGCCACAGCAGGCAGGGCAGGCAGAGGCATCGGAAGACAACCCATGCCCCATCTGTGGGGGAAGAAATCAACAATGCCGGCTGCGTGGCCTTGTGCTGCCGTCGCTTCTGCTTTGGCTGCATCCAGCGGTGGGCCGCGATGAGAGCTGTGTCCCCACTGTGCAGGAGGCCTTTCGATCGTTTCCTGCGGGTGCTGCCAGCAGACAAGGAGGAGGAAGAGGACGGAGCTGGCTCTTCTGCCTGCCGGCAGAGGAACGTGGCCCGGGAGAGGTCTCGGAGCAAATCCCCACGGTGGCGCTACGTCCTGGACAGATCTGCCATTAGCAACGAGCCCCCAGCTCAGAGGAGGAGGCCTGTGGGGAGCAACCAAGCGTTGAGGGGTGACAGAGCTTCAGGGCCCCCAAACACCACCTCCCAGCAGGCTCCTGTACCTGATGCTTCTTGGGCACGAACCCCACCGAGCGCAGGGGAGCGCGAGGTCAGCCCTGGGGATGGAGCCTGCATTGGCACGCTGGCACTGCCACCCCCACACGTGCAGCTCTCCTTTCAGAGAGCCCAATAAACATCCAGTTGCTTTTCACCGGGTGTTTTTTCAAAACCGAAGAACAACCCATTGCCAGGAATACTCTCCAACATTGTCTCAACAACATAGGAAATCCACAGGGGAAAATTTCCTGAAGCGCGTGGTAGTTTTATTTGACTGTGGTGGATTGACCTTGGCTGGCTGCCAGGTGCCCTACCAAGCTGCTCTATCTCTCCACTTCCTCAAGTGGTGGGGAGAAAATACAACGAAAGGCTCATGGGTCGAGGGAAGGACAGGGAGATCACTCAGCAATTACCATCACAGGCAAAACAGGCTCATCTTAATTAATTTGATTTGTTGCCTATCAAATTCAGAGAGGGTAGTGAGAAATAACAACAAATCTAAAAACACCTCCCCCACCCCTCCCTTATTCCTGGGTTCCACTTCACTCCCAGCTTCTTTATCTCCTCCCCTTTAGTGGTGCGGGGGGACAGGAAATTGGGGTTGCGGTTGGTTCATTATGCATTGTCTCTGGTGCTCCTTCCTCCTCACACTCTTCCCCTGCTCCAGCATGGGGCCCCACCCACGGGAGACAGTCCTTCACGAACTTCTCCAACATGAGTCCTTCCCATGGGGTGCGGTTCTTCATGAACTGCTCCAGCATGTGTCCTTTCCACAGAGTGCAGTCCTTCAGGAACAAACTGCTCCACCATGGGTCCCCTGCAGGGCCACATGTCCTACCAGAAAACTTGCTACAGTGTGCGCTCCCCTCCACAGGCCACAGGTCCTGCCAGGAGCTTGCTCAAGCATGAGCTCTTCATGGAGGCACAGTTTCCTTCGGAGCACATCACGTGCTCTGGCATGGGTTCCTCCATGGGCTGCAGGGGGATAAACTGCATCACCATGGTCTTCGTAGAATCATAGAATCATTTAGGTTGGAAAAGACACTTAAGATCGTTGAGTCCAGCTATTAACCTAACACTACCAAGTTCGCCATTAAACCACATCCCTAAGTACCATGTCTATACATCTTTTAAATACCTCCACTCAACGACTTCCCTGGCCAGCCTGTTACAATGCTTGATAGCCCTTTTGGAGGAGATTTTTCCTAATTTCCAATAAAAACCTCCCCTGGCACAACTTGAGGCCATTTCCTCTTGTCCTATCACTTGTTACTTGGGAAAAGAGACTGACACCCACCTCGCTGCAACCTCCTTTCAGGTAGTGGTAGAAAGCAATAAAGCTTCCCCTGAGCCTCCTTTTCTCCAGGCTAAACAACCCCAGTTCCCTCAGCCACTCCTCATAAAATTTGTTCTCTAGACCATTCACCAGCTTCATTGCTCTTCTTTGGAAGTGCTCTAGCACCTCACTGTCCTTGTTGTAGTGAGGGGCCCAAAACTGAACACAGTATTCGAGGTGTGGCCTCATCAGTGCCAAGTAGAGGGGGGACAGTCATTTCCCTAGTCCTGCTGGCCACACTATTTCTGACACAATCCAGGATTCTGTTGGCCTTCTTGGCCACCTGGGCACACTGCTGGCTCATATTCAGCTGGCTGTCAACCAACACCCTAGGTCCTTTTCCACCAGGCAGCTTTCCAGCCACTCTTCCCCAAGCCTGTTGCGTTGCATGGGGTTGTTGTGACTCAAGTGCAGGACCTGGCTCTTAGCCTTGTTGAATCTCACACAATTGGACTCAGCCCATCGATCCATCCTGTCTAGATCCCTTTGTAGAGCCCTCCTACCCTCAAGCAGATCAACACTCCTGCCCAACTTGGCATCATCTGCAAACTTACTGAGTGCTCACTCAATCCCCTCATCCAGATCATTGATAAAGATATTAAACAGAACTGGCCCCAATACTGAGCCCTGGGGAACACCACTTATGCCTGGCTGCCAACTGGATTTAAGTCCATTTGCCACTACTCTTTGGGCCCAGCCACTCAGCCAGTTTTTACCCAGTGAAGAGTGCACCCATCCAAGCCATGACCAGCCAGTTTCTCCAGGAGAATGCTGCCAGAAATGGCATCAAAGACATTTCAAATGTGCTCTGGTGTACTCAGCACATCAAGGAGCAGACTGAAGGACCTTGCTAGCATGCTGTCACTCAAACATTGGCATGCCACCCCATGGCTTATCACTAGCAAACCTGGTTTTATCCCTTTCCCCCTTCCAATCTAGTTTAAAGCTCTTTCAATGAGCCCTGCTAACTCTAGTGCAAAGATCCTTTTTCCTACTTTGAGACAAGCATACCCCATCTGTCACCAGCAAGCTTGGTGTCATATAGACTGACCCATGATCAAAAACCCCCAAATTCTGTTGGTGACACCAGTCTTGGAGCCAGGTATTGATCATCTGAGCCTTCCTGTTTTATCCAACATCATTCTCTGCAACTGGAAGGATAGAGGAAAAAGACATTTGTGCTCTTGATCCCCTAATCAGTTGTCCCAAGGCCCTCAAGTCTCCTTTGATCAACCTTGGACTTCTTATTGCAATTTCCACGCTGCTTGCATGAAAAAAGCAATAATGGATAATAACCAGAGGGCCGTAGCAGGGTAGGAAGTTTTCTTGGAACTTCTTTAACCCGGGCCCCAGGGAGACAGCCGACATCCCTAAGAAGTGGGTCCGGTCTGCATATTGGGCGTTCTGTTCCCCTCAGAAGATAGTCTCCTGTGACAATGACCTGTCTTTTTTCCTTTATGGAAGCTGTTTTGATGCGGGGCGTAGGCTGACTCCACCGCGGCGACATCTCCGACCTAGACGGACCCTCGTCCTCGTCGCTGTTCAGTTCCACTTGCAGAGCCTCCTATCTGTTGGACCGGGGCACCTGGGAAGGTGGGGCAGTCAGGGAGGACAGGGAATCCTCCGCATCACGCGTGCTGTGCCGTGCCGTCTGCCCGGCAGGCCTGTCCCAGGGATGGTAGGGCGCCGTTCCACCAGCCGGTCTCCTCAGACTCCCCGGTACTCCTCCCAGAGCTCTGCCACTAAGCGGAGGAGCTCCTCTGCCTGGGCGCACCTCCTTCCCACAGGCGTGCTCCCCGCAGCCGGCCGCCGCTGGTGCGAGAGCAGGGCACAGCCGGCGGCCTGGCAGCGGGGCGGCCGCGTGTTCCCGTGAGAGCTCCGGCTGGGCAGCTGCGTCAGTCATGGCGGGTGCGGAGTTCGGCGAGGACGTGGCCTTCTGCCGGGCAGATGCCACTGCTCCCCGAGAGAGCCGGCAGAGCGGCAGCACCCATCCTGCGCGCCCTGCCGCGCCAACCGCCGTGCTGTGCCCTGTGTGCCTGCCCTGCTGGGGGGTGTCTGATAGGGGTGGGGGGCTTGGCTGCGGTCGCTCCTGGCCCCGGCCGGGTCCCTTCAGCTGCTGTCGCGCGAGCTGCAGGCTGCTGGCGGGTCTCTCGGCTCCCCGGAGGGTCCCCCGGCTGAGGAAACCCCCTCGTGCACCGCACTGGAGTGCTCCGCTGTGGATCCTGCTGGCACCAGAGCTGCTCACCTCGGTGACTGAGTGCTAGTTTGGGTTACAGGGTGTATAAATCTCCCGCATTTAAATCTTCACCACATGCTCGGGAATCTCTGCTCTGGCACCTGGAGCACCTCTTCCACCTCCTTCTTAACTTACCTTGGTGTCTGCAGGGCTTTTTCTTTCACATATTCTCACTCCTCTCTCCCAGCTGCTCTTGCTCAGCAGTTTTTAACCTTTCTTAAATATTTTATCACAGAGGCACTAGGAACATTGCTGATTGACTCAGTTTGGGCAGCAGCATGTCCGTCTTGGAGCCAGCTGGAACTGGCTCCGTCGGCCATGGGGGAACCTTCTGGTGTCATCTCACAGAAAGCACCCCTGTAGCCCTGCTGCTACCAAAACCTTGCCACATAAACCCAACACATTAAAGTAAATGCTGCAAGAAAGCATGTGTTCAAGCCCTTTGAGCAGCAGCCAGGTTCGGGGTCCTGAAGACCTGCTAATCCAAGTGCCGTGACCACTGTCTGGCTGACAGCCCTGTTGCTGCTGGGTCCTCTTGCTGGTGTCTCCACACTCAAATGGCCCCTGTCATCCTCCAGTCACACCAGCCTGAGCCTTTCTGTGACACCTCTCTACATCAGCGGCCCTGAACCCCATAGTCATGGCTGGGAGGCAGGAGGGGGTTGCCAGTGTCTTCTGGGCACAGGCTGACTGGTTCCCAAAAACCACTCCAGGTGAATGAGGCCCCTTCATTGAGCCCCTTGCCTTGGCTTGATGCCTGTCAGGGAACCAAAGGTCCAGATGCCAGAAACTGGACAGGAATCCAGAATCTGACTGCCATGCAAGCAAAGCAGTGGCAAATTCTCAGGAAACAGCTGTAGCTAATCATAATTCATGCTGAGGTACTGAGTCATCATGAGCATGCAGAGGTACTGAGTTACCCTGATCATAACATACTTGCAATGGTTTCAGAAAAGGTCGATCCACAAACTATCCAAACATGTCTTCCTTATAAACTGTTGACACAGGATGTAAAACTTCCAGCCCTTCCGATCTCAACCATTTTGTGATTCTGAGATTCCATATTTGGGAAGAAATATACCTCCTCTGACCTTGTGATGAGTTCTTCTATAGGCAATTAGGAGAAATCTCTGGATGGGTAGCCCTCATGGGAGATTTCAGCTTCCCAGACATCTACTGTGAATACCATACTGCTGTGACAAGCCAGTCTGGGAAATTTCTGAAGTTTGTGTCACAAGTATTCAGTGACCCAACTAGGAAAGGTGGCCTCCTAGACTTGTTATTTGTGAATGGAGAAGGACGCATGGGAGATGTTATGGTAGGTGGTTGTCTTGGCCGCAGTGATTGTGAAATGGTTGAGTTTAAAATTTTGGTGTTATGAGAAAAAAGGTCAGCAGAGTTGTTACTCTGGATTTCAAGAGCGCAAACTTTAAGCTACTTAGGGAGCTACTTAGCAGTGTCTTCTGGGAATCTGTGTTTGAGGGCTTAGGAGTCCACAAGTGCTGGTCAGTCTTTAAGAACCACCTTTTAAAAGCACAGCAGTAGGCAATTCCACTGTGTTGTAGGTCAAGCAAGTGGAGCAGAATACCACCTTGACTGAACAGGGAAATCCTCTTGGAACTGAAAAGGAAATTGTATGATCTCTGGAAGTGAGGTCAGGCTTTGCAGAAAGGTTCATATATGCAGGGAGAAGACATGCAAGGCCAAAGCTCAGCTAGAGCTGAAAGGGGCCAGTGTTGTGTCAGACAACAAGAAGGGCTTTTTCAAGTATGTTAATAGTAAAGGAGGTCTAAGGAAAAGATTGGACCAATACTTGTTGAAGATGGGCACCTGACTGATAGGGATGAAGAAAAAGTGGAGGCATTCAATGCTTTTTTTCCCTCAGATTTTAATAATACTGACAGATCTTGGGCTGCCCAGTCCTCTGAGGTGGTGGGACAGTCTGCGTCACCATCATCATTATGAGCTGCAGAGGAATCTCTGCTTTAGTGCCTGGAGCACCTCTTCCACTCCTCCTTCTTCACTGACCTTGGTGTCTGCAGGACTGTTTCACATATTCTCACTCCTCTCTCCCAGCTGCTCTTGTGCAGCAGTTTTTAACCTTTCTTAATTATCTTATCACAGAGGAACTACCAACATCAGCGATTGGCTCAGTTTGGCCAGCAGCATGTCCATCTTGGAGCTGGCTGGCATTGGCTCTGCCAGACAAAGGGCAGCTTCTGGCATCTTCTCACAGAATCCACCCCTGCAGCCCCATTCTCTACCAAAACCTTGCCACATAAACCCAATACATTAACAAAAATTCTGCAAGACAGCAGGCGTTGCTCCTACTCTCCCAGCTCCCCCTTCCAGACACCAGGGCCAAGATGTACAAGCTCTTTGAGCAGCAGCCAGGTGGTGGGTCCTGAAGACCATTAGAATATATTTACGCACAATAAAAGCATCAACATTTATTAGCTTAAATGCTAATGCTACATGTTGGAAGAGTGCAGTCTGTGTGAGGTTATTACCCAGACAGGCTTAAAGATGTCTTTGGATCAGGGTGCCATCTTTGTTACTCCTGTTTGGATAGAGACATAACTCCTTGAATATCTCCATTTGTTTCACTGATAATAGATGTTACAGACAGCTTCACTAGTTCTCTTCCCATTAATACTCATACGAGTCTGTAGTTTACAACATTTTGGAGCTAAAGCTCAGCTGATTACAGATTGCTTTCAAAGTGAAGAGATGCAATTACAACACCTAGTTGACCTTGTCTTTTTAGGAATCCTGTGATAGGCTTTTAAATACACAGTTTCAGAGGGGTAGAAGAATTAAAGGACTCTAACAAAGCAATTGTGTGGATCATGATGAATGCACTGGTGGAATGACTTTGAAAGTGTAAACTCTTGAACTGAGCCTAGAAATTCTTTTAACTGTGGTTTATATAAACATTTCACATCCTGCTCCATAGCAAACCTGTGCCCCTACTATGCTAAGATAAGATTAACTTACAGTGCTTGGAAGTATGCAGAAATTGTTTAACATATAACCTTATAGCATGTTTTTACTCCTTTTTAGCAGAACATTTACATTTTATCTGAAGAAAAAGTAATATCCTGTTGTAACAACATTAAAGGCTTGTTGGAAACTTTAATAAAGCAAATATAATACTGGCAAAGGTTTATACTAAAATATGGCATTTAATTGGCTCAGTCTCATGATAGCAGCAGCAAAGCTATTGTTATGTTCTCAACCACCATTTATATGTGCTGTTATATTAATCACTGCCCTCCAGCTTGCTGCTTTTCCACTGAAGCAAGAAAACTGTCTGCTTAAAGAGGAAGAGGGGATAGGAGGCAGGAGTGGGAGGGACAGAATTTAATGGTTTTCTGCTTAAGACCTGAGACTAAAAGGCAGGTGATCTGGGCCAAGAATTTCAACAAAAGTAGATTCCAGATTCAGGCATCTTAAATCCATCCAAGTCCTTCTCTCTAGTGTTTCCTGTTGACTGGCTCTGGGCCGCAGGAGGTGCCCTGCCAATAGAAAACACCAGGCACAGAGAATTAGGTGGAATTTAGGATGTGTGAATTGGAGCCAATGCCTATATACAGTCATAGAAACACAGTCATGTTGCCATTTTAAAATCACTTCAAAGACCCCACGCAGTCATAGGAACATAATTTTAAGTAATTTAGCTTGCCTTTTTTTTTTTTTTCACAGATCTTTTGGTTTGTTGCAATGAGAACTGCACTACATACAATTATTTTGAAAATTCACAGCTTTTGAAAAACAGTACAATAACAAAAAGAAAAAAATCTAGCATGCTGCTTGGTTTGCTCTGGAGTAAGCTCAAAGGAAAAGTTGTTCTTAACAGAAAAATTATGCTTGTCAGTTTAAATCTTTCACTGACTTTTGTTCTATGGAGATATGTGTTATACCAAGAGAGCCAAATGGTCCTCTCCAAGCAAAGAGGTTGTCTGTGGAGCCTTGACTTTCATAAATTAAGGGAAGCCACTTTTCCTGGAAAATGTAAAATATGTCGGCGATGAAGGAAGGCATTGAACATATTTATAGCAATGTACTCCTACTTTCAACAGCAATTAAAAACTATTTAAACAAAAAAAGCCAGAGGTATTTTGCCCTTTTACAACATCAGAAAGCTCTGTGCCTTTCAAGATTAGGTTAAGTCAGACATTTCCATATATATTCAGATTATATCATTTATTTGGGGAAAACTATCTTCTTGCTATCTGTATAATCTCTTGTTGTCTTATTTCCTTTCTGCACAAAACACCAGCTCTGATGCCTCATTGCTTCATCCTTCCAGGAGCATGTCTATGTCTTTTGGTACAGTTAGGAACCTCTGCAGCCCATTCCTCTCTCACTAAGGGTCTGATCCAAATTACACTGATAACTTGCAAATCAGCCACTTGTCTTCCAGAAGTCTTGTGTCAAACTTCAGTTCTCATCAAAATGCTTACCATATCTGCCAGCCCATCTGGAAATACATGAACAGATCACATTCAGGAGGACCTTATTTCTCTCAATTTTTAAACGAACTATCAAAACCCCTCATTGTTAGCGTAATCCCTTAAGGAACACAGAAATTTAAATTAAGTAAGTGCATAAATGGCACTGTGAATGATGATATATTATTAGCAGAACATCTCAAGCACACTATGATTCAAATGTGGGTTTCAGCTAGCAAAGGGAAGAGGCAGAAATAGAACCACATGCATTTGGTTCTGTCTGTCTGCAACCCTGAATGGAGGGTGACTGCAGGAGCCTTAACTCAGCTTGTACATCTTGTCTTAGTTCTAATTTAAGCACAACTATTTCTGACGCCATCTGCATTCAGGATTAGAAGTAGACAATGTACTAAATTGGAAATTTGTAAATCCTGGAGGAGTAATGTGCCTTCAGTTCCATCCCATCCCAATCTTCTGTGCCTTGCTCCCACCTACGGGGTGATGGACTTCTGTATTCATTTACATTGCCAGTCTCAAACCACCATGACTACTCAGAACAGAGAAATTTCCAAGCGGGCCACCCAAATGGCCGTTTTTGGCCACCCAGGCTCTTGCAGGTTACTGAGATCCTAGAACTTTTCCATAGAGTTAGACCATAGGAAGAATTATAGCTCTGCTACATATGCCCTCTCCAGTGTTGGCTTTGGGAGTCCGACTAATGGGATAGCGTCACCATAATTTATATATATCACTAACCCCTGTGTCATGAGAACCTAAGTTTTCTTGCCAATTACAATTATCCTAATTAAGAAGCATATATCAGGCTAATTATTACCCTGCTTTAGTGTCTGAAATCATCCTGCCTTTGGTCTCATGCCCGAAAGTCTAAAGAAACTGACTGCAAGTTAAAAAAATACTCCAAAACCCCAATATGCCAGTTGTAACTGGGCCAAGCAATGACTAATAGGGACAATGTTTGCAAGGATTCTGAGTGCATAAACACCAAGGAAAGATAGCTCAGTTATATTGGGTGGTCCATAGAGGTATTAGCAACAAAAGAGGAAGGATGTAAAACAAAAAAATCAAGTTTGATTACCACCAGTTCCCCAGTTATTAAAAGCAGAAACTGCTTCTCCAAAGACTGGAGAATGCCGTTTGAAATGTGCAGATACAATCATGATTTGAACTTGAGATTTGAGAGGGAGCTAACCTAGGGCTTGTTCTTTCCCTCCCTCCATCCCCATTTGAGAACATTCTTTCCTGAGCAGGTGTTAGGAAAGGCAAGACACCACAGATGAGCAGCTGGCACATGATGGGGCTTCCGATTTGGTGGGATTCCCACTTGAAGTGAGAGCCAGGAGGGTCTAATGGAGAAAAAAATGGGCCCACTGAACTTTTGGTCTGGTTTCTGTCCTTCCCTCAGGTATTCTACAAGGTTTTAGATATAATCGGTTTTCCTTCATCTGACCTAAGTCCTTTGGTGCACAGCCTCACATGAAAGTCATAATCATTGGCCAGAATTTAAAAAAATACTTAGTGGTTTGGAATACTTCAATTTCTGGGCAGAAGAACTGAGTGAATCTGATTTAGAATTAATTGGGAAACTGTTTTCAAATGGAACAACATTTTCAGTCTGTGTCTGTATCAGGATTAAACCAAATGAATCTTTTCATGAAAAGGAAAAAAAACCCCTCCTCCCAATTACCTTCCCAGAAAGAAACAGTTCATTAAGATATATTTGATCAGTATCAATGCAAGACAACGTACTTGAAGTGCACAGTTTATATCTACACAGGAGGAGAATCTGGTTTGGAAACCACTGGTTCAGAGAAGGCCTTGTACTGTCTTCAGTGAGAGTGTCATCCCAATGTGGTGATATAAAGCACTAATTGATACTTGGTTATTTAAAGAGAAAAATGTGCAATAGAAACAGAAAATTCTTGCCACAACATTGGTACAATCAAAATTAAGATATTGTGCCTTTTCTTGTTCTGTTACCCAAATTTAAAGTAGAATATGGAAATCTTGAAGAGCTGGGGAAAAAAACCCAACAACATAGAAATGACAGAGAAACTAGAAAATAGTCATTATGATATGATATTAAGTATATCTGGGTCATCAAAGAGGAAGTTAAGGAATAATCTGAATTCTGCATATAGGTCTTTGCATATCTGTTATGGGAAGGTTGGGGTATTCATTCTGGCTGGAAAAAAAAGCATAGTCAGATCTAATAGTAGGATGCTGAGTAAGATTTAAATTTAACCAGAATATAAAAGACAGTGATCATAATTTAAATTGGAATAGAAAGAGAAGAGATAAAGCCAGCAGTTCTTGGATTTTTATTATTATATAGATCTTTCTTAAATGTGCTTTCATCAATGTTTTGTGAGAAGTTTTGCAAGCATATGGGTGTAGGCAGTTGGTCTGCACAGTCATATTTGAGCTTGGATTCACTAAATCCAACAATTCTAACCCTTTTTTTCATGGAGGAGCTGTTCCTCCATGAAGTTTATGAAATCTCAGCCTTTAAGGTTACAATTCATTGGCTGGTAAGGTTAGAGAAGATATATTTTCCCAAGTGTTTTTCATAAGTGCCACGATCAACAGATGGTAAGGTTTTTTCCATCTTCTTCAACACTTCATTGGCAACTAATCTAAGGTAATGCAAAGAATTCTTTCCCTGGGACATCAGACCAACATCTTTTGCTCACATATTCAAGCTTACATTGCCAGATTTGCAATTGGGACGCAACTCATTGCCAGGCCAGATTGGCAAGGACACTGGAGACTTTTTGTCTTCCTCTGCACTGCTAAGCATGGATTGCTCGCTGGTTTATCTGTTTCTCACCTAATCAGATCTCGGGCACTGGTTGGGTTTGGACAATGTCTGCTTTCTTTCCCTGGCATGAAATAATTTAGTCTCATGAACACTGAGGGATTTCAATGTAGACAAAGTTATTGGGCACAATAGAGAAGTAAGTGCCTGAAATGGAATGGTTGACAGTATTTAGTTTAAAATCAAGAAAATAATAGAATCAATTCAGAGTTCATTAATTAGACTTCCAGACGTGTACTGCAAAAGACTGAACAATAGGCATAGGGAAGGAAAATTAAAGTAAAGACTCCATAAGTCTGAGTCAACTCCAAAGTCAACAACAGCAGAATAAATTCTGGGGACAGATCCCTGAAACGGTATTGTTTCAAGTATAAGAAAGCAGTGTCAACCCTTTAAGGAAGAAATTCTTGCACTTAATCACATCTTGTAATGTGGGATAGTAGGTTCCAGTGCTATCAGTGGGTGAGCAAAAGAGAGTGATCTGCTAGCTCCTGGAGGGAGGAATTAGATATTGCTTTTCTGCCTCCCAAGGCTGGGTTCACTGTTTAACAGCACAGGAAGTAATGTTTCCATGTAGTGATCAGAAGCTCATTACATCATCTAGAGATCTGGTTTTCCTTCAGTGTTATTGGGTCAGCTCCACTGATATTAGGACAATTTACTATGTTCAGAATTCAGAAATTCAATAGTAGTTCCCATAATCTCCATTCATCCATACTTCCATACAAATGCAAGTACATCTATACTTCCATATAAGATATGCAGTGCATTGTTTGCACACAGAACTTCTTCAAACACAGACCAACAAAAGCAAAGCATGAGGTGACATCAATAAAACATCACTCAGACTTTGGAGCATAGGTGGAAATGTGTGTTTGTATGAATACGCTTATGTGTATGTATATGCTTTCTATACATACAGATTTAACTACACTATTTGTGTTTCAGAGCAAATCCATCAAGCATTGCTTTTCTCATTTGGGGTCCTTCTGTGTAAAAATACTATCTCTTGTACCAACAGGCGGTAACAACTTTCTTTCTTTTGGGGGGGGTTTGGGGTTTTTTTGGCATAGAAGGAACCCAGTGCCTACACTTCAAAGTGTTTGAGTATTCTGGGTACCTGCTCCTGCTTTTTATTCACAAATCCAAAAGAAAGGTTTAGGAGAGCTAATCAATTCTCCCAGCAACTCCCTATGTGTTAGGTGCAATAGCGATTTCTTCTCTTCCATCATCCATCTTCAGTACATCATTTTCTGTATGTGCCCAACAGCCACAAGGTTCTCAGTGAGCACTGCCAGGCTTCCCCAGTCTGCTAATCCACTTTTGCTGGAACAATGAGAAGGGATGATGAAAACTAAAGTTTTGCATCTGTAGAGTGGCACACTGTTGTTCCAGAGCAGACAAGGAGAGTTGCTTATTTTACTTCTACAGGCAGATATAATTCATAATGGCAAACAGAAATGACTAATACAGAAAGCTCTGTGCAAATGACTACCTAAAGCAAAATGGTGGTAAAAAATATGAAACAGTCATTTATTTAAGTGACTATTACTCGGCATCTCTCCTTTCTTTGCACCAGATTTACCTCACATTGCACAGGAAACTGCATAATTCTACTGCTCAGCAATGTCTTGCAGATGACTCAACTAGGTTTATCTGTTTCCATCAAACTTTGAATTTCAGGTCTCAAAAGACTGATGTAGTGCAGAGTCCCATCAATAGATGTTTCTGATTCAGATATCAGGGGATTGCAGCCTTTCCATGTCTTATGCTAATCCTTCTCTTTCTTCTTGTTTGATACTGTACAAACACAGAATTTAACCAAAAAAAAAAGGTGAAAAGAACACATGATATCATCACTAAGCCCCAGGCACTTATACATTAAGTAATCTGTGAAAGCCATAAACAGCTGACTCTCACATTTTACTTAAACCCCTGTAAAATATGTGCCAAATTAAAGCTTGGAAGCTTTTGTTTACAGAGGAAATGAAAACTGAATTCTAGTTCCAATGGCTAAAGAGCTCAACATGATGAACATGCTCAACATGTGAACTGTGAGTTCACAGCTTAGCATTTCTTTGATAATATTGTAGATTTCTCTACTTTCACATCACATGTCTGTCTGTCTTCCCAGTTCCCAGAGCAGAGATCCTGGCAGGAGCTAATCAGTACATTACAGTTTTGCTCAATGAGTTTTGCCTAGCATGTGACTCCCTGGTGGTAAGGCAGTGGAAAGGGACAGTGATGGAGGGGGAACAGTAGCATGGCTCTCCATTCCTGGAGAAGGGTATGAATGTGTGCCCCATTATGTTTATCTGATACAACTATTTTAATCAAAATGTCATATGAAATACAGTCATTTGACTTGGAGAAATTTAGGAATAGAATATCAAAACAGTATCCTTTATCAGACAGGCTTGTGATCTTGTTTAGAAACAAAAACAAACCCACACAGCAGGTTTTTCAATAGGACCTATTTTCCGTGAATCACAATGACTGGAAATTATTATATTTTTAGCATCTCAACTTTCTTGTGTGGCCCTGTGAAGCTACTTGAGTCTAGTAACTCATGCTATAATTCAGCATACTCAGTCTCTTTCACCTCATTCATCCAGGTGTTTTGTCATAAATTGCTGGTAGGCAGGATCTCAGGCTTGATATTGTAATGCCAAATATTTAACCATACCCTTTAAGCAATGCTTTAGGCCAAAGAAAATCTTTAATCGTCACTGCTTGCATAAGTTCAACTTGTATAACTCGTATAAGCTGGGTGTCTGCAGCCTGAAAGAATGCAGCCTGGCAGAAGACTACAGTAATAATGGGCCAGCTAGAAAAAGCATCATTAGCAGAAAAATCATGGCATCTTGATTCTAATTTTTTCCAAAGACAGCTAAACCATACAGTTCAATAGATCATTCCAGGCACATTTTGGAGTCCTAAGCCAAAAATAAATGCAAAGAAACTAACAGAATTAAACAGGAAAAATGTGATTTCTTAAAAGAAACACCATCTGCACAGTCTTGTTCATTCCAGGTCCTACTCTCTGGTCTCTGGAAAATTTCAGTTTTCCCTCCACTTTTCTACATCTCCTGTAATATATTTTTTTCCTTAATTCCCTGTATTTCTTTTATCTGTTCTTTTCAGTGACTAAGGTGTGCAGTCAGAAGCCATAGTTGGTTACACTTCTCTTATTACCCTCAAGAAGTAGGAATAGACAAGAGCTGACTGATCCTTTGTTACTATGTTCAAGTAAGTCAAGTAAAAACCTCCAAAACTAGAATCAGTAAAATTGGCTTCCTCACATAAAACTCTTCGTGATTACTTCTTCTTTTCTTATCAGCCAGAATCCATTTTGTGCAAGCTCCAAATACAACAGTACAGGCAGCCAGCTCCCCTTACACAGTAGACCCAAGCTACCCACTACTAGTCTCAACCATCCTATGGCAGAACAAAACCAAACCAGGCCAGCCTAGAGACTGAGTCCCCAAAACAAAGTATCATTAAGCACATCCATCTCAAACAACCTTCTTCTATGTCTCATAAAGCATAAACATACCACCCAACTTGTAGAAATGTAAAGTCAATTAAAATTACTCAGATTGCCTCATTACAAAAACTTGGTAGCATTAGAAGGGACGTAATAAATGATATTGTTATACAGCTACTCAAACTGACCTTAAACTACTGTGACACTTTTTCCATGGAAAGGGTCTCCAGACTTCTATTTTCCTTTTTCTAACCACATTTATCATCCATGGAAGAAGCCTTTTCATTTGTCTTAGAACTGCATTATTCCACACTGAGCTGCCAACAGCAACAGTTCATTTGATTTCATTTTAATAAGAAGATAAATGACTTTTGGAGAAAATAGCCAATTAATAAATACTAAGATGCATTACTAGAGGCTCTTCAGTTATTTCTGAGACATAAACATGTGCTCATTTCCAAAATACTTGGAGATGGAGGCAAAACCACCAAGTGTGTGATAATTCCATTCCCTGAAGATCTCTAGCTCCAGTTTTATAGGGACAGAGAATACCTAAAAAAAATCCAAGGTGGCTGGAGTGACATTTGCCCTATGCATCAATTTCAGTTTCATCAAAACAAGAGAAAAATTATGGAGAAGGCATATCTGTTGTGGCTTAGTCCCTTTTTCCCCCGGTCTTTACAGTTATTTCATTATTCCCAGTATACTTACATTTGCTCCAGCTGATTGAATATCTAACCCATTTGTCATATATTCCTTTCAAAAGTGAATTAAATCTGGCAATAAAGTCTTAATAAATAAAATCTGTATAAAAAATTGTTTATAAAATGCACTAGAATGACTGGCCCAGTTTTATAAGGCTGTTCATAGCACAGGCCCAATAAAAGCAAAGCTCTATAAATATCACCTGCTTTTGGGAATTGTGCAAGTATGGCCTTAACATTTGGAAGAATTCTGCATTCTTGAAATTTTGTGTTATTTAGCAATTCTTCTTTAAGAACAAGATGATGAATCTCTACCTTACAGGACCCTACAGATTCCATATCCCCTAGCAAACGGTCCGGCACCACAGTGCTCTCTGCTTTTTCAAAACTAAAGGCATGTTCTCAGAAGACTCCAGACGACTTTGCAGAAAATAATGAAATAGATGGAACTCTATATACACAGCATGACACATAAGTACCTCTGAAAAATGTTCCTCAAAAACCTCACACAGGGTAGATAGTAATTTAAAGTCAGGCTACAAGAAACACTGAGTGTAGGAGTATGCCTGTAGAGGGCAAGTTCCACACCTCTCTCAAGCCTGAACTTACAAAACGTAGGGGCGTGTTAGGTGCCTCCGTTACTGTAAAGTTACTACCCAATCTAGGTACCTATATGAGCAGGATAAATTCTTTTTTAAAGGGATTATGGTAGCCATTACCTTTAGAAATTATCTAAAACACTGCTCAGCACACTAAAGTGGAGGATAGGAGGATTGGGTCCATCTGCCTGTAGCTTGAGTCCATTCAAACCCACATGCTGGAAAAATGCCTTAACTCTAGTGCTATGAAGGCACCACAAGAACAGCCTCGCCCCCAGCTGTTTAAATGGGTCAGCTGCTGTGCACCAGCAACCAAATACATAAATGCAAGGTTTATTTCACGAACAGAAAAATGAGCAAGAACGAGTGGTCAGTTCTAGATTCTGGTACTTCCTTAGTTCTGGGATTTGGTTTTGATTTAAACCTGGTTTGGCTGTCTAGCATGAAATACATAAACTACCCAGCAGCAGCTCCCCCACTTCCAATAGAGGACCCAAAGCACCAAGTTAGAGAAACTGTTATCCTCCTTTTGTAATTCCTGTAGCTTTAGTAGCCTGTCCACAGCTAAACTAATTTGTGGCTCCATGACTGCTGCATTCTTCTGATAATATAACCATTTGACTCCTCCAAGATGAGGTGGGCCCCCACACTTTCTGAAGAAATGCTGTAAATAGAGCTAGGCACCTGCCTCTCTCCTTGTATTTTTTTAATAAAAAGTGACTGTTGCTACTGTGTTTTTTGCTTACCTCTGTGAAGCAAATCTCTGTTCTACTAAGTGAGGCAGTGTTGCAGGAAATGCCATACGTGGAATCTTCCTCCCCTTTTATTATACTCATTTTTAATACAAATTGTCAAAGAAAGCAGCGCTACAAAATGCCATCAGGATCTGACCCTGAAGGTTTATAGCAGGTGCCATACATTGCACATTGTCATTTGTAATGTACCTTATTCCTGACGTGTAAGGTTAACAGCTATGGTGTAGCCTCCACAAATGCAATAGGACTCAAGAGTGTATTTAACAATTATTTCATTGGATTTGCATAAAATCTTACAGGCCATTAGTCGATTCCAACAAATGGCTTAAAGGTAAATTGCTTCACAGTCTGCTACCATACCTCCTGGACTACCCAGTCCTCCCTTATAGTCACCTTTTACTATATTCTCCAGAAGAGACAGAGCCATTTTACATCTGGGAGGAGTGCCTGATCTCTTTATCCAAGGAGAAGACTTTAAAGTAACCCCCCTGACTAATCTCTCTCAAGAACCACAGACTGCTGATTTGTGAGGTGACTATCTTTCATATATATACCACATCCAGGCCAGATGTCTCAGCTATTGTAAACTTCATCATGACTTAATGGGACAGTTAAAAATTCTGTGCATTTAAAAAAAATCAGAGGTCATTAGCATCAAACATAAGGGAGAGAGTAAAATAAATTAAAAGTCATATCACAAGCTCTGATATGGTATGATAGATATGAAAAACAAACTCCTTCACAAGGCAGAGTGAAATATCTTCAGATAACCTGGCGAGTTTTATCTTGAAAATAAGAGATCTTGTTTAGAAGTATGTACATATAAGCAACATTAAAACATTGGGACAATTACTTTAAATTTTTCGGGGAAAATCAATCTTGAGTTGATAGTTTCCATATGTAATATCATGGAAGCAGTGCATAATCATGTAATACTCATAGCATATAAGAGGTTGATTACATTTGTGCTTATTCTTATTTCTTAATGTTGCTTAAATTAGATGAGTAATAAAACTTTATTTTATGAGAGAATGAAACCTACAATGACATTTCTCTAGAGAAAGACTCTGTTGTAGTATGAAGAGTTAGATGGAACAACATTTATTGACTATTTCAGTCAATCTGTTGCCAATTACTCCTGACTTATTCTGTGTTTGAACCAGAATCTCTCTGTAACTCCTCTAATAACAGCTAGTGATATTATTCCCTAGGCTCTAAGTACAACCCTGATACCAGAAAGTAAGCATCTAAAGTGTTCTGCAGTAAACTTTACAGTTAATTAGCTCAGGGGTCACAGAAGGCTTCCATTTAATCCATCCCCTAAGCCGACTCTTGCTCATGCTCTAGCCAGTCTTTTTCTCTATATCCTGTTAATGGAGAGCTTTCGGAGTTGTTTTCCTAGTGCTCCTCAGTTGTGGTGGAGATAGCGATCTGCATTTGGCTCATAATCTCACCACTGTTTCTTTGTCCCACATTCTTTAAGGCTTTTTTTGGGAAAAAAAAGAGTAGTACTTCTTGCATGAAAGTTCTTGCATAAGGAGACCTCCACAAATAACTTAAAATTTACACAGAAATTTTGGTTCACACATCTTGTGGGATTTAAAAAGGATATTAAGTTTTCATAAATGAGTTATAGCCTCGATCAGCAAGTAAACCTGTAGATGGTCAGTAAAGAAGCCTGAGTTCTCTTTGGAGCTGTATAACCTGGGTAAATCTCCCCATTCTTGTGTATGTCTTTTCTTCCCCTCTACCACTTTCCTCCCTCTTCCAACTTCCTACCAACCCCTATGATGCTGATGTTCTTTACTATACCTTTGTGAAATGGCTAGAAAAACTGGGATCCAAACCTTTATTTACTAACAAACCTCATTACATCAAGTATGTCAATTTGAAAGCATGTAGAACAGAAGCGCAGAATCAGAACTTGGGGGTTAGAGGATGTTTGTGTTTACCTTTCATTCTGCTGGCCCTTTTGAAGTTTTTGGTGGGTTAGCTTTGGGAAGATGACTTAGCTTGTTTCTTTAAGTGGCCAGGTTGTTTGCAGCAACCTCTAATCCCTCCCTGATCTCACCACTAACATCTTTGGTTATATTTAGGGAAAAGCAAAGGGAACAAACCCTGACATTATTGACCTAAAGACAATCTGAGCCCACTTTTCGATTTGTACTGGGATTTCAACAAAGTGAGCCCAGTAGAATGTGTACGTATGAACTTTTGAATATGTACTGGGAATTCAGGACTTCATAGAAATATTTTTATATAGGAATTCACTCTCCTACCCTGGAGGCAAAGGGAGATTCTGTGCTTACTCAAATGCCCTCTCATATGTTAGGTACCCTTCTGCTTTGGATATGCTTTAGATAAGTCTGAGCCCTACAGATCTGGGCTTGCTGCATATGTTTAGCTGTTCAAAACTAAAGGGAACATTTCAGCCAAGCATGATTTTCAAATGCATAAATGATATTTAGACTTTAACTCACCTTTTTATCTAGGTAAACAGCTTTCCTGATTGCTTCTTTAGTAAGATTACCTATTAATGAATTATATCCCATGGCAAACTGATGTGTTTTAATGTGAGTTCATGACATTGTCACCTGCACAAGTCACTGTCCACTGGTCAACTGAAAAGAAACCAGCAACTATTCCATATGCTTCTACTAGGAGATGAAGATACATCTTTCTTGTTTATAGATGGAGAGCTATGTAAACTTCTACATCAGTGTACTGTCATGGAGAATTCAATGTTTGGAAAGAAGAGAGTGGAGTATCTTCCTCTGTTTTATAAAATTTTGCATCTTTTTATTACTTTCATTTCATTGTAAAGTCACTATCTTGGTATCACCAACATTGTTTGTTGTGTCAGTAGTATGTTTTCCTTATCTGTAATTAATTAAATACTTATTTTTTTACCTTTAGAACAAATCAGGACTTTGCCACAGTCACGAGATAGCCAGCAAATTAGATTGGTCTCACTCCACAGAATGTGACATGTTTATTTGTGATAAAACAAATGGATAGATGAAAAGTATTGCACAATAATCAGGTGGTAAACAGATTGTAGAAGGGTTTTCAAGTTTAAGTTATCAGTTCTAAATGATCTTGTGTTGCAAAAACTTCATCTGCCCTGAATTTGATGTTCTGTAACTAAGATTTCTATGGCAATTGTTCATCTCTTACACAACGCTGACAATCACATTGACGTTGCATTGTACATTTACCAGCAATGTGTAGGGAGAGTTCTTTTTTAATGTAAACTTAGATAGTTTTTCTAAAACATAGCCTTTACTATAAATTATTTTGGAAAAAAAAAAACCACATAAATTTTAATTAGTAGGAAACACAGAGATGTCTGTAGATTAGGCTTTTACTAGATTTGGAAATAGTACTTGATGGTTATTATTTGTGATGTGAGCTTATTATTTGCTAGACAAGAAAGAAGAAGAGACCAATAAATCTTCTATCAGTGAAAGAGATAGATGAAACAGCTCCATTATTAAAATGAAATCTTTCCTCCACACACCATCTCTGTGTGTATCAGTAGGACTGTAGGCTAAAAGTACTGATTTTTAGCTGTATAATTATTGAGACATAGGCAAATTCTGGACAGATCATTCCACACCTTGTGACTTTTAATCTGATCAACATTTCAATGCACACAACAACAACAGCAACAATAGCACAGTCTGAAAAAGGCCAATGTGACTAACTTCACTCTAGCCAGTGAGCTTTAGGAAAGGAAAATCATCATATAACTCATAGCTGCTTGAAGGGATGGCAGGGAGAGGGAGATTAAACTGATATAGAGGCCACCTTCTTGAACTCTGGTCTGCTATGGTATCTGTTTTGTAATTTTCCCACTTGATTTTTGTGTTAATGAAGCTCATTTAAGATAAGCCACATGCCAGTAGTTGTCTAATTCAGTCAGCCTACTGACAAGGGAAATAAACACTTCCCTTTCCTTCTCTGTTAAAGTCAAACCAGATTCGCTCAGATATTTTGTTGCTATCACATGGACTGGTCTGTCTTCTCAAATGGTTGTAACACATCAATCCATCTGATAAAGGGCAGTTTAAGGGAGGGAAAGCATGGCACTCTGCTCTTTAATCTGTCAAGGCATATTTTCCTTTGCTTTTGAAATGTTCCAGTATCCTCTGTCAAAGGCAATTTTTTGTATTTCACCCTAACATTCATATTGAGTAACCTTTAAAATATAATTGCCCAGGACAATGACAGTTGTCGAAGAACACATCTAGCCTGTCTTATTTTGTTGCTGATACTGTAAGTATATTGCATCTGAAACTGCTTTACATTTTGCGCAAAAAGAAGGGATGTTTTAGTGGTCAAAACACGTGAAAGGCAGTTTAGAGTCTAAACTTGACTTCTTTAAATCTCTGTTTCTCTGCTGCAGGATTTCTTTGCATTTTGATGACACTTTTGATAGCATGTATAAATCAAGCAGAAAAGTGGCTGATTTTGACAATAATGCAAAGATCCTAATAATGGTATAAAAAAGAGCATTTTTATTACATCTGGAAGATGAGTTTTGTCACAGAAAGAAAGTAAAACCGACTTCAGCAAAGAAATATCCCTACCTTTTACTCAACTCCTGCTGAAAGGCTTGCAAAAAAGTTTCCCATTAGCTGCATCTAACTGGAGTTTCCATGTTGGCATTTAACACTGAGGCATTTTGTTTGTCAAATTTGCTGTGGAAGTTTTGATTATTGGGCAAAATTACGAGGATCTGTCCCCTGCTCTGGGACTGAACAGGTTTAACTCCTTTTGGTGGTCACTGTTGATTTCCAAAAGCAGCTCCTGTTTCTGGATTCCATCTTTCATAAAAACTGTGCAATGAGTTGTCAATGACACTTACGCTTTTCTGTCTTCTATATGTACAACACTTAAAATAGACTTTCTTTATGTAGTGCGCCTCTCAAAAAAAGGATGTAATTACTCAAACTTTCATTCTAATATATACCCAGAATAAATACTCACACCATAATGAGTAATTCATTTTAAGGTTTATGAAAGTAATTAATATGATCTAACACCAATGTTTGGTGGTCGCGCTTGTTTGCCTGATAGAAAACACACAACAGTACCAGTCATGACCTTGAATGATTTATAATCTATGGCACTGACACTCGGACAGAAAGGCACAGTGTAAAACAGAGTCTGAACTAATGAGCTGTGCTGCAGCTGGAGAAAGGAGTCAGTAGCAGAAATTAGGAGCTAATTATCCAGTGGCACAGATGAAGAAAAGGCAACATCAGTGGGACTTGGCTAAAAACAGTTGGAAACATTCATATGGAATGTCTTACTAATTCTTTTGCTACGTCCATGTGGAAACTGGGTCCAGATCCTGTGTCACCCTCTACATTGCTATCTGGCAGTCCCTTTTTCCATTAGAAATATTAGCTTGCTCACCTGCAGGCCTCACTTGCATGAAATAAGAAAAAATGACATCTTTCCCTTAACTACAGCATTTTTCCATGTAATGGATCTACTCTGTTGAAATGTTTTTATAATTTAGGTTTAAGTCCAGACTACATGTATTTAAATCCAAAAGGGTGAAGGACATAGAAGAGAGAGGCACATAACAATGCATCTTCATATGTATGGAACAAAATTAGGGGACATAGAGAAAGTTGAAATATCAGACTCTATGATGATTGAGTAATCTCTTGTTTAGTACAAAATACACTAGGAGGTATTACATGGACAAAGAATATGATTAAAACTAATTTTTGAAATATCGCTTCCCAGATCATAAAATGTATAAATCATCTATAAAGCAACATTTGGTGTGGAGTATAATTAAGCAGGCTTTACAATGTAACAGTAAAGTTTGTTTTCTAAAGATTGTTTGCAAAGAAATGCCAGTTTGGATTGCACTGCAGACTTCATTGCTTGGAAATGTGGGTTATTGGATTTGAACAGTTTGGATTGCACTGCAGACTTCGTTGCTTGGAAACATGGGTTATTAGATTTGAACAGCATGCCTTAGGTTGAAGTTACATCTGAGGGACAACATGAGATGAGCAGACTGTCACCTGTAAGGTAAAGCAAAATCTTCCTACCCCAGAGGAATCCAGCTAAGCAACAGCATTATAACTTCAGGTCACTCCAATCTGAGGACCCCACAAATGCTCAACTGTCCAGTAGGGTGGGACAAGGGAAGAAAGTATCTTCTTCACTCAACTCATCTATAATCTCTTTTGGCAGCTGGTATGACTAATGGGAGGATACAATGCATGTTCTTGTAGAATCCAGAGCACCTGCTAACATGACAGGCCCTATTACCTGTCAGGTGTTACCTTTTCAGATGGTAACTCTGGAGAAAACTTTGTAAACTGTTTTTCATTCTTATGTACTGGCTTTTTTACTATATTCCTAGAAAAGAAAAAGTACTTTGTTATTATTCAGGGTATGTAAAATAGTCATTTTCAAAGTTATATATGAGACTTCTCAATAAATAAGTGGTTGGATTTCATTAAAGACAGAGGGTCTGTGTTTTAGTGTACACTTGAACTGGTTACACACCCAAACAGCTCTCAGAATACTCAATATTTGCAGAAGCATCACTTCCAGTTGCTGCTACTAGATAGTGGAACACAGTTCATGTAAGAAAAATTACTCTTGTTGCCAATTTCTGTGCTGCAGGTAGTTCTTTCTAGTCCTTATATGACCTTAGAGCTGCCTTAAAAATAGTACACTGGACAGCCAATTTAAAAAATATAATTTTGAAATTTAAATTCTATTTTTCATGAGTAGCATTTACATAAAGAAGAAATCTTTCACTTAGAAATATTCATTAAAAGCTTGAGAACATTTTTGTATCACTATATTCTTCATCTACAAAATAAATTACTTGTTCTAATAGTAAAAGTGTCTTTGACTGTCTTTCCAGGGACTCTCCAGTCACATGTAATGATACATCATGGGCTCTGTTGCCATTCCAAGTCATTGTAATGGAAAGAACGAGACAAAGACTCTGATCCTGGTGGGAGGTCTGCTATTCTTGGCCTCTGTTTTCCTTCTGCTCTTCCATTTCCAGCTATGGATTCTTCTCAGAAGAGTGGAGTAAGGAGATCAACAGCTTTATTGGGTACACAGACACAATACATTCTGATTCTGATCTTGGATATCTTCCTCTTTTTAAAAAGGCTGACCTAAATAAAATGACTAGCAAATAATTCAACTTCTTATTGAAGAAAGCAACAATGTGAATTTTCTCTATTTAACAAAATCACATGGACTCTTAGGACAAAATCCCAAATCAAGCAGTTATGCTTTCATGTGAGGCATATAAAAACTAGATTTTACTTTATTTGAAATATCTGAAATTCTCTTTCCTATCCAGGAGAAAGATAAAAGAGAAGATAAAAAAAGAGTTCTCACTTACAGAACTTCATAGACAGCAAATCAAGTACCTAAGAACATTTTTCTACTCATCTACTTAGCCGTGAACTCTCAAAATCTTGTCTAGAAGAGCATTAAGGAATGAATATGCATGTCTTAAGGAAAATACAAGAAAATAACTGAAATACGCTCATTCAGTACATGAATTCTGTACAATTTGCACACATGGTATAAACAAATAATGCATTTGGATGCATACAGCTACTCATCCTTGGCATGTATATATAGGAGTGAGATGCAGCCAACAAACAACTGTGCAAATAAGGAACACAATGTTGCCTAGAAATGATGCTTTTCTTTGAAAAGATGAGTAATATTCCAAGATGAAAACAATTAGTATTGGACTCATATCATATTTTTTCCAATACTTTCAAAAGAACTGGAAAACCAAGAGACACACTACAATAAACTTGTAAAAACAAAAACATGAAAGAAAAATTAGTGAAGCTATTGAGAGCTGAGTATCTAAATTTGGGCTTCTGAGTCTATAGTAAAGCAGCTATATATTAGACCTGATTTTCCAAAGGCTGAGATCCCAGCATCTTTTATTAAAGCTGACATTTTTGAAAGTGTGATCACCTACTTAAGTGTTTTCACCTGGGCATCAGCTCATAATGCTGAATTCCCATGGTCATTAGTCCTTGGGAAAGGAACATAAATGCTCTGCGAATAGTAAAACATTATGAAGAAAGAAAATACAAAGAGAAAAGACAAATACAGTATTAAAAAACCCCAGCAATATCAAATAAATCTGAGATGTCAGCCTTCATCTCAGTACTTTTGGTTATCAAGGAAAGCAATGCTGTTATTTCTCTTATGCTTGTTTTTTCCAGAACACCAGGAGGTAGGATCAGACCTGAATGTAAAAAGGTATTTAAAGGTTGATTATTTGACTGTGAAAACATTAATAAAACTGACCATCCACGCTTCCCTACTCTGCTGGCTTGTGCTACAGAGAGAATTAATCTTTTGAACAGCCAGTTAGCAGTAAACATCTGGGAATCTCTTCTGTTTTAACAAGTGTTCTTCATCTTGGATGCTAAGAGTATACTGTTCAAAGCCAGCAAAAGTAGTCTGTACTTGACTTGTTTCCTGAGTTTACATGCACAGTGATAGAATAGGCTCAATTTATGTTTAATGGAACATAGCTCATTGCACTATGGCACTCTTGATGTGAATATAGTTTTCCTTCAATTCTTTGGGGGATGCTTCTATAAAAATAAATTGTTTCTACATGCATTTGTATTCCAGGAAAGTATCATAGAACTTTAATGTTTTAACATAACATACAATTAGGGAAACAATAAAATACATGCAATACATTTATTTTGCTTGAGGCACTTCTTTTTGTTTAAGTGTTATGCAGTATGTTATGCATTGCTTGATTCACCATCCTTTATGGTTATCTTCTGATCGTTATACCATGGGGCTAAAAATTTACAAGAAGCAAGAGGAAGCACCATTCTCCAATGGAATGCATCAGTGGAAGCAAGGCAGAGAACAGATATTGGCATTCCAGGAACAGTGACTAGATGAATTTCCTTGTGGGAGACTTTCTGGCACGAAGAACCATGTGTCCCCCATGCTGTGTAGAAGAGTGCTTCAACCATCTCTCATCCTGCTCTAAGTGTGCAAATCTGTGTTACCTAATGCAGTCCCCTTTGCTCTAGTGACATATATTAATTTGTTTGGGTCTGTTGGTTGGGGTTTTTCTCCATTAATGGTACAGTTTCAGCTCTTCAGTCGTCTTTTTTTTCCTGTGGTCTAGTCATGGAAAGTCTAGAAGTACTTTTTTTTTTCCTTTCATAGACCTACACTAGATTCCTCCACAGATCACCTTGACAGAAGGAAAAAGGAAACCATAAAGATGGATTGTTGTAAATCAGGAAGAAAAACAGGACTCAGGGCTGAAAAAAAGAGACAGCTTTTTTTAGTCACAGCTAAATAAAGAACCAGTTATTTTTGAAGGGTAAGAGAAAAGCAGCACTGTGAATTGTTTGATTATTATTTTTAGGGAAGCATACAGTTTCATACAGCCAGCTTTTGCAAGACTGCCTGTCTGCATATTAGGTGATTTCAAAGAGCTGCTTAGCCCAGGCAAAGAGGTCAGCTAACAATATGCAGAATTTATTATTAGCACAGGTACTTCTGTTGTACAAAAGTGAAATTTCGTTCAGACAACAATACAGTAAGCTCCTAAAACAAACATATTATGGCTGCACGCATATGTTTGCCTGCTTACATAAAATAATTCTAAAAGGAAAGTAAAATTAGTGATATGCAATATCTGAAAATGACACAAACCAGGTAAAGGAATACTTATCAAGACTGATCCTTAGTAACATAATGGCTTAGATCAGCTGCCAAATGAATGACTGCTGGTCTTGGGCAATGCTGTGGCAAAGGAAAGCCTTTATAAACTTTACAGTCTTATTTGGCTGAAGGTATTTGTACCCAAAACCGATCAATTCAATCTAGGGTTTGGGACTATTCCTGTATTCCTTATTGACACAAAGCTCTTACACAATGTATTATCCCTAGTCTGTGTTTTCTGGAGTATCACTGTCGAAATAATTCTGTCATATACTGGCAGATGATGATTTAGCCTAAATTATTCAAACTCTCATCACCTTTCAGTTGAACATGAAGCATTAAGTGCCAAGGAAACACTAACTGGTATAAAACATTACAGATTGTCCTTTTAGTAATACTGGCTACTGTAAACAACCCAAACCTGCATCCTATTCTCTACAGTAAAGATAATCCATCAAATTTGGAAGAGTTCAATAACCCCAAACCAGTATATTAGCATTATCACCTAAAGCTCTAGGCTTCCTTTAATAAATTCCTGTTCCTGAGGCAATGACATTCTCTAGGAAAATCCTAACGATTGTCTGTGCAAAGGGCCAGGCATTTTCAGGGGCTGATCCAACAGCAGGTAATGCGTTTCTCAGGCATGAAGAACTGGCTTGCTACCTTCTGCTCTAAAGTCATTTCCTCAGCATTTATTTTTTGCCTCTACCATAAACATGGAGCAATGTGCATCTATCACTGAAATGAACCCAAAATACAACACTTCTTGCTTATCTGCCACTGGGGAGATGTGAGAACAAACATGGGGCAGATGTTACTTATGTTGCTTAATGCATTATTGGAAGGTGTTCAAATATTGGGGTGATAAGAGATCATATGGAATACAGTAGAAGAGAACAGAACACATGCAGCAAAAAATCCTGAAAAGTGCAATTGTGCTGCAAGCTTTCTGTTTTTTTTTCCCTTTCATCACAGCAATGTTTTCCCCAGCTTAATGATCTCAGTGTCTCCATCAGCCTTAGCAGAAATGAATGTGTTATCACAAGGTCTTTTTCCTCTTTTTCTGACCTTATCTAAACACAAAACTTTGAATGCCTTGCCTTTTTTTTTTTTTTTTCCCCCTAGGCTCGTGTGGAAATTTGTTCCCTTAATGTGGTGTTTAATGGGGTTATTTTACTGCTTCCTCTAATATGTTTATGGTTTGGTCTGATATGTAGATAGATTAATAGAACTAAGGGCCCAAACTGACCTTCAGGTCACCTATCTAATCTGCCTTCCTGCATATCATGAGCCACGAAGGTTGTGTCTACATCTTACAACGCAGCATGATGAAGAGATGCCTGAGCTAACTCCAGAATCATAAATATTTTTGTCACATCATTATGGCATTCCTTCTGGGACGATTAGCTCAGTTGGAGCACTACATAATATAGCTATACCACTGCTGGATACAAGCTAATATTTCTGCATGAGACCCCAACGACACCCCAACTCAACAATATTTCAGCGTGAGGCTGCTTGACTTATGTTGGCATCCCCTCAATTTCACTTAGTTTCTGATACTTGAGACAAGCTAATTATAATGCTGAATACATATGCTTTTTTTTTTTAATTCATCCTTGCACATAATTCATAATTTGTGTGTTTTGTAATATAATAGTAGATATAAGTAAAAATTAAGATAAGCCTATCTTAAGCATTCAGCTAGAAAAGTCTTGACGTATATGAAGACAAGGTGATAAGCAGAACATGAAATTATTTCCATTGTTTCTAAAACTTTACATGGCAATATGCAGAGGCTTCTAAGAGGACTAGAGCCATGCAAAATTGTACACTGTAAAAAAGCAGTAGCTGACTCTCTACTCCTTCAGGATCTTGCTCTTCATTTGCTTGTTCAAAATAAAATGCAGGATGCTTCCACTGGCAGAAGCTAATCTCAAAGTTGTTTGGGATGGCTCCATGGGAAACATGGAGCCAGGAGATCCCTAATTTAATCATTACATCATATATTCCCAAATAACAAATCTCGGTGATTCCATTTCTGAGCAGCTCAAAGAAAATCTGGCAGCAGTGTGACTTGCCTTTCATTACAGTCCCTATAGATTTTATTCATATGCCTGGTATGTATTCAAACATGTCCATTTTCAGGTTAAGGTAATTTCAACAGATCAAGCTAACAGCAGGAAAACAAGATAATACCCAGGCTTTCAGAGGCTTACTCTTCATGAAAGAGCCAGCTATACAAGAATCATCACAGACAAGATAGTCACTGTTGTGATGGGGAACAAAGGTACTAAATTGTACAAACTGTACTAAAAGATATATAATTTTAAAGCTTTACTTGGCTGTTTTCCTGAGTGAACTTCCTCTGCTTAGTCCTTCTCAATACCTTGCATGATTTAGTCCCTAGTGAAGTGGCTCTTTCTGGCTACTTCACCACTTCAGGGTGAATGCATAGTGGGCTAAAAACATGTGGTTCATGTTTCAATACAAACACTTATTTTTCTATATAGACCCTAGCAGGGTGAATGTTGGCTTTTACTATGCAGATGCAGAAATGTGCTATTGTTTTGAGTTTGACCTATGGTTCCCCTATCATCCTCTTGAGTTCACAATCATCTATAACTTTCACACTGAGAAGCAGCGATACGAATGTAAGAAGTCACTCCACTTTTCATCAGATTCCACTTAAGGCAATATCTATCTTCCCGTTGGTAGCCCTATCATGCAGGGTAATAAAAGGGATTTATGAGCCACCAAACAGTTACAAATGCATATGTAAGAATCCGCAAATGAATCATGAGCATGAGTCAGGAGTAACTGGAGTTTGAGACTGCTTTTAAATGCAGCAGTTTCTCTTTGGCTCTTTATTCATAACAAAAGTACATCATCACTAAGTAGAAAATAAATTGTTTTAAAAAAATAAACAAAATCTCTGTAAATGGGAAATAATAACAAAAGAAGCAGCTGTGAAACTGATGACTATATTCTTCAGTTGCTTCTGTTGCCTCTAACACGCCATTTGCTTTCTGACTTTCCGTAACTGTGCCCCTTTTTGTCAGCATCAGTCCAAGGATCTCACTAGTGACTGGGATTTGAACTACTTCTGTAGCAAGACAAAGTGGAGAAGTTCCCCTACTCTCTTTGAGATATGTGTCGACGCAACTCAGCCTTCATCCCACCTGAGTGTGAAAGTACATGATCAATGGTCATTTTCATAAACCATCATAAAACATTTTAAAACAAAATACAAAATACATTTTCTTACATAATACTTATTAAATAGTATGTTCTGAATCTTTATTTATTTTGATATGGCATCAGAGCTCCTTAGTTCTGTATTAGAGTTTTTAAGGTGGGGGTGGTTAAAAAAAAAAAGTGACTGACGCTGAAGTGTATGAACAGAGGAAAATATGATGACACATAAATATGAGCTCACAGTGGGATCAAAGCTAATTTGGTTAATTAAAGACCATCAACACAGCATAATAAAAACAGGGGGAAAGGAAGTGATTTTTGCTCACTTTTTTCATTATAATAATCTTAGTTGTAACTAGAGTGAGTATAAAAACTTAGGGCAGAGATGTGACCTTTGATTTGCTTTCTTTATTCAGTTGTTTTTTTCTTAGAAAAATACAGAACATAACTTCAAAATTTGAGATTTCCTTACCTATGTTCATTCAACTTAAAGCACTGACTGTTTTTTAAAGCCTTGCTTTAATGAAATCAGCCCCTGTGCAAGTAAATGCAGTGCTACAGACAGCTGTAACTTTTGTTGTTCATTTAAACTCAGTGTTTCTGTCCTAAACCAGGCTCTATTACTCTGTCGACACAGGCTGTGGTACTATGCTCTCATTTTCCAAGCCATCAAGACCTAGCCTGTCTTTAGGAACAAAATCTGAATATGAATCAGTCTGCTTCCCCTCTTCTCATAACACAGTTTCCCTGACCGGAAAGTTACTTGGGCTTGACTACCAAAAGAGGCAAAACACAAGATAAAAAATAGATTGCATGGATATTCAAAGTATTTTGGCTTGTGTGTGATCTTGAGTCCTAAGTTTGAGCATAGACAGGTATACTCCTCTGGATGCACATGCGTACACAATGAAAAGATGGTTTCTGTTGCAGAGATATAATGCTGTTTTATACTAGTTGGATTTGGCCATGAGTGTTTACTTCCAGCATGCAGTTCTTTTGTTTACTACAGTTAATTAGGTTTTTTTTTTTTAATGTTAGCTGTATATAATTGGACTTGTAGTTAACAGTTTTAATGTTCTTAGTTTGGAAGACATACACCTTTATAATTTTCTATAAACATTTATTTTGTCAATAGAAAATCTCACATTCTGCAGGACACTACAAAGTATGCAGTGAAAATAAAGAGATGTCCCATTTCAAACAAACAGAGGAAGGTCAAGGCAGCAGATATTTAGTGCCTCGGCCCTTCTGCCATACGAAGACAGAGAATGTCTGTTTCTTGTCAGCTCGCAATAGGAAGCAAAGCAGGATGTAAAAGCTGCTCAGTATGGAGGAAAAGGGCACACCAAACATCATTCATGTCAAGTCCATTGTTTGATCCGTGCTTCTTTATCCTTTACATCTTTGCATATCCATACCATTTAGGTTTTGTCTATATGAACATGACATCCAGCTCTTGAGGTCACAGTCACTTTTCAAGAACCTCTAATTTACATCCTGAACATGTAGATAATTATCCTCTAAGCCTATTCATGCAACTAATAACAGTTATAATGCTGTTAATAACTTCAGTTCATGCGCTTAGTCAATATTTTCTCTATAAAGCAACTGGAAAAAAATCTTCAATAAATAAAGTATTCCATTGCTTTCAGAAGCCTTATTTCTGAAGACTTTCTGACTAAATTTTCATTAAACTACTCTGTTGATCCTAATTCTTTCATCACGCATTACACTATTTCTTAACTGTAGTCTCAAAGGTCACTTGATATCTCAGAGTCTCAGGTGCCTCAGCAGGAAATTTTCCATGCTTACTTCAGTGCATCTCTGGGCTAGTGTAATAAGATGTTTCTTGCCGTAAGAGATATTATGGATACGTGGAAAGAAGGTTTTGGAAGTAGACATAAACTTTGCATTCTTTAGGTTCTTCTTTAGCTAGGAAGATGAAGGGAAAATAATCCTTAAGAGATGTTAAGATAGAGAAAAACAGACCTAAAGGTGTCAGCATTTTCTCTGAGAGCAAAGTCAGGAGTTTGGGTCCTTTTAATGGTTCGTGAGGAAGACGAGGCAAAAAATGCTTGTGGTGTAAGTTTGTTTTTATAAAATTGGCTACCAATAGTACTTTTCATATTACTATTATGTGAGGCTTTCTTGCTTAGAACTTGAATTCAGGTTGATTTTTATACCTTTCAGAGTATAGGAATGATGCAGGGCCAAAGACACAGACACACAGTACATAGCCAGTACTATGTACTATGAGCACCTATTTTGCTAAAGCAGGGCTATGCCATTAAAGAAATGATCAACTATAGTAAAACAAAGAAACAGAAATATCCCATGAGTCAAGTTCCATTTTGTCCTTCCAGTACACAGACAGGAAAACCACTTCTTTTTTGTCTTTCCTCTATGTAATCTCTCTCATAGTACTCAACCCCACATTAGGACTTGCAACACAATATGCAAATGTTACCTTCACCGCCATAAGACACTTGGCGCTAGATTATGTATGTATGAACGAACAGAGAGCCCAAAAGCTTGCTTGTCTTCACTTTCTAGCAATAAGTCCACTTAGCATTACCACTGCATACCTTGCTTCCTCAACCCCTTTAGACCATTGCATGCCGAACAAAACTGTCGCTGCAGGGTGCATTGTGGTGAACATAATCTCATCCCAAACTGCATGGACAGCTTACATTGGAGGCAGGGATTAACGGGAAAAAGAATCTCCTCAGATCCAGGCCTCTAAACATTGACCTCTGAGACACAGTCAGGAGACAGCCCTGTACGGTTCAGCTTGTTTAGGTAATGGTTCAGTATTATAGCAAACACTTGTACAGCCGAATCAAAGTTACATTTACTTTCTCAAGAAGCTACTCAGGTTTAGTTTATGGACTTATCCAAATATTGTTAATAGGAAATGTTCTTGGCTCAGAAATCCTCTCCATGACCAGAAGGGTGCATTGTCTGCACAGAATTAATTACTGCAAACCGAGACTAGGAAGACACGTACCATGTACCATGGGTGGAGTCTAGCTAAGTACTTCAGTGTTGAAATAATGGCCTAAGAAAGGCATCTTTTGACTGCCTATTGTAACAGTTCATACCCTCATGTGGAAAGCATTTTTACACCCTATTCATCAAACAGAAAAGCCTCCACTGACGCAGTACAATTGTAAACAGACAGATTTTAAGAACCTCACACATGAAATCTGACTGTAGAAGTTTATGGTACTGCTGAAACTCCTGTTGATGTCATGTTGGCAACCAGTTGACTTCCTCAGCATCTGATGCTACTACACTTGATCAGGTCAGTGGTGACTGGATACCAGTACACTAAGAATGGGAAGGCTACTTCTAGCTTGCTCAGGGGATGCAAATCAAGAAGCTTTAGGGCAACAGAACAATAGAACAAACACCCCAGAATTAAAAAAAAAACAACACTGACTGCAGGCAACATCCAGCAGCTAACTCTGCTGAAAGGAAATGAAGCAAACAGGAACATTTCATGCAGAAAGCTTGTAACTTCAAAGGTAAGACATGAGAAATTTCATGACAGTGTATGAAGAACAATTTCCCTGTGAATGCTGACAAGACTCATAATTAGTTGCTTACATGTTGTCAGAGGCATACACAAAATTCATATTCTATAACTAGACCAACTAAAAGATTTGGTAGAATACAAAGACAAACTGAACTGTGAGTCAATGTAATTTTCAGCCCAACTATTATTTTTATTTAACTCATATGTTAGACCAAACTGATATCCAGTGCAAAGTTGCTGTCAATTTTCCTTCAAAATGATTTCTCAGGATTTTAGCACAGCTGTTCAAACATAGTTTCTTCTTATAAACCAAATAGAAAAAGGAAATTAATATAGAAATGCTGAAACTCTACCATATGCTAAGGCTATTTTGACAAAACTTCATCTGCCACTGCAAAGGTCCATTTTTAAAGGAGTCACAAACACGCCATGAATATCTACAGTTCAGAAAATAGCCAACTATTATTCTGGGAAATTACATGGTTTGTTGACTGCCCCAATAACATTCAGTTGAACTGCTGGTTAAAATGGTTTCCAGAAGTACAATTCATATTTAAAATCTTTCTGCAGGCAAAAAATAGAGTCCTACAAAAAAAAAAATAATCTCATATCTGTATTTCATAGAGTTTATGGCATAACATGTGTCCTGTCTCTATAAAGGCTTACTCCATGTTTCAGAATCATAGCAGGGGTCTAGTTAAGGGTGGAATATTGGCATTTTGATTTGTCACCAGCTGGTCATGGCAGGAAGGTTGGTGCAGCTTGATTCCCTACACATTAGCACCACCCTACATGGGATGTCATTCTGACCCTTCTTTCTCCCTTCTATATGCCTAGGCCAAATGCATTCAGAAAGCAACCTTTATAAATTAGAAAAATTGCACATCCATATGAAGGATAAGATTTGAAACAGAAGAGAATGTGACTGTAGTTCACATTAAATCCAGTATGGAACAAAGTAGTTAATGCATTTCTGCTTATGCCTCTGTTTCTTACCTCTTCCAACAGAAAGTGGAAACTTCCGTTCCATGAGAAGTGCTGCAAACATACATGAAATTACCTTTGCCATCTCTAGACAGCTGACTAATTTTACAGGTACTGCATCAGCTCCTTAGCATGTGAAAGAGTAAAAGATACTCAGACTTTCAACATTTGAATGTAACATAGGTGAAATTAAGCAGAAGGCAAGATATCCCACAAGGCCAATCTAGAATTTCTAAGTATTTTCCAATTACGTTTATCATTTCCTTCTGGAATGTGAAATGGAATCAAATGGAGTAGGTCAACAGTCAAAGAATTATTTCTTGAGAAAGACCAATGCCTTGTCATCCAACCCAAGCATTAAAGGGAGTAGTTGAATGCCCTTTTAAAATTATTTCAGTACCCTTCTATTTAGATATATTTTATTTTTCATTGCTTCATTTGTGAAACCAAGGCTTCTAGGAGCTTAGTTTCCTCTCCTATCTTCCTTTAAAGCTCTATATGTTTCCAGAGTAATGTATATGTCTGGTATAAACAGATGTAGCTATAACTTTCTGCAAACAAGATTGTAGAGTGCACTTTCCTACAGAAAGTCAGCTTTTGCTTGGAGGAGTGTCCAATTACTATAAGTAGATTCTTCAGTGAAACACAAAATATTTCAGAGACACTACCTAAATTATTGCTTTAAACCTGTAAATTAATTATTAAATTTGTACACAAGGTCTTTGGTCATATCATTTCTGTATCTCATACTAGCCAAAAAAATCCTGTGTCAAGGAACTTAGATCCTCATTAAACTTTCTGTATTGCTGAAGACGTGATGTCACTCTGTCACTGCAAAAAGCCATGTGGATCATTTTTTCTTTTAGTTTAATCCAAACTGATTTGGAACAAATGAAAAAAAAAACCCTGCAATAGGCCATTCTTAAGCCAAGCTATTCACAGAAGCTTGGATTTATACAAATTTGAGAGTAGAGAAAAATGCTGAGACAACTAGTACAAGATTTCTTAGAAAGTGATCTCAAAGAAACTTTGATTTATTTGCGTTAGATCATATGGTACACAATTGTTCATTGTTTACATTACGGTGAGGAGGTAATCTCTTAATGCATTGCAGACTTTGAGTATAGGAAACAATTAAGACTAGGCAAGTGTTGAAACCCAGTTGAACAAAGGCTAGGTAGTAGAGAAGGGAGCTTCTTTAATGGTTTGTCATTACTTTTAACTTTGCTATAAGTCATGTAGGGTCTCTGAAGGACAGAATGGTTTCTACTTCTTCTGAGACTCTTCACAGACTTTTTCTCCACCAGAAGTATTTTTAATAGTCAAATGCAATTCTCATTCATACAGCTTTGGCAAAAGCAATCAACAAATATTTAGCTAACGGATCCCATATCACTTTTAATGTATATTGTATGTGCATATGTGTGTGTACACATACACATGCACACATATTTATACAGATTTAAAGGAAATTATTAGTTCCTGGGTCTAATCTAATCCTGGTACATATACACAGAAATATTTTAGATCAGACATGCACTTAGCCTTCTAAGTATACTAGATTTAGAAAGAGTCTTCTAAGTTTAGGACACATTGCTTGCCATGGCTACTGCATAAACCTGAGTAAGGACAGCATCTCCAAAATAGGAACAGAAGAGAACACTGTTTGCAGCCCTTTTAACCCAGGCCTGTAAGCACGTTTGTTTGGGAAGATGAACACTGTTAACTGAGCTATAACTGTTGGATACTAATAAAAACAGTTGTCAACTTGATGTGAGTCAGCTTGGGCAAAAGACAAGTGCCAGAAGAATCTTAGGATATAAAATTTTGACTGCTTCCCTCTTTTTCCCACATAGTTTCACAAGCTGGCACAACAAGGAATCAAGATATCACATTCCACTGTGACACTAGTTTTAGTTTAGTTAGTACCTCAGAAGACACACAAAACTTGAGGATGGTTTGTCTTAGTAATATATGCACTAAACATCATAAAGGTCTTGTCTAAACAAGGACTTTTAAGAAATATAGGGTAAATCAACAAATTTAATGTGCAAGAGCATTAAGTTCTTGCTCCCTTTAGACTGTCACATTCAGGGGCACAGTGGTTTTATTTCAGTTTAAGATAATCCTATCCAAAAAGAATTAAAATTCCTTTACTTCTGTAAGAGGTCACAACTAACAGGTAAATCCATTTGTATTTTGTGCATTAGCTCTGGTCAATCCCTCTTAACTTTTCTTTTTCCTGTATAGACGAGCCTGAGCGTAACTTTTGGCCCTCTACTCAGGTACATGATTCAAGTACCTGACCACTATGTTGATTTTCAGGCATACCTGTAAGATACATAGATTAGAAGAGTCCCAGAAAATAAGAAAAAATTCTAGGAAAGCTCACTATACAGCTGTTCCCCACGAGATCTCTTTTCCATTCCTGCAGCACTGGCATAAAATCTAACTATGTGAACTGTAAGAGAACAGAAATCTTAGGCCTGCTTAAAATAACAGCAAAATAGGTATCTGTCAGCAATGTGTTTTGCATTACATTGGACAGAACATAAAGCCAGAAAAACAACATAAATTACTGTATAACATAAGAAGCATTGTAACAGTGCTGCAATTTATGTCTGTTTTTCACGGCACTTGATTTCATTCCTGCTAGCCTTCATTTTCTCTTTGCTATCGTCCACATTCTGCTTCGGAAACACCATACTAATTTTAATATCAGTTTAGTAATTAACCCTAGAGAGAGAAATGGCAGCTAGATGCATAGAGAGGAGCTAAGGGATGGCAACAACAAGGTGAGCCACGGGAGAAAAGAACAAATGCCGACGGATACAGGTAGGAAAGGTCAATCTCTTTCATTTCTCCCCAGGCGAAGGAGAGAAAAGGAGAGTGATAAGGACAGAAACAGGAATAGAGTCATGGAGAGGGCAAAGCATACTAACTTAACATGTTAAGTCTGCATGTTAGAACTGTGCCTATAGTTCAACAATGTTAAGCTGTGCCTATCAAAAGAGCGTGGCATAAACAGCAATCCTACAAAAATCAATCTAGTTTAAAAGCAGGAATATTTTTTTTCTGGGACAATTTTTCTAGCAGTTTATATCCCCCTTGCCTTTGGGTCTTCTGTTTCCATCCACCTTGTATTAGTGCTGAGAGAGAGGAATGCAACAGAACCACAAAATGGGAGATGTTGTCTGATACATAACATGGCATTGCGCTTTGGAGTTGGACAAGGAGCAGGAAAACACAGGAATGAATGAATTAAATGACTAAATATCTAAAGCAGACATTTCATTTGCAGTTTGGTCACACAAAAGTCACTTCCAATCATGGACACTAAAGATAGGGTTCTTTTCTAACACTCTCTAAGATACACCTCATATCTGTCTATGAATTATTGCTAGCGATTCATTTAGTAACTGGAAATTAGCATTTCCCTGCACATTGTTAGTTTCCTTCTGACAAGTAACTTTTCGCCCTTTGTATAAGTTTAACGTGCAGCTAAACTTAAGCCATCCTGGTTTTAATCTAAGGATGCAGCCCGAGGTTACAAGTAAACAGCCCTCACCGTAAGCTGCTGTCAGAAGAAGCAATCGTGCTTCCTCTTTTCTCCCACCAGCTCCTTACTCGCAGCCCTCTGCCCCGCCTCCGCACCAGGGAGAAGAAGATTTTCTTTCCCTTCCTTCCTTTTTCTTGTTTCCCTTTCTTTTTCTTTCTCCTTTCCTCGCTCTCTTCCTTTCCCTCTCTTCCTCCGTCCCTCCCCGCCCTCCTGTTCCTTTGCCTTCTTGCCTGCCTTCCTTCCTTCCTTCCTTCCTCCGCTCTCCCTCTATTCGCCGTCGCTTTCCCTCTCCTGCCCGAACCACCTCGCCGGGGCCGGGGCCGGGGCCGGGGCCGGGGCCGGGGGCGGAGGGGCGGCGGGAGCGCGGCGGGGCGGCCGCTGGCCGGCGGGGTCAGGGCGCCCGGAGCCCGGCTGCCGGCAGAGGGAGCGCACGGCGTGGCTCGGCGGGGGCCCCCCGCCACAAAACCGCCGCGTCCCACCCAGCCCGGCGGCGCAGCCTGGAAGGCCGTTCCCGAGTCTCGCCCCGTCGGAACCGGGGTTGAAACCGAGCACGGGCTTCAGCTGGGCAACGGCTTTCCCCTTGTCCTTACAGCAGGTTTCATACGAGCCAGAAAAATCCCTGTGTATTTAGCCGTTTGGTCGGAATTCGAATCTGGGATGTGCGGTAGAACACACACAGGAAATCAGCTCTGGAGTACAGGGAGGTAACAGAGGAACAGCTTGGAGAGAGCCAGGAGCGTTCCATAGAACGAGTGAATTTACGTAAGAAAATACACGCGAGCTAAGACGAATAAAGCAACGTGCACTCAAAGTCAGGAAAGCCAAATGCTAAGCTCTAACTTCTTCAGGTTTAAGTCTTCACGTTGTATATCCTGTAGTTTTTATGGTAGACCGTAAATAACAAAATGATACATTACGGTTTCCATCTAATAAGGAAAACCAGGAATAGAAAATAACACGTGTACAACTTGGCCAAGTAAACCCTGTGGAAACAGTCTTAGATTTTAGCGTTTCCTGAGTCTGGATTGAGGATGTTTTAGACCCACATCTGGATCAAATGATGTGACTTGAGTCCTTCTCAGATATGAAACTATGGCATAAGATACATTCTTATATTAGCACAACTCAGCTCCAATGGTTTGGGGTTTTTGGTTTTTAGCTTGGGGGGGAGGTGTCGAAATTTGGGAAATTTAGTGTCTTTAGATTGAACGGCAACAATTATAAATTTTGCCACTGAAGTAATTGATTTGAAATAGTTGCAACATACTGCAAGTGGAGTGAGAAGGTTAAGAAAAAACATCCTCTACTGAGAGAATTTCTGCTTCTTCAGATACCCACAGTTAAACAAGAGAGTGTGCAGTTAATTGCAGCTGATAATGAACCGTCTCGCACGAAATTACATCAGAACTACTACATCAGTTGCAACTGAATTGTTCCAGATTTACACGAGCGCAAGTGTGATTAAACAAGACCTTTGGTTACATTTAAAATACGAGATCATACTTTCTAAGAGCCTACCTTTTTGACAAAAACATCTGTTCTACCTTCGTGGTACTCATAGCAGAAAAGTCCCATGGTGAACTCCAGTTCTCTCTTTATTTGTATAAAATAACATTATCTTTCTTTAGGGCTCAGCTGGAGTCTCTGGAATGTGCACCTCTCACTTGGTTTAGACCTCTAACTTTGAACATGTCTATAATCAAATTTAAAGAAAGGGCAAAATAGGTGCACATGAGCATAAGTACAGATGAGTAACTGGAGTGTATTTTTGAGTTCCATGATAACATAAGAAAAATCAAGATGTTATCTGCTGTACTGTACGTACACTGTAAACCATCCTATGCAGGTAACAGTCTTCAACAGCTGCGGAATCCCTGAAAAATGGTTGGAGTCGTTTTTGAACTATGAGACACTCAGAGTAGGCATGGTAATGGTGATGGCCTCAGACATGTTATCACACCCACCTTGACACATCATACTTTCCTCAGAGAGTTGGACTGAAGAGGATTAGAAGGAAATGTATCTTTCAGCTTCCCAGTTCTTTCCCACCTGGACTCCAGATGGCCTCCAGGGGCCTTGCAGATGTTTAAGTTACACCAGCTTCACTTATGCCATGATGTCCGGTACATCGTATAGGGAACCAAGTATATAGCTTCAGGATTCCAGCTGCTAGAGTTGTCAGCCATTTTTGCTCTAAGGTGTTGGACGAATGAGAGTTATATTCTACAGCACCTGCAGGTTTTCTCCATTAGAACATGGGGTTTGATTCACAACAACCTGAGGACTCTCCAGTTCCAGAGTATGTGTCTTTAATTAAAGGCGTTTGTTCTAACATTCAGTCAGTCAGATATTTGCTCAGACATTTTGTCTGAAGGCCCAAGGGCATTTCCATATATACACAGCCACATTTAAAAGCAAAGGCTTTACTCCTACTAATTTAGAACTGAAGAGCACTAGGCAGTTCCAGTTGTCCTGTGGACTGGGAGTTTGGAGATCTTAATGTTTCTGCCTCTGAAATTCTTGAATTAAAGTTCTGTCCACTTACCTCAATTTCTTTCAGGTAGCTATGAACGTCAGAGATTGTACAAAGCTATGAAATATTGTACAAAGCTATGAAATATTCACCATTAAAGTTCACTTAGAGCTTTAACTGGTTCTGGAAAAAGCCCATTGCAAGTGTTCCAGTAAAATCAATTCTTTGACATATTTTATCACCTCTCACTCTTTTGGAGCTCAGAGCACCTAGGGATATGTCCAGAACAAGGCTGGGACATGCCCAGAGGCACTTTTCTGAAAGGAGCGTGGAGTGCTCACAGCCTCTTCAGACCAAAAGACCGCAAACAAGTTCCCAAATACCAGGATGTCTTATTATACCAGGATGTCTTATTATACCTCTACAACTCTCCGAAGACACAGTCTGCTGAAAACATGACTCATGCATAGCAGAGTGCTTAGCATTGATGCACAATTGTCCAGCGGCCACAAGCAAAAATCTGCCTGCAAAAGACCACAGCAATGCAGCTGTGTACACAGGCACACAAAACACATAAATCTTGCCCGCTGCAGGAAAAGGACCCCAAAGACCTCTGGAGAACTCCTATATTTTACGTAAAAATCAGAAACACCTTGTATTCTTTTTCTCTCCTTACTAATTTCTGTTCTAGCCAGATATTCTGAGTAATCACTTCCTTCTCTGAACACCACAAAAATCAAAAGGCCCTTGGACAACCTGTCAGCTTGTAATTTTGCATTTTGCAGACCAACACATCATTCTGATACAAATCAAAACTTCATTATAATTTCACATATAAAATATCTCTGCAGATATTTCAGGTAGTTCTATTCCTAAATTATTGAGCCATATAAAATACATCTGTGGTCATGCCTGCTAGAGTCCTTGTAACTCAGTGGATAAGCACTGGTTACACACACTAGAATTTCCTAATGTGGCTTTGGCAGAGCAGAAGTGCTGAGATTTTTAAACAAGATTTCATAGTGTTTTGGTGAAGAAAATATTTGTCTGGTGGATTTACTACACTATATTCTTCTTGCATATATTTTTATTTTCCTATATGTTCTGGCAAGATTCCCAAAATATTAAGTAAACTCAAAAGAAAAACTAAAATACTTCTAAACATGCAAATATTTCCTTTTTGTTTCTTTTGTAAAGCACAACACTCAAAATGAAGGCATAGGGTAACTTCCATTTAGAGTTTCCCACTGTTAATAGCTGATACTGTGTGACTTTGATCCAAAGACAGGAGGGAATTGTCAGGGAAGAGGCACAGACCACGCAGACCTTTACACCTTGAAGAGGTTTTTGCAAAAGGTCATTGAAACTAGTGATGTGTGGTGCATGTTAGGTGGTGTTGGTCTGAAGGGTGGTTTTCCCACCCTACCTGGATATATGCTCCACCTCCTCTTACCTGTATGAAAATTGTTTGTTCTCAAGCCTGTGGGGGCTTAGCCCTTCGGCACGTGCCTTGCAGGGTGGTGCCCAGAAGATGGGGCTGGGAAGGGGTGGCTGAGGAGCCTGGGGTTGAGACTGCACCAGGAACCCCAGAGGTTTCTCCACAGTTGCTCATGGGGCAGCCACCTGAATTCCCTAAAGTTCACTGCAGCTTCCCCTCGCCATAAAAAAAATTAACTGCCAACTATGATTAATTTCAAACCAATCATTTAGCTAATTGGGCAATATTCAAGTAACTGATCTGCGTTACAGACTTCGCTTGCTATCAGTAAATAATAGTTTTAGCTGCAATTAAAAAGCAACGAGTATGCTAGTGTATAGTAGCATGAGATTTACATAAAGTGTGGTGGGGAGGGAAAACACAGTTTCTCATAGCCAAAAAGAGCAACAGATAAAAACTTCATCAAGGAATTTCAGATTATACGTTAGTAAGCACGTTCTTGGAGTGTGGACATGAACAGAACATATTTCCTGGCACCCCCAGCACCAGGTTGCAAGGGCAGATGGGACAGACACCTCTAGGAAGGACACACATCCTGCCTGGGGTGCTGAGCTGAGGTCTCTCTGCTCCTGCCAGCACTGCTTTCTCCAGCAGCAGGGGAGTCTTTACAAAGAGCACCCAGCAGACCTATTGCTACCCAATATTGTGTGCCAGGTTATCCACTGTATTACGAATTCTATTGTTATGGGTTCTTTTCCTGTTACTTTTAACACATCCTTACAATGTTCTCTGCAGTATCATCACAGCAGAGAGTAGTCAGTGTAAGGTAGACATGCTGAACTCCATTCCTTCAACTGGCTACCTGTGGTATGAGTCCTTGTCTGGCTTGCCAACGTGGCCTGATTCACCTTGCTCCCCCGGTAGGTTAAGTCTATTCAGAACGGACACAGGAAGAATCTGTACTTTAGTCCCCATTAAAAACTGATTGAGAGCCATTACCACCTGCTTATCATGGCTTTCTGTATGATACTAATAAGGTTGCATTCTTTGTAATTCTTTGTTTTCAGAAAAGTCTTGAAAAGTTAAAACGGGCTTGTTCAGCAAAAGAGCAAGTAGAAGGCAGCAGGAAAGGGAGTATTTTAAATATATACTTGCTTCAGGTCTCCCTAGTGCCAGTGTTTTGGGAACATATTCTGCATTAGTCTCTCTCTCCAATAAAAACTGGTGAGAGTCCAAAACTCCAATCTTTTTTTTTTTTTAAATTATGCCCTTGATAGACCATTTTATGTAATAAAAAGTTTAAACATTTATTAATAAAGGAGTGTCTCCTTTTTCTTTTCTTTTCTTTTTTTTTTTTTTTTCCCCACAGACACAGGATTTTAAGGCCCCAGTGTCACACTCAGTTATCCGTCAGTGGATTTTTGCATGTACCCCAGGAATAAAAATAACAATAGAAGGAGAAAAGCATTACAGTAATGGGGTCTTGCAGAGAAACTGTCAGTTCTAATCACCAGTTTTTGGTAGGCTCCAGATAGGACACAAGTAACATATATAGCATAACTAGAATACGAAACATGAAACACAGGACAATGTTAAGTCAGGAAATTAAAATTATGCTTCCTGCAGCAAATTAATCTGTGCTGCAGATAGACACTTATTGATGGTTTTGGAGTTGGTCCATATATGTAAGGTTTAGCATAAAGAGTGGAAGAAGGAACATGCAGCTGGGAACAGGAGAAGGAAGAAAGTGTTAAATTGTTTCAGCCACAGTATTATAGTAAGGCTCTGAATTTCAGGAGTCAGGGAAGCGGGCAGCGTCCAGAACATCACAAAGTCCTTTCTCTAGGGTCAGTCAAGCAAACTCTCTCTGACGCTGTCATAGATACACTTCACGGTTAGAATAAGCCAGGTTAGTAAGAGCCCCTTGCTGTGGCTAGGGGGGATAGTGTTTTTCATTATCAGCTTTTACCTGTCTTGGATATCCATGACATTCAGGATGGTTTCTCAACTTTATTTCAATCACTGTTACAGCAGCCCAGAAAATTCGGAGACACCAAGCAGTGCCAGGCAGGGTGAGATGAAGTGGAAATTTGTCATTCCTGTAATCACAAAGGAGCTGAGATCAGATAGTGAAACCAGTTTATAATCTTTAGGCATTTAGCATTTTAGTTTATCTAGCAAAGGGTTGGTAACTCCACCAAAAGTACAATTTTTTAATGGGAGGATTTGTCCCCTCCCTCATATATCTGAATAGAAAAGTCATAAATCTCCTTTAGGTTCCCTTTGGCTGAGATGCTAACATGGGTTGTTTCATCACATTTTTAGTAATGAACAAGCGAAAACAAAGAATCAGGGCAGTTCCAAGTTTGCATCCCAAAAAACATAGCTTTTATCACTAAGCAAAATGTATAATCTAAAATAATGCAATTGGTTATCCTGGAAATACTGTGAACATTCATAATATAACTGCCTCTGCCAGAATTCCTTCTCAAATTGTTACTTTGACCAAAAAAAATAATGTTTTGCTTTTAAAGCTCCTCCTATAGTAAGTTCTCTTAGAGTCATATCATAACCCTTTTTTACAACATAAATCCCTAGAGAAAGCAAGAGGAAATTTCAAAAGCTCTTTATTTCAACAGAGTTGGCTCATCATAAGCAATTGTCTCAAGTACAATTATTTGAGTTATCTGAAGACTAGAACCTTAGTAAACAGGAAAAACTGATATAACAAAGCTTATATTAGAGTATCTTGTTTATGGAATTATGGCCTATTGCTAAACCTGGCGTATCTTGTAACTGCTGGATGATTACCCAAGAGAACTCGGTCATTAACTGGAATTTTTCTGTGCTCACTTTTTCATTCGTTTATTCCAAAGCCCTGAGTCTAAGTCAAATTAAACACATAGCAATGCCTGTCAAGGAACAGATTAATGCTTTTTAACTCCTGCTTAATACGTTGTTCTAACCTGTTATGACTGTGAAGGCAAATAATGCTGCCCAAACCAATATCAGATTCACCACAGGGTACATCATTCCTGGCCAATGACCCAGAGTGGCTGTCAGCAAAAAAAATCACTCATTTGTCCAATCTCTTAGTAAAGTCGGAGGATTCAGTTCAGATCCTCACATTATGTTTGGCTGAAATGACAAAGGCACATATTGCTGTGGTGGCTGGCCTTGGTAGATGAGTGATACGAAGTTAGACCAGGAATCCCCAAAGAGCAGAAGCAGGACCAACCACAAAGAGTTTTTTCAGAGTAGGTTTTAACAAATTAATTTTAAATGTGGTTGCAGGAACACATACTCGTTTTGGGAAAGGCTCTTTCCTGTAATTCCTGAGCTACAGCTCCTCAGGGGCTGAACGCAGCCCATGGCAGATGAGCTGTACTTGCAGCATAAGCCGTTCCTCAGAGGAGAGTTCAGCACACCCGGTCCCCCTCGGTAAGCAGGGAGAAGGACATCAATACCATCTCCTCTTCCTTCTTTCTGAGCTACAGATCATTGCCAGTCATCAGCTTCAGTGGTCACCCTGCTGAAGAGGAGTCACTCCGCCTATTCCACCAGCAAGCGTCAGGTAAGCAACTGCAGTCCGTCTTTTCTTCTCTAATCTGCCTCGCCAAATTTGCAGTCCACGTGCTTTTTGTGGCGCTGAAGTTATCTGCCCGGTCTCAAAGGCAAATTCAAGCAGATGCAAGTGGCAGCATGGTGTTCTTCATAAGAGGGCTGCTTTTATTTGCTGACTGCTAGAAGTGGCAAGCTCTGCGAATACTAGGTTATCCAGGAGCAGGTTTTGAGGAGTTGAAAATGAGTATATAACGCTATAGGGAGATCTTTTGCATCTCGTCTGTTGTCTGATATATTTCGTGTCTTTTCTGTATGTGTCTGCGTATTAACGGAATTATGGGAAATGAATATATTCATTGTCACAGTTCCACAACCCTATTTTTAAAAATATCATTTTTAAAAAATACAGTCCTGTTTATAAATATCTTACTGCTTTGTGTTATAAAATATAATATTGTATGCATGTCACAAAAGCACAAAATAAATTGTAAAATTATCATTATGAAAATTATATACAATATAAAATTGATCATTTGGTAATACCTTATTTAGAAGGTGAAAAAAAAGTGTGCTATTTCACAGGCAGGCATTTACAGGATGTCCTTCCAACACCACTAGGTTTCCAACAGCTCCTTCCTGGAAAAGTTTGTACTAGGTAGAACCTCATTTATTCTTTGCTACATTTATTCAGTATTACTAAAACACATATGTTAAAATATATGTTATTTAATATATTAAAATAACATCTGTTAAATATACACATACATTAAAATGTGAATTAATTATATTCATTGTAATTAAGAGCAGAAGTGGCTTTCTACCTTTGCTAGCCAAAAATCTGTCTAAATTTTTTAAAATATTGAAAATATTCTATGATTTTTTTTTCACCACACTCTTTGGCAGCTAAGGAGTGAATGGTAACTTAGCATCTAGGTAAATACCATGGTAACATTTTAAACAATTGTAATTGTATTTATTACAATGAATATTTTAATTAGTGATATGATTTTAATTATGAAACTGCAGCTATTAAACCATTTACATGGCCTTTAAATCTTTCAGATTGATATTGCCAGCAGTCAGGATTTCATAACCACTTTGTTAACTATCTAACAATCTCTTGCACAGCTACATAATGCTGATTCAGGTCACAGCACTATTGCTTTTGAGCACTGTATCACAGTTTGGAGCCAGATTTTCCTATATGTTCTTCCAGCAACAAAATCATAATTAACTCTTTCCTGTGCTAAGACCCCTGCTGAACATTCAGATCTATTAATTTTCCCATGGATCTAGAAGCCTGTTTCAGATATTGCTCCTTGGAAATTATGAGAATAAATGAAGTCTAAGTGTACTGCGATATTCAGGGTAGATGAGCTGAGTAACCTGAATTTTCACCAGCTGCAGTCGGTTACCTCTGTAAGTTAATGGCTCAGAGAGAGATGTTCCAGGGAGGGGAAATGCTTTCAGCCCTTATCAGAACTAAAACCTTCAACTGATGCAAGTTAAATAGTCCTTATTTCCCAAGCTGTGGCCCAAAATGATGGGTTTGAACTGCTTCCAAACACAACATAGGTTTAAGGCTTACAATAAAAAATGGATGTTTCTGAAGGGCATTTTTATTAGGGCTGGTTTGGAATTTTCTTTCAGATTTTTTTTTTTTTTTTCCAAGCAGAAATTTATATTTTCATTTTTAAAAAATCGCAGTTCTTAAGATGAAAATGGTGAATTCTGACTTCGCAAATTGTTTGGGGGAGGATGTGGAGAGTGCCAGGAAATAAAGACTTCCAGCACTGTGAGTCTGGAGAGCCTTGGAGGCTGACAGCCTCAGAGCAAGGCAAGGCACTCATGGTCCCACATTCAGCTCCTTTACAGTGGAGCTTCCTGGCCTTGCCTGCTGTGGCTGAGCTGACATTTCCAGGCTTCCAGATTTTGCTGTAGGGCAGTAAGACAGCAAATACAGACCAGTACTTCTATTTAATTTTGTTAAAAAAAAAAAAAAACAAAAAAAAACAGTTTCAGAGATAAGAAGAATTTTGAAGGTTTTTTGTGACTTGGGACAAAAACTTGACTGTTTCTCAATCCAGCTTTAATTTTAATTAGTACTAAAAGGAATAATCCTGTCTTATTTCAATAAAAATGTTGAGTAACACTTGAATTTTATTCCTACAGCAGTCATTGTCTCAAGCCTGACTATAGTCCTAGAACATTATTTGATTTTATGCTATGCGTGCTGAGCAAAAAAATATAAGCTTATACTCTGCTGGCATTTGGAGAAAGGGACAAAGACTTATTTTTGTTAAAATGAAACTAGAAGCCAAGTCTGTGTACAAGAAATGTGGGTGGGATACTTACTCTCAGGAAATTTTAGGCATGATTCATAAAACACAACTGAAACCTTTATTGTATGAACACAAGGAACCTGGGAGAAAGTGGATGAAGAGCTGCTAGTCCAGGATATGAAACCAGAAACGGCAGAAGTAACAAACAGCTGCTGTAACTGAAGCATAGGTGTAGGATTTAGAGGAACAGACAAACATAAGGATGAAGGTGCCAAACTGAACGCTAGTGATGACAGACACTGTGAATAAGAACTAATATAAAGAAAAGAAAAATCTGAGTCAAAAAATCAGTCTCTGATGAAGAATGATGATGCAAGGGGTTAATTGGGGTTAATGCTGGAAATCTCTGCAAATCCTTTAGATTAGATTTGGATATAAACAAAGATCTTTGTAATTTTATTTGAGACAAATGCTACGGCAAATTTACGTCATTATGGGAGACTGTAACATTGGATATCCAATCTATGAATAACATAGGGCTACTTAGCCCTGGATGGGGTAGCTCTCACCTGACAATAAGCTGAACGCATGAGGTGAGGGTCTTTAGACTTTGTTTGAGCAAATAGTAAAAGCCATCGTAAAACCTTAAATGGAAGGACAAACAAAAGCAGATCTGCAATGGAGGCTCACAATTTCAGATGGGTGAACTAAGAAACTCTGAGAGCTAGTCAATGAAGTCAAATGGACTAAAAAGATGAGGAACTATATAGGAGATGTGAAATGATTTTTAAAACAAAAATGCAAATAGTATTCATGGTTTGCATTACAAATAGTTAGAGCAATAAACTTAAGGGAAGTAGTCTTCAGATGTAATCCAGTGAATAAAGAGCTGTAAAGGGATACCTGCTTATGGGGAAAAGGGGGGGAAAAGGCTGGCTAAAATATGCTCAAAATTCATCAATTATAGGGATAAGGAAGAAATATCAAAAGTCTACAAGCTACTTTCTAGAAGACTAATACAAACCATAGGAAGTTCTCTAGCAACATAAATGAAAAGAAAATAAAAACAGAGGGGTAGAACTTCTATGACAAAATATAGCAAAAGATAAAATGAAATGAAATAAAATAAAATAAAAGTCTATGTAACAGCTCCCAAACTAAACAGATATTTTCCCTCAGTTTCCAGTAAAAGTTTTGATGCTGAATACCAGAAAAAATGCACAACCAAAATGGGGGAATGAGAATGAAAAGAATAACAATCCAGGTAGACTAAAAAAATTCCTTGAGTTTAATATCTCGCTTAATGGGAACAGAGTAATCCACCTCGCAGAATTTTAAAACTGAAATAAAAAAAACATTTTGATTCAGGATTCATCAGACAGGATGCATACCCAGTCCTCCAGGCATTAAAGATCTTTGCAAAATATGCAATACTTTGACTTATGTCCCTGCTTTGTATGAGAAAATTTGAAGTTAGAAGGGATTCCCTGATCACTGAATGATGGGGTATTTTGGCTTGATGATAAAGGATAGTCCCAGCCCCTCATTTCCTCCTTCAGAGTCAGCAAGTGGCTTTGGAATGAATTTAGTTCCCATTTTGGGACACTTAGTGGAATTTGTTGAGTGGCAAATATTTTGAACAATAAGTGGTGGTAAGTGTTAAAAAAACTAGTCCTGAATGCTTTGCACTGTCACTTGACGATGTCTATGTAGTTGTGACCATATTTTGACATTTATGTTGTACTTATAAAGTTGGGATTAATATTGGAAATCTCTGTGAATCCTTTAGGTTAGATGAGATGTACTTACAAAATTCACTTGTAAATCTAAAAATTTGTAGTCTTTACATGGCAAGGAGCATTTGAAGGCACAGTTTTAATTGCTGTTGAATGATACAATGAAAATCAGTTTGAAGGCTCCTCATTCTAGATCAAAGATCCTGCAGCCATGAGTCACAAACTGTGGTTGCCTTATAAAATCACCCAGTACTTCAGGTGCATTCCAAAACTATTGCTTAATTAACTTGCTACCTATGGGTTTTATGCCAAATACTCTGTCTTTCCACAACTAGCATAAAAACACAAAGGCAGCATACTTTCTGGCACTGTGCTTTAGTTTATTTGGCAGCAAGATTCCGTGCCCATGCCTGATGCAGAACCTGTATATATTTCTAGGAATTGGACTCTGAAGGCCTATAGTATGCCAAAAGACACATAAGCAATGATCAGAACAAGTTATAATGTAAACCAATATAAAAAAAACCCCAAAATTAAAAAACAACAACAACAAGAAAACGTCAAAACAAAACTCTGGGAAGAAATCTTGATATATATAATTGTCAAATCTAAGATAGTATAGCCAAGCCACACTTTTTCATTTTATCTAATTCAGGAACCTTTGGTGTCTATTAAGGATACAGAGGTACCCCGGTAGGTGTTTTGATTCTCGTTAGCTCTTTGAAGCACTCCACTGCCAATGAACACTTGAAGGGATCAGCAGTGCAGGTTACTGAATATCCAGACAAATTAATGATATTGGATAACAAAGTTGCCATAGTTATTAGTTTCCAGTGTTCCATCTACAATTTAATTGGGAAAGCAGTTCAGTGTTATCCATCTCTGGAACAGAGGCTGGCAATTAAAGCAGAAAATTCTATAGGTCTGTAATTTTTGGAAAATAAGTGAAATCAGAATTGACATAATGAAATCCTTGTTGGAATTTTAATTTAAACTCAAAGTTTATTTTTGACAGATTTAAAATAACATCTGGCTCCTCAAGTAGTTCAAGGAACACTCATTGTAGAAAATAAAATGCTTTGCTACCTCAACTTTTAAAAATTGATATATTTATTTTTCTACTTTCTAATATTTCAGTTTGTATTATGCCTGGAACCCAGTGAAATTAATCAATAGTTTCAAATCTTCTCTCTGGGGGAACCCAAAGAGAGCATGCTGTACCAGATGTTATTATGAACCAGCTGCAGAAGCAAAGCAAATGCCTAGTTTGTCAAAAATCACTGGAGCAGAAGCTTTCAGCAGCTTATTTAATCTAGCATGGCTTATCAAGACATGCTTCGGCAAGACCTACTTACGAGTAGCACAAGTTGTTCATTCTAGTATTCTTCAGCCAAGTTAGTGTTAACATCCATCTGATTTAATGTGGAGAAGCACTGCTACCACTGGATAAGATGGCTTCACAAATATCTCAGTGGCAATCATACACATATATACACTTTTAGCTTCTAAGCTTGTTGTCAGTCTGTCTGTCAATTAGAGTAAAATGGTTTTAAGCCTCCAGCTTTATCTTCCAGTTGGACTCCAGTCTCCCTGAACTAGGTAAGAGTTGCTGCTTTACGTCAGAGAATAAGCCAGGGTCTGAACTCTCTTCTTATACCTGAAATCAAGTAGTTAGACTATGATAAAGCAGGTATCAAGGATGGTAGAGAAAAACAGCTGCTACAACAAGCCTGTAAAACCATGTCACTTCCACAAAATATCTCTTCAGCAGATGCCAACAAATCCCTATCGCTTATCTCCCACTTGAACACTGTGGTGCCTGTTATAAGAAACTCTGTTAGGAAGACAATTCAGAAATTAGATTAGATTTTTTGCTGCTTCTTAAGGTATATAAAATGGGAACTGGAAAACCTGAGCCGTAAAAACTTGAACCAGCTACTGCTTAGAGACTGTTTGTTCTGTTCTGCTTATTATCTGTGATGGCAGCAAACAAATTCCTCTCTACATTAATTCTGATGATGAGCTCTCCTATGATTATGAAATCCAAGGACTGTTTTCACCACACAATTGTCAGACTTAATTTAGTGTAGCTCTTTCTTAAAAAAAAAAAAAAAAAAAAAAGAAGAAGAAAAAAAGGGGGGGGGGGGGGGGGGATGGTCTTCAGCTAGCTGGACACTAGTTGTTTCAAATGTACTTAACACCCCTGTAAATCATCTTCTGCCATTTTTTGTTCTTGTTGTTAGGAGCATCACGAGCTCATAAATCAGTGGACTTTTCACATTTTTAGCATTATCTCTAGAAAATCTTTATAACCCTTAAGCTGACTCCCACAAGAGTGTTTACCACACTTAAATGTCTTATGGGAGAGTCTGCCTCCACACATTTAGATCACATGGCCAACCACTTCAAATGTACATTAGAGAACTCCCTGATGCATTTGTTCTTAGTAGGACTTCAGTGTCTGCTACCTCCTGCCACCAGAGAATTTCCATGGTCTTTGAGGCAACTTAAGGAGAAGTGAGAGTTTCTTAATGTGGCTGTGTGACAACACACTGGAGATGTTACAACATTGTCTTGCAGGACTTAAGTTTTGTTCTCAGTTTGATGCCTCCTCTCTTCACAGTCTCATCCAGAGTCTTCTAAAACACTTAAAGCCTTTGATAATCTGTGGTTTATTTCATCATGTGGGCGTGAATCCTATAAATGGTGCTTCTTAGTGAATGACTTCATCCAGAGCAGACAGCAAACGCCTAATGGTGATGTTAGCTAGCATTAACAAGAACTGGTTGATAAGTGGTTTTTATCTTTTTTAAATGAAGAGTAGGAACAAAGTTATCACAAGTCCTATGGACCTTACAGCTACCAAAACCACACTTTTTTTCAAGAGAGTGTTAGGATCACCTGGATTATTGTTATGTGGAACCAATGGATCAGAAAAGGAGGAACCTAACACCAAGATCATGAGGGAGTGTTGTTAGTAAAACAAGAAAAGTCTTCAGAGAGACAGAGGATTTCATTAAAGATCCTAGGCTGAAAAATCTTGCTGGAAATGGAGACTAGGTGAAGACAAAGTGAATTATTTCCCCATTTTGGGGAAGAGAGTGAATGGAAGAAAGGCAATTCATAACATAGGAAGAAAGGTAAGATAAAGGAAAATAGTTAAATCAAAATGAAAAATTGCCCTCCCTAAATATTTATGATTTAGATTGATGAGATTTTTAGTCCTGATGGGCATCTTGCAGACTAACGAGCTTTTAATTGTCCTTGATGCAATTAAGGGTGATGGTCTTTTGCTAAATCCTGAGTTTCAGCCATGGTTTATGTAAGTCATTCACATTACTCAACCTATAATGATGTACTTGGCTTCATTGTTTGTGGTCTGGTTCTTATTTGTCTGGCATTACATTCTAAGATTGCAGTGACTCAGATTTCCTTTAGTTTTACAACAAAAAGCACTAGCATGTATTGCATGAGGCATCTCAAATTTATTCACTTGTTTGTGGTCTTCTTGTGCAGGCTTCTCAAGCAGGTGTATGCAGACACATACCTCTGTATTCAGAGGATAAATAGGAACTCCCTGCTAGAATGTCACTATAGTGACTCCTTCACTATATAAAGACTGCATTATATTTGACGTTTTTAATGTAATTTGAAAACTTTCAGTCCAGGATGTTCCTGAGAAATTATTTCATCATAGTCCTTTATTTTTAATAGAGACTGAGATCTATGTCTTTCTTCTTACGACTTCTTTTTTTTTTTTTTTAAAGGCATGGAGGAGGAAGCTATACTCAAACTATACTATGTAGGAGAAAACAAAAATTGCACATAATCTACTTGGCAGTGCTTCCAGAAAACCTTGCTTAACCTTTATTCAGACAAAGCTCTGCTAAAGTTGATAAGTCTTTTACCTGGAGCAGGAAGGCAGGAGTTGGCCACTATGGTGCTACAGTATGTTTTCACTTATACAAAAGGAACTGCTATATGTTTCTGTTGGCTTTAAGTCAATTAGTATTTTTGCTGTAAGCAATAAAAAGGGCTATCCAAATGTTCATGCTGATAAGGTGAAATGGATTCAAGAATTTTAATAGACTTTGTGATATGACTTTTCTGTGTATTCAGACAGCAGAAACAATGGTGTAAACTTCAGCATATACTAACCAAAGCGTGTAGTCAGATTCCCTCAACTGTTTATACTTCAACTGTTTCTGCATGTCGATGGCTTCATTGTCACTGAGACCAGCTAGGATTATTAAAATTAAAATTATTAAAATTAAACCAGACAGTCAAGTGTATGGTATTGTCTTACCTTCACTTTGTCATGTGTTGTGGTGAGTTGACCCTGGCTGGATGCCAGGTGCCCACCAAAGCCATTCTATCACTCCCCCCCACCCAGACAGGTGAGAGAAAAATATAACAAAGGGCTCATGGGTCGAGATAAGGACAGGGAGAGATCGCTCAACCAATTACCATCATGGGCAAAACAGACTCAAGTTGGGGAAAATTATTAATTTATTGCCAATCAAGCATAGTAGGGTAATGAGAAATGAAATCAAATCTCAAAACACCTGCCCTCCACCCCTTCTTTCTTCCCAGGCACAGCTTCACTCCTGGATTCTTTACCTACCCCCTTCAGTGGTGCAGGAGGATGGGGAATGGGGGTTATGATCAGTTCATCACATGTTGTTTCTGCTGCTTCATCCACTTCAGGGGGAGGACTCCTCACACTCTTCCCCAGCTCCAGCGTGGGGTCCCTCCCATGGGAGACAGTTCTTCATGAACTTCTCCAACATGGGTCCTTTCCATGGGCTGCAATTCTTCATAAACTGCTCCAGTGTGGGTCCCTTCCACGGGCTGCAGTCCTTCAGGTGCAGACTGCTCCAGCGTGGGTCTCCCGCAGGGTCACAAGTCCTGCCAGAAAACCTGCTCCATCATGGGCTTCTCTCTCCATCGGTCCACAGGTCCTGCCAGGAGCCTGCTCCCGTGCGGGCTTCCCATGGGGTCACAGCCTCCTTTGGGAACCCACCTGCTCTGGTGTGGGGTCCTTCCTGGGCTGCAGGTGGATATCTGCTCCACTGTGGACCTCCACAGGCTGCAGGGGGACAGCCTGCCTCACCAGGGTCTTCCCCACGGGCTGCAGAGGAGTCTCAGTTCCAGCACCAGGAGCACCTCCTCCCCCTCCTTCTTCACTGACCTGGGGGTCTGCAGGGTCGTTTCTTTTACATGTTCTCACTCCTCTTTCTGACTGCAGTTCTTGTGCCACAGCAACTTTTTTTCCCTTCTTAAATCTGTTATCCCAGAGGCGCTACCACCATTGTTGATGGGTTTGGCTTTGGCCATCTTAGAGCCAGCTGGCATTGGCTCTGTCAGACATAGGGGAAGCTTCTAGCAGCTTCTCACAGAAGCCATCCCTGTAGCCCCCCCCCACTACCAAAACCTTGCCACACAAACCCAATACACACATACACAACCAGAATACAGTATGTCCAGGAAGAAAAACCCTAGAGAAAGAAGGCATGAACTGTAAGCAGGTACAGAGGTTTTGGAAAAACAGAATGATCATTTTTTTTCTTCTGGGCCTGGAAATAAGATAGAATTCAAAGGGATATTGAATTTCATTCCTGGGCTCTAGATTCCTATGGATATTCCTTTGGACCCATCTCTCCAAATTGGTAGGTGGCAAGGAAGAGGGTAGAAGAGGACATTGAAAAGACCTAGCACAGACAGATGATTTTTGAGGGAAGAATGCATGTTCTACTTTGGATGGAGAATATTTTTCCCAGGACTTCAATAATCAGTAGGACCTAGCTAGTAGGCTGAGCTCAGAGGCACTGTATAATGATTAGAGAGGACTCTGAATTTGACTGACACTGAGAAGCAACCCAGTGAAACCTGAGGATTCACATTCTGGCAACAAACAGATTTTCTTTGCACTTGCAAAGACTCAGTCACATAATAGTGTTAGTTCTACACATAATTAAGTTAGAGTATTTAATAATTCTCTATTATGTTCAGCTATAGCCTGTAAATAAAGTAAGGAAAACAACAACAAAAAAAAACCAAAATTGATGGCCTTGAGATCCTGAACTACAGACTGCAGCACCTGGATGCCGAGATCCAAAATTTTGTGGTCAGGGTCTGCAATAGCTCATACTCTGTGGATAAATAAAGGGGCAAACCTACACAATATACTCAGCAGGAAGTTTTGTATAAAATCTCAGTTGAAATAGCTCTATCTTAGTTATACCTGGACAGATTTACCATTAACAACAGGAATTTAAAAAAAACTGTAGGATGACCTAATGATCATCTTGTCAACAAAAAAAAAGAGCCTTCAACACGTTTTGTGTTCTCTGATGGTTTTAATAGAAGTTATGTATTTCTTCAAATATCAAAACATGTTCTATCTTCTGCAGTGGCCAAAAAATTAACTAGGAAATCATAGGTCCTCCTGACCTTGTGTGTATGCCTGCAAGCATTGTTGGCTTATTCTGTTCCTTTTCATTTTCTTTTTCCATGGTACCTTTAGCAGTGACCCCTAAAAACCAGGCACAAACCCCTAATTTATTTTTCTTTTTGATGAAGAAATGGCCAATAACAAAGGTAAATATAGAATACTGGGTGGCCATTGCCCTGATTCATTTTGGCAGTTCACAATAATCTTATGTAAAACTCAATTGGTTCCTGGAGTCTGACTGTATGTCATTATTGATACATTTCCTGGGGTCCTCATTCAAATTCACTCAATCAGCCCCCGAAGCAACTCCAAGGATTCCAGATCTCTTTCTTCAGGGCACTCTGTTCTCAAACCAGGTTTTTTTTTCTCAGAAAATACTTTAGTGGCATACCAAAAGAAACTTTACATCACCACACGTGAATTTATAACATAGATGATGGTGATATTTCAATAAGCAATGCAAAGTGATGCTGATGAAAGCAATCAGCTTTCAAACTGTTCAAGTATAGAACACAATGGATCTGTAGCCAGTGGAAAGGCTTCCCCTTGCTTTTCCAAGGTCAATTCAGTTGTCTTAAGATTAGGCATCATGATTATTATTTTCCCATGAGGACAATGAGGAAGGTCTGCATTCCTCATTCCATTATGCAATTCACCTTGACATGTTTTTTACATTTGAAACTGTCCCAAAAAATGTAAAATATGATAGTCTTGTTACATAGATGTTTTATTTTCAGAACAGCATTAATAGGAACATTACAGTTTCAGGAAGAACAATAAAAGTTAAGCTACATTGTGTAATGTGTGTTTTTAAGAACCTGCAAAGAATTAGTTGGAATTGTAAATACACTCAGATGGACTGTAATAATTTTGAATCAGAAGGAGATCACTAAGACTCAAATTTCATATGGGCAAAACTCTACTTTTTCTAACTCAAATGACTCACAAGAGTCAGTGAACCAAGAGAGGAGTAATTTGCATTTTGCAGGGCTTACAGGGACAACAAACATCTCGTATGTGCATATTCCATGCTCTTGCTTCTTAGGAGAGACATGAAAGCTATCCTCCCAACAGCAATTATTTAGAATCCCATCTTAACCTGCCTCCTTCTTAAGCTGACTGATTTGCAGTAGCAGGGGCCAAGAATGGTGAAAATTGAATGGAAAGGACCATCAGACATCCCAAGCAGAAGTGTAGGATTAGCAACCTAAGGCAGCTTCATCCTAGGAGATACAGCATCTCTAAATCAGAGAAGTTTGTGCAAAGACTAGTCCCAAAGGTAACATCACCACATTGTCATAAAATCCTTCTAGTTTTCTGCAGCTCTGCACTCTAATACAGGCAATGTCAAGACTGGAAAAGATACAACACATTGCTGGTGTACAGGTACTGTTAAACCAGGAGAGGGTCAGGGCTCCAGTGGGTGCAATCCCACCTAAACTTCACCTAATATGAGATCTCTGCCCATGGCTAGTTTGGCCCACTGGAAAGGAAGCCATTGTAAGATTCAGATGTGAATACCAAGTTTGATCTTAAACTATGGAATTTGAAAAAAACCCCAAATTTAGTCATTAAGGATACTTTATTTTCCATTCCCGTAACTTTAAGGGGGTTTCATATTATAAAAAATTCTAATTAGTAGCAGCTTGTGGACATTTTTTTCAAAACTGGATCATTTTGCAAGATTTCCCTTCCTCTATAACACCAGATGAAAACATGCAATTTTAAATACCTCCTGTATGCTTTAGAGCAAACTCTATAGCTTTTCCAGCTAGTAGCACAAAGAACCATTTGTAAGATTAAAAATTGGTATAAATTCTGAGTCTAGCAAGATCATTTGAAAGAAATTATCCTCTTTACCTTATCCTTTATCAAATAGTCAAAGTAACTATTGAAGTTAAATCTTTATTAAAATTTATCATATTAAACGAGACACAAGTGTCAATAAACACCAAAAATACAGAATGCCTCCAAAACAAAATAACTCTTTCCATGTCGAAACTCCTTTACGGAATAATAAAGCATAGAAGAGCTATCAAAATAACCTGCTGTCCTCTCTTCATCTTATATTCACTGATATAACCTGACCTGCTCTTCAGAAAGAAGGAAGCACTGGGGCATTCTGGGGGGGAGCAGGGTGCAAGCAGTTATCCTCATGAACAGACATCAGAGTCCATTTCTCAGTCCTACAGATTTTGAACCATTAGTGGAAGGGCCAAGGCCACCTTACAGCACTCGTCCCTTGGCTGCAGGTCTCTGACCACCCCCCACAGGACATTCATACTTGAAAGCCCCTCTTTAAGAAGAGCACCTATTGCAACACAGAGGAGATACGGACCTGTATTATCCCGTAGTCTAGCCCAGGATGCTGACAAAAAAGGGTGTATCCTGTTCTCTTTGAGTGGAGCTTCAGGCACACAGAGAAATCTCCATGATGGCCTAAGCACAAAAAAATAGAAAGAAAAAGAACGCTGATGTGAAAAAAATCTGTCCTCCACACACAAAACCACCATAATCCAATGACAAAGCAAAGATGAAAAAAGATGATCTTTGAAGATAACACACCCATGTCAGAAAGGGAATACAGAAGTATATTTTTCCCAAAGAAACACGCATCAGAAGTGAGTCTCTTTCTGACAATATAGAGTTTGCAGCAGAAATACCAATACCAAAATATTCTGATACTTTTTAGTTTTCAGTAGGCATACTGGTCTTCTCTTTCCCCTGTATTTTTCTGAAGAGACCAAGATTCTGAGTAATAAGAAGATGTGCGTTATGAAAACTAAAACTGACTGAAGAGGTCTGCCTAAAATAAAGTAGCAACACAAAGCTGAGCAATCAAAGGCATGAACGCTCACAAGGCAGTTCAACCTTTCCAAGGCTAAGATATGAAAGCCTTATTTTAAAAGGAAAAAAAAAAAGTACCATCAAAAGCAGACTTGATTAAATTTGTTCACAAAGCTCTTGGAATGATTCTAGCTGGAATCCAAATCTCTAAACTTTTGGCCCAGAAGAGAGAACACCAGTAAACTCATGCTAGCTTTTGCAGCATTTTGCTTGTAGAGTCTGATCAGAGTTTAGCTTGTAGGATCCAAACACAGTTGAGCAACACTTGATTATGATTATTTTATTTGATTTTCTGAAGTATTTGCACAATATTCTTGTTACTTTGAAGATACCTCACTTCAAGCTGTTCAGCTTTTATTCAACAAAGCCAAACACAATTTATTTTTATGAAATACTGTAAATATAGAAAGTTGTAAATTAAGTTGCTTTGGAACAGAGAAAGCGATTTCAAGAAATGTCAAGTGATATATCTAGCTTTGAAATCACTCTCCATGGGAAGGAACAGGACTTTCCCTACGTTCCTGCCACAATGGGTAGCAAAAGGCTAGTTAAGTTTCAGGCCAGAAAAAAAAATAACTATGTGTTTACAATGCAACATATACCAGTAGGTAGAAGAGATACTGAGAGAAACAAGAATTGTGCTTATGACCACAAAACTTAGGTGTTAGCATAAGTATTAGAAGTACATTCCAAATTTTTAAAGTTATGAATCATTTACTGCAGCACTTATTAGAATACAGGCTCCTTTACCTAAAATAATCACTTACAAGCTTGTACTATTGGTTACACACCACAGTGGTTTTGGAACTATCTTTATAAAACTAAGTAATTAAATAATTATTCAAGAAAGCACATATATTGCAGTACTGACATGAATGGGTCTGTTAATGATACAAGCTATTCTTGCTTTTAATGTGCCTTTCATACATGAATGATCCAACCATTTAACTCTAGATAGACCTGAAAGGTATTCTCCTGTATGGGCCGGTAACTATTAAAACCTTACCATGAGCAAAGATTTTGGAACAAGTATTTCCAAACTGGTTTGCTGAGCAGACCTTGAAGAGTTTCCCAAACAATGGTGATGGGTTACTTGAGTTGAAGCGGTTCTACACAAGCAGTTCCAGCTGATCCCTATTGTGTTACTGCTGTGTGCTGCAGAGGTTACTTCTTGGCAGCCTGTGTGATTTGCAGCTTTTGCTGCAAGGAAACAACCAGCACTAGAACCTGCTTTTCAGGCTCAGCACATGGGAGCAGGGCCAAGGCAAGGCAGCTTGCTTGGAGGAGATGTTCTATGTAGGCTTAAGGGTACAATAGCCTTGGCAAAGCAGCAGAGTCTGAATGGGAATGCCCAATGAGAAAGCAGGACCTTTGTGGTGGGGTCCTGGCTTTAGGGGTTTGCAGGACAAAGATGGCAAGAAGGGGAGCGAGATGTTAGACTTCCATTTCACACACACAATCTGCATAAAACAGGAACAACCAGGTTTTTAAAAAGCCCTCTGGTAAAATAAAAATACAAGGCCAATTTAAGGATATATGTAAAAGGTTATTCCTTCAAAACATGTTGTAAACCGGTCCTATAGTGTGCTGGACAAACTGCTGAAAGGAAAGAGCCCTAGAAAACCTGTAATCTCATTTCCACAAAATTTGAAAAGAAATTTGTATTCTAAGTTTGTTATTACACACTAGGTAAGTGCAGGTACTTGTATAGTGAACTAAGTGTCTAAAAAATTTGGTAAGAAATTATGCCCAGAAGTTGAAGGTCATTTCTGAAAATGCAACTTTATGGACCCTAATGTGTATGATTCCACCGTCTACTTAGTGAAAAAGTTCCTGTGGGTTTATACTCCCTTCCAATTATCAATAGTATTGTTCATTGTGCTTTCGATCCTTCTTAGATGCAGTTTTGGGAGGCAATATAAAACAGCCACTCATGCTTTGTAGATTAATAACATGTCTGAAAAATGTATAGATAGGCCTCCATTAACCCAGTGCTCAAAACAATATTGGTGTCCAATTTAAACGGCTGTTGAGTGCAAATCAGTGATAACAGAGCTAGAGCATTGTACTACTCTAGCAGTATATATATATATATATATAGCCCCAGAAGTTATCTTCTAGTACGTTTATGTGTCCTGGTGATCAATATATCTACATAATCACACCTGAAACCTCTAATTGCTCTACTATTACAGACCCATATCATAGTGCTTGCTTAGTGAAATGAAATTATTCCTTAGGACACTACAAGTAAGCATCCCACAAGCACAAGCAGATTTTAATCTCCTTCTACCCAATCTGAACAGAAGAAAGACACACTATGAAAGATGACAGTGTAAAAACTGGTAGAGTTTGATACTCAGACTTCTGATTACAGCCTATGTTCCATCACCTTTCCCCTTCATTTAAAGAAAATTACCTACAGAAGTTTTATTTTTGTCCAAAATCCTAAAATCCAAATAGTGTGTCTCCTGACTAGGTTTTGTTAGTTTCTGTTAAATTTCTGCCAGAGAGCATTGCTTATTCTTTGATTGAGATTATCAGCACTTTTAGCCAGATCTATTAGCTGGAAGGAGATCTCTCAAGTCCTGAGCAATTTCTCCTCCAAAAGCCATCTCCTATTAAGCATAAAACTTGCTGGGAGAGTTCCAAATTCCCTCTTCATCCCTCTGGGATGCTTCTTAAATCTCTGCACCAGGTCCTGAACAAAGGAATGAGCTCTTGGTTTTGGATTCAACAAGAATAAACTGTTTAGTGTCTCAATTACTGGGCTAGGCTCTCTCCAACAGGGACTAAGTTTGGGATTCTTTTCCTGGCTACTTTTTCTAATCAAGAGCCAAGCATTTGCTGCTCCCTGGATGGGCACATAATTCTTTTTGTTTCTTTTGGGCTTCTACTGTCTTTACATACAGCTCAGAACTGCATTATATTTAGGAATACTGTGCCAAAGGCAGAGATATAACGACACTGCAACAACAGCTACCTAGAGATGACTGATAATTATCAGTGCCTTTTTCTTATGGCACAGGAAATCAGAAGGGCAAAAATAAGATCTGGGAAAGTAATGGATAATAGAACACTAGCAAAGACAATAAATGTTATTTTTATACTCTAGCATTTATAGTCTTCACCAAGACTTTAGGCATTTAATTTGCAGCCTCCAAACTCCACACCAATCAAGCTCAATTTATTCAAGTGCAAATCCCACAGCAACTTTCAGTGTTGCATAAAAGTAATTTCCCATACAGAAGCTGCAAGAGACTAGGATCAATTTAGAAATTTAAATACAATCTAGTTCATAAAAATCCTTTCTTCACCAATTCAAATCCTTTTTGCTGGTCCTCTGTCAAACGTCACTCTATTAGCTGGTACTACAATGGTATTGCCCACTCATCCAAACTGTATACAAGTCATCTGTACTTTCAAACCAATGAATTTCTTCCAGTCTTGAAGAAATTTTCTAGCCCCTTCTAATGGCCAGTTCTGTAATTGGAGGTGCAGGAGCATACATGACGTTACTTTAAGCTTGCTTTCTCTTCCTGTTCCTGCCAAATATCTCTCCTCTATTCCATATAAACTGTTGAAATAATATAAGTAGTTGAGAACATCTTCCATTCCCAAACATTGGGTTAGAACAGTTACTGCTCACCAGCAAATCCAAAAAGCATTCCACAGTGAGGTTTTCCTCACTTTAATTATAGACAGAAACAAAATATATTACATATTTTGCTGCCAATGTTTTACATTGTGTGCTACAGGAGAAAGCTGTTAACTATCTTGAACTACCCATGCATTAGGGATCAGGGTCAGGACATGACCTCCAGTTTCTGTCATACTTGTAAAATTATTACCATAAGGGATGTCTAATCAGCTTGTTATTTAGTTTCTTTTCTCTTTAGGTGACACCTCATGAAGTCCTACAGACTGGCTTTCTGTCAGTAACACGCTTTGATTTAAGCTTGTCCTAGTAACACAGGATCGAATCTCCCAAGATTTCTGTTATTTTGGAAAACATAATAGCATATGTTGAGAACCATAGTTACAATTGCCGTTTCCTCCTTTTTCGGTTCTCTATTCCAAGGCATCCTCTAGATCCCTGATTCGTGGCAGCTTCATAGCACTTGTTCTCCTGCAATTAACTTTGCAGCATAAGCTGCAATGAACCCAGTATCCTTGGTCTGATTCTTGGTCAGCCTCAGTATTCTCATCCATAAGTACCTCAGGAGTACAGCTCTACTCTACAGAGCAAAGATCTTAATTTTGAATGCCAGTGCATTCACTGCCACAATCCAATGCTAGGTTTATGCACTCGCATTTCTACTTCATTTACTTTGGTTTGAGAAACCTTCTCATGTAGAGTTGGCCTTTTCCATATGTTGTAACACTGACCTTAGAGGATCATTTTGCCACAATTAAGCAGTATTCTGTATGTGTAATTGCTGCAGAATTCACCCCTGACCTGTCCACTGCATTCTTCCTCCCCAACTCCGTGTTTTCTTTTATTCCTCACACACCCTGTAAGCTACTGAACTGCCGGCCAGGGGAGAAAAAAGTCAGCAGAAGTATGTCACATATGCTTAGAGCTTCAAATAGGCTACAACATCATGAAACAATATCCCAAATGATAAGATTTATGGACACCATTGATTAATTTAGAACAATACAGGACAGACAAACTGCAATGACATGAAAGCAACCACTAGATAAATCTGAAGCTAAGTGCCTTAACCAGGTAATTTCACATCATTGCTTTTATTTGGTTTAACCAAAACTAAAACAGTATCAGCTAAAAGTGGGAGGACAATAAGAAATTTAGATTCCTTTCTTAAAACCATTTTTTTTTCGCTAATTTCTCTTCTAGAAAGCTTTCATGCTTAGAGAAATCAGATTCTTAAAAATGGAAAGGAAAATCTTGTTCCAAGACTCCATCAGTGTACTGTTTTCAAAAAGATCTTGGAGAAACATGTGTCAGGCACTTGGTTTAGGTAGACTAGAGACAGTGACAGTGTTCTCTGTCAAAGGAAGACATTTTGACCATCAGAAATTAAAGCACTTCCAAAGTCCTAATAGATTTGCAGCAAGTCAAGGGTTTTTTCCTAGAAAATGAAATGTTTTTGCAAAAACACCCTGTATTTGAAAACTTAATTTTCTATGAAAAACAAATATGACAAAAACCACTTGATCACTTTTGGCTGGACACATGGTGACATGTTATGAATCTATTTCTGAAGGCTTCTGACTTACTGTGTTGCTCCCTTGATCATCGAAACCTTGCAGATATCCACTAACTAATAAATATAGGCAAAAATTTAAAATACACTCCTTTTAAAAAGGAATTTAAGTTCTAGTGTGCTTGGTGCTGCACAAACTTTAACAAAAATACAGTTCCCTTCACAGTCCTACAGTCTCATAATTTGGATAAGATCCTAAGAATACAATTCCCATTTAATTCAATGGTAAGTACATAACTAAAACCCTGTGCAAGGCATTGAACATTTAGCGCAGTATTCACTAAGTAGATCCAGATGATGGGCCAAATCCAGCTCTGATGTAGGTGGGCAAAATGCCATTGAAATCATTTGAGTTGCAACACTAGAGCTGAATTTGACCTTATATTTTTTGAACATGATGCCAAATGACTGCAAAAACAATGTAGTTTTTACTCAAGTGCAAATGAATGCGGTGGTTTCATCCTAGCCCCTGGAGGACATGTATTCAGAGCACAAAAGCATCACACAGTTTGGCACAGCTTGTAACTGCCTTTCCGCAAAGATCCAGGACTAGAGTGTTCAGGGCGTTGCAGGTCATGAGCAAAGGAGGCGAAGCAGGATAGCTGCATGGACATGGCTGCACACTGTTTGCCTCTTGCTAACCTCTTGCCAGCACTCGTTTCCTCATTTTCATCATTCACTTTAATGTTTCAAGAACAACAACAGCAATTTGAATTATTTTGAAGTCTCAGTGGATGTGCATTGTTCCTCCCCAGGGCCTACTGAAAGGCAACTCTATAACTTTGTATTTATGCTGATAGAACTACAAGCTGAATTTGTCTTACTGTGGCTATTAACACTTGGCCTGTGTAATGTTCTACCTTCAAAGATGTCAAGGGTCTTTCGAATACAAATTTATAGAAGGCTGTGATAAATGGGACCAGCATTTATAATACTCGTACTTGTTAGCCATTCATATTTTCATATTTAGACTTTGACTTCCAGAATTAGTAAACATAAGGAAATTTTATTAGCTTCCTTGAGAACTATATTTACTCTATGCCTCCAGGGACCTCATTCAGGATATAAATCCAAGCCTTTACATTCTCCTTCAAGTCAGTGGCAAAATCTTTAATTAGCACAAATAAGCACAAGACAGGTAACAATTGAAAAAAAAAAAAAAAAAAATCTAGGTAGTCCACAAAAAGGCTGCCTGGATTATGAGATTCAGCAACAAGATAAATAGGAATGCAGTCAAGAAGGGCTCAAAACTCTGACTTAAACCTGTGCCTTCTCACTGCTTTATGAGGGTGTTGAGTAAATTTAGCACCAATGTCCCCTGACTGCTGCTTTTCCTGTTTACCTTTTCTGTCTAGAGGTAATAAGAAAAAGCAGAAAGCTTTACACACACACACACACACACACACAAAGGCACAAAAATATAATGTCTGGGGAAAATTTCCACATTTTGAAGGGGGGGGGGGGGGGGGGATTAGTGTCTAATAAGTTGAAAATTCAATAGAGGAAGAAGACGCAAGCCTTCTGGTTTTGTTGGTATTTCATAAGAACAACTTTTGTTCTGCTCTTTGTTCATCTCATTTGTAGTCTTCCAAACTGTACTGTCACCAAAGAAACTTCCCTGAAAGAAATCACAAGGATAACACCCCAGGGCCACAGAATAGCTGGAGAAATAATCTGCAGTAGTACTTGCTCTCTTCTCACATAGAAAATGTGAAAGCTAATTTGTTCCTCACAACCTTCTGCTCCACTCTCCTAGCAGTTTTTATCACCAGTTTAATTCTTCCTTCCAGCATTCTCTGATTCGTCCAAATGAGATATTATAGCAGTGTTGTTTGTTTTGCAGCTGTGTGGATCCCATACTACCCCAACCTGCAGACCAAATCTACAAAGCAAGCTAAGAAACTGAAGTAAACCCAAAGCAGGCAGTACCAATGTGAAATGAGCAGAAGCGACTCTTTGGTCATGTAGATAGACTATTAAGGAAAAGTTATGAAAAGCACAAATGGAAGCTGAGGATTTATCAGGAAATGTCCCAAAAGCAAGTGAAATTAAAAGTCTAAATTCATTAAGCCAGTTTGACCACCTTGACTTCCTGCTCTTCAGGCTTCTGATTTGGGATTTTTAATTGTAATTAGGAGTATACACCATTCCATGTTTTCCAAGATATTCTAGAAGACAAAGGTTCAGATCTCACAGTTCATTTACACATCTTTCAAAGAATCTACTCAACCAACAGCATGTAATGTTGTTATATCTGCATAAACTTCATCCGGTTGCAATGACATCAGAATTACATTCTTCACAAGAACTTTTAAACTGCTGCTGAACAAACATTTTAGATTTATCTTCTGATAGGTGGCACATATGCTTTTGCTTGCCTATTTTACTCCAACAGGTATCAGGAAATAGATACAAAAACCATCATGGAAAACAAGAAATGTATTCCTGTATGAGCCAAAACCTAGACTTTTCAAATAAAAAGATGTGCAACATAGTTCTTTTAAAAACATACTTTACAACCTTCTTTTTCTTTCTCTCACTCATTTTTTTTTTTTACAGATAGGATGTCTGGAAAACTGTAGTAAACTGGCTTCCAATTCCAGTAAGCCCCCCTAGGAAAGCAGCTTTCAGTTCCAGGAGAAAATTTTTACTTAGTGGCTAAAAGACTTCCAAGTTCATGATCCAGAACAGGCCAAGAGCACTTAAAAGTCAACAACATCATAAATTAGCTAAGTAAAATTAAAGTACTCAAGTATCTGAGGTTGATTTTGGGGATATCAAATCTGAATTTAACTCAGACTTCCAAACCCTATTTTCTTATAGAAATACTGTCTAAAAAACAGTTCGTTCCAAAATACTACATCCCACAAAACACATCACTGAAACCTTAAACAGGCTTTTCATTACAAAGGCCAAACTTTTTTTTCCCCTTGACCATCTTTTTGCTAAATCAGACTTCAAATAAAGAGCTTTTCTGGGAGGAATTAAAAGACACTCGCAAACTAACCCCATTTTAGATTGACTTTGACATTTCATAAGGAGGTTAGAGCTAAGTCTAGCCAACTTTTGGGTGGAAAACTTCCAACCCAGGATTCTGTGGCACGTAGGACTGGTGGATAGGTCACATTCTTTCCTCCAGCCATACAAATTGATGTCCTAATATGGTGCTAGGTGGCACTACTCTGCGAACAGCCTCTTTTTCAAATGTAACTCTTCATTACTAAATATCACTGTACTGTTTGACAAAAATGTGGAGTTAACCCATTATTTGGCAAATCCAGGGCATTAGCTACCTTAGGCCCACAGCCATTTCAACCAGCCTGTTTTGGTTCAGTTCATACATCCAACTTCATGTACTGCTGCTGCTAGAGAGGATATAGGTCTTAAAGTATTGTGTAAAGATGCTTGTGCTTTTGAAGTAGGGTATCATTAAAATTAAGAAAACCTTTGAAAGCATTCAATACAGTATTCATTTTTAAAATCTCTATGAGATCTTATAGAAGAAAGGCTCCAGATCTGTATGAAGAATTATTTAATGAGACAAAATTTTAAACCTTTGTACTGTGCTGTAGGTAATTCAGACTCATGCTGCCCTACTCCCTAATCTGGTGATCGCTGTAAGAATATACAGGTGATTCTTTCTTTGCAGTGTACACTTCACACCTTCCTTCTTCCTTTGTGGACATCACTGCTGCATAAGGATCCATGAACAAGAATTCACTGAGACAGAGCACCTATTTCTTTAGGGACTGAAAGCCAGAAACTTGGACTGCAGTACCAAATGTACCATTAACATCCTGTAACAGCTTTAACCTGTATGCCTCAGTTTCACTTAGAAAAAAATATGTGGCAATATTTTGCCATGCTTATGACATGTCTTGACATAACTAAACTGTGGCATTCAAGTGTCTTTTATTATCCCTTTCATGTTTCACAGATAAACAGATTTTATATAGGCCAGCAGATTTGCTTTCCAAAAAATGTAAAGCAGCAATGAGGGGGGGGGGGCGGGGGGGGGGGGATCCCACCTCCCCATCATGTGACCTTACAAAATTTCTTTTTTGTCTTGGTGTTGCAGTCACTTAATGTAGTACCACTTTCAGATGACACTTCTATCTGTAGTCACTTGTAATTCCTATGTCTCCCCAGAATACCCTTGGGGTTATCAATCTCTTGTATTTAGCTCAACTTCTTACTGTAGTCCAAGATTTTTAAAAATAGCAGCACTGGGGACCTCTCATAAGAGAGAAGACATTTTACATTTATATCTTGCCATCCGTTCTTACTGGCAATTTGAGGACATTCTGAAAACATTTGGCACTAGGCAAGCAATGTGATTGGGCTAATTAACAATGATGTTCTTAAATACTGCTCTTTATTGAAAAAAATCCTCCAATAACAGACAACCAGTTTCCGTGACAGGAAAGCCACAGAACTCTGTAGATACTAAAGCTATATTTTCCCAAGCATTTCAGGTTCAGCTTATGATAATTGGATATCTGTTGAAGCTGCATTCCCAGGTTTAGACTGCCTTTATAAATAGTATAATACACTACAATAGAAAGGTATCAGATTTATCATGAACACATTTCATGGAAAGGAGCTCCCTCTTTATTAACTGCCAAATGAAACAAAGAAATTGTTCATAATCTGAGGGGGCAGAGTGAATTTTGGTTTGCCCTTTTCCCACCCACCCCCCCCCATCTGTCTTTCTATCTTGCCTGTTTTCTTATATATTCTATCCTGTGGAAGGGCATTTTGCATTCCTCTTCCCTGGAGTCCAATTTGTCCATCTCACATGAAAGACAACAAGAACGGGCCAGGTAGCAAAGGCAGAGCTTGCTATGGTTAAGACAGCAGAAGAATGAGCGGGCAGTGTGGTAGCAGAGCCGTGCCTCCCCGCCGCAGCGCTGCAGCCTGCACAACTTTCCCTCCCTTTTAGAGGGGCAGGTTATGGCCAGGAGGAGGGGCAGCCCCCAAGAGATACACTTTCACACTCCAGTCAATTTGCAGACATCAAACAGCTCCATGGGGTTGTTGTACTAACACTATCCCATTTGTTGTCGTCTTAGGCTCTGGAGAAAACTTTTGAGTAATGCTAAGTTTACTTAGCTGCAGAAAGTTTGGTGAACTTCAGTTCATTCTGAGGCCTGTTAACAGCAGGAAAAGTCCAGCCTACAGCTACCGAGGATTCACTGCTTGATGACATTAATAAAATCCAGATCCAAGAGGTAGACACAGCTGTGATCTTGCGTATCCTCTGCCTGCAGGGTGAGTAAGCTAAAGCTTTTCATCCCCTTTATAGTGTTCCCACTCCCCACTCAAGTGCTTAGGGTGAGGGGAAAACAGGAGAAATTAGTGCCCTACTTTTGCATTAGTAAGAATTCGCAAACCTCTGCTGAGCAGATAAAGCTTAGAGAGACTGCTGTGAAGGTACTTCAGCCTTACCAACTTTTTAAACAGATACGCTTATGAAGACCAGAGAAACAGAAGCTTTTTACAAATAGCAAAACCAGGAGAGGATAAACATATGCATAAGGAGGCTGACAAAGCAGTTTCTTTGATAAAGTCAAGATTCTGGGAATAAAAGCCACAGCAAAAAAGCTGAGGATGCATTAAGCTCCCAACATACTTCATAGAAGTGATTTCTATGTCTACATTGTTATTACACTAAAAATATGTTTTTCATGAATAGACACAGATATATATTACCACAATGTTTAATGAAATGCCTTTGTATTTTTATGTAATATCAGCATCACAGCTGAAAAATATAACAAAAGTATCTGAGGGAGAAAAAGCAATGTGCCTCTTTAGCTTTTTTAGCTTTGTCTTTTCAAAAAATTCTTCCATTTCTAATGTGAGCAATTACATTATGGGCAACAGTTTGCTTAGTGTCAAGTATCATTTACATATGAGTTATATATGAAGCAACTGCATGCCACAGGCTATTCAGACTAAACAATTTACACTCTCTATTCAGAAAACAGAGAGGGCCCTATTCTGAAAATCATGGCTTGTGGGTAGCCACTGATCACTGGTGGTATTTCTTTGAGCAGAGGTTAGCAGGCTTAAGTCCTAATCTGTGCACCTGACATCAAACCATTAAGGAAAATCCACACAGACAACAGATGTATACTCTGAAGTTTAACAGCGACACACACAAACCACATCAGAGACAACACAAGAGCCCTTTTGAACTGTAGTTATTATTGTCAGGAAATACATACCTTTCATCTCATGTAATGGAATATTTTGGCTTATTAAATCTAACTTGAACAGGTGAAACTGTAAGAAATATTTCAGTTAATAGTTTATTTTTTAAATCCAGATGACATCACTATAGTTAAAGGGAATATCAACAGAAGGCGCAAAAGGTAAAATGAACAAAGTCGTAAGAGACCAAAAGATCTATTTGTTACTGCTTTAGACAAGTAGCTTAGAGCAAAATATTTCTTTGATTATTGACAGATGAAAAACTGTTATCACTAGAACCTTTCTAGCCATGGGTTATTTTACTATCCTTATAAAAATTATTAATTATCTAGTTTCAAAATAACTTTCATGGAATACACAGATTTTACTGTATAAAATTTAGATTCAGAAGGAACCATGATGTCTAAATCAGTATATTGTCTGTGTGATTTTTTTTTTTCTCCCTTCTACAGTACTTGCATTTCCAAAATATGCATTCTAGCAGTTGTCTAATTCAAAGTTGCTGTCCATGCTTGGCCTTGACTTCAATTATGCAAGTTGTGTGCCCATATCGTGCCATAGAGTTGGGATCTCATTCAGGTGGCACATTGTTGACATCGGTAAAAAAAAGCATTGCTTTCAGAATGAAAGCAAAAGAATAAATAAGAATTTGAACACGCAGAAAGTTCAAACGTTGCACATGGGTCCTATCAAAAGACTGATATAGCTTTATTGGAAAGCTAAATATTTATAAAATAATTTGGGCTTGTATTTAAAGGTCATCTAGTTAAACAAATAAGTAACATTAAATTACTCATAAAGGTTCTTAAAATATTGGTTTGTGCCATTTACAATTAGCCAGTAGATAGTTGACTCATACTTCTCACATCTGACAAAGTGTTACTTTTGATTTTTAAAGCAATAAAAGGTTTTAAGCTATATGAGGCTACTAATATTTAAATGGGAATTGAGAATAGGCTTTGAGTCATATTTGGCATGATGTCCTCCTTTTCTTCCCCATGGTAAAAATTATTGCTGAATTTCCCATTAACTTTCACAGCAACGTTCTTTGGACACAACCTGACAAATTCTATCCAGATTTACAGTCTGGAATCCCAAGCAAAGCCAGTAGAGATGCAAACTACAGCCCAGCAGCTATCTGCCAAAAGGTGACATGCTGTGATGCGTCTGTTTGCCATCAGGATACTGCTGTGGTAAAAACTAATATTACAGTTATCCCAAACACCTTTTCAAAGCCACTGCTCTTACTTTGAACATTTAGGCAATGTTTACTTCAGAGAAACACTAATCCAAATGTATGGAGAGTTAATTTGATCCCTGCAATTTAGCACCTTTGTAGTACAGCATTTGTAATGAAACAGATAAGTGGTTTCAGAGGAAGGATTTTAATGAGACCAGAGATGCCTTTTTTTTTAAAGGATGGCACCAGTTCTATCTAATTGTTGTAGTACCCACTATTCTTCTGTTGGTGTTGACAAAGGTCGTTTCACCTTTATTTAATACCTTCTTGATTTTTGCTACAAAAAGGGTGATTACACATAGTCCTGCACTGAAATGTTTGCCCATTTGCCAAATGATGTGAAATTAATTAACAAATACATACCAATAAATGCGTTCCCCTAACTGTAACAAGCCAACAAACTATACGAAGTTCTTAGCCTGATACAGCAACATTTTACAAAGTAATAATAGTATGGCCCTGGCAAGATTGTACACACCAGTTTCAATTGCTGTAGAATTATTTTCACTTAAAACAGTTTATGCTCAGAGTATGTTCAGTTTTAGTTTGCAATGCTGAAATCTAGTATCTACAACAGGTTTCGTTTTGATCTAAACTGGCTTCACTTTGGAGGTCATTTTGTTATTATAAAATAGAATCAATGAATTCTCAGTTGTACTTGATTCCTCTTTTCAATTCTGGGCATAGCTCTGCTCCTGAAAAAGTTAAATGGCAAGGAAATACAACACATGCCCAAATCTTTTTCTGTAGCATATGCGAAATAGTAATATATGGGTTCCAGTTCCTGCTTCAGTGATAGTCTGCAGCAAAATTCCCATGGGTACAAAACCACATTGCATCGTATCCTTTTGACACAATATATAACAATATCCAGCAAGCTTAATACTCTACATAATATATTTCAACATCAGAGCCACAATTATTTTTAGACATCTAATTCCCTAAGCCTTTCTGTGTTATTGTAAGGAACTTTGGCCATCACATTTCCCTTCTGCCTCCCCCCCCCCCCCCCCCCCCCCCCGCCTCCAAAGTAAGCTGGAATAATATCTGCTGAGAGCTCAGAACTTGCTACAGAGCAGACTGGGAGATTGCCATCAACACCAGCAGCCTACAGAATTCCTCCCGCTAGTGACAAACAGAAAGAGGCTGAGATTTTCAGTCTGATGCAAACTTAATAGCCTTAAAATATTTGCGGAGTGAATTTGAATGCCATTGTAATTCACCTATTAATACAAATTTGAATCTACATGAGACAGAAAAATATTCCTGCCTATTAGGGTCATGTCCTTTCAAGGATTTCAGTCCTTCCCCAATTAAAGGAAATTGCAAAACTCCTGCCCACTTCACTGGAAGAATCAGATCCTTTCAGATCTTTACCAGGGACTACACCCTGCTACGCATGTTTTTACATGAGAATCATCCATATCCAAAAGTATTTTTGCAATAGGAATTAACACAAAAAATAAGGCACATAACACAGAGTCCAGAGTAGATAGTACTGTTTTCTCAACGCCTAGCATTTGGCCGTCTTTCTTAGTCCCAACAGGCTAGTTATAATCCACTTCATAGGCTTCAGGATGTAGGAAAGATCCAACAGTCAACAAAATTTAGCTGAAAAAAATAACAAATGTGCAAGTAGAGCGGGGTGTCCTGCTTGCTTCATTTAACAAGCCCTAAGCATACATGTGCTCAGCTAAGTGTCACGCACGATCACACATTGTAGTAACCAAAGCAGCTCTCACTGCAGTTGCTTTCTGTCCTTATCAGACCGTGCTGTGCCTTCTTCCCAGTAAAAATAGTCAAATTCTCCACTTGGGCACACCTTACAAAAAACTGAAGTCTTGGTATACAACCATTTCTAACACTTCCATAATTAGCTTGAGCTCTGGCTTGGAGGGTGTTGGGGAAGGAGCAGGAGGAGAGAAAAAGCTCTGTGTTAAATATTGTAAGACTTCCGCTGTTTTATATGTAACATCAGAAAGAGGGAACTTCTGCATAAGGTCGTTCTCATGGTTTTCATTATCACATATAGTTAATCAGAAACACTTCAACCCCAGGCAACCAACACACTGCAAAGAGAATATTAAGAGGATATAAAAGCATCCTACTCACTTGGAAACTAATTAACTTGCTTAAAAATGAAACAGTTTTTTAAAAAGTACTGTAGTGTCAGGAAGGGCTTGTTGATACCTCAGATTTACTATGTGTGCACACAAATGAAAGCCAATTTTGCTTCTGTTGAAGGTAATGGCAAAAGTCCATCCCCAGTGCAGGCAGATCAGGCCTTTAGCATTAGACTTAAATCTTGAAATAAACAGGATAGCAGTATAGTGGCTCAGGTTTAAAAAAAAAAATAGGCTTTACGTGCCTGATGCTAATTTAAGAGCAATTTAGGTACTTAATTCCAAAATAATAGCCGTGAAAATCCTTCTTCGACAACTTCCTAAACTTTGCAGTGCATCTATTATTGAGAATATCTATTTCCAGTTCGGCACAGACTAAACAGCTTCTTTCTCAACTGTTATACTGCTCCCTGCCTAACTTCCCACCTACCCATGGCCAGATACAGCCCAACACACTGGGGCCAAGACCCTTCCATCAAGCTGCGGTGATCTACAATGTAGGTGCCCCATTTGACATCATCAGCAAGAATCTTTCTATGGTCAAGGGAAATCCAAGTCACTGTACTTAATGGAGTTTGGGACACAACTACCTTCTCCCAAGATTTGCTCAGAAGAATTATGGTATAGATTCCAGTCTATCATCCACAGGACAAATACCTCAGACTTTGATACTCAGAGGTAGATAAGAAGAGCTTTGCATTCAGGGTCACTCTTCCCATTTCTTTTATCAAGCACACATTCTCTGAGCACATCTACTGAACACCAGCTGAAGCAGGATCTGCATAAAATGCAGTAGCAATCCCTTTCATTTAGAAGATATTTGGAAGAACTGCCTTCCCTTTTACACCAAGAGATCAGAGCACACATGCAGATTATGAAAGAATAATTTTCTGTCTGAGGACATTTGAATTCATCTCCCCAGATGTTCAAAAGCCCTGCAGGTATTGGTTAGTCTGATGACTGTGTCAGATAAGGAATTGATGGTTTCAGAGCCTCTTGATAAAGTTGTTCCACTAAACAAATAAACAAAAACCTAAAAATCTATCAAGGTGGAAGACAGCAAGAAGGAGCAAGACTTTTTGCAGCATGGCATGCAAAACCCCAGTCTCCTGAACAGACTCTGGTAGCAAGTGAGTGCCTCCTTTCTCTTCCGCAGAACTACCTTTCAGCACGAGCGCACATTCCCATCTCTCATGAGATGGTCATGCTCGAGTGTCCCACCCACTTGGCACTCCATGGGGTTTCCAAATTGAGATCCCTCTGAAATACTGAATAAAATACATAAAACATCCAAGAGCAGAACAAACCCACCTTTGTTCAACACATTTCACCCAGAGTAGTTCAGGTGACTCTTATCAGCTGGTTTGGATTCCATCCTAAGGTTTTTCTCTGTATGGAATTGATATTCATTCTGGGTACTTTTCCAGGCACCAGATTGATAAGAAGAATGCATCTTCCTTAGGATGTGCTCACCCTCTGCCAATTTCAGTTCTGACCCTACACTGAAAGCTTCCTGGCTAGATCCTATATCTATATCTAAAGAAATTTGCAGCAAGTGCCTTAATATGTTACGGGAGTTTCTGAAGAACGGAGGCCCTAATTTGAAATTCTCCCTCACTGACATGGATTAAAATTAGAATAGGCAAAATTAATAAATATTTCTATTAAAAAAAAAAAAATCACATCAAATCCTACATTAGAGTATTTTTGGACATAGCATCACAACAATTTAAATAAGGATCTCAAAAACTTAGTACAGAATAGGTCACAAGTCTTTAAAACTGTTACTGATACCTATCGTGTACTGGGATTATTCTGTTGCACTGATTAATAATAGATAGAGCACATTAGAGTGGTTTTATTTACTCAGCTTTCTCTCACATGAAACTAATCCATACATACATTATTGATAAATAATGCACACCTCTCCAGTTCACAGCATCTAAATTATGCAGAATTAGGAACAGCTGACAAACTAATACACATAACTGTTTATCCTAGTAGATATCAGGTTATTTATTGGCAGCATATTTGGTGAATGCGGTTTTGAGTAAAACCTGCAGTTTTATACATAGATGGAGTTTTTCCATAGATGCCACAAAGTTTGCCATTCAGATTGATACCACTCTCATTACTCTTTTGCTCTGATAAAATATATTAGAATTAAGTTAAATATACACAGAAGCATCATTTGAAAGCAATAATGCAGCTTTATAAAAAATAAAAAGTTCTGCAGTATTTTAGAGTATATTAACTTGCAAATGTTTCAGTACTTCATTGCACTATAGTTGTTCCCTCAACAATAAATAACCTTCTACCTTCTTTACAAAGCAGTGTTTATTTTCATCTAGGAACTAAACACAACATCATCAAGCAACATCTCTCAACAGTCATGAAGTATTTAGCACAATATTCACCTGAGAGCATCACCTAGTACAGATTTTCAAAGCAACAATCTTAGGTTACATTTGCATTGGGTTTCCAGGAAGAAGTATGAGTTTTCCTATGCAGATACACAAGGCCAAATTCACCTCGTCAGTTCACTTAATTCATGTCTGGAATGAATTTGGGCTATTCTCTATTCAACTGTGTTGAATTAGCCTTTGCATCTTCAGCTTTATTTAGATGGAAATAATTACCTGAGAAAAGCCCCACAGAATATTCATTGTTTAATATTACAGTATTACAGAGAAATATGCAAAATTTTGCATAAAGTTAATTACATACTGTATGTTCTGCCAGTTATGACTGGACAGCTTAGGTGAGCAATTCACAGGGCCAGTAATGTACATTGTGGGTTTGGGGCTTTTTTGATCACTGGGGCAATACAAGTATGAGACGAAAGCTTAAAACCCTAAAAGCGAGCCATTCTTCAAATACTGAAATCTAAATCCCATTTTATTATGCTGTCAATGAACTGCTGAGATTCTCCTTTGCTTGTTAACATGATAGCAGACAGATGAGAAGAAATAAAAAGTACTGGCCTGTGAAAGGCAAATCGAAAAGGGAGATTGAAGGGATTTCTCAAGTTACTCAGGTGAGTCTTTAAGCCCCAGTCAGTGACCCAGCCAGTGGTCAGAACGGTGCAGGTTCCGTTTGGTTGCTCCACACGCTTAGACACGGTATCCAACTGTCTGCCCAAAAGGCTGAGAATTTGCAGTTTCTTTGTAAGCTTACTGCACAATAAACAAAAGAAGGGAATTTGATACTAACTAAACAGAGAATGAATAGTCAATAACATTGTACAAACTTTTTCAAGTCACAAAACTTTATGCAGCAGGAGCAACTTTGCATGTTACTGGAGCCTTTTACTGCAAAGATTTTTGTTCCCTCCCCCCATTTTTTAGGTGTAAAATGTATTTCTCTAAAATGAAACCCTCAACTTTTGGCAGATAATGACACCAAATCCCTGACTTCTATAAAAGAAAGGTAAACCATAGACTAAATAGAAATTAAAGTGAATTAAGAAACCAGAGAGCACTATGGTTATAGAGGTACTTAAATATTCTATAGAACTGCAAAATAATTATATTACTTTCAACATGGGTGGCATAATGTTTAGGAAATACATTATTCCAGTAAAACAAAGTGTATTTTCTCCATTGTTGGATCTCAAGTTCTTAAATTTAAAAGAGCATTTAAAGTATCATGACCAACATTTTGAATAAAAAATTAAAATATGTAACAAGCTCCATGCTATCATAACTCAACAACCATGAAATGAGGTGACATGGTAAGAAGAAACACAGAGGACAAAATGCAAACAAGGATATTTGTACAACAATTCTGAGTGCAGTTAACCAGAGTTAATAGACCTAAACCTGAATACTCTTACAGTGGAAACATTATTGTATGCATCATGGTGTATATTTCTCAGAATGCGTTAGCTGTCAAGTTTAAGTAATACCTTACATGCCCTTTTCAAACTTGCAGAATTAGCTTTATGAAACCCAGCTGTTCGAAATAAACCCTGGACTAGCAGTGCCATCTAGCATCTTTAAAAAAAAAACCAACAACAACAAAATCTCTGTGCACTTACAGAATTGGTAGGTTAGTATTTATTAAGACTATCAATCTTTGTAATAGATCTATGCATCAAGTTGTAACCCTCAAGTGAGCAACAGAACATGTTTTGATAATCAGTGTATTACCAAATATAACATCTGTACACGTCACAAACCATCTGGACAATAAAAGTGTCAGACAAAACTCTTTAGCCTTTGGAAGAGCAGAACTGAGAATGGGAAGAAGAGGGCTGCATTTACTCATGCAGTGTTGGGTTATAATACATGGATAGTGTGAAGCTGCAATAAAGATGGGAAGAAGGAACAGCAAGAGGTTTTCTTCCTTAAGCAATATAAAATACGCAAAATGCTTTAGATGACCAAATAAAATATTTGCTTATGCCAGTAAAGAGAAACATCTGCTTTGCATGGCTTAATAAATAAATTCCCATTCTGATATTTAATAGACTTCTGCTTTGCACAGGTATATATTGACATGTAACAATGCATATGAAATATATTCATTTGCTCCTCTCTATATGGAGTTAAAAGTCTTAAGATTTGCTAAAGTATAACACTGAGCGAAATTTCACCCACTTTTATTGTTTGTTGAACAGAATGAATTGCTTGGCATTGCATAAGACAAAACATGAAAACAAATACTGCCTCTCAGAGCCTACAGTATAGAAGACAGGCTCTGAAATGACAGGATGTACTGGGAAGCCTTGAAACACAGTCATTAATTATCGCCATTGTTAGGAGCAAGCCTTTAGAAAGAACTTGAGTGCAAACAAGGATGGGAGGACCTTAGCATAAGAAGCTTAGAGAAAGAGAAGTGAGATGAGTTATTACAAGCTCAGCCACAGCAGCCCCTTGGCACAACAGTGTACAGATAGGCACACACCTTTGCCCCATGGCTACGAATCATTTCTACATTGCATAAAACAGAGGAATTAATTATATCAGAGGCATGATAATTAGATTATGAATCTTTCAGTTGAAAGCCCCTGAAGAACCATTACATTGTGAAAAATTACTAATGCCTTGGTGACTTCAAATAGATTTCATCTGCCACTGTTTTCCTCCGTTCCTGTGCATTTTTGCATGGATATTCCCTGAGAAAAGTTTCCTTGATCTAGAACTGTAAATTTAAGATACAGCTTGCAATACCCTCAATTATGCTGTTTGTAAAGCAAAATTCTTCCCCCACCACGGCAAAGCTTTCTTGGAATAGAAACAAAAACAGAGTACAAAGATTTAAACAAATACCTCTGGAGCAAAACTAACCCCACGGAGTCTAGATGCACAGTCACTCAGCTCAGATAACCAATGTGTCCAGTCTATGACACACCACAAGCAAACTTTGTTTCCACAGAAACACATACAAAACAAACCAATTGAGAGACAGTTTAATACACTATTCTGCATCTGGCTTACATGTTAAAAATAAACTAAGTTATGTCAGTGTAACTGTTTGGCAGCCACTATAAAGTCACCTGGAAATATCTCAAAATCATTGCTTTGTTAGCAGCCCCAGTAGGAAAGTGCTATTTCTAGATATATATTTAGGTGATTTTCTATCAGAGAACAAGTGCCTTTTATCAGTCAAAAGACACACTTTATTATTATCTACTTATTGCAACTGGTATTAGATAAGGTTTTGTGACCTCCAACTATGGCTCAGCATTCAGCTGAGTTAGATACAAACACTAAATACATACCCATGATATTCTCATTTTCCATGTCAGGACTTGGACTGTTTGATGTTTATTTTTCCAAAACACTTCTTCCTAGAGAGAAATACTACTCTGTAAAAATAGTTATTTTTAAAATACAACGTATCTGCAGTACTTTCAAAAAGACCAGCAGGTTTTAGATAGAGAAGTGGAAAGCAAACTGTCAACACTATAGTCTGTTAGAATTTTTTTGCCTTTGTAAAAGAATATACAAATGGTGGCAGCATGCCACGCGTTTTCCAGTGCAATCACCCTAACTTTAGACCTACCAACAGAAAGGAACAACATGCACTTTGAAAGAAAATCTAAAGGAAATGTGGGAATGGAGACATGGCAGATGTTTTACAGAGTTCCCTTCTGCCCTTAGTTGCTTATTTTAAGCTTGCTAGAAAGGAAATGCTATGAGGTGGTAACCAAGACAACGTTTTCTTTTCACACTCTTTTCAACTTTCTGTTTAAAGGCAAGTTAGTATCCTACCTTTTTGCTGTGTTCTAATTAAGAAACTCTTATTTTCCCTTCTTATTTGCATTACAGCAGGCTGGTGTGATTCGGAATTCATCCCCACTGGATGACTCTCTGCTTATAGACCTAGGGAGGCAAGGAACCTTGTACACACTAGTGTAGCTATTTATGCAGTTCACATCAGTTTATTCAGAAGACTTATCATATCCCTGCAGAGGTCAGGGCTTGATACGAGGGTGCTCCCATTTATTAAGCATCATCCCTTTAATGCTTAAACAGTAAGAATGTTTCCAAAGGAAACCAGCAGCAGAGAATAAAATACCAGGAAGGTGGAAATACATTCAAACTAGACACCCCCCCGCACACACACAGCTAACCCACTGGCACAAAACTGATTAGCTGCCTAAGGCCACTGAGAGCATAGGCACAGGATGTTTTCCTAAAGGGAGGAGGGGCTATCTTGACCTTTTAATTTATAAAGGGAAACCACACACCCAGGTGTTGCAGCTCTGCTCACTAGGAGCAATTAGGACATCATCTGGGTTGTTTATTTTGTTGGGTTCAGAGGTCCACGCTGAAAGATCAAAAAAGACTTACAGTCACTCAGTAAGCTCCATGCATGTGATGTTTTTCAACTGGCTTTTGTGTTGGTACCATCTAGTTACTTGTTTGTTTGGAAAGAAAAAACAGTCTCTTTAAGTAGGAAATCCCACTTGGGCTACAACAAGGCAAATCACCCCTTCATGCTAAAGTTGGATTTTAAGGGAAAAGAAACTTGAAAGGAAATATATGCCTGTACATTGAGCAGCAGCCATTCAGTTAAAGGTGTATTCTTAAAACTGATACAGCCAATCCTTTCTAGGTGAATGTGCTTTTATTGAATACTTTGTGACTTAAGGTATATTCTTATAAACAAATTAGTAAAAAGATTGATTTAGCATATTTTAAACCAGTAACAGGCTTCAGAGGCTAGAAAAATTCTGCTTGTTATCTGTAGAGACATGTAAGAGAAAACATATAGCCATCAATGAGAACAGGTGCTTTAAGGGACTCTTCTGGACAACAGTGACATCAGTGTCACAGCCAAAGTTGCACAATTACCTCTGCAGCTTTCCCAGAATGAAAGAGTCAAGCTTGCATGGCTCTCCTGACACAAACTGTGCCAGCATGGCAAAGAAAGTTGGGCAGTATTTCAAACAAGCAATAAAAAAATGTTTCTCAGGCTGTCAGCACAGAACCAATAGCGAGAGGAACAGAACATGCTGTGGTGTTCCCAACCTCTGGCATCCTGAATCTCTCCAAAGATTTACAGGTGCTGTCCTAAAAGTGCCGCCTATTAGTGTGGTCTCAGGTTTCTTTAAAACCGTCCTGCATTGAAGATGTGCACATGTGCACAGTGCACCCTTTGGCCTTCATACTGGTTCAAGGATAAATCTGACTGCAACAGCTTAAGTTACTTTTTTTTTTTCTTGATGGAAGTGGAATATAGCACTTAAAAGATGATTGCTTATGTCATCCACCCAGGAAATGTAGGTCCCCCTGTGAGACAAGACTTATCATGTATTGTATGGATATGCAACTTTTAGCATATTGTAATGTCTTGGACAATCTTCAAGCAAGCAAGAGATTTCTCCCCTCTACTAAAGTGCTTGGTAGTTGATCTGTCATCAACTACCCACAAGAGAGAAAGAGGGTAAAAATAGCCATTCTTCACAACAAATTCCTTTCCAAATCTTTTAGATTCCCTGTCAATGCCTTTTCTGTGGTGACTGTTCTTGCAGCTACAGGGGACCTTGGCCAACAGGATGGCAGGCCAGCCATACAGTGGAAACTCTCTGAAATCTTGAGATTGGCACACAAAGATGTCAAAACTCGCCAACAGTTACATTACTGCAATGACTAACAACAGGCTGGGATACCACAATCTGGTCACTACCCTTGCAAAGACTTGTATGCAACCTCAAATTAACATACTGGTAGCCTGATCCAGAAAACACTGATATTAAAGGAGACCTTTTTCCAGCTGATGTGACAGATCTTTGGCTCAGGAATTGTAAACAGCCTTGTTTGTGTGAGTATGGTTTCTTTCAATGTGTGAAATTAAATCATGAAGGTTATGATAGCAGCACCTACCTGGGACATGTTGGGATAGAACAGCCAAAAGCATTAGAAAGGAATTAATACAGGGTGCTTTCTTCCTTGAAATATTCTGCTTATTTCTAATGTTTGCTGACATTTAATCTTACATCAACAAGAAATTTTAAATGAAGACAAACTGGCTGTTTGGTCTTGTCTTCACTATTTAGAAATTTCCTCTCTAAGGTTTTCATGGAAAGAAAATAAAAACCAAGTCTAATATCTCAAGCTTCCAGAACAACCCATAAGCCTAGACATGTCCATTTCTTTTCTTTTTTTTTTTTTTTTTTTTATTTTTCCACAAATATGAAGCAAGTATGTTTTTCTAAAGGAAATGGCATATGAAAAATTTGGCACTGTAAGATCTGATTCACTGCAGCGTCTTCTTTTTCCATTCCATTTGGACTAACACAAAGACCAGTGATGTAGAAATGTCAGCCCTCATTTTATATGACATTAATATTTTCCACAGCTCTGATACTCTAAGACAAAAATTACGACAGAATCAGTTCTGCTATCTTTAGCTCCAATGAAGAAAAACTACAGCATTCTATAAGATTCACAAAACTCATTTTTCTTTCATCAGAGCTAAAAGCTAATTTGCCATGGCACAAACAGCAAAGAGAGAGAAAAATCTGTTTCTGAATGCATCTGTTGGTTATGAACATAAATTAAGATGAGGTTTTGTTCTTTTTAACTGATGGAAAAGTTTAAAATATCACAAATACAGTAAAAGCAGAAAATAAAATATAGAAGTTTCAACATTTCATCCAAAAGTAAATTTCCTGAACTTAGACACCAATTCCTTCACTTTTATGTAACTAGAACACGTTTTCATTGTTTCAGTTTTGATTTTTTGGGAGGTATGGCTATTGTACAGATTCATGAATTTCTAGTCCATAAGCCAGTGCATGTCATACTCAGAGCTTGTTCCTCCTCACAGTGTTGACTAGAATCCACTGTTGGAAGCTTCTGGAAAGTTACTTTTAACCACAAGTTATTGTACTAACCGCAGGAATTCTGTGGAAGATTGATACAGGAAAGAGGAGCTTTCTGTAGCATACATTAGAACACAAGATGGATCTGATAGCCATAATAGTTATTCCTGGCTCTATTGTTTATGAAAAAAATAGAATCTTTATCAATAATGGATGTAAATTTTATTCTATATTTTAAAGAAAGCCTACCATGTACAAAGCTACAGAGCTACAAAGCTGGTAGTAATTTAAAAAAGAAAGGCAAGATGCAATTGAGAAATAGAGAAGCACGTTCAATGGTTTATTTCTTAAAATTTTAAACTACATCAGATGAGCAAAATAGCAACTGAGCAAATAAGCGGATGAGCAAAATCCTATTTTGTCAGCTATTTTACAATCCAACGTAAGTGGGCACTACATGGGAAGAAAGAATTTGCTGCATAGATGGAGTAGCAGGCTCAGATTTGGAAGATTTGGCTCTTACCTCTGTTCCGGGTTGCCTTCTGGGTTGCCTTCAGCAAGTCACTTCACAGCTTGTACCTCAGTTTTGTATTATGTTATGTGGATTTCCTCTGAAAAGCATTCTGAGATCTCTTGTAATGCTCTCATAGTTAAATTATATTGTTTCATATTTTACTGTGATCTTATCCTTTTTGAAGGCAAAATATAGTTTGGGCACATGGGATATAATTTAACCCACGGCACTACCCTTGGGCAAATAATGTTAACCCAGGGCTATCTGCAGCATCCAAAATGGGATTTAAGGCAGACTTACACAGCTGATCAACTGAACTTTTGAAAACCTTTGTTCAGAGATTGTTTAAAGTTCATAAGAGCCACAGGCTTCCAAAAAAGGTGCACTGGCACCTACATATCAACTTCTAGTGTGCAAAAAAGCACCTAAGCACCTAAAACTGGACAGGACCAACCAAATCTGCACACTAGTGCATACTTTATGTCATGGTGTAAGCACATGTTCTGCTGGAATCCTGAAACTAAATGTGCTTGTTTCCGTGAGAGATTCAATCCAGTGGCTGTTAACAATAATACCTGTGAGAAGAAAGACTTGAAGTTCAGTGCCTCCTTGAACTGCCTCTTATTTATTTTGCATTAGGCAGTCATAAAATGCATAAACATACCATGGAGCAATGACTGGAACCTACATCTTCATTTTAAGAGGAAAGCTTTAACCCTGGGCCACAGCTGGTGTTTTTCTGAACACAAGTGCATGCAAAGTGGAAAAATGACATTAGAATTGAGTAATAAGATTATTTGACCTAACATGGCTCAAGCACTTTGTCGGACTGGAGATGTGCACCTAAATCCTCTTCAGGCAGAGGGATTTGAAACAAAAAGTCCCATTGCATTAGTAAGAACCTGTGGATGAAAAGCAATCGTCACTTGTGCTTTCACCTCTGTTTCAAAGTACTGATTCTTACTTCACTTGAAGAAAGAAGATTTACCTGAAGTGTGTGTCTATAAATTCAAAGGAGAAGGTGGCATCATCCTCTAGTTTGGAAACAGCACCTAGGTCTCCAACAGAGTGGTAACCAGGTCAGGTGTTTCCTTCTAGGTATAGAGACAACAGTCTAGATGCAACAGGCTGTAGCTTCTTCTAGAGGCGCCAAGCATCTGATACTGACAGACTGCGATGATGAACATCACGGTGCCGAAATCCTTTATTATGAACAGATGCTCATGGTGGTTATACTGCACAAAAACAGGAACTCACTTGTAGACATGATGATGTCTCCAGACACCCAGCAACTTTTGGTGGTTCTTACCCTGTTTCAGTTCAGATTTCAACTTTTAACTGACACATTTTCTCATAAAAAATAGGTAGGAAGATTGATTTAAATATCTTGCACTTACCAGTAAGAAATTACATTCTGACATTCACATAAAGGCATAATCAGTAACTAATCTGACACGAGTCAAACACTGTCCATGTCTAGTTGAGTTCCTTAGTGCCTTGACCCACTGTCATATTTATTACAGATAATTTCAAGAATGTTGAAAAAACCTGTCGGGGGAAGGGGTGGAGAGTGAGGGTGTCTGTACGCACACACATTTCTGAAGAGGTTGGTCCAGTCAGGATTTGCGGCAGTATAAACTACAACTTTCTGAGTTTTTATTATTGAATAATTTATTTGAATGCCGAATATCTGAGGATATGATTCTTGATACAGTTCCCTGTTTTTCACATCTTTTATCTATTCAGAAAATACCCTAAAATCTGTCTCAATAAAAGACAAAGACAAGACTACTTCAAACTGATGGAGTATTTACACAGTTAAATTTTTGACACAATTAACATGGTTAAATTTTTTACACAATTTAAAACCAGCAGGAGCTTTAAAAGTAAACAGGCTGCAGAATTGGTCTAGGACCATTTACAGGACCTGGATTGTTACTGTAGCCTTGAGTAAGAGTGACAATTAGACAGCATCATGACAGAAGAAGCCCTTCTGAGTCAGATAGCCTCTCATGACGTTTCCCCCCCTTTCCATGAAGGCTGATAATATCACCAGCAAAAGATTCTTTCCTCTAACTCAGCACCAGAGGGTAAAAGGAACTTAGTCTACCTATTCTCTGCTACCACCATCCCCAGCTAAATACCTTGGTAGACCATGCACATGCACGCATAGCTCCTACTTACTGCTGCTATAGCAGACCAATGTCCAAGACAACAGAACAAGGGTAGCTGAAGAGGTCCTCTTTTTCTCGGCCGTAAGGATGCATTCTTCAGACTAATTGGTTACAAATGTTCACTTAACAAGCAAAGTTATTCATATGTTACAGTAATGCAATAGTGAGTCTTGAAGACTTTAAATGTTGTTCACTTGTCTTTCTAAATCAAAATCACCCAGCAATTATTATGGGAAAAAAAACCCAGTATGTAAAGCAAATGTCATTTTTAATCTAGGGGAAATTTGTATCCCAGAATTTAATGGATTGTTAGCATTCTTTTCTCTTTTTTTTTTTTTTTAAACCAGAGAGCAAACCCTTTACATGAATGCTTGCCATAGCTAAAAAACCCCAAGGATTAGCAATAGAAGTAGAAGCCTTTTGCTGCTATGCTATTGATTTTTTTACTTAGATATGATCAAATAGTCGTACTGTCTGACAGGTATTCAGTGCACTGTGTTAAACAATCTGCTAAATCAAACTCCTAGGGGATGCCCACACGACACAAAAATACTACACTGGAAAAAATATAGGAAAAATGAAAAAATTCAGTGTGCACTGAATGAGCATTAATTACTGTCTTCCTTAGTCTACACTGGAAATTTCCAGGGAATTTCTAGAATTGCCACGCCCTGATGTATTTTCCGCAGTTTGGTCAGCGCAGGAAAACCACATAGAATCTGTTGAAGTCAGCTGCCCAGAATCAACTGAAATTTGAGTCCTGTTTATTCTCTAAGTTTTGCAGAATCAGAGTTTTAGAGAGAGAGGATCCTCATAAAAAGAAATGGAAAATAAATTATTGTGAAAGGATGAGAGAGCTTGCTCTGTTCTTGCTTATGCTGTAATTTCGCAGGAGATGTCACTTCTTAATGTAAGCATTTTGTTAAGCTTTTAATCAAGAGCTATCTGTTCTTTCAAAATCATGAAAATTATAAAGAAGAATCCAGCAATCATCTAAACTGAACCCTACAACAGATCAGGTCCACCTAGAACAACCCAACAAATTTCTTTCTAACTAACTTTTGAAAATCCCCATGAAAAAGCTCATACAACTTACTGGTTCTTTGTAATACTCACCAAAAACACCGAACATTGTGTCCATACTAATGACCTTCTCCTGAGAGGATACGTTACAGCTACTTTGGTACCATTCTTTCCAGTTATGAAAATGTTAGTATCTTTCAGACTTGAAGAAGTGCCATGCAAAAAATAGCTTTTTATTCCCACATTTTGGGGTAGGTTTTAATTCCTTAAAAAATCTTGATAATCTCAGTCCTGATACCCAGATTTCTACAAGGAGAATTCCACACTTGAGAAACTTCTTATAAGCCAGCTGAAAGTCTGAGTAGAAAAAGCGGAATAAACCTCCCCTAAGAGTACTGAAACACACAAACCCAGCTTTGCTTGAAGATTGCTAATAGATTAGAGGGTCTTAATTATGGATAGTGTTTTCTATGTCATGAGTTGGTGAGTTGACTTGTGTTTATTTCCCTGACATTAATCTCAGTAATTATCTCTTCACAGATATGACTTGCACATTTGCTTCTGTTGTAGAGGACAATACTTCTTACATATTAGCTGATATTGATTTGTTTTTGTCAGAGATACAGGCTGGACATAGTCATTCCTGGTGGCAGGCTGCTCCCTACTCCCAATTCTATCCAGTGTTCAGAAAGGAGATCTACATGTGTCAGCCATCAGTCAAAAAAACGGGGAGATGACAGTCCAGTCTTCACTTCTCTGCAGATGCTCCATGTCAGGAATAGGATAGGCAGTTTTCAGGGTCCACAATATGGTGGATTTCTGAACAGATCTTCAACACCAAGTATTCATTTTGGAGGATGTATGCCTTCTCCCTAGCTCCCATTTGAGGATACTAAGCAATTGCAAAAGAATGGAAGGAAATTTCTTCTGAAGGCCGCCAGGAATGCACAGTGGAACTGTGCATACGTTGCCAGTCTTAGACTTCTGGAGGAGCACCTTTTACTGCAAACTGTAGAGTAAAAAGAGCTTTATTTCCCTCACCCCCCTCTCCTCAAAGAGCTGACGTGTGGTGGCTTATCTGATGGTGTGAGTTGTTGACAAATTTGAATGCATGTCCACAGGGAACCAGGACCAGAAAGACTGTTTGGTCATTAAATTGTATGATCTGAGTTAATACATTATTTGTAAATGCTTTTAAATTTTTTTCTCACTAGTTGCCCTTCAATAACCAAGAATCTAACTAGCTTTCTCTCATACCTAGAGTTTTTTGTAGGGAGCATTCACCTGTCACTTTACTAACTAACTAGCTAACTAACTAACTAACTAACTAATAGAATTGTTAATTATTTGAAGAGTTTTCTGCCTTTTGGTGCATGCCTGACACAGGCACCAACAAGTTAAGCTGACCTGGGGCAGAATGAAGCAAGGGTCACCACTGCTTTGTTAAATCACTTGTACAACAGACTCACAGAAGTTCAGAAGACATTAAAAGCACTAGTGTTGAATGCCTCAGAAATTAAGCAAATATTCTTACTCCTCCATCATCTGTGGATATTGTAGGTGGGCCTATCTATTCACTCCTTCCATATGTTCTCCTCTGCTTAGACAGCATTTTGTATTAAGTAGTGCTTTCCCACAGAGAACAGTCAACATTTGCCACAAATAAGTAACCGGCTCTTTGTGTATCATTCAGATACACAAGAAGGACTCCAAGAAGATATTCTTTCCCCAGTAATCACGTGAATAGGATAAATTGGTGATTCAGGGCTGGAAGGCATACCAGGGACAAGGCAGCATGACAAGCAGAGCAGAAGAGAAAGAAATGGATGTGTCCTTCCTTCTTTGGCTTTCTCCCTCCATTCTTTGGGTGCAGGAAGTTCTTGTATGCTTTTAAAAACTGCTCAGAATGACCTTATACCATATATGCAGGCTTTACTGCTTGTTATAATCAGTAATGTCTCTTGCTTTGGCAAACTCCAGCCTCATTTAGGGGGTACATATCCGTGAGCTCCACTGAAAAAAACTGCAGCAGTTTTTTTTAGTATTTAGAAATATCCAAGGAAGGTATTTTACCAACTATTGGCATGCAAAAACAACGTGTGACATTTTCAAAGTTCCTTGCTTTTAACTACATGTAGGATACATGAAACGTTTTTGCGGAGGATCCACAGGGGAAATCACGCACAGACCAATGTGATCAAGTGAAGTCCATTTACTACAACTTTTAGCACAGTTCTATACCTTATGTGCTTGTGCACGCGCCTTATACAATACTCTAATTGGTACAATACCCTGGTTCACGCAACACTATCTTATCCTCTATTGGCTGTGCAAGCTTCTTCACGAGGTGTCCAGCAGTTACTTATCTCATTCTTCGGCATCCAGGAGTTGCTTGTCAGGCTCTTCTTATCTTCCTTTTTCCCCAGCGTACAAGGATGCAGCGTCCTTGTCTGCTCCAGCACTTCGTAAACTTATGCTTCCTTCCCACCTCACGGCTGGGTTGCTCACGTGCCCTCGCCCAGCCAAGAAATCCTCAACAAAACGTGATGTCAAGTTTACTGAATCTGGTATTTAGGAGATAATCATTATCATCAGTAACTTGCAACATGGTTAAAATCCACAGTAATTTGGATCTGTGTGGCCGGTTGTTACCCATATGCTTTAAAGAAAAATAATCTCTTTAAGCCTTGCAGAATGGATGACTGCTCTTCAGAGAGTTGCTTAAATCTTTAACATGCTGTAAACATTTTAAATAATGCTAGAAAGAAGATACCATATTGTTATCCTTTGTCTCTGTGTTTTGATCTTAATAAAAAGCTAAACAATCTGCTAATAAATATAGAACTAATTAAGCTGCATTTCCACAACCATAATCAGCAGCTGGAGAGTACCCTATAACAGAAGAAAATATTCTTTAAAAAGATTGCAACTCAGCAATAAGCTGACTTTGAGGGACTCGTTCTTTGATACAGAGCCTAGAACAGCAGTAGAGCCTGGCTGTTCTTTCTGATATCCAGAACTACATAATAAGAAGGGCATATCCAGCCGGGCAACCGTAGCTGAGTCATGGTGTTCTTACTAATAACACTAAGGGTACTAGTATGCCCTAAGCTATGAAGCGCCTAGGAAAAAATCCCGTATATTTGAGCTGACTCCACATTTGCTTTCTGTCGTCACGGTATCTTCGATGAGACGTGTTTGTCACATGTATGTGGAAAGGTATGGTCCTAGCAAAGGTGGTGTCCAGCCCTGCACAGCACTCCTGAGGAAACGCAGGTGGAACGTACCCTGCAAGAGATGCTGTGCTACACACCTCCCACCCAGATGATGCCACGCTTGGGAAGGCTGATAGACACCCAGCCTGGCTTGCAGCAGCTCCAGCACTGCCCACTCAGCGAGAGGCGTGGGGAGCTGTCCCTCGCTTCCCAGCCCTGCCCCACACTTCTCTGCAAGCAAAGGGCTCATTTCCATCACCCTTCCTCACGCTGAGAGGTGCTTGCTCACAGAAGTCATTCCAGTGACTGCTACAAATTAACTGACAAAGAAGAGGCAATGTGTGAGCTCCCCCTGCAATGTGTGAGCTATTAACCAGCTCAGAGGGAGCCCAGCTGGCTACCCTGGTTGCCTGTGGTGAGGCAAGCATGTTCAGCTGTTGGGCTGATGTTCCTAGCTGTCAGCTCTGTTTAAAATAGCTCCACAAGCAATGCCTAGAAGTGACTTCTTCACTCCCTTCCAGTAGCACTCAAGAAGGATGGAGCCTAGCAGACCTGCCGAGTTTTGAGTTGGCTTTGTTGCCTTTCTGGAAGACATCTTGGTTGGGTCCAGGAAGAGTACCAGGTAGTTAGCACCTTTCAGGGTACACACCCTTGTTCATAAAAAAGCTTGTGTAACTTTTTTGGTTTTGCCTCAGTTACGTCCCACACAAAGACCTCTTCCAGTAAATTAAGAGATACAATTCAAAGTACAAAGATGACACTGAAGTACCAAATTATCTCTATTTTTGGAAAGTTTCCTCCAGCAAATGGGAGCTTCAGTGTCACAAATGAGCCAACACCTTGTTTCAGCTGAATGTTTGGATCCTGGGAGCGATTAGTGAATATGTTTATAGAGTATCTTCAGAAGAAGTTGTATAAAAAGTTAGAATAACCCGGGGGCAGGGGTGGGGCAATTCATTACTATCAGCATTATCCTTTACAAGGAAAACTCACAGGTGCATAGGTTTATGTGGTGTGAGGATATATCAGAATGCACAGAGTATTTCCTCGGAGTCCTTGTAGGTTTCTCCATTGAAAAGGTAGGCTTACATGAGGTTAAGTTGGGGAAAAAAAGAAAGAATCTGCAAAGGCCTGACTGACATTTGCCTCTTCCTGACGGCTTCTGACAGTTTTGTTCTCAATCAGTCACATTTATAGGATTATTTAAGTGGCCTACACTCACGGCAGTTCTGTATGAAATGAGAAAGAACCCCAAATCCTCTAAGATTAAAGTAACTCCTTGAAAATATTGCCTTTTTAATTATGTTTGTGCCGCAGAGTATGCAAAACTGGCTGCCAGCAGACCATTACTAAACACGGTCAGTGTCCAACCCATGCACATAGCTATTTACGGCACTGCAGCTCAGTGTCTGGGGGTCTGTAGTCTCCTCTAGCTGACCTCCATAGAATGCATTTTTTTACTTATTTCTTCTCAATAGCTGTATTTATCAAACAAAAATTGTACAGATATTTTCAAATGTCATACATCTCTTTGTAATTTCTTTGTCAGACATAGCATAACTGTAAACATATTGTAAGAGAATAGCCATAATTTGCATTTTAAGAAGAATAAACAATTTGCTTAATTGTCTGCTTGAAGCACAGCATTCAGACAGTTTTGCCAATACATCCGTGAGAGAGAAACACATACTACTAATTTAAGTAATGGGGAAAATCCTGCCTGGTCCCTCAATTTATATGTCTGTTCACATGGAGATGACCTGTCCGGATGACCTGTGCAGCCGTAAGAGCTGCCATATTTTGATTCTGTTTCTGAAAAGAAAAACATAAAACAATGTATTTTCCATCTAATCATTCTTTATCACCCGTGGCAGTACTAGCCCAGCCAACTCTTCATTATTCCACCAGATCTCACAGAGTGAGTACTGTCTTACTCCTCCTGAGGACTAGCCTCAGCCTGGGCAGGACACTTGGCCATTCTCACTAGTGACTCTGTAGGCTGGGTGGAACCAGCTCTGGCTGAACTACATTTTCGTTATCTCAGACTCATTTTGCACGTGCCTGTTGCTATGTCTGACCCAGAAATGCAAGTGGTTTTGAAATAAAAAAGAAATGCTGAAACAAGCATTTTATTAACCTCTACTAAACTCTGCTCGAGTTCTTCTCCAGTTTTGGATACTTAGCTGGAAAGGAGTGTGCACAGAGGAGCCAAGGAGTATGCCCCACACACTACCAAATCCTACTACAGGCAGCTAAAATTGTATTCTGACTTTATATGTCTTATTCCAGCTTCATACACACAGATGAGTTACGCCGCCTTCAGTCTTTATCTTTGACAACTTAAGGGCTTATTTTATACCTCATTCTATACATAAAATTAGAATCATATTAGTATTTTGACAATTTTAAAATGACATGGAAGTACATGAAATTATGAAGAATAAATACAATGATAGTGATTTTGCAGATTTCTCAGAAGAAAACAACTGTTAATGATGATTTTTTTCTCAAGCTTTAAGACATGCTTTATTCAGAAAAAATGCAATGGCCTTCAGTCCCTGTTGTTGGTGGGCATGAACTACTCCGCGGCGTAAAGATTTCAGCAAGCAGCACTGTATCTCAGATCAAACAGATTGTCTCATTGGTAGCTGGTGATTGTGAACACTATATGCCACTGCCTTTTCTTTATAACCAAGATTAGTGTTTTACAACGCTACCAAGTTCTGCAGTTCGGAACTGACATATAGGCAGAGGCATCTGAGCCGTCACTGGTATTTGGCATTCCTCGCCTCATTTCTGGCAGAGCTGCCTCTCTGGCAGTGACATTACTGGCCCAAATTTCTCTCAATGAAATCAGTGGCAAATTTCCCAATGCCTTGAATAAGAACAGAATTGGGTCCCATGACTGGAAGATGCATGTGCATCTCTCATCATACTGTAAGCAGCAAATGGTCATGATTGCTATCTAGCAATCCAAACTGAGGGGCTGGTGACATCTGAGAGTGAGTTGATTATATTAACAGTCAAAGGCATACACAGAACTTATTTACACCACCAGAAAAGATAATGCCTTGCCCAAGGGAAATCATACAAGGCAAAATCTATTCCAACTATCTTAAAATATTCCGTCTCTGATTCAAGTCATCTACTTAACAAGAAAAAAACACCAACCAAAACACAAACAAAAAAAGGCCAAGACATCCCTCCTTGCTGATCAAACGACAAAAACATGACCTAAGCTACTGCTACAAGTATCAAAAAACTATTTTGCTTGGACCATTTTCATTAAAATTTACCTGTACAACTCATTTCCCTGTACATTCTTTGGAAAGAAAACAGCCTGAAAAGAAAATTCTGAAAATATATTTTCTACTTTTTGCACATTTTTTAGAAAGGGTTTTCTTTTTTTCATTGTGGATGGGTCAATGTAATTCAGCATTTATAAAACCGCAGGGCAGGAAACTTCACAGAATCTTAGAGCGCTAAAAGGCAAAACAGAAACACTGTTTTAGAAGCAGCAGGTACCATTTCTAGTCTAGGACCTGTACTGAAGGCAGCCGCTTTTCAAGTTTAGCAATGGAACAATTAATAAAGGAACCCATTAAGGTCTGATTGTTGCTGCTAAAAAGGAAGGTTGAATTTCAGTCCTTTGAAGTAACTGAGAATGATTCAGGCCTCATTACAGAGATATAATCTACATTCATACATTTATGTTAGTGATTCAAATCTATTGGGACAGATTGAATTCCGTTAAATAGTGCATCTTTCCTGTGGAACTTTTCTCAGGCTTTCTCAGGCTAACCTAAGAGGTGACTTGACAATACAAAGTAATGGGGTATTTAGGGATTCAACTGTGCTATAAAAGAAAGGCTATACAGACGGTAGAAAAAAGAATGAGATATAATCTAAAAAGCTATGTCAGCTTTTCATTTGGACTCTGTTTTGTAAATGCCCTCCCTGTCATCACACGGGATAGAAAAGGACTCTATGCGTTGTAGGAGTTTTAAGTACTGCACTGAAAATTGCACCTGCCAGAAGCAGATTTAATATGAAATTCTGGATATGTGAGCTTTGTTCTTAACCAGCAGATCTTAAAAACAACATACAACCAATCACAAGCTAGAAATAGGTCTAAGCAGAACTCTTCTTGAGTAAACTCAAGACAGTACGTATTTTTTTTAATGAGCAGGGCTTAAATATATCGGTTTGACCCACAAACTACTATTTTCTCCTGCCACCAGAGATCCTAAAATGCTGATTCATATTCCATCATTTGACAGGAAAAAGAGAAAAAATGAAAAAAATCTTCAAATGTATAATTTTAACCCATTATAGTCCTTATCTATGATTTAAGTTGTTGGAATTAAAAGAACTTCCATTTTAGAAATAACAGGTTGTACCCTTCATGACCTGGACTCCAAGCAAACACTGACATCAGCCTTGTAGCTCACATACATGTTAAGTTGTCAGGCATTCACCAAAAAGTAGGCTTTTGCTTTTCATTTCGGTTTTGTTTCTTTTTTTTTTTTATTAGTTCCCACAAAAGGAAAGCCTAAATCAGATTCACAAAAAATTTTCTGAAATGCTTTGCACTCGGTGCAAATACATGCAGGATAAACACTCTGAAGTACCATAAACAACATCATAAAACATATTGATTCTAACATTAAATGGTTTCATTTTTGAGGCTGTTTAAATGCCACCCCCATAAGCTGAACACATAAATTTAGGAGCCAATTCTCTCCAGAATAAACACCATAATTGGAGATAATAATTTCTAATTTCTGTTGTGAAGTTAACAATATATTTAACATCCTAATCTAATGAATCCATCTAATTTTAGAACTATTTGTTCTTTTCTGCATCTTCTGTTGCTTAAATTAAGATTTACTCCAAATGCCAAATGTAATTGCATAGGCGGTTTTCCATTGCATTCCATTGATCTGCGTTATTAAAGGGCCTCTATTTCAGAAAAGTTCTGGGTTTACATATTGAGCTACTCACTGTGTTTTGGTACCGCTTCACTTCTCCGCTACTCCATTCTCTTAGCAAATGTTCCACCTACTTGCATTCCAAAACAGTTATTTTACAATACTAAATACTGAACCAAAATATAATGTCTCGCATGGTGCCCATATCCTGTCAGTCCCTGATCCCTTATTCTGGTGTTAAAAGATAGTACATCATACGGAAGATGCCTGTTAATTACTGGGAAAGTTGACAGTTCAGTGATGGGCTAGAAATATGAATCTGTCATAACTTTCAGTATGTGAAATGACAATTCCATTAGCAGGGATGGAATCAAAGGAAAAACCAACAACATATGCCCCTCCAGGAGAATAATAGCTTGAAAAATCTCTTTAAAATAGCCTTGAAAATGGAAAATTTGTTTCTTTCTGGCAAAGGAAACTGCATTAGTTTAAAAAAAAAAAAAAAGACAGCAAAATATTCAGACAGATTTTATGGGGAAACCTTTGCAATCCCAATAAAGCCCCTTTTGCTTTGAAGTCAGATGCGTGATTCAGTAAATGACTCATGTTAGCAATTAGAAAATGGTCATTTAGGGGCCTGATTTCTTTTGAGACATGGAGGGTGAGGGTGGGGAAAGAGACACAATAAATCGTGAGAGGCTTAAAAGGAAGAGCAGGCTAAAGTGTGAACTTTTTATTTCAGCAACGGAAGCGAGAAATCAGTGATTCATTAAAGGAGGGAGAAAGACCTCCATGGAAGCTGGCAAAGAAGAAGGAAAAGGAGCTAATTATGCCTCTTCCCTTTTTACTCTGACCAGCATATAATCTGCTTTTCCAAGGTCTGCCTGCAGTATATACTTCTTTCCAACCTCTCCACCCAACCCCTCCTCCAGCGGGGGGGCGGGGAGGGGGAGATCTAGCAGGCAACAAGTTCCAGGTGGCTTTCTCAAGCACTTCACTGCCAACAAAATAAAATAAAATCCTCCGCTAGAAAACAAGTTTCTTGGGGGTGGGGGGGGGGGGGGGGGTGGGGGGGTGTGTGAAGGGGGAGGGAAGCCTCCCTAGAGGGGATTGGTTCAGCCTGGAAGACAGGGAAATTAGTAAAGCATGAGTCTCCAAGCCATGCTGGTGGCCGGCGCTCCGAGGAGAAGAACGCTTTAGGAGCAATTAGCAGCGAGCCGACGGCGGCGGCTGCCGCTGCCGCTGCAGCCCGGGAGGAAGCGAGGGCAGCTCCCGAGGCTCCCTCCGCAGCAGGCACCGCTCGCTCCAGCTGCAAAAGGGTTTCAGATGTCCCACCGCTGCTTGACCCCCTGCAAATAAGGGTTGACCACCAGAGGCACATCCCACCTCTGACTTGTAATCGCTGGCATTTAGGCTACAGCTTCCAACCTGTTTACAACCACAGGGGGAGGGAAAGGGGGGAAGGGGGGCGGGCGGGCGGGCGGGGGGGGGGGGGGGGAGCGACGACAAGTTAGGATTTTTTCCTCTCTCTCTTTCTGGATGTCTTTTTTTGTTTGTTTTGGGGTGTGTTTTGGTTTTTTGTTTTTTAATACTGTTCTGGAGAATTCAAAGCAAAACAAAGAAACTGCCTCCTCTGGGGTTGTCAGTGAGAAAGGACGAGTTGTGCAACTGGCTTGGGATTTGCAAGGGGGTGGGGATCAGAAGAAGGTGCAAAGCCACAAAGTGTGAGCGTATGTGTGTGTGTAAAGGGGTACGTGTGAAGAATCCCTTCCAGCATCCCTTTCCGCTGGTTCTTACTTAGTTTTGTTGTTGTTCACTTTGCTGTCATCTATTTTTCAGACCTTTCTGCATCTAAGATGGTGAAGAAAGGAGTGAGGAAGAGAACAAAATAACTACTGGGAAGCCTCAAACCAGGTTGGGGAGTGTGTGTGTATGTGGGGGGGGATGGGGTGGGGAAGAGAAAAAGAGGATTAACCACAGCAACCCCCCCAAAAAAAACCCAACAGCTCTTTTTTCTGAGGGAGGACTCGAAGGATTAAAAGGCAGCAACTTCTGAGGCGATTTGTCCCCTGAGTTATGGATGTTGGTGCACTTACTTCAGGCCAGATCAGAGCTCAGAGGGATCTAACCAGGAGCAGCAACCACCGGCTCTCCACTTGCCTTTTACCAGGTTTTACCCTTCCAGTATGTTTCATTCGATAAGACATTTTCCAGCGCCCAGAGTTTCAGTACAATGTGCAAATGGATACTGACAAATGGTGCCTCAGCCTTTTCCCACCTGCCTCGTTGCTGCTTGCTGCTGCTCTTCTTGGCGTCTTCTGTGCCTGTCACCTGCCATGACCTCGGCCAGGACATGCTGTCCCCGGAGGCCACCAACTCTTCTTCTTCATCCTCCTCCTCCTTCCCCTCGTCCTTCTCCTCTCCTTCCAGTGCGGGGAGACACGTGCGGAGCTACAATCACCTCCAAGGAGACGTGCGCAAGAGGAAGCTCTACTCTTACAACAAGTACTTTCTCAAGATCGAGAAGAACGGCAAGGTCAGCGGCACCAAGAAGGAGAACTGCCCCTTCAGTAAGTACCGCTCTGCCGCCGCGCTGCCGGGCACCGGCTGCCGGCCGCCCCCAGCGCCCCGGCGGCGGCAGAGCCCCGGCCCCGGAGCCGCCCCGGCCCCGGAGCCCCCCAGGCACCCTCGCTGGGGAGGGAAGGGGAGGGTGCCGCCTGGGCGGGGAGGGGGCGCGGGGCAGAGGTGGGGTGGGCTCCTGCGGGACGCCGCTCCCCGCCGGCCCCGCTTCTGCCCGTCTCGCCCCTTACGTTTGTTTGGCAAATGGCTTCGCCCACCACAGTTCGCCTCTTCGCCTGGCAGAAGAGCAAATTAGAAAGACTTGTAAGGATGTGGCGCGGAGCTGGGGGGGCGGGGGGCATTGTCTCCCGAATCTGAAAATCATTATCCCCTGTCATTAAAGCGCCTTGACGAGGACGCTGTATTGAAACAATGCATCGATTTCCCCCCACGCACGCACGCACGCACACACACGCTCTTCTCCCCGAGCCGCGCAAGAGCTGCCTGCTCCGCGCCGCCTCCTCCCCGAGCCCCGAAGAGCGGCGGGGGGGGGGGGGGGGGGCCCTTCGGTCTGGGTTTTTGCCCGGGTTTGCTCTCCGCCGTGCGGGTGCCGTTGCGCGGGCGCGGGGAGGCGTTGCGCGGCCGCGCCGCCGCCCGCTGGGAGACGGTGCGGGTTGCCCGGCGCGTCCCCGGCGCCCGCCCCGCCGCTCCCGGCCCGCTGTACCGCGACTCGCTCCGTGGTAAACATCTGGGGCTGGGGCCGCGCAGACCTCACACGCGTTTCATTGTCACTTGGTTTTTTTTGGTGGGTTTTTTTTTGTCGTCGTTGCTTTTTTTTTTTTAAGAAATTCTTTCAAAGCAAAAGTCATACAGCTCTTTCCACGGCTGAAGTTTCCAGCTTTTCTCTAGTACTAATTAGGCTTTCAGTAATAGCATGCTTCTGGTAATATATTTTTGGCTGTCAGTGCTAGAAACGTAACGTTTATTCGGTTTTCCTCCCTGCGCAATCTCAAATGGAAGTAACGGTAGTAATCACAATACATTGCATCGTAATTCCTGAGTGGCTGCATCCCACCGTAGTGGCATGCAGAGAAAGTAAGCTGTTACGCAACTGTTGGAGGAAACTCTCTGACTTGCTTCGCTGGTGGAGAACCACATTGTGGTGCCTGGGTTGTTTTGCATAAATCCAGATAAACCTGGGGATAAACCTTCTCTTAAATTAAAGCAACTGAAAGTGCCTGAAGTAGATCTCTTGTAAGCCAATGTGTAAAGGATGGAGTCCTTCAGCAGCAGGTTGCCCTGCTGTACGATAGACACTACTGTTAATTCAGCTGTGTTTCTATTAAATACCCATAATACAGGCTTACAAACAGGGAGGAGAGGGCTGCTGTATCATATGTCACTACTCCACTTGCTCCACCTTGCAACATCATACTTTATCACACGCTTAGTGTTTGTAAAAGCTGTAAATGTCGAAGCAGCTGAATCTTACTACCTTCCTTTCTGTATTTCATAGAAAGCCAAATGCTTGAAAAACAGAGCTGTAATGAGGGCTTCACTTTGATGAATTTGTGTGGAATGAGGTCCTAGCACTGTATTTTGTAGATTACTTCTGTTTGTGGAGGGCTGCAGCATCATTCCCCTAAAATGGGATTCTGAAAGCGTTGTGTTCATCTCCAAGAACATCAAGCCATTCTATGTAGAACATTGCTGCCAAAAAGGCTATAAGCGGCCCAGTCTGACAACACTGTACTTGGAGAAGTAACTACGCATCTAAGCAGTCCCACTTAGCCGGCAGAACTGTTCAGTGAGTAAAGTTGCACACATGCGTGAGCTTCTGTGAGATCTTGCAAAGGAGAGGTAGAATACACTGAAATGCACGTATGCATCTTCCTACTCTTTCAGTCTGCGTGCAAGAGCAGCCCCCTGCAACTACAGGGTGTGATTCTTTTTTCCTCGTTTTCCAGTTGGTGCATCAGAAAGAGAACTGGCATTCTTGGTAATGTCATGGTTATTGTACCATCTGCAGAGTATCTACTGAAAGAGAGGAGAATGTAATTTGTTTCATATAAAAGTAAAACAATGCCTTTGTTATACATATTTGTATCCTGTCCCTCAAGTTCATGTGCAGTGAGTGAAGAAAGGACTCTCATCATCTTAAAACTTAGAATTTGATAACCTCACTTACATCACAAAGTCAGACCTAGCGTACAACATCTTTAAATACGAAACAATTAGGATCTTGTTAGCAGAAGATAAACGGTTGTACGTTCTTCTTTAATAGTCGTTATAATTTGCAGCATGAAATTGTGTTTTCTGTGAAAGTACATAGTCTGAGACCATTCAAGAATATATTCACTGTGCCTTTATTTCAAGGGTGTCTGTGTAGAAAAGTGTTGCAAAAGATTCAGCAAATCTACTCTTTTCATAACCTCACATGTAGCTGTGCCATCATAATACTGCTGTAATCCCCAGCTGGACTGATTCCATGCAAATATATGGTATCTTCAAGATAGTCTAAAATATGTAATTACATGTGAATAGATTTCTGCCACACATAAAGGGTTAGCCAGCCAGCCCACTAAATTGTAGCCTGGTTAACATTAAAGGCTATTTAATCTCTAATGCAAGTTCCTCTTTCGAAACCATGCTTTCCTAAACAAAAAATAGTGACTATTGACACACAAGACTTTGAAATATTCTAATTTGGGGGCTGATTTTCTTTTCTCATATGCTAATGTTTAAAATACATTTATGCTGCAGTAAAGCCTTATCTGTAGGGCTGCAAGAGCATGATATGTTGTGTAATTAGACAACAGCTTTCATGGCTGGCAGCCAATGAAGCACTGTCAAGTAAGAACAGTTGGAGAAAGTCAGAATAAACATTCAGAAAACAGAATTTAGTCTCCAGCCTTTAAATGGCTCAAGCAGCATTCACTGATTTGCTCTATAAATATTGTGCAGAGTATGCTAAATTAGAAGTTTACTCTGGCAGATGTTTTCCAACCTGATTGCTTGGAACTATTCCATCAGCCTTTCTGTACCTATAGGGAGAGGTGGCTTCTGACTGCTCTGTCAGGAGGCTGGGTGAACTTGCAGTATTTGGCACAGCTGGAGGGTGTCTGCCACTAGACAGAAGTAGGACACTTTTTAGGTTTTGTTTTATTGTTCCTTACATCTGGAAATCTGTCCTCAAAATGCAACTACTAGCTCATGCTGTAGCACCACAGCTGTGAAGTCCCTTGCCCCTGTTATTGATAGACCTGTTTGCATGCATGAGTAAGGAGAGCTGTACTGCTTTCTGGTGACTTAGGTACTTGTTGGGGGAGAAACAAAATCAAAAAGCCTCCACAGAGCAATAACAAAAGCTTTCACTACAACTTCGGATCCGGGATGACCAAGAGAAGCTTAAGCCCTATATTAAAATTGAGAAAGAACGGCATGTGTGCAGATCCTGACTTGACTTGCACATGGAAAGCTTTCTTGAAGAGTCTTTGGGTTTAATGGATAGCATGCATTGGGCTACATGACATAGGATAAGCCGGTTCAGGAAAACTTGACTGTATTTTTTTAGTATTATGTATTATTTAGTATTATTTAGTATTATTAGTTCAGTTTACTTTTAAGGCAACCGTTAGTAGTGCCATGAAGCACACAAACTTCAAATTTAAAGGATAGGTCTTAGTAGCTGAAGAACAGTAACACAATATGCAGTGCTTAATTAGCAGCAGCTAACCTGCAGTGTGTAGGGGAAGTTCTGCCTGAGCAAGGATTGCAGGATCGGGCCGTTATTTAGGTACGTGTTTAGGCAGTGGAGTCTGTGTCATTGAGCCTGGGTATTAGTGGGAAACGTTGCTGGAGCGATTCCTGCGGGCTTTGAACCAAGCAGTGCTATGCAAAACCTACGGTAGATGGCGGCACAGCCACTGTCTGGTGTCACCTCTGCTCCATGTAGGTGGACAAGGAGGGGCTGAATCCTCAGCTGTATGAGCTGATTTAGCTCAAGCAAAGCTAAAAGGGCTTAAACCAGCTGAGATTCTATAAATTGGTCTTCTGAGCATCCACAGTGGGTAAATCCGAACAGTGCAAAGGCGCTGCAGTTGCAGAGTGAGAGTGTTTACTGGGGGGGGGGGGGGGGGGCTAGCATTAAATAACTAGCTACTTCTCACAAGCTAACTTACCCGAGACTTTTCCCCTGAGTATGCAATTATCTTTTATGCACAGCTTTAGGATCTGCTGAAGACCCTGATATAGTCTTTGGTTTTGGTTTAGTTAGTGTGGGATCAGATTAGCAATATAGTGACTAATAGCAAGAAACTTCTGAGCCTCATTCTGTAGCCCAAGACTGTAAAGAACCACTCTAATTACTAGAAATGCTGAACATTACTACTGAGGGTTCTAAGTGTGTGCACATATACATGACAAATACAGATTTGTACTATGTATTGCGTTATATACATTAAAATAGCATTAAATGTGTTTTGATTAAGTATGCTCAGTTTGATACTCATGGTTTTTATAACAGCTCAGGTGTAATAAAATCATAAAGTTTGACAGGTACCTTAACCTCAGCTGTAGAGCTCAAACCAGATTAGAATACTTTGTAAAATATGTTCTTTTGCTACTGAACATTTTTTTTTAAGCTAGCTGTTTGGGGTTATCGAATCATCGTGAGCTGGTGTTTGTAAATTAATGTGAGAACTTTTCTCTGTTTTTCTGAAGACCGATCAGTAGGCATATGTGTTTTGTTGTTTTACTCTCCATAGAGATCTGGTTTATTTTTTTACCAATCAAAAGACTTAAAATAGGAAATAATACTCTTTTAGCAAAGTAATTTGAAACAGGTTCTTTAATATGAAATTTATAAGTTCTTATGGAGATGATTTCTCACTTTAAGTCTCTTTTTTCCTGCAGAACTCAGTTGCATAATTTATAACCAACAATATACAACCTTAGGCACTTAGGATTTATGAATGTGGAAAGAATTGTACTATTTAAGGTCTACATGACACTTTCCTGTTACCCCTACAGCATTCCTGCCTTGTGGACCCTCCGTGCTGATTCTGTAGCCCTGTCATAAATCTGTTCAAAATACACAGTTGTAAGAAGTCCTTTTGTCCTCATAAATCTAACTTATAACCACTTGGGGGGGGGCAGGAGGGGGGGCGGGGAAACCAGGGGCAATTGGAAGTTTGTCTTCTTAAAACCTCACAAGAAAGAAACCAAGGGGCATGCAGGCTTATAGATGCCGTGCTGCTGTTTTAATGGGAGGGTTCTCAAGTAGTGGCTCCATCAAAGGTTCCTTGAAGATGGTGTTAACTCAGTGAGCACTATAGAATGTGCTTACACTTCTGAAACATCTTGGATGCATTCACTTATAGGATAAGATCCTCTGTTTTGAAATAAGGCATTTTAAGATGACTTTCAGATGTCTTTGAGCTGTGTGTATGAATAGGGGCCTTTTCACTTCAAATGGGAGTCAGATCAGGTCTTGCAATAGGGGAGTTTTTATTTATTCTGCAGAGCCATTCATTTTGGAAAAGGAAAAACCCTTCTACGAGCAAATCTTGTTAACCTGTGTGTCTTAAGTTAAAAATAGCAGGTAACTGTATGAACACAGGGCAACATCTCCTGTCATGTTGGATTCCTGACTTTTCCTCTGAGCAAGTAATATAATTGCACAAGGAAGATTCTAAATAGGAAAAAAAAAATCTTTGTAAACCATATTGTATTTTTGTTCTTAAGCTTAATATTTAGGATGATAGAAATAGTGTCAGCAAAGCAGAGAAATTATTTGGTCAACCTGGGAGTTGTTATAATGCCCACTTCACGGCCTGGTTTTTTTTGTTTTCTCAGTTTTCTGAAGAGCTTTCTGAATCTCTTACAGTCCCTTCCCCAAAACAGCACTGAGTTGAAATTTCAGTTTGCATATTTTGAGCACTTGCTACTGCTATTTGCAGTCACCATAAGACACTGAACTACCTTACTCGAATGTTCTGGGGTTTTCAACCAATGACCTCTTCACCACTTTGAACAGCACAAATAGTTTGAGTGTTTATCAGCATTAACAAACAATGCCAGCTTGATGAGACTGTGTGGAAGAGTAATCTTTGCTTACTTTGGACTATGAAAACCAAATTATCAGATCAGAAATGGAGGATGCATTTAATTAATGTTAGTACACGTATGGGTTTTGGTCAGTAGGTGTGCTTGTACCGCTAGTCTAATTCTATGTACTTACCAAACAAATTCTCCTTTTACTTTGACAACTTATTTTGATGCAATATTTTAATATCTTGCAGCCTTTCATTGCTCAGATGCTTTGAACACAGAAAAGTAGTCAATGGTACTTGGCACCTAGTTCCATTAACTAGGAAGATCCTTTCCTAGCTGTATTAATTGCTTCTGTTTCTAGTGCCAATTTGTTGTAAGTAACAGAGATGTTTTACAACATAGTAAAAAGGAGACAGGAAACACCGTTATATGACTTTTCAGAAGTCATCCTGGGAAACTCTCTGTGTTTATGAAGAAAATTAAAATCTTCAAGTGTAGGAGTGAGGAGGAAGTGGCTTAATCTTTAATCACTGAATGGATATTAAAACTGCATTCATTAGCTGAGTGATTATTAAAACTGATTATGCTACTTCGTGAGTACAGTGCAACCAATGGAAGTTACAGGGGAAAGAAATGGTTACAAGTGAGCCAGGTCACACACTAAATAATGGCTTTAAAGACATTCTTTGCTTTTAAATTAGGTCACTTGTGTTCTTTCTTTGAACATTCAGTTCTAATTGCAACAGTAAATCAAAGAATACACTCAAAGTAGATTCCCATGTAAGGTGGACAACTGGACAGTGCCTTTTTACTGCTACTAACACGTGCATCCAATTACTGGTTTGATATACTCACAGTGTCAGCTGTGAAGCATTCCCCTATTTTATAGTTAGCCTAAAGAATTATTAGCCTGTCCCTTTTCACATTTACCTCTAAATAATCTGTCAGTAGTGTATGTCTTCTACAGTTAAAGAGGAATTTTCAAATGCATTGAAGCTGACTTTCAAGAAAAAGGGAATGTTGAAACTATACCAAAAAGTTTCATTCCTTTTTCCCCTCTCCTCTTCCATGTTTTCTGGTGTTGGTGCAAGAGAGGAAAGGGCTACAAATACTAGAAACATGAATGCTCATGAATTTTGTATGAAACCAAAGATCAGATCTTTCATAAACCTTGATTTAGTAAAGCAATATGATGCCTTCTCCTTTCATGGTGGAAAATGTATGTGAAGGACAATAAACTTAGTTGGTTTTTTTGCAGTTCCTGACTCTTCTTCCTACATGGGGAGCAGAAGTGAAAATGAAGGGGCCTGAGGATTCTAGTTGCTCTTCCTTCTTCTGCCACCGATACTAGAGGTTCAAACATTGCATAGAAATAAAGGAAATGTAAATTTTCTTTCAGGTTGCTGATGCACATCTGCACAGCTTTAGTCAGTGTGTGTGGGAGTTGGGGAGGGAGTGCTGAAGCATTTTGGAAGCATTCAGGATGTTGTTTAATTGGAATCAAGGCATGGTACTAAGTGGAGGCTGGGTATAAATCAATGATATCGTGCCCGCATTAGAGGAAGGGGATGGGAAGTGTGATGAGTGCCAGAGCAACACTAGAAAGGATGAAAAAGAGAAATAGGGGCAGCATGTGTCATGAGTGGGAGAGAAGTGGGGAGAAGGGGAGTGTGGGTTACCCATTTTGGCAGCTCTGAATTGTCAGTGCTGTTGAATTGTCCTGTCGCATCTCACTGCATCATTAATTTGCTCACAGACTAACTTAGGAAGCCATTAAGATGCCTGTTGAATTAGTCTAAAAGTGTGGAATCGGTTTTGGGATATAAACTCTTTCCCCTCCCAATTTCATTGTGTCTTCTCTGACCCTGTTCTATAGATACCATTTGGTACATGTTCAGGGACTTACATGCTATCCTCTTCAAGAGGATGCATAACCTGCTTTATTCCTAATGTCAAAGTCACTATAGACTACTTGCAAGCAGAAAGGTGGGCAAACTTGCCCTTGGAAGTAATAAGCTATTTAAAGGAGCCACAAGCAAACCTGTATTAAAGAAGAAAAAAGTTGGGGGTTTTGGCTGGTTGGGTTTTCTTCCATTTTTCACTATGCTATTACTATACACTTTATTTGTTATGAGAAACTTACGCCTGAAGGACATCAAGTTATCCTCAACTTCAAAGTGTTTTAATCTTTTGAGAGTGGAATAGGGTATTTTTGTGACTGATATGTTTAGTGTTATCAAGTATGTGATATTTTGGAAGCTTGTCTTTAAGATTCGAAGTAGTTACATAGTTACAAGTTCATAAATTCAGTAATTTTGTTACTACAGTGAGCAAGGGAATATATGCTCTAGAATAGCCTATAGGATGACTGTATTTAATATGAAGTGGGTTTTATAAGACTGCAGTTTTAGTGCCTTCTCATACATTTTAATGACGTTTTAGGGGATGCTAAAGCTCCTGATATTCACTGAAAGAGTCTTTGGACTTCAGCAGAACAAAGTTGTGTCTCTGTGTATTTCCTAGATATTTATTTTTTCCTTGTGGTTTTCCTGGAGGTAAACATAAAAAGTGTAAACCATGTCAATCCGAAGTACCTCCCTCATCCACATGAAGTATCTTAGTAGCCGTGGCACCTGTTCCTTGGAGGCAAGGAAGCTAATGAAAACCTTCCTCTGCACTGTAAGCTTAGCTGACTTTGCTGTGCCCTTCTGCCCTGTCTCAGGGGAAGCGGGGCGGCGCACATGGCCCATGTCCTGGCGACAGGACACCTTTCCTTCGTCAAAACACTAGTGCTAATAACTGCAATACAGAAATTGTGTGCTGAGGATCTGCAACTGCAAAACTAATGGTCACATGAGAAGAAGCAGCAAGAGTCTAGAGATAACCACATAAGCCAAGGTGTGGCCGCTTTTCGTTAGTCTGCTTCACTGTCTAGGCCTGGTTGCTCAGCGGGCTCTTCAGATGCTGAAAAGGTAACCTACTCCCGTAAAAGATACATGTGTGGTTTTGGTGCTACCCTTACTGGGTAGCTGGGTCGGCAGTAGGTAGTTTAGCCAAAGGGCTGCGCTAAGGCACCGCTGTGTGTAAACTCGAGCAGAAAGTTAGTACAAGCTGAGTTTTGCTGGGTGTTTCTGAGGTACAACCAGACATCCAAACCATTGCAAGCTCTTTATCACTTTACCTGGTTCTGGCAGAAGTAGCTTGTGTCCTGGTTTCAGCTGGGATAGAGTTAACTGTCTTCCTAGTAGCTGGTACAGTGCTATGTTTTGAGTTCAGTATGCGAAGAATGTTGATAACGCTGATGTTTTCGGTTGTTGCTCAGTAGTGTTTAGACTATAGTCAAGGATTTTTCCGCTTCTCGTGCCCAGCCAGCGAGAAAGCTGGAGGGGCACAAGAAGTTGGCGCAGGACACAGCCAGGGCAGCTGACCCAAACTGGCCAAAGGGGTATTCCATACCACGTGACATCATGTCCAGTATATAAGCTGGGGGGAGTGGGGGCAGGGAATGGCCGCTCGGGGACTGGCGGGGTGTCGGTCAGCAGGTGGTGAGCAATTGCCCTGCGCATCATTTGTACATTCCAATCCTTTTACTACTACTGTTGTCATTTTATTAGTGTTATCATTATCATTATTAGTTTCTTCTTTTCTGTTCTATTAAACCGTTCTTATCTCAACCCACGAGTTTTACTTTTTTTTCCCGGTTCTCTCCCCCATCCCACTGGATGGGGCGGGGAGTGAGTGAGCGGCTGCGTGGTACTTAGTTGCTGGCTGGGGTTAAACCACGACAGCTTGAAAGTGAGTAGCATGTGAGAAATGGAAGGAAGTTATGATTGTTTCAGCTTCTTCCAGGTGAAGATGCTGGGTGAAGGCACATGTTGTGCAAGTACACCAAGTATTATGAACAGTAATGTTTGCTGTCACGTCTGTTAGCTTTTATTCACAGACTAGCATCACCTTTGCTTCCAAGCATCCCTGAGTGCACGCAAGCAATGACTCCTTAGGGCAATGCCTAGTTTAAACCACTTAAGCAGCTAAACCAAAATTTACTAAGGTTAGAACTGGGAAGTGTAAATTAGGCCCTTTCTGAGGCTCAGAAGTGGATTCAATTCAAGCAGTTTTGCTGCTTCTCTTGCGTTTTGCTTTGTGGGCAGCCCTAGTCCTAGGCCAAGGGGGATGGAGGGAGATGGTGAGATCATGCAGGCTGGCAATTCTGTCCATCCTGGCAATGATGATGATTTCCTATTGCCAACATACAGTGGGAGACACTGCAGGACAGGAGGGGGGAGACAATACTAACAAAAATCTCTGCTTGAAGAACTATGTAGCGAAATGAACCATTTCTCTCAGCTTGATGTGCCTGAATAATCTGAGGAGTGGTAATTGGAACCCAGTCTGTACATCCCCTACATGGCATTTAGACTGTGTCACAGCTATATATTATTTAGTTATTCCTTGGTAATTCCTCTTCTCGTGGCATAAGCCAGTCAAGAACAGCAACTGCCAGTGCTTCAAAGCTGGTAATTGTGTTAAGAAGCTACAAGGCTGAACTCACTGGCATCACTAAAAACATTTTGAGATCACTGTATGGAAGACACAGAAAGGTTACTAGTACTATGTAAAATACCTTGCTAAAGGGCTTTGGATGAGGAAATGCATTTCAGCTGGATGGTATACCTCACAGAACAGCTACTCCATCAAGGTTCCAACTAAATAGGTTGGGAAAGAAAAGGTCCAACACCAGCTTTCTTTGTAGAATAGTTTGTGGGGTTGTTTGAACTTTAGAAAGATTCTTAATGACGACAATGGATTTTTTTTTTTTTTTTTTTTTTTTTTTTTTTTAATCAAAACAAGACTGGAACACATCAGAGCTTGAATAATGATACAGGATTGTGGGACACTAAAGGCTCATGTCCTTCACTGTGTGCTGTGAAGATACCCTGGGCGTAAAGGGAGCTGGGGGACTCTTCTGAGTTCCTCATGTTCCTCCTGCTGATGGTCAAGCAGCACAGAGGAGGAATCTGCTAAAAGGGAGAGGGATGAATATTGAACATTTTGGCACAACGATAGTCGGCAGGAACTAAACTTTGAGTATAGGGAGTGCCATAAAGTGTTAAGTATTATGAAATATCATGTCCTATATATGTTTGTTATCCATTGTACCCCAAAATTTATAAATATATTAGACTCTAATCTCTCTTTGGCTCTTTGCTGCTTATAAAATAAGGATAGTAATACTTCCTACGTGAGCAAAGGTGTTATGAAAACAAATTATTTGTGAAACACACCAGTAGCATTGTGATGAGTGCCAGGGGGGAAAAAAGGCCACCCTGAGGGTAATCATTCTCTTTTTACAGAAAGGTTTGGGTATAAGGAATAGCAAGGGCAATTTTATCCTCTTATACAACAGGACAGAGTAGGTTACTTATTAACTCTAGCAGACTTAGATGTTTGTCTTTTACCTAGAAAAAAGATTCCCCAGAAAAAAAAAAAAAATTTCTATAGTCTCTCTTGCAAGCAATCTGTTAAGATAACAATTTTTTTGCATAGCATAATACAAAAGTTAATGGGAAGATAGCTCTTAACCAAACAGCATGGGGGTAGGGTACAGATTGGATCTGTCCTTCTGTCAAGCTGACTCTAGATCTGGTTGTGCAGCATGACCATTATAGTTACAAGTGATGTCAAAATTTATTTTGCTTTAAAGGTATGAACATTAGGATGTTTCAGCTCAAGGATCTATATAATTTCCATGATTAGACAATTAAAATACAATTGTGATTTCACTCTCTTCTCTTTACTGTCAGGCCTATCCATCCACCTAATATTTATTATATTTGGCCCTATTATGTATTTTTGGGATTGCCTTAATTTCTCTGAAATCCTGTCTATGTGTTGGAATTAAACTACTGGAATTATTTGTTTGGTTTTTATTACTTTTCCTAACATTTTTTTATTATTGATACTTCCCCTTTAGTGTCACAGACATTATTCTTTCAGTTTAATTTATTAGTGTTACTTTTACATGTCACAACTTCTCTTTGAAATGACAGCCATCTAAGTTAAAGTCTTTTCAACTTCAGTGAAAACACATATAATGAGGCTGACACTTGGCTCATGTGGTATTAATCTGGTCTCTTGGTCATTTCTTCTGTGTCTCCTGCTGCAGTCTGCTCTCAAGAAGACATATCTGCAGCTGGGGAGTACATAAGATTAACTTCCGCCTCTCTGTGGCTTCTTGCCTCAGACCACACACCAAATAATTCCTCAAAGCATTATCCAGATTTGCTCAAAATTCACCATGCTTGCTTTATTCCTTCAGTTCTGCCACACATGCATTTGTGGACTCTGCTTGCAGCTGATTCTGCTTATGAAACAGGAAACATTTTGCAAAGATGAGGATTTGGAGACAAACACTATCGAAAAATATCGATAATAATTTTTCTGTGGAACTCTTCCATTTTTAGTTTTGCTGATTTTATAAATGTACACAGTAGACCATAAAGGTCAGCAAGATGTAACCTTTTTGTTTTCAACTGTAGTCAGGGCATAACAAAGACTGATGTAGCTTTTCGGTACAGACTGAATTATAGCAACTCCTGTCTCCAAAATGAAATTTGAAAAAAGCAAACCACAGTACTTATATTCAGGAAGATCTTTAGTGCTGTCTGAACTATTAAATTCAATAATGCTACAAAAAAAATTGCTACTGTGCAGGTGGAGGAAATGTTAGTCAGCTTTATTATCCAGGGACCTCCAAACCTTAATCACAGTTTAAAATCCTTAAAAAGGGAGCTACAGATGTGAGGAGTACAAGTACCCATGCTCACTAATGCAGACTCAAGAAGTATCTGTAATGATGAGCAGGAAAACTGGTAAAAACATCTAACTACTTTCTGTTACCTTGTGCTTAATACAAGAAGTTACAGCTGAGGTTACCAGACACTTCTTATTAAGTCCATAACGGGGGTGGGAACATAATTTTGATGTTTGAGCAAACTTCAGTCTGGCATTTTCTAATATTCTTATTGTTGGTTTTTCAACTAAGTATTTTTTCATGCTTGTTTCAGAATCAGTCTGCATTTCACAGTAGCCAGTCATAAATATATATATATATATAAGCTCTTCATTTATAGATGTGTTTTGTGCACCAAGCTATGGAAGTTGTACATGCAAAACTCTTTGTTACACTCCCACAGACATACTGATAATGCAAGAGTAGATTGCATGATGATACAATAAGATGAAATTTCCAAAGAATCTGTAAGGGCCCTAACTGAGGAGCATACTTACATTTTTCAGATGTAATCTTTGTGCAGCTATTGCTGTAAGCACTATTGAGTTTATGATGTGAAAGTTCTCATAATGTGAAACATCTCGAGAATATGTAGAAATCTGTGTCATTATTACAGTATTTGGACACATTAGATTAATGTCTTCAGGAGGCCCATAACATACGCTTTACCTAGCAAAGGATGACAAATGTTAGAGACTTCTAGATATCTAATAATAGTTTCAGAGTTTATTCAGTTAAAGAACTGATCTCATCCTCTTGTTCCAACAAATACCTTGCTAATGAATCCTAGTTAACATGACCTTATAGTAGAGTTTTTTGCTGTTGCCTTTTTTTTTTTTTTGCATTCCTTATCCAAATGGTGGATTTGTTTTCTGATTTTGAAGGAGAGCTGATACTCACAAGTCATATGTCACAAGCCACTAAAAGTGTCAAAATCTTACAGCAGGCCCTTGGTGGCTTGTTAATCTCTCCTTCCCCCTCCTCCGCCCCCCCCCCCCCTCCGCCCCCTCTTTTTTTAAAGGAAACAGACTAATTCACTTAAATATAATGAGAGCCATGCTTGCCATAGCCTACTTTTTAAACAGCATCAGCCCAAGTAAGATCTGTCTTATTTCTTTGCCTCCTTTTCTTGGCTCCAACAATTAAATACAAAGCTGAAAAGTACAGATTTGTATGGCAGAGCTATTTCATATGTCAAATGAGGAATGGCGGCTGTTGTTTTCATAACAGAAAAATATACAAGTGTTTGGGCAGGGAAGTGTTTCTTTTCCTTTGTGCCCCTTCTAAATTATCATCAGCAACATGCAAAAGATAAACCTGTATGTTAAATAAGGAGACCAGATGTATGGTTAACCTCTTGCCCTCATTTTTCTAATTGGCTTCCATTAGGAACAAAAAGTTAAAATATCTCTAAAAAAAAATAACTGATATGGTAAGGTGAACTTTTCAACTGGATAAGAGCTCTTTAGAAAAAGACAGTATTACAGAGTCCTGTGTCAGGCCAACAGACTGTTTTCCTGTAGTGATACATCTATACTCAGAACAATAACTCCATTTTTACTTTTGATAAGTAGTGGCAGAAAGTTTGTTGAGTTGCAGCAAAAATGAAAGTAACAAGTAGTTAAAATTCTCATGTGTTAAAGAAATTCTAGAAATATCGTGCTACAGATGTTAGGTCTGCTATTCAGTGTTGGACTTTTTTACCTCTACAGACATTAGCTAACCAAATCTTGAAATATGGCTGTGTTATTTTCCCCTTCTTCAGAGACAGGGACTGAGGCAGAGAGTTTAAAGACTGGGATTTTATCTCATATCTTTATTCAAGCTTATTCCACCATAAATCCATTGACTGATGATTCTACTCTGTTCCTTGTTTCATGTTCACAATATAAAGGATGATATTCATGTTCTTAATAGAAATGGGAATTGAAGGGTGAAGTGTAATACTGTTTTGTATAGCAGAGTATGTCTCCAACATAGATGTACATGTATGACAGATTAAATGACAACTTTAACACTAGTTAAAGGTACAGGAAGTAGGAGAAAAGTCTACAGAAGTGACTGAAAAGAGCTAATAGGCAATTCTGTCTAAAGACAGAAGTACTGGAAAGTGTCTTCTCTTGTTAAAAATGCCCGTCAACCAGTGGAGTCAAGAAAATTGGCAATGTTTGAAAATGAGTTGTTCTTAATGAGCAAAGCTAGGAGCTGCTGGGAACCCATAAGCTGTCCTGTGGAAAAGTTGGGAACTGAGTTTGTTTTATCATGAAAGATAAATGTTTTAAGTGCTGTTAATGTATTCACTACAGATACCAGCTGGAGAAATTCTGTCCTTTTGGAAGTGCACAGTCTGAAAACCAGCAGATTTTTAATATGGATTCTAAATTCATAATTTTAATTGCTTCCTTCTCATATTGTTAAGCTTTTATGAATGAGTTAGTGTTTAGGAGAGATTTGACTAAAGAAAAGGTATTCACCTGGGAACAAAAGGAAATTGCCTACAGAAAGGCAGAAGAAACAGGTCTGACATCAAAAAAATGAAGAGGCTATTGCAGTCAGGGAATCACTGCCAGAAGTGGGTGAGTAGAGGAGAAGCTCTCTAGCAACTTGTTCTAACTTCTCTGCTGGAGGTTACTAAATCTCACCAGCTCATGTTAGCATTCCATAATCTCCCCCGTGCAAAATCACACATTTTAGCTTTACTGACTTAAATACAAGGTTTCAGCCATCCTGGCTGATATTATCTAAGCAAGTGTACACGTGAGTGTTTGGAGAACAGCTAAGCCCCATCTGGGGAAATCACATAAAGACTGGCTGGTATAGATTTATTTTTTTTTCCCCATTAGTCATGATTCATAACAGGGATGCAGGATGTTTTAGAAAGGAAAAAAAAAGTAAAGGGAGTGTTAAAAGGAGTGACATTTGATATAAAATCACCAAAATCATTTAGACTTTGAACAGAGAGGATGGAGTTTTGACGCTGTACCTAAGTGTAGCAGTCCAGGATCTCAGGTATGCATTCCTCATATATCTCTGCAATTGGCAATGTAAAGTAGCCTATTTATTCACACTGTGATTTCAATTTCTATCAAGAGTATTGTTTCAGCACCTTATAAAAGTAATAATACCACCTTAGAACCTAGTCCAGGAGAAAATACCAGTTGATTTTATGGGTTGTGCCAATCCTGGAAAGAGTTGCAGATGTCAGCTTTACAGAAGGCTGGAATAGCCAAAGGAAAAGGTCAGTTGTGGGATAAAGGGGAAAAGGAAATTAAAAAAGAATTCTTTGTGCTGCAAGCCGCAAGCTGATGCGGGGAGGCAGGAGTACTCTGAATTCACACAATGAGTTCCTCATCTTTCGTGCCCTGCAACTACCTTAGAAACTCTGTCTTCTCCTTACCTGGCATAAATTTCAAAGGCAAAAGGCTAATATTGGAACCATTCCTACTGGTTAGCTCGAGCAGACAGTTTCTGTGGAACAGCAGTCTATGCACGGTATCAACGGCATCTTCCCTGCACTTCCCGAACACTCTCCCACCCACCAGATGGGCACTTCCAGGTGGCCTCTCCCGCCTACCAACATCCTGTCTGCGGCAGTTTGAGAGCCGTGGGGAGGTGGGCAGTGGTTTGTGGCTCTTGGCCTAGAACAGGGAAGTTCTGCAAAGTCACGTCATATGTAACCAGTGAACTGATGGAACCCAAGAATATCTCTACTCATCTTTCTGGCTGCTTCTTTTAACATCAACTTTTGGTGGATCACTTCAAGTTGGTCAGGCGAGCCTTGTGTCCGAGGTTCAGGAAGCAGCCGGCATTGCTGTGTGGTTTATTGATGACTGGGGAGCTCTGCTGCATGCACAGCCTCGCCATGGGCATTTGTTACGCTTGGTCGGTGTGTGTCCATTAATTAAAAATGTGTCAAGTTGCAGGAAAGCGGGACCAAGGAAAACCTCCTGGGAACCCTCATATAGGCCCTTTACCGCCAGTGCTTGTCACATAAGTTTGTTCAGAAGTTTATCAAGTTCAATTCCTCACCATACTCCTTAGCTGGAGGCTGTTCCACAATCTCACTCCTCCAAGGGCTACAAATAATTCTTATTTCCAGTCAAAATACCTTCATAATCAGCACTACTCTCCTGCTCTTTTACCCCAGTAGCATCCTTCTCTGCCCTACAGTTTTTCTTCTTTAGAGTTCACCACCACGATGTACATGTAGGAGGCCATTATATTGTCTCTTTTTTTTCCTCTGCTAAACTTAATATGCCAAGTTCATTGCTAAACAGAGAACAGTGTGCTGAGACATAGCCCACCATCTTCCTGCTGGTTCTGGACATGAAGCAAATAGCTACTTCCACACAGGCTAATAAGCTATGCATCTTAGTGGAGCATACTACCTCCTGTATGGCACCCTGGAAATGTAATTGTCTTGCTTTCCAAACCCAAGTTTAATAGATTTCTGGGGCAGTTTAATTTGAAGTATTTCTTGTGGGTCTTCCGGCTGGTTCTATGCAGACATGCCCTTTTCTTGCAAGATAATGCTTTCCCTTGCCTTTCTAGAACTGCTTCTAGGTGCCTTGTCTTAAAGCAGAACTGTGCATCGTGTCCCAGACCTAAAAGAAGAATTCCAAGATCGCCAAGACTAATAAACCCACCAAACAGACCTCACATCTGCCACTTGGCAAAGGCTGCCCGCTACCCAATTAGTAAAAGAAATGAGCTATAGAAATGGGCCTGGTTTGCAGTGTGTTTGACAGGGCTGAGCGTTGAAAGGTTGAAGTACTCTGTTAAGAGTGATGGTCAGAATACAGCTGATGTAGACAAAAGTGAATTGAAACAATTTATCACATAATGTTCTACTGTCATTGATTTGCATATAAGACTTCACTTGAAATTTAAAAGGAGAATATTGGTTTATGGGTGTTTTCCCCACTTTCTTAAAGATGTTGAAATGCCAAAGCATTTTCCAATTAGAGTGAATAGGAGATATTGAAACAGACTTTTCTAGAAAATCAAAGTCCAGAATAATGTCAGTTTAGATGAAGCATGACATTTTGTGGGAATTAGTTAGAAATATATCATGAAAACCGCCCAAATGGATTTTTTTGTTTTACTATAGTAAGCTTAACAAGATGTTTCTCTTATTCTTTTAAAAGTATAAAAAATTAATTTTATCATAATTTTTAGAAGGTTGAATTGAAAATTTGGTGGAAACCCATTATTTCTATGGGGATTTTCAAATGAAATTATGTTTGGTCATAAAAGTTCCATATATAGCTTACTAATTTCAAAATAGGAAAAGAGTTGGAGAGCGAGCAAATAAACGCTCAGAAGAGAGTTGTAGTATTCTTTGCCAAAATAATCAGGCTCTTCACTGACATGATGCTAAACACAGAGAATGATTATGTTGTGTTTTTTCAGAGGCCTGTGTCCAAGTTCTTGGTCCAGGCAAGCAGTTTGACTGTCTGTAAAATGTGTAAGTTAGTACTTGAGGCTCAAGGAATAGATAGTTCCAGCTAGTCCTTGGGTAGCTTCAGTCCCTAAGGGTTACTGAATTACAAATACTAGAGAATTAGGGTGCGTACCCATAATGGTTTGACATTGTGCAGAGAACTGTTGCTTTCCATGCAGAAACTTGCCCACAAGTCATTATCTCTCTGTCCCAGAATGTAGAAGGGAAGAGGCAGAGCTCTACCTTTACTTCCTTGGCTTCATTCTCTAATGTTATCAATGGGTTTAGGGTAAACATTAGGAAATACGCTTGTTTTCTGCTCCCCAAGCAAAGCATTGCTTCCCCTGACTTTTTTCAGGAGTAGCGAGACAACTGGCATTTGTTCTGGATAGAGTGCAAGCTGAGCAACCAGGACTTTCTTTCATGAAGTTGTATGTTTTTTATGCTAAACACACATTTGTGTTTAGAAAAGCACTTTAGGACACAGAGTGTTTTATGTGGCTGTGTATTTGCATTTGATATAATCCATACAGGGATCTTGCTTCTGTGTTGAGGAGGGGTGAAAAGAATGTGTTGACAATTTTTTTTTCCTATTGTGACAGATCTTTTCAGTATAGTATTTCCTGAAGCCTTTAGGTATAATTTTGCTTGTTCCTGCCATTCTAAGATAGATATATCAATGAAAGCTATTCTTAGTGCTTCCCTGATGCATCAAGATGTCATAGAAGAAGTGTGGACTGTTGCAGCTGATATATGGAGATAATGGGCACCACATGACAATTATTTTTTTTCTGTTTTCCTTTTCTTTCACTGTCTATACGTCTGGCTTTAATCAGTGAGTTTCTGTGAAATGTTGCAATTGGGCCTGAAGAAACTCTTTGCTCTTCTCTGATATGGACCTGTGGATTATAGGTGAAACTGCATTAAGGGGCTACAGAGGTTAATTATGCCTGAAAGTTTCCAGTACTATCCACATCAGTTGACACTCTCAGCACACTACATAAACAATCTGGGAGAAGCTATCATTAGCAAAGCAGGAGAGCTGCACTTCCCCAGCCTCTGCTTGCATTTCGAAGCCTTCACACATGGTTGTACATTTTGCATGAGTCATTTATGCATTCAAATAAGTTTGTTGGTCTGCCACACATCCTGTGTGTGGCTTTTCTTTCATATATACAAGGAAAAAGATTCCTACCTATCCTCCAAAAATTTAACACCTAAACAGACCTTTCTAAAAGCTTTATTTTTATTTAAAGTACCAAATCTTTCCTTTTTTAATAAAAGCTTGAAGTAATTTTGGTAGAACACTTGCATGTGTTGTACTTGTCAAGAACTTTTGAGCTTCTGTGATCACATTTTGCTCATTTAAAAAATATTTTTTTCTCTGTTGTCCCATGAAAATTCCATGTTGAGCCAGAAGCTAACTTTCACTGGGAAAATAGTAAAACTGGGTATACAGAGGTGTTGTCAAGAGTGCAGTGTAAGCATACTGATAAATCAGTGCTCTCTTTTTAATAGTATTTTTGTAAGTGTTAGGTTAAAACTAGAAAGCATAAGGTTTTCAAACAAAAGCAGTCCTCAGGACAATCATGTCTCATTTAAGATTATTTTATTTCACACCAAACTACAGTGAAATCAGTTATCTCCTATGCAAAACAAAGAAATGAAAGGGCAAGCAAGTACCTGCTTCCCTCTATCTCTTGTTATGATGTTTTATTACATTCCAACACCATTTTCTTTAGTCTTTTTGAAGAGAAGAGGCAGCTTTATGCTTTGGAGTGTGCAGGAACAAGTTGAGGAAGGGTTGGAAGGTCAGCCAGTGAGCTCAAAGCGTGGCAATTCACTTCTGTCTCACCTCATTCCTGCTTCTTCAGAGCAGCAGCACAATAATCTTTTAAATCTGTTTGATATGGCTCATATGCTTGAAGTAACTTGGACACTGCTTGCATAGGAGCTGTCTTGAATTTGCCTATATGAGATCACAGCAAAAAAAAAAAATAATCATAGGACACTCAAGGAATTCTCCAGGTTGCTAGATTTAATTACTGGAATTTCTAAGGAATTCTTTTGTACCAAAAATAATCGGATCATCATTTTTTTAAGTGGATTAGATACAAAAATATAATGTAAACCAGCCATTATATTGAGATATGATGTGGGACATTTTTAGCTGTCAAAATGTGCTTAGAAATGTATAACAAATGCCAACATGATACTGTGAATTGTGAAAAGGAAAAGACACAAGTTCTGCTGTTTGCTGTTGGCAGTAAATGTCTACTTTTGTTTAGACATTATTACTACAAAAGCCAAGATAAGATTGTGATTTGCCAAATGTTGCATTGTGCTGTCCAACTCGGGTTTTGAATTAAAATACACATATGCCAAAAATTATGTTTATATAATTTGGTATGTTGTGTAACAAAAGTGTGTTAGGTAGTCAAGTTAATGAAATTATTAAATTTTGGCAGAGTGGTGTTAAATGGAGTTTATATTTCATACTGGTTTGGGAGAGAGTGGGTGGACAGAGAGTTGAATTCTACTTCATATTAATTGAAATGGATTAAGCTGTTGATGTAATAATGCCTGTAAATAGCAATTAACTGCTATGTGATGGTAGGTTTTTCTAAAAAGACAACTTAGAAAGAGTTTGTTTCAAAACAGAATAGTCTAAAGTGGAGCTTTTATTCCCTGTAAGCAAGAATGTGTGCAGCCAACTTCCCTTTTGGACAGGTGAGATGTTGCTGGTCCCAAGAGAACTGTGTGCTGGGTAAAAGGTCTTTTAACTCATAGTCCAAATCAAAAAATGAGAGTTAAATATTTAGTGGCAGAAGCTGGCCCGTGGCAATTAGCATACCTTATTATCTTCTGTCAGATGACATCTTGCTTTTCAAAATGAGTATGATCTTTTCAATTTTTTGTAAATTAGTCTACAAGTACAATTTAAAGTATCTCATTCTTTATATCAAAACCCTATTGTAGTCACTTGGATAATTTTCCTGAGGTTAAATATCACTTGGATGGAGGAGTTTGCAGGATCAGCTTTGGTTTCCTTGCAAGTTGCCCAGGCACTTTTAGTTGGACAAAATCTGCAGACCCCAGCTTTTATGAGTTATGTTTGTTGTTTATTTTTCAGTTATCAAGATGACCAGTTATATGTTTCATAAGTAGTTTTTTGATTAAGAGTGTGGCAAACAAGCTCCATTCGTCCCTTGTTTGGTTTGACACCCTTCCTGGATGCTAACACTTAATTAGTCATTGTCTGATGGGAGGAATTTGAGTAGCTTGTTGGTTTTGTTTGTTTATTCCATCCCATCAGTAAGTACACTAGTGTAAGACATATCTTGAAACAGAATATGATGTGAAATGTCCATGTTGAAAAAATTGTTCATTATGGGTAACAGAAGTTAAACGATTGCAATATTCTTAATTTCATGTTGATTGTGCAATGAGACATGACACTCCTCTAAATTACATATCAGAAAAAGAGAGGGATGGGTTGAAATTGTAGCTAGGAATATCTCTGAAGTTTTAAGGTAAAATTAAACACTTTCCTAGGAAGAAAGTAAGTCAAAATTTGAAAATACAGTGTATTTAAGCCAGTTTGAAATAAAGTTGTCTGAAAATCAACAACAGCAGTTGTAAAGGGCTTGTGCTGTCAGTCTAGACGCATACTACTCTTTCTTCTGAGCATTAGCTTTCTAGTTTGGGTTTCACTGAATAAAAATGTTAAAAGAAAATTCAAGCTCTAGAAAGATTTCCACATAGACAAAAATACCAGCCCTGTTCCTTTTTGAATGATTTGTATAAACACTTGCAACAACTCAGTCCCAAAATGTTCATTAAAGTCAATGTCTGCTAAGCTTCACAATTTCTGGCTTCACTGTGAATGTTTCCAGTTGTTGCAAACTAGGTAATTGGGGTTTTTTCCCCCTTTTACTTAGCATATTTTGCTGTAGCAGTAAGCAAAGAGGCAGGTAAAGATGTTTTAAAGTATTATTTTATTTGCATCAATTCAAGCCAAACCTTAACAGCTTGTATTTGTATGAAATCTTTCCCTTCGTATTTATTTTAAATTAAAAGAACTTTAAAATCTTTGATGCTACAAGCTAAGCGTTTGGGTATCCACTGATAGTGTCCAAATGTGCATACTTTTTTGCACATTCAAGCAGTTATAGCTGTTGTCCAGAAAGGTATGCTAAATAATAATCACTCTGTTCACATATATTGCAACAAAATAGTTAGGAGTAGATAAGAAAGGCGAGACAAGGCCCAGAACAATAAGATAAAAGATGAGAGATCTGTTTATTTAAAACTATGAACAAAATGTCATCATTTACATACATCTCATGAGTATTTTCTTAGTAGAAATATTTATATAAGATGACCAGGTCTGACTGCCCAGCTGTAGGAGAGTATTAGGTGTCTTGTAGTGTTATGGATGTAGAGAAACCGGAGGAATTGAAAAGAGTAGGCATGAGTATGTGTGAGTGTGTATATGTACAAAGAACAGATTAAATAACAGATGTTACCCTACTCAGGGTGGCTTACTGCAAAATAGCTTTTTTTGTTGTTTTATTAATTAATCGTTTGGCTTGTTATCTAGCTGCCTGGTTTTGTTCTCATGGCTGCAGTTTTGCCTAGATACACACATGCATGAACATATATTGCAGGGGATTTGGAGGAAGGATTTACAGTAATTTACAAAAGTTAGCCACATGAAATAAAAGCAAGGGCATTCCTGTTAGAAACCTGGCTTCAGCTAGTGTCTGCATAACCGCTGTTGAGTCTAATGAATAGCAATGGAGCCTGGTATTACGAAGTGCAGGGAATCATCAAAGGTAATAAAATTGAGATCAGACCAAAGCAGCATCTGGGAGTGAAGTTTTAAGTAGCAGACAGGAATGTGTACTAATTATTGCATTGTTAATATGTTGCATGTGTTGGTTGAGTAGAGATGGTGTGACTAAGGGCAGGCAGTAGCACAGCCAGTAGCCCTGGATTTTATCCATCACAGATTCTGTATTAAATCTCCAGCTGCTTTATAACTTTCCTAATACGACATATTCCCATGCAAAACCTGTCTGTCCAACTGAGCACACCACTTCTTTCAGATGTCACCAAATTTATGTAACAGCCTAGGACCATTTGGCTTCCTGCTAAACTGGATTGAAAGCTTAGAAGAGACAGCTGGACAATGTTTCACTGCTACTAAAATATTTGCATTGTATACATCAGACACTCAAGTTCATCAATGTGCTTTGATGGCTTCTTTCCTATATATGCAGGAGGAACATTTAGTTGAGATGATGTTGCAGCATTGCCTTCAAACACAGCATTCTAAGGTGTCTTTTATCCCTAGAGAATACTGTTCTTCAGTCTGTTCCTCCTTTTTATAGATCAGGAGGCTTGGAGAAAGTATTGTTTTCTGTACAAGGTGTGCCAAAGAAATACAGAACAAGCACACTTCACCAGCCAAAAAAAAATCTCTTCGTCCTGAATTTTACATGTTTATTATTTGAAGAATCAAAGCTGTGAAATTAAATGTAATACTAATCAACCTGTTGAACAGAATAATACTTAGAAATTGCACTTCAAATTTTCAAAGCTATAGCAACATAAGCTAGTTAATGTTCTGGAAGCACAGGAAGCAATAAAAGTCCTGTAGTGCTCTGAATGTGATATAGCAGGATAACATAGTCAGCTTACATGTCTGCATAAGAAATAGTCTTGAATACTAGCTGGAGTAATAGTGTGGTAAGTGAAGCCATATTTGTTCTCTATGAAGTCTTTAAAATTTCAGGCCTTTGCCATCAATATCTGTTTCAAATGCAGAAAATTCACCTGTTAACATCACTGCTGTTTGCATCATTCTCAGTTAATGTCCTCTTCTGCTCCGAGACTTCCTTGGGCTATCTGATGTCAATGAAAAATCATAGGATTATGACAGATGTCAAGGGAATTTGCCTCTCACACCTAGTAGCCTTGTGAAGCTCTTATGGAAAATTCTTGTTTTTCATGCCAGTTTGAATGTTGTCTTCATGTTAGGGAAATATTTTAATTGTTTATAAATGGTACAAAATTGAATTTGTCTATCAAGGGCATTTGTAGGATGTGGTATCGAATACTTCATGGACAGTCTGCTAATGTGTTTGTCAATCCATGATGAAAAATTTTGGTTAGAGATAGTGAAAAGTAGAGAGGCACTGAAAGACCTCACATCACCATCCCTTTGACCTGGGAATGGACTTGCATTTTTTATTTGATCGGGAGCATACGTCAGGAACAGTCATGTGTTGTTGTGGCCCCTGTCACAGGGCCATCAGAAAAGAAGGCAGCAGGGCACAGGCTGCCAGCTTGATTATGGTGCTCTGGATCTGCCCTATGATATTCAGGATTTTCTCACCCCAGTCTTAAACTATCAAATGACCAGATGCTATCACACTAAAGAATTTACATTTGAAAAGAGAAGGGGGAAGTGTGCTGTAGCTCTTCTGGGCTTTGTTCATTCTCCTGTACATTATTTTTTCCAGGCTGCCAGGACTCCAGTTGGTTTTTTTCTATTCTAATTTTGCTCTCAGACTCTAGTGCTGAGGAAGTCTGATTTTTCTTTTTTCCCAACTCTGTGGATTTTGAAACCTATCTTGTCACTATCTGTTTTGCTCTGTAACATATTTTACTTTGGACACAAATACCCACCTATCTGATTCCAGTGGTAGCAGTGGCTTGGTCAGCCTCCTTGGTGCAGAATGGGAACACTTTCGAAATCTTGAAATGTTTCCTGGGCTAGAGAGATGGTTTCCCACCCAGCTCTTGCTAGCAGTCACATATTTATCCATGGAATTCCCATATGGCTTTGTGGGTGGTAATATGTAGAGGGCAGCTTTCCCACCACAGCAGTTTTCCTCAATAGAGATTTATTTCTCTTTTGCTCTGCAGAGTTTTCAATCTTAATCACTGCTAAACTTAGACCTGGTGTTTGTAGGCCAATATTAACTGTATGAGGAAATAGCCTATATTGAACCTTACAGCTCCTTGGATACCCATTTGTTACTTTTGTCTTTAAAATTGGATAATTATTTTGAAAGTTTCCTCATCCTGACTAGAGGCTGAATAGAATGTACAAAATCCTGGCACCAAGGCTTTCATTACAAACTCCAGCCTGGAGGCAAATTGGTGACTCTCTGAGGGTTGAAAACCTCAGCCATGCAGAAAGCAAAGAACCAACAAAAGCAGAGTCCTCTGGCTGACTCCTGTAGATGAGAGTGCTGCAGTGCTCTGTGTACGTAGCAGGGGGCAGACAGCAGTCAACTTTTGGAATCTTTGTCAGCTCTGAAGTCAGCACTCCTCAGAAATTCATGGTACAGAAGTATGGGAGCAACAGGGTCACACTGAAATTGATAAATACCAGTTTGAAAATGTTTTCCATTATATGAAGATTGGCTGGAACCAGACTGAGTGTCACATATCTTGCCCTGTTAACTTGTGAGCTGAACCCAGGAATTTGAGATGTGTACCTGTCTTTTGTTATTAATGTGCTCGAAGGGGCTGGGAATTCTTTTGGTTTCAGTCCAGTGGTTACAGATCTTAGCTCAGTTAGAAGATGGCTTTCTGGCAAATATCGCTTATTTTCATACTCTGAGGAAATATTGTTATAATATTGTGGGGGAAAAGGGAAAGAATAAGGCATCATTCATATATCCTGTCCTCACTTGAGACCTAGGGTACAAAAGGCACGCTGTGGCCTTCCATGGCAGTCTGGTCCAAAGGCAAATGTTGTGGCTGGAGACAGCAGGCAACCGTCTCTCCTTCTCTTGTAAGGTGCATGAAGTACCACTATCCCACTCCCATCATACTCATGGGGCCTAAGTAAACTGTAGGCATCAATGTGTTAAGATTTTTTTCTTCATTTCATGGAGCTCATTGGAGGTTTCATACCCACAGGCCAAAACTGGTTTTAAAACAGTAGTTTTTAACGATATTACATGATGATCTTATATAAAATGTAAAAGCTGTTAGAGGTGTACGTGTCCATGCAGAAACCTCACAATGGCATGCTAATGTGTATTATCTGGCTCAAGTCTGAATTTTTGTTTTTAATTTTAAGATTGCTTTCAAAGTATTGTTCTCCTTTAACTGCTTAAAATTACATGACTGTCATCATCTCACCATGTCTTGTTATTTCATAGGTGCTACTGCCTAGCATAATAAAAGTATAAACAAAACAGGAGGGGAGACCAGTTGAGTCTAAACTCTGTATGGAAGTTAAACACTGCCATTCAGATGTTGCCGTACAGCTGTCTCTAATGGATGATGTTTAAGCAAAAAAAGAAAGTAAATAGGACCAGTTAATAAAGTACACCAAAGCAAATCTGTCAGTTGCAATTCATAATTCATTTCATTTTGGTTTACGTCAATAAGTTATCCCTGTATTTCCAACCATCAGAAAAATGAAGTCGTGAATTAAAACTAAATGCAAGTTTATATGTAAGTAAACACCTAGTGAATGCAACTTCCATTTTCCTAATAAAACAGTCAGAAAAAGAATTTGATTTACTGCTGCTGCAATTGGAAGAAAGATTGCCCTAAATTTTGTATGTTGTTTGCAAGCTAAAGACATGAGATAGGTTCTCCTTTATAGTGACCTTATCCTGATTTAGTCTTTCCATAAAAAAGTACTGAATATATTTGAAAGTACACTTAAAAGATGTCAGGCTGTTCTTTCATTGTTTCTAGTTGTTTGGTGGTTTGGGGGAATTTTCTTTGTATGAAGAAGTTGGATTCTGGGACCACAAGTGCTGCTTTATGAGGTGCTGTATGAGCACTTAAGAAAACATAGTCTCAGCACAAGTGAAGCCTTTCACTTGTGTCTTTGGAAGTGGCAAGGGAAAGAGGAGCAGGAAGAGGATATGTCAGGAACCGTCATCAGACTGGGGATTTCAGGATTTGTTGTAATAACTGTAGGACCTTAACCTTAGAAAATGAGGCATTCGCACCTGGTTTAGGAACAACAAAAGGTTTCCATCTCTGGTTACAAGCTTAATGTAAAAGAAGATTGAGTAGAACAACTGCAACATGGTCTGGAGTAAGCTGTGCCCAGGCACATTTGTCAAGTTGGGTGAAAGGCATAAGAGACTGGTTCTTGGTACAAACTCAGAGAATTAGACTGAACTAAGGGAACTGAGCACTGAAAGGCAGTAGGAAGGGCCCTTGCCCCTCCGTTTGCTTGAATAACTTAGTGGCAGTATATTAGAAACCAGTTAATGCATGTTAGTGCCTCTTCTTTAGAAGGCAAACTCTCAGAATAAACCTTAAAAAAGATTTAAATTCTTTTAAACTTCAATTTGCATAGTTCTGATTTACCCTCTTGTTTCTTTGGTCAAAAGCACTAAAGAACTCTTGCTTAAATCCAAGGCAAAAGTTTTCTTTATAATGTAAATCAAAGTTATCTTCCCATGACACTGTGGTGCAATCTCTTATTAGTGATAAATATAGAGTAACAAAATATACTGCTTTCATTTTCTTTCCTAAGTTGGCAAAAGTTAGTTTTCTGACAGAGACAAAGTCAGTGTCACATCCTCACGGGATTTTATGCATCTGTTCGTTGTATTACACCATAGTAAGAAAGTAGCAGCTGAAATTGCAGGACCTGATGTCATTCTCCTTCAAACCAGCAGTAGTTTTCCCATTGATTTCATTGGAAGTAGGGCCAGTTTACATTTCACTGGAGTGTAAACCCCTGTTTTCTGAAGAAGAATGGCACTTCTAAAGCAACTACCTTTCACAATCTTCAAGTATTAAGAGTGTCATGCAAATTTTATCTCATACAAAATAATCCACTGAAAAAATACTGCCCTAGATAGAAGTCACCGACAGAGGCACCACCCAGGGGTGGTCTTGGTGCACAACAGATCTTAGTAGAGAGACTACTTCATTAGCAGCAAGGAAAACCTTTGCTCGTTTGTCTTACTGTGGCATTTTATTTTATTCAGTTATCGCAATATCATAGCAGTGTGCAAACTCACAATTTCAGACAGCTTCTTGGATGCCTTAGCTCCAGGCTTATTTATCTCTGTTGAAATTGCTGAAGTCTTTTTTGTGGTTTTAAGTAGCCTCTTAATTTGGTGTCACAAACAGAAATAAAGAAGAAAAACATTTTGGGGGCATTAGTCCTTTGTGGATTACTGCAATGTTCAGCAGGTGACAAAAGCGCTTGACATCCCCATTTGAAAGTCACTACATCACTGAAATTCCAGAAACCAAAAACTTCATTATACCACCACTGCCTTTACTTTTCATCCCATTCACAAAGCCCAAACAGCCTCATATCCAGAAAAAATTAATTAAAAGGGTTTTTATACTACCAAAACAATATCAATAGAGTAAGACCTCACTGAGCTGTAAAAAAGGATACTGTATTGATTCCAGGGGAGCAGTTCTGGTATCAACTAGACAAGGGTTTGATCCTTTTATTTTACACAAGTTTTTGTTTGTCTTTGTGAGTGGGATGGCTTAATAGTATTTTTGCTATTTTGTTTTTGGTATTCAAATATTTCCCTTTAAGAGGTCAAACAGGAAATGCCCCCTTGCATATGTTTGCTGAGAATTGTTGTTAGAGTGATTATAATTATTGTTTTTTGAAGAAAAGTATGTCCTTCATTGTAGATTGGTAAAAAACAACTGTTGACTGTGTCTGGTACAGACACAGCTGATCATCAACATACACTGTATCTGGTACGGACATTACTGGTCATCAACATACATTAATATGTCCTTTTGTTATGTTTTATTTTACAGACATTTTCTGTGTTGTGTGTATATTTTCAGATTGTGATAAAGTAGTATTTATTCTGATTGCGAATTGAGTTTGAGTTGCAAGGAAAGGGACTTCACCGAGATACATGCCATTAAAGGGTCCAGACTGAAGTTCATGGAAGTCTTTCCACTGACTCCAGTGAACTTTAGATTTGGTCCCTAATGAATGTCAAATTAAAATGCCCTATTTTCATAGATTACTTACTTAAATTTACTGCCCTGCACTTTTGGTTCACAACTGGAAGATAACAGCAATAAGTTTCAACAAGAATTTCAGTTCTCCTGTGTAAATCATTATTCTATATGAGGGGTTGGTCCCAACATTGTTAAAATGTGGCATTAAAATGCAGGTACTTCTTTGTGAGATGAGGAAAAGGAAAATCTTTCACACAAACAGTTGACTTTTATTTTGGTTTGTTGGTTTTTTTTTAAGCCTCTTGTCTTCAAGAGCTACTCTTTACCTTAACTTTTACACAGGAGTTTTTAAATCAAGTTTAAATGCGGTTCCAGATAAATCAACTTCTAACATGGCTGTCTTGGCAGAATATTTGTTTTAAGTAGACCTAAGAATTAAAATGTGGTTTAGCTTAGATAAAAAGGTTGAAAAGCCCAGAGACTGTTACAGCTTTGTTTCTCAGAGTACCACAGAAGATTCCCATTCTATGTTTCCAAGCTTTAATGATCCATAAAAATTACTGTATGCTTGGGATGGATGACAAAGTATCAAATTCCTTGCTTTGCCTTAGACACAAGCATGCATCCTCCTGAAAAATTATCCTGGAATGCAATTTCAACATGACTTTGAATTCATCCTTGACAGCATCTTACTCTGAACACAGTTTTGTCTCAAAGGGCCCTACTGGACACATGGCTGTCCTCAAAGATTCAGGTCTCTGACATCTGGAGACGATCTCACTGTGATTGCTTTCTCTCATCTCCCACCAATCTTCGCTCAAACAATTTCCAACTCATTTTTCTCACACAAGCATTATTATGCCCAGAATTTTTATCTGCACAAAGAAATGGTAACAGTACAAAGCTATGACTCATTGAACAAAGCCTGTCAGTATGAATTCTGAAAACTGTTACCTTCAGAAAGCTTTGTTTGGTTTCTTCTAGCCATGTTAGTCTTTACTGACCATTTACTCCAGCTTTTGCAAATGGCATTGCTGTTTCTTGTCTGTTCCTTCTCACCTTTCTCACACTTCCAAAAAGTCTGTAAAAACTATTATACCGGCGTTTCCACTCTCTGCTTCCAATTCGTGTGTCAAAACACGCCCAGAACACTGTTGCTAATTGACCTGGCCACACTGTCACAATGTTAACTTGTGCTCACTTATCCTATTTGTTGTATCTTGTCAATATCTTTTTAGGGTGGAAACTCTTGGGACCAGGGTCATTTCATGTGTGAGTACAGAACTCTGCAAAATAGGATGGTAGATCCAGCATGAGATCCCCAAGCACCATTGCAGCTAAACAGGAATACCTTTCTATGCATGCACTTATATACATAGCCTAAACTTTTCATGTTAGGAAAACTGTTCTTGTCATTGTAAAGAAGCAAGGCACATGCTTTAGATGGTTTGTGCAGGACCGTCTGGAGATATGGTTATGGACAAAGATCTGGTGTAATTCACTCCTGTGCACAAAGCCTTGTGCATATTAAGTTCAGCTTAAGCATATTTACAAGATAAAAGGAATCATTTTGTCTTGTTTTTCCATTAGTATCTTCATCCCCTACTTTCAACATCCTGAAGACGGCAAGGTTGTAATGTCTCTTCCATCTGTTGATAAACAAGGACAGACTGTGATTCTTTACAGTGCCCTCCTGCTTGTGTAGGACACAAACTTTTTTTTCCACAAGATGGATTCAAGCATTTTTTCAGAAAAACACCACTTTGTGAGCTGTTTTTCAAAGGACATAGAGTCTTAAAGGCAGGTTTTAGCAAAGAAGTGGTATTTTGAGACTTCTGTCCTGTGGTAGCTAGCCACACCTGCCCATTACATATTCTTTACTGAATGGCATCAAAAAAAGAAATGGGATGCATTGCTACTGGCTATTATCAGTCAAAAAAAAATCAGTTTGGGGATCTGCTGCTGATTCAGGACAAGAAGGACTGCTCTTTGTGATTCTGACTGCTCTTAGATTCTTCTGCTCATTCCATTCAACTTTTTCCTTTTTGGCTTGTCCACACAACTAAAAATCAGATAATCTAAAAGTCATAGGATATAATTATTCTCTTCTTCAACATTCACTTTAAATGCATGGACATAAGTAGAAAATGGGTTAAAATTTAACATGGATTTTCTGAAAGGGCATAATGTCAGGGTACTCTGATATCTTTCTTTGATCATTATTTTTTTCTGGACAAGGAAAATAAATGAGATCTCATCTATCTGGCTGGACTTCAGGAGAGCTGATACATTTTTCAATGCTTTCACGAGCAACTTGGCCAACAAAGCAGATTAAATTTGTGTGACACACAGGTGTGACGCTGAGAAATCTTGAAAATACAGAGCAGCAGTAGTATATAGGAAGTATTTAATGAGATTGGTAAATGGAGAGGTGGGAGGAAATTTGATAGTTTAAAGAGCAAGTCATACCATTATGGGCCAGTAACAAGAGTATATATTATAGGCAACTATTGACTAATCTGAAAGCAGGATTTCATCATACAGCTTCATCACAGAATGAATAAGAATTTCTAATGTGATGTAGCCATGAAAAATACAAACACAAGCCTCTAGTTCTGATTAGGGAGTTGCTGTAGAGGTGGAGTAATTGAGGTTCCATTCTGGCACTGTTAAGAGCTCATCTGAAATAAAATGCATGATTCTAGTCAAGAGAAAAATGGAAATGGGAGCTGAGGCAGACACAAAGCTGTGGATAGCTCTGCAATGGAGAGGCACAGTTTTACCAAGGAGTCTGAAAAAAACTTACTTGTTTAATCAAGCAAAAGAAAGGCTGAATGAAGATGTAAGACTTCTCTGTTAATATATCTAAGCAGGAAGACAAAAATGAGTAACCCTACAGCTATGGAAAGAGATGGGATGACTGCTTACTCTAAAAGAGTCTAATGATACAGACGAAAATGAGTAAAAACTGACCCTTTAAAAATTTTGCTGGAATTGATATTTTTTAACTGAACAATAAGGAGATTTTTGAAAAGCACGTTCAACAAAAGCCTAAGCAGGAATTAAGGTTTATCAGTTTATGAAATGACTATATGATGCAGTTGCTTCACATAACAAGTAACTTAACTCAGCTTTACTCCCTACTTTATACTACCATGATTTAAAGCATCAAACAGGAATATTTAATTTAAGAATAATCATTTGGCATTTGTTGGTTTTAGTAATTTTGTTGGTTCTCAGTGCTTGGTACTGTTTAACACTCCTCTTTGCTAACCACAAAGTATCTGCAGATTTGTATATGCATTGTTATATGGCTTAATGAACAGTTATTCAGATTCATAATTTTTCCTTTTTGGTTTTGCTAGAAAATGGTGGATGATAAGTTAGTTATTTACAAGATAATCAATTACATATGGCTTTTGTCAAGCCACATTTGGAAAGAAATTAGCATGTAACTAAAAAAATTCAAAACCAACAATTTAACATTGTTTTGTTTGTTAAATTACATTAAATGACATTATGGTGGAAACATAAAGAGTAATTTGTCAAAACATGCTTTGCATTTAGCATGAACTAATTTATTAAGCAAAAGAAGAGCATGCAGTTAGTGTACTGAACTGGCTGTTTCTGGTTACTGTTTCCTTTGGGTTTTTAAAAAGTCGTAGAACTCATCTTCTGACACCTTACTTTTAATCATCAATTTCTTTCCTGTTAAAAATGTTACCATTTTTCAAAATCCCAGTCACTTCTTAACTTTTAATGGATGAGTTACTGACATGAATAAGTTGAATAAATCTTAATGAAGAAGTTATTTTCGCTGCTAAAACTCTGATGCAAAGTGTTTTGTCCATGTCCTTTACTACTCAAGTGTTTGACATCTGACTTCATTAGCAAGTGTACTACTTCATTTAATACCATGATTTTAGTGTCAGTCTTAATATGTTGTCCTACAGCTGAACTTTCTCATTAAATAATATTTATTAAATGAAAAATAAACCAGATAAGTAAATAACATGTTAAAAGTAAATAACATGTTAACATTGATTCTTTTCTAGTTAAAACAGATCTCATGCTGCAGATTTGTATTTTTCCAATGATACAAAAGAGAGACACGGTGGACAGTTTAATAATGGGGAGTGCTGTATCGTTGCCTATAATAATTACTTGAGCAACTTCCATGATTCAAAACTGTCATGGTTTAACCCTGGTGGGCAGGTAAACTTCACACAGCCACCTGCTCACTCACCCGCCCAGTGCGACAACGGAGAGAATCAGAGGGGTAAAAATGACATAACTTGTGGGTTGAGAAAAAGACTGTTTTATAATTTCTTTTAAAAGGAAGAAACAAAGAAAACAGTGAAGAGGAAAACAAAAAAGACCAAAAAAAAAAAAAAAAAAGAAAAACAAGTGGTGAAAAAAACTACCTAAAAAAACAATTGCTCACCAGCAACCAACTAACGGCCAGCCAGTCCCTTAGCAATGGCAGCCCTGGCCAAATGCCCTCCCCAACACTCTGGTCAGTTGGGGTCATCTGTCCCAGCTGTGTTCCCTCCCAATTATTGTGCGCCCCCAGCCTGCTCACTGGTGGGATGGGGTGAGGAGCAGAAAAAGCCCTGACTCTGTAAGCACTGCTCAGCAGTAGCAAAAACATGCCTGTGTTATCAACACTGTTTTCATCACATATCCAAAACAGCACTATATGAGGTACTATGAAGAAATTTTACTCTATGCCAGACAAAACCAGTGCAAAACCCAGTATTGCATTCAGACTTTTGTACACCCCACTACAATCAAAGTAATATATGTTTAAGTATCTAAGAGCCAAATGCTCAATCAGTAGGTACTGAGGAGGCATAATATTATAAAGGGATAGGGGGATGCAGGGTTGAAAGAAATTCAGCATTGATTTTAGTGGAAGCAGATTTAGCATGAGAATGAACTTGTTTACATTTAGGCCAATCTTAAATGTCACTGTGCGTTTATCTTATTTGCCCACTCTACTGGCACAAATAAAATATTACTGCAATAAACAAAGCAAATAATGTTGCCTTGGAAGTTTTATGATGAACTGTCAGTGTTCTTGCATACTGTAATATCCAGTAATTCTGCAATATTCACTAAACTCTGATTTTTATTATTCATTATGTTTTCGGGGACCTGAGCCTTTTTTCAAGCAGTAGATTGTTTCCAGTGTTGGCAAGACTTCCAGGTTGTAAAATGAAAGTATTTTACATAGAGAAGTCAGAAAGCAAGCTTGAGATTTAACTATACCTGACACATCTCTACTAAAGCTGCTGTCACCACTGTATTTGCCAGCCCTGCTTATGGCTCACAGGAAGAAAAACTATAAACTCCAGCCATTTTGTGCACCCATTTTCAGACACTGCATTTCATAATTACATTTCACAGTTCCTTTTCAGCAAAGCCAGCCAAATGTTTCATTGCAATCTCTTCTTTAATAATGAAGTGTCCCTGTAGAGACAAGGTTTTTGATGATACTTTCATGAAGTGTTTGAGGTTAGTCTGTGAGCATGCTGTGTGAATGCACTTCAGCCCTGTGGTGAAGTGCACATTGCAATATAGTCCAACAATTTCAGTTTTCATTTTTTATTGTCTTTTATGTCACTTGACAATGTTTCTGCTTACTTATACTGAAAAATCATGCATTGGAACATCTGGCAGATGGTTTCTGTGGTGTGGAGAGAGATGCAGACACCTGCATCAATAAGCTTAATATTCATCAACTAGATTACTATTAGTGGATATTATTATCTTTAGGGATATGTCAGTGTAAACAGATGTGTGATCTGATGTCACCAAAAACAAATCCTGTTTTACAGATGTCTGCCAAAATTTGGCTAAACACAGCTAAGCTGAAAAGATACCCATAATTAGTGAAAAACTGGGAATACTTTCTGAAAGACATCCTTCTTTGGTTCTAGCTGTTATTTCTTTTGTTTGCTCTTCCTCCAGATGGGAAATAGTTTAGGCAAGATCTATCCATTAAACAACATTGACATCTGTCTTGTGGGTAGAAATATGAGAAGGGAAGATGAATGGTGTCTCATGCCTCTGCTGAAATACATCAAATTTTAAGAGAAGAATTCACCCTGTGCCCTTGGATTACATAAAGTATTTACAAGAGGTCACTATCATTTTGCCTGCATGTAGAATCCTGTAACTTTTTTTTTTTCTACATAATTTTCTGTATCAGAAATATTCACTACTAGCTAATGCACTTTATACATGTTCAATATAATTTGAGAGTATGAACAATTTGATAGCTGTCCAGCTGTTTGGCTTCTGATGGGAAATACACCAGGGATTTCACATCCAGTTAGATGTACTTCAGAGTTTAGGAGTACATTTCTAAGTTAGATTTGAAATGCTCAATATATATAAGAAGTTTTCTTAAACAGTATTTCAGTAGCTAACATTCATATGGTTGGATCTATATTTTTATATCATGAGGTACATATATACACAATGATATATATGTTTAGTACATATGCAAAAGTATGCATGTGAAAAAAACACTTTTCCTACATGCAGTTTAATGTTGTGAACAAGGTGATACTTGCAGGTGCATAAAGATATAATGTCTATCAGTTCAGTTTTGTTGCTGAACTTAAAAGTCATGTGTTTTTTAAGTAAAGGGACAGGTAAAACTGTTCACGGCAGCTTAGCCTTTACAACCAGATACCAGTTTATAAATACTATCTGAAGACATGATATGATTGGAACAAAAGTGGAAACATCACTGGTCAACTGGACCAATGGCCCACAAAAGGATAGCATCTAATGCAGGAAAACAGCTAAGCACCGAGAATCAGAATGAGTCAAACTGAAAGGGTGAGGTTTATTCTGGAGAAGAGACAAAAGTATTTCTTCACTGTGGTGTTACAAAGCTGTTCAACCAGCTTTGAACTAGCTAGCCTGAGCATCAGCAGCAATCAAGCCACTGGGCTGAATTACTCTGCAGAGCTAACACATTGCATGCTGAGCACCTAGAAATGCGTGGTGCTAATCCTGTTATGCTAAACACAGTACACATACAAAATAGGAGGCAGTTCCTCTGAAAAATGTGATGACATTAAACGGATTATTTGTTTGGGTTTTATTTTTTATCAGATACAGTGTAATGCCTCTAAAGGCATTACTTTAAAATCAAACAATTTAAATCAGTGCAGGCTCCTAGCCCACATGGGAGTTTGTCACATGGGCAGGGCTGCTCACTCAGATGGTGAGATGTTTTAACAAGCGGACAAGTCAAGTTTCCTTTTAAAAAGTCTCTGTACTGCATCAACTGTTGCAAAACCTCTGTAGTTTTGTTTTAATTGTTCTGGTAAGTGATGTTACCCAAGTTTCTCTATAGTCACAAACACTAATGAATTCCAAGGATTTCAGAAGAGCTGTTTTCAGTTTACACTGTGGTATTTTCATTTCTCTTTAGCAGTCAAACTCCTACCTCCAGCACCTACACATGCGATTACACATGTTGTTTCTGCACATCATACATATGCATTACTTAGAATTTTATTGTCACAGATGTTCAAAAATCAGTGTTTGAAACCAATGCTTGTTTGATGGAAATGAATGCCAAAGTTACTTTAGTTTAAGTCAGTATTCACTATTTTAGCCTTGCATACCTAGAAGTAGTTGTAGATGTGCTGCTTTGTTTACCATACTGATTTATCCTGTGGTTTCAGGCAAAGCAACGGAGGGATAATGGAGGATAATCTTAAGGAGTAAAGAATTAGGCACACTTTCTATTTATCTCAAAGGAGCAAACATGTTAAATTTTTATATTAAAATTAAACATATACGGACTTGATAAATCTAATAAATTACTGATTAACTTAGTTAACTTAAAAATATGTACACTTGGGAAAGGAGACTGAAAATGCCTTGCCTCTTGGATTTTGCAAGTTATGTTTTCTCTATCCCCCCCCCCCCCCCCTCCCCTTTTGTGGGGTGAAATTTTTGCATTTATTTCTACCTTTCGTAGAGTGTTACCTGCATTTAGTAGTTCCTTCATACATGAGCTATGTGTATCGCTTTTGTGAGAAGAAATGACACTCAAATCCAGTTATAGGTAAAATAGCTATTTTTATCTTGAACAAAATTTTTGCATGTTTAGAGTTTTCTGCTTGCTTCTGGCTGAAATTGTTTGTTGCATTTGATTTATAGAACTGATTTTTTCCACAATAAATCCTATAGCCAGTATACAGCATGTATACTCCTGCTGTCCCCAAGCATCTATAGTTTATTTCCACCATCCTCATTTATTTTTTCTGTGGTAGATAAATGGTCACCAACTAACAAAAAATGTTTAGTGATCTTAGCTCAGATATTGTAGCATTTCTTATAAATGTTAAATCTCTATGAACTCTATGTCACAGTTCAAGGCTGTTAGGAAGCTTTTGTTACAATTCAGCTTTTTTATGGTTTGTTTTCTTGGAATTGCACTGCAATGGGGAAGACAAGAAAAAGGCTCTACTGATATCTGAAACACATCAAAGGCTTAAGAAACTAAACATGCAAGACATGCTTTTGTTAACATGTGCTGTATCACCATCTTTAGCAGTATATACAGCTTCATGATTTGACAGAATTACTATTTTGCTGCTTACTGATGTGAAAATTTGATACAGTAGGAAAAAATTGTTTCTGGAGGGAAATCTCATTTTTTACAAAAATTCTAACCTAAAAATACAACTTTGAAGAAAAAGAAAAAAATATAGATAATAAATTGCTAATATACAGCAATTCTTAGAGTTCTTAATTGTATGGAAAGATAATAGCATCTAGTCTGACTGCTTGTATATCGCAGCCTATTGCATTTTCTACAGTTAACACTGCAAAGGGAACAGTAACTTCCACTTTGAGCATAACTAATATTTGGCTAATCATATATCCCAGAGAGGCATTAGTCTTGGTTTAGACACATTACTATAGAGAGAATCTTCATTTTTTTGTTTGATAGCTAGTACCAAACCTTGATCAAAATTTTTCATTAAAGTGCTTTCATTCTTAATGAATTTTCCTGGATTCAGCTTCTACAATTTGATCTCTGCTGAGTCTCTGAGTATTTTACATTAGGCAGTCTTTTTTTTTTTTTTTTTTTTTTTTGGTAATGAGCAGAAACCTCAACACAGAAATAATCCTAGAAGGGAGCAACATTTGCCAGTACGGTTATAACAGCAAACCCTTCCTAACATAGGCCCAGCTTTGGACTTGAGTTCTGAAGTTTGAGTTGGAAACAGTAGGGGAAAGGGAGTGTGGATCTTCCCATTCCTCCATGTGCATAGCCCCAGCTGCCCTTCCCCTCAAACTCCTGTATTACCAGATTCTGATTTCTGATATTTTTACTTGAAGTAAAACAATAATGGTGGTGATGATAATCTAATAAATTGGCTAATGAATATGAAATAAATTGGCTAATGAATGCTGCCCTCTACTGCATCAACTCTAGGGTATGCATAGGTCTAGGCTGTTTACAATTAGAGACAATTCTTCATAAGTTCAGTGGTAGAAAGGCCCGTTACTGGGTCCTATCCCCACTTCTGCTTTGTAACCACAAATTTGTTACAGTATTTTACACATACTGCTTTCCATTTGTAGACCTCATTGAAAATACTCATCTCTAAATATTCCCAGCTTTTCCCCTCATTCAGAATATGATATACCACTGGGATTTCCTTATCTTGTTTAAACTGAAAATGGGCATGGACTAAGACTGTCAGTTTTGGTTCATTCCATTATAGTTAAAGTAGCAGCCTTTAATCATTACCAGCAATATTAGTGCCACAACAGTGTTTACATCTCAAATATGCTTCTAATTTTCCCAGTCAAATTGTTGGTGATATCTTAATGTTTTTTTAGGTAGCTAATGCCAAAATGCAAGGTTATGATCTTGATCTGAATATTTCCCAGATGTGTGGTAAGGTGAAAGGTGGAACAGCTAACAGAACTTGACTTCCTATCCATGTTAGTCTAACTTAAGTGAATTCTAAGTCAGGCATAATTAGAGAATGAGACCCCCAGAAGCCTTCACCTTCACGACTGTTTGAGATGAAAGCTTAGTCCTTGGGTGGATGTAACATAATCCACATGTTGGAAGAGAAATCAGAATCAGCTGTCACTGTCTCCTTGCATATGTTTTACAGTGCCCATTAGCCACCACCTTGTCAAAAGTCAGTGATCTTCTCCGAACTTAATGCTTCTAATTCATTTACAGTGCAATCAGGACCAGATTCTGAATCTGATGCCAGTTCTACCACAGTGACTTCCACTGATTGTTCCGTTTGCATATGGCAGATCCAGTTTTGGAAGAGATCATTGATAGAGACGGATTCTAAGGATCCTTGATCATGGAAGTCACTTAACTCTTTTCCAGGACAGCCATGACAGCAATAAAATAGATATCAAAAAGAAGAAATAGAACAATTTAACAGAACTTTGAATTTGGCCTATAGGTTTTGGACCAGATGACCTCCAAAGGCCTTTTCCAACTTAAATTATTTTCTGAATTGAAAAGGGGTCTAGAAATCTTTTCTATGTCCCACAACACTGGAATTGTTAAGCTGGGAAACTGATTAATATTCAAATCATTTAAGATAATTAGGAAAGTTTGCTTTTATTAAATATTGTAGTCTCACTGGATAAAACACTGAAATAGAACTGAGATAACAGAATCCTATTTCAAGCTTTGCTATTATTCTGCTAGGTCTCTTGAATGAATGGTGTTTACTGGCTTCTCAAACTGATCTTTCTGGCTCTGATACCTAATGATACTGGGATGAAGGTCACACTCTCTATGCTAGTATGTACATAAAGGGAAAATGACATCAGGGGCATGACTGTTAAGAGTAAACAGGTAATAGCTTGTGGTTAATGTACATGATAAAAAATATTTTATGAAGGCAGAGTGTGAGGACATTAGAGTGGTCCTATAACAAGTCCATCAGTGATTTGATTTGCGTTAGCCCGCTTGTTACTAAGGTAAGCCAGGTTTCTTGAAGTAAGATTTAAGTATTCATGCTAGTTGTCTTCTCCTAATAGCTTTTGCATCTGCTGGAAATCTTCATCCAGGTTTGTTAATGAATAGCTCTGAGTTTTCCTGTAAACAAAGATACAGGTCTTATGAGATAACAGGCAAGCAATCAACGAAGTGACAAATCATTAGTTCTACACTAAGAAAAATGGTAGATTTAATCAACCACAGGCCATAGATCTGCAAGAACATTTTTTGTTAGTTTTCAGAGCTATGTATATTTTGTCAGAAGCAGCACAGAAATAAGGAATTGCTGAAGTATCAGCTCATGATTACAGTATATTTCAGGACAGTGCTGATCACTGGCTCTACATGTTATACATTAACTAAGAAGAAGATATAAGGCTTCATAAATTAGCATACTGCTCATTAAAATCCTTCTATTTCTGAGGCTGGACTTAGGATGGTTTTGAGCAAATAATGGTGAACCAGCTGAGAACTGTGCCAGTCTGGTCACATATTGATTCATCTGACATCTCCTGCTGAAATGGGATTTAAGGAGGAAGGATAGATCTGGTATAACATAGGTCAGCCTTTGGAAACTTCCAGTCTCCCTGACTGTGGGTAGTTTGTGTCAGTTTGGGAATGTGGCCACAGAGCTCCCTTTTATGTGTCTCACAGCACTGGATTTGTTACATTGGAAATCAGAGATTGATATTCAAAGACTTAAGATCAATTAGAAAGGATTGCTGAGGTCAGTGGGCACTGGGTCTTGTCAGCTGACATTTGGAGCAGTGGCACTGACAGCTTTGAGATCCTTCAGGCAACATGCTAGAACTCCTTGCACCAGAACTGTTCCGCTTCGATACTAGAGAACTGAGAAGGTTTTGCCAACTGGGATTTTGTCATCTCTGTTTTATTAAAGATTTTACAGAGCACTAGCTCTTGCTCAGTATGTACATGAAACATACAGGACATGGAAATCAAAAATCACCTGCAACTAGTGTCAGTAATATATTCATGTTACTCTATTGTCATAACAAAGGAGATATTTGCAGTATAATTTCTATCCTGATACAAAAATTTCTTCTATCTTTCCTACCAGAGACTGGTTTATTTTCTTCTGCTTTCCCTGAGGGCTTTTATTTTTTCATAGGCAGCTGACAGTGCAACTGGTGGGACTGAGTGGGGTCAGGCAGCCCAGTTGCTTTGTAGTTGCATGGAAGTGAGTTATGATTGTGCAGATGCATGACAATAGATTTAGCAGTGTCTTATAACTGTTGATTATTCTGTTAGTTTATACACAGCAAGGAGCTCCCAGAGTGTGGTCTTGGCACACACAGATTTCAAAACAGCAAAATAAATAAAGTAAATAAATAGACTGACGGTTTAAAGGAAGCCACTGTGATGCTTAGTTGTATGTTTCAACTTACTCTTTTTTCTATCAAGTTCTTTTGTTAGTGTCTACCACAAGGAGAGAGGAGGAGATTACAGTGTGGGCTTGAGAGGAAAAAGAGAGGCACTAGGGAAATCATGAATAGAAAGAAAATAATTCACTAGAGGTGGGCAGAGGAACATGGACCTTAAGAATCAAATTTTCAGAAGTGGTTCTGTTATCTTCATGCTTTGCTTTGTAGAATACTTGCTGTTTATGAGCCTGATTTGTGAAAAGAGTACCCACAGATTTGTAAGTCTTGTAGGAACTACAGTTGGCAGTCCAGCTTTCAGATACCGAATCCTAAGTTCTGTAGGATGCACCAGCATGCAAGCTCATTATTTATTTTTGGTAAGTAGAAGTCCCTTCAAATTTCAAACAGGTCTAGTACTGTTGTCATAATAAAGCTTTTCATTACAGAAATAAATAGATGTCTCATTTCTAAACACCACTGACTACAGTGTTTGAATGGTTTCTAATAAAACAAAAAGGAATTATGGTCAGTGTTGCATTTGATCAGATATCAATTAGGATCAATAAGCACAAGCCTGCAAATGAAGAATGTGAGGATGAGGGACATAAAGTTCACAATTTAGAGGCAAGATCTCCAAAGTTTATACATAATCTGTGAAGACGATGCACTGTGAAACAATTTATGGTCTTGAAGTTTTTGTGAGCAAAATGTAAATGATCATACTCCCGCTGTCGCCTAGAGCTACCAGATACCTGAACTGACCTCTTCTGCTGTCTAGGCCTTTTAATGATTCTTTGCATTTCTTCTAGAATTCCAATGCATTGACCAGAAATATCATACAGTAGTTCTGACTGGTTTCTGTGTAACCAAAAATCCTGAACAATTCAGGACATGAGCTGCACACCATGCACGCTGTCAGTCCATACATTCCTAGAAGTGTTTTATTTCCTATGCAAAGACTGTACAGAATACTGCTTTGTAGCATAGCAAGTCTAACATTTTCAGAAATATTTGATTGACTTCTTGTGTGTGGTAACACAGCTGTATAGGCTTGGAAGAAATTTCAGGAGATCATGTGGTGCATCCCCTTGTCCCACAGTGTACATATGGATGATACCTATCAACAACTCCGCTGGACACTTTTATCACCTGCTCTTAAAGACTGCACACACTCCAAAGCATCTTTAATGAATACAGAGAGGTTTTACCACCCTTATTAAAATCTTCTTATTCTTAATATTCTCTCTTATTCTTTTGTGCTCTTGAGCCCATTATTTCTGTTGCCCCCTGCATGAAATATTCCCCTCCTCTTTCCAGATATTTTTTAAGTATGTGAAAGTTACTGATATGCTATCTCTTACCAAATCTCCTCTTCTTAAGATAAACGGGATGAATTTGTTTAATTTTCCATTGCAAATCAATTTTTCTAGACCTTTGGCCATGCTGGTTGCCCTCCTTAGACATGTCTTGAAATGAGCATAGAGCCTAGATGAAGCCTTCCAAGTGCTGAATAATGTGGAGAGATTGTCTTTTGCATTTCACACACTATATTCATGTTTAGACATGTTAGGAACATGTGTGCTTTTAATGTTGTTCACTCAAGGCCTAACTGTGGACCACTAGCCACCCAGACAGTTTTCTGCAAAATGGCTATCTGATTTTTCTTCATCCTGTATTTGCATTTCCTCAATACTTAATTCCATTTTGACAGTGAATCATTGAGAATGATTCTCTAAATATGGTTTTCTAGCCTGTTTTTCATCCTACTTAAAATACAGTTTTATATGAAACTAGTGTATTTGTGATAATGTAATGTGATAGTGTCAAAAGCCTAACTACATAGCTTTTTTCATGATAAGACCTGTTATGTTGTCATAAAATGAAATTAAACAGAATTTGCTCTTGACAAATCTTTGTTGGCTGTTTCTCTGCTTTCTTCCATTTCTCTGTATGAGGGGATGTATATGTAAGAATTAAAGGGCAACTCCAATGCTTCAGACTAAAGGTCAAGTCTGGTTTCCTGTTTCTGACAGTAGCAGTAGCAATAGCCTATTTACTTGTCCTAGGAACACGTTTTTGGAATTAATTGTTCTGATTGCTATTCAGTTCATGTAAACTGACATGCTACTAATGACTACTGTAATCTAACAAATATGGAAAAATACCTTCTTTCATTTTAAACATCTGGCCAATAATTTCATTTAAGATTCAGTGGGTAGTTGCTCTGTTCACTTTCTCAATGTTGCCTACAATTTTGTAGATTTGTGCTCCTCAAGCCATTTCTGTTCCACCCTGAGAAGCCCTAGGTTTTATTTATTCCTCAAACAATAGTTAATCCTTATTTCTGACCATGCATGTTGCCCTTTCCTTTAGCTTTTCCAGTTCTGTTCCATCTTTTATGAGATGAGAGGCTAGGGTAGCGTGTGTGTTCAAAATGCAAGCACAGATGTATTTAAACTCTGCTGCTATATTTTCCATTTCCTAAATGTTCCCTACTCCTGTACTGTACATTCCTAATTTTTGTTTTGCTATCTATTGTAAGAGTAAGAATTGATAGCTGTGCCATAAGCCATTCTGTAACACATTCCATATTTATAAACCTAACGTTACTTTCCCTGTGTGCACCAGTTTTTACAACATTCACGTACATTGAGTTTTATCTAGTATTTTATTGCCTTGTCAGCTTGGATCCTGAGATTCTTCTGCAGTTACTCCCAGTTCTTTCAGATTTACTACCCTGAATAGTTTAGTATAATCAGCAGGGTTTGTCATGGCATTACTGTTACTGTGGATCATTAATGAAAATGTTGAACAGAGACAATGCCAGGACTTTGTCAATTACTTTCCTGAGAAAACTGGTTATACTTCCCTGAGAAAACTGGTTACTTTTGTTCCCTTATTTTAACACATTACTATTTATTTATTGTTATCTATACATCAGCTACACAACATGTGTATAGAAATGCTGATGCTTCTTGGAATATAGGTGTGGAGTTTGTTCACACAGAAGCAGTAAGACATTGTACATATTATATTTACTGTCTACACAGTTTTATGTTTACTGTCTGTGCCCAGGCTGTACAAGCAGCACATGCACCATTGCTCTGACATTGCTCAGAAGTGTCTGTCTCCAAATGCAAAATCCCAGACAAAATATGGCAGCTCTGTTCTTCAGCTGCTCATCCCAATAGCTGTCTAAGACTTCGTCTACAATGTCGGATAACTTAGCTCCCCAGGTGGCTTTTGGATGCAGCACTCCTGACCTTTCACATTGCACATGTTAGTTCACGCTTAGCTGGTTTTGGCATGAACGATTTCCTCCTGGGATGAACCTCCACAAAATTCTCAGGATAGTTCACTGCAGGGACCACTCCTAAGAGGGAATATGGACAAGACCAAGCCAGGCTTGGTTCCTTTGGTTTTATTCACTCTTGTGCCAGGCCCTGCAAGGGGATCTCTACGTGACCTTGGCATCAGACTATACAAACAGTGAACTGGTGGGTTGCCACACAGTCTTCACAATATGTCAGTCACCCAGAACAGAAAAACCACAGACGTGTCTGAGGGCTATGGGTAAAGTCTCTAGAGGTAGTAGCCTGAGGAAGATTGAACCAAGCACTCTCAGGGATGCACCAGACCACCCTAGAAGGTGCGAATACGGTTGTCAACCAGTTTTCACCAAATAGCCTAGGGGCCAGGTGCTCTTTGCAAGGTTAGACAGTAGTGTAAGGAAAGGTATCTCTGAACCTGAAATAAAAGTACAGGAGGTTCTTTGCCCTCTACACATCCCCTGACAAGGATACTGCTGGGATCACAGCAGAAACTGCACTCACTGTCAGCTAAGTAGTTGATTGGGGGTGGTTGGCTGAGTGGGATATTGTGCTGTTAGACTCCAGTGAGCAGAAACCCCAATTTAAATACAGAAGGTTGATTAGAAAAGCTGGAAAGAATGTATCAAACCTTCTGAATTGTATTGTCTGTTAACTGTCCCAAGCATAGTTTTGTGAGTATTTGTGCTGGAGGCTTACATAGTTCAAGGAAAGGGAATACCAAAAAGATTTCAGCAACCCAGGCTAGGGAATCAGAGTTTGTATAAAAGGACAACACATGAGCTGTAAGAATGTGCAATTAGATCACATAATCCTGTGTGCAAAACATGCTTGTTAGCTGCTATCTGAGGATGCCAGCAGAGGAGATGGGAAACAATATAGAAGGAGACTTGAAGATAATGAAAGCAGAAGGGTGTGAAGTGATTGTGCTCTGCAGATCAGCCTTTTAAGTTTCTGTGCAAGACTGACGAATTTGTCATCCTGCTTTTTGATGAGGTGTTGAATGAACATTTAAGATGACAGCACTTATCACTGCTCATCAAAGTTTAAAAAAAACTGTTTGTACTAGAAGACTGAAGATACTAGGTCCAGCCAGGTTAGGAGACAGTCAAGTATTAAAGACGAAAACACTGTGAAAGACATATATCAGGTGCTTGCACTATAGCGGGCAATAGTTTACATCTGCGTGCAAGAGTACAGACCTTGTTACTTGCTTTAGTGTTTCAGCATACCTTTGATGATGAAAGATGCGTACAAAATATGTAAGACTAAGTACAAATCTACCATTAAAAATAAGAAGCTGATCACATAGCATTATAACAAGAATAATACAGTTCTGGAATTGTCTTTTTGATTGGTTGTAATTTAAGATTAATTAAGTACACAGAATTATTTATGTCAGAAGAAAACAAAAAATGGACAAATCAATGAACGAGTGATCAGAGGTCATTGAGTTCTTTTCAGCTGCTAAACTGTTAGCCTTAACAACTCATGTAGTAACAACTTGCAATCAATTTATCTTTATTTACTTAAAGACTCTGAAATAACAATTCTCATAATAATTGTGTCTTTCAATAAATATTTTGTCTGAAAAAGGTTAGACAGTAGGTTTTTTGCAAAGTACCCAAGGGGTTATGAGTTACTCACAACCTATGACTGGTCATCTTAAATCATATACAACATTGACCCAAACTATGCAAATATGAGTATTAGGGTCAGAGACCTGCCTTTCAATTGATCACATCCAGGTCAGTTAAGAAAAGAATTTGTGGAGAAAAAAAAAAGCTACAAGGGACAAACAACAGTTAGGAGTTTTAAGATAGACTGAAATACTGTTTGCAGTCATTTACTTAATACTGATCAACCATACCATACAGCTGCCCTAATCTACACTTCTCAGATGTTCATTCTGTTCCCACAGTCATTATAAAGTTTCCTTAAAAAAAGTGATTATTGTGACAAAGCAATACTAGGAATACTTGCGGCATTGTAGAAGAAAACTGCTGAAAGTGTTGATAAGTAACTGACACCAAAGATAATTATGTGAAAAAGAATGATCATTATAGCTGTCCAGGGGTAGTCTTGCATTATAAACATGTGGATTCCATATTTTAAAATACCATGGATTCCCTGTTCCTGTGTGAGGCGAAGACAGACATAAACCATTAGAACCAACAACTAATTGGTGTGGTGGATTAGTGTGTTTGGCAACTTTCTTATTTGCGAGGAAGACACTAAAACATCCTTTTTTTTCCCCAAAGAAACATAGCAGAAGCAGGATACTGCTAGGAATTGTACCTAGTCATGGTGTCTGAAAGAGGACGCTGTAGAACTTTGTGATTTTTCTATTTTACCACATTTCTAGGTCATTATGCCCATACAGATTTAGAAGAGGATCCTACCTGCCACAGGCAGTGCAATGCACATTGCCAAGCTTTGTGGTACAGCTATGCAGCGAGTTTCCTTCTGTCTCCTACCTTCACAAGAAGATAAGTATTTGAGACTAGCAAATAAGAAACCATATTTTTCCAGTCCTGTTGTCTTGCACGATGGGGAGTCAAGCTGAGATCCATCGTAAGAACAAATGAGGCCCAAAATTAAACATAACTGTTGAAAGAAACTGTTGTCTCATTTTGATGTGCAGCTGAGCAGCCTTAGCTAGAGCAACAGCCACAGTATGTGTCAGACAGTCCCAGTAGGAGGCAAAAAACCTGTCATTTGGATAAAGATTGTTGACAGACAAGTAGCAGAGGCCATCTGCAGCACACTGACTTTCATAAGTCTCACAACTTCCATACAATGTCTCATAGGGATGCCTTTTTTCATCTGTTTGTACATACTCTGACCACTTTAGCACCCAGGCTTACTTCCATCTGCTCATATGTGTCAGTGCCTAAGTAGTGATTGGCTCCGTTTAATTATAATTTGTGCTGCACTTGCGAATGTCTGTCCTGTATCTGCTAGAAGCTCCTGACTGAGCAGCAGCTGACTGCCTGAGCAAGTGAAGTCCTGCCTTTCTTGAGATTGCAGGTGATGGACAGCTACTCCTCCTAGCAGTCACCATGCATTTTGACTGTTTCTTCTGCAGTGCCACTGCCTATGCATTTTCCCTTCCTTGTGTGTTGGGATGAGCAATAAATGGAACAGCCTTAACTCCATCCAGTTTCTTCCAATTTGCAATTATTCACATTGAAACTTAAATGGTAAAATGCAGAAGGTGAACGTAATGACCATGCATGTGAAAGATAACTCAGGATTCCACCTAGGTTGATGTAGGCAGTTCCGTACACCCCTGAGAAAATTTACTGAGCTGTACTAGTCTCTTATAAGCTTTCCATTCTCCTGTGTATTTCTGTGGAGACCTAGAAATTTAAGATTTGGCAGAAATCCTGAGTGCCTGGTCCTGTCTACTAAATGGAAACATATATGGACTGCCAAGTTTCGATTAGGGTTTGGATTGGGATCCAAGTTTCCTTATAAACACATGAAGTAATCTTTCTGCTCAATTCAGTACCCATTACGCCTTAGTTAGAACATTGGTCCAGTCTTGGGCACCTCACTTCAAAAAAATTAGCCAATTGGAAAGAGACCAGAAAGAAAGCAATAGGAAGTCTAGAAAACATATACTGCTAGGAATGACTGCAAAGACTTGGATTGTTTAGTCCTTAGGGGTTTAGGTTGATTTGTTTTCTATTCAGAGTTATTTCCAAGCCAGATCATTCCAATGATTTTGTTTATAGTGCTGCTCCACAAACAGTTACATTTGAAGGGTTGGTGAACTTCAGCACAGAGGCAGGAAGAAGTATCTGGGGGGAAGGGAGGGCTGAATTGTTTAAGCCATCTTTGACAAGAGATCTAACAAATTGGATAACTACAACCCTGCATCTAACCATATATACTAGGTGGGAGTGGGGTTGGGAGTGTTTTGTTTTCCTTTTTTTCTATTGGCATATGAATTGCTACCATTTCTTGATCAGTATGAGTCATCAGTTATAACTCCTCCATCCCAGAAACAGATCAGATAGTGGATTCTGACACTGTCTGTGTCTAACCTACAAGTTATCAGTCAATTCTTGCAATGTTGGTGTCAAGCATGCTGAAATTTTCAGACCTTTGTATTTTCCATCAACATTCATGTAGGTGGCTGTATCTCTTCCCATCTTGGCTTAAAGCATGGAGCTCAAGAAATCTGAGCTGTGATTAACAGAGCTAGGTACAGTTGGCCTTACCTGTAGCCACGCCTTGTCCACAGCATGAATTAAATCCATGTGAAGGAAGCAAACATGTTTATCTTCCCTCCTGCAAGACAGTTCTAGCACTTTGGCTAAATCTGATTACATGCTTGCATGTTAGTGATGAAAGTGATGGACAAAGTGTCCTTGAGGGCAGATCTGAACTCATCTCAACTGACAGCATAGATGTGTCCTGAAGGTCACTTCTGCATTTCCTTTGCTTAAGTTTAACCCATCTAACTTTGGACATTTAGGCTAACTGTATTCCTGAATTAATTGTTTCTGTTACATGTCAGGATGTATACTAGCTAAATTGATTCCTGCCATTCTTGTAGATAAACTTAAACTCCTCCTTTGCTAACCAACAGCTCTCGTTACTGCATTACTAATGAGGTTCTCTCTTCCCATGTACCCTACTTCTGCCACCTTTCCATTTACTTCCTCTACAGAGGAGCATTGGCTGAGTGGTCCTTGCTCTGCTCTGAAATTAAAGCCATAAAATCAGCAGATAAGGAAAGGAAAAATGGTTTAGTTTCCTTTAATCCCCTTGTGGGTCTCAGATAGGGGAATTAGTCTTTTACGTGGTCTTTATGCACCAAGGAGATTTCACATCTTATGTTGATATTGTGCTAATGCAGGAGGGCTCAGAGGTCCTGTTCCCACAGCCTTCCAGAAGTTTGGATACCTATCTCAGGCTTATCCAAATGCATCAGATATGGGAATTGGACTGGAAAGCTCATGGGACATTCACATTTTGGCTATAGTTGATCTAAATATGACACATTAGCAGCTTGCTTTGTGGTCTTCCAGTGCTTTCACTTCTGATTTAGAGCAGGAAGGGTGGAGGTCTCAGAAAATATTAAATAATAATAAAAAGCACCAAACTTATTTTAACTTCAAGTGAAGTTTTAGTTTTAAGTCTAAGCTCAGGTTATGGATCAGGTTGGTTATTATTTGAGATTTCTGCCCATAACTGTGGCATCATGGGTTGTGAGATTTGTATCTTAAGTTGCTTTCCAAAGACAACCGCAAAGTCTGTAAGAGATTACATTGTAGTGGAACTACTTTGCTTCATTGAAAAAGCTTGCAAAAGCAAGTCTTGCTTAGCCCATTTTCAGTTTTCTAGGTTTGTTTTATCTTTTACTTCCACCATCTTTCTCCTTCTGTTGTCAATAATTATTATGAAAAACAAATAAAAGATAGGGATAACTAGAACTTCTCATTTAGGGGATGTTTTCAACTTGCTTTGCACAGGTGTAACTGGTGAAACAGAGAAAGAGAGTTAGTGGGCTCATAATCCTTAGCACTTCACTCTTTCATGACCACATCCAACCAGTCTCATTTCTTCTAACCAGCTACTAAGAGCAGCTTTTTGAAATATCAAATCTTTAGCATTATGCCTTATCACAAACTTTGTTTGGCCCAAGCCAATGCCAGGCAAAGGTACCCCTTCAGAGAAGCTGCCTGGAGGATGCACACAAAGTTCTTAAAAGTCAGTTTAGAGGAATGTTACCAATTTCCATCCTCTCCACCAAGAGCAGCAGCTGTCTTCACAGGCCCAGCAGATTCTTGTCACCACTTGGGAAACTGGAAAGTTTTGGAAGCTCTCAGTCATCATCACATTCCATCCAGCTGAACTCAGTCTTCATCTGTGGTATTTCTGCAGACAGAAGAAAGGGCAGGGGAGGGAGGGGCTGCCTGTAGGTTGCCATGTATATGGGATAATCTCTGAAAGGGAGAGGAAGGTGCAAGGTGGTCCTGTTCCTTTACATTAAGAGGACTGCAGCTAGGGTTGCAGACATTTAAAGTGCATTTTAAGAACTTATTACACAAATGACGCAGCTACAGAAAAATGGTCACTGCCTCACACTGCAAAGAAGTTGAATTTGGTCCCAGAATCAAGTGGTTCTCTTTGCAGGGTATGCTTGAATCCATTGCAGTACTGCCTCGATAATACATCTGGTACTCTGTCAAGTTGTCTTTCCTAACAAATTGCTTGACATAATTTCACTCAAGTTCTATGATATTTTGTAATTTTTTTGCTTCATTTTACCAGCATTTTTATAAAAACATAGGACATTTGGAATAAGCGTACAGAACTACGTAAGTGAAATTTTTCACTTGTATTTTTTACAGTCCCTCTGTGCAGAGCAAGACAGCCAGTTAGCTTTCTGTTGCCTTGTCATTTATATAATGATCACTTTGACAAACTATAAAAATACAGTTTATTTAAGTTAAATATATTTGGGTTCTATTGGGAGTATGTTTCTAGCCTTTGAGACCTGTAAAGAGAGCACATGCATAGCTACAGGGCACATCTCAAGTTGATATTTGAAATGTTTCTAATTATAATGACTTGGAAATGGTTTGGGTATTGAAAGCTATGCTTTTACAGTGCATGTGGTCAAAGCGGATTAGTTGTAATTGTTGAAGTTTACAGAGTTATGGCTGTAAAATAATAGTGTGCTATCTGTTTTAAAACCATAATGAAGGCCACAGAATAATTTTTTTTTTAATTATTCTATTTTCCTCTCCAAGTTCCTAAAAAGCATGGAACCGGAAATGAGTAACTACTAACAAGAATTTTCCCCCCAAGAATATTAATTTTTTGTAGTGCTTATTATCAAGCCTAATTGCAAGTCACATTATATCATGGAAATTACTTTATACATTCTCTTGGAATGAAAAGCTTTAAGGCATGGAAATGCCTGAGCCCAAGCAATGTTATAAAATCAGATACAAGAAACGTACAAGGAAGTATGCTGAAATGCCTTTTTTGTTTCAATCTTCACAGCAAAGAAACTGGAGTTCCAAAGAGGAGCTAACATTGGTTGGAATAGAAAGAGAACAGAATGAAAATGAGTCGGATGTTATCTGTTTTTCACTTGATAAAATTTACTTGCTCTACTGAGTAGCCTGGCAAGCCTTTAGACATTAATTCTGAAAACTTGAGGAGAAAAATGGCTCCCCACATAGCTGAGGAAGTAGTAAATATAATACCTATCTTTTAAAAGGGAAAAAACCAAAGACCTAGAGACAAATCATCACATCCTGAGAAAAAAAATGGGAAAAGCAATTTTTAAATAAATGTTTATAAGCACCTGAGTAATTATCAACCAAAAATAATTAATCAAAGAATTAATCAAAGAGAAGTAATATCAAACCAACCTAATTTTCAACTGTGATGAGATAAAAATCTTCATGTGTAGCAGAGAAGCAGTAGATACCATCAATTTGGGAAAGTTTATTGAAACTAATGTCCCTAATGATATTCTCTTAACCAAGATGAGCAAGCAAAATATAAGTGGAATTCTTACAGTATGGAAACCCATACTGAGGACTCACCAGTTTTTCACTGCCAATCTGAACAGAGGCATCAAGTTCCGCAAAGTCTCTTCAAGATATCTCCTAATCAAAAATTCATTAATAATTTGAATGAAGGAATTGAAAATATGGTTGTAAAAGTTGCAGGCAGTATGAAACGTGGAATAGTTGCAAGTACTTTGGAAGACTAATAAGAACTCAAACCAACATTGACAAATTAGAGAAATTATAAAATAAACAAGAGACTACTTAACTGGGACATGTACAAAGTATGACATTTAACTAGGAGTAATCAAATTCACAACTACAGAATGAGGAATGACTGCTTACATTTCTTCCATGTATGCAAGGATGATGGATCACAAATCAAACATGAATCAGTATTATCATATTAGCCTAAAAAAAAAAAAAGGAAGTATGCATAAATGTATGAGTATGCATATATCCTTTGCAGGAAAAGTGAAATATTCCTTCATGTATTAACACTGGTAAGATTTCAGCAAGAGTACTATGGCTGTGTTGTGAACGAAAGCAACAGGAGTGCTCAAAGGTCTAGAAAACCTGAAAGCTTTAAGGAAAGCATTGAAAAACTGGGATTGTTCAGAGAGCAAAAGTTGGTAGGTAGATAGGTAGGTGTAATAATACTTCCTGAATATGTAAAAGGTTTCTGCAAAGAAAACAAAAATATCTCTTTTTTTTTATGTTAGTTTACAGTTTAAACAAGAATTAATGGGCTCAAATTACAACAAGGCCATTTAAATTGGATACTAAAAAAAAACTTTCTAATGTAGATAGTGGAATAAGTTACATGGTAGGTCATAGAAACTCATTTTTTGGAGGTGTCTGAGACCAATCATCTGTCAAGAATAGCTTTCCTAACTAAGGCCAGTGGAGTACCCACAGTGGTCTGGTATCCTTTCAGCCATATTTTCTAATAGGCTCTTATGTCCAAGCCTGGAGCACTTGAAGAATATGAAATTTTACAGAGTTATTCTTGAGAGCCCATGGAAAATATATTTTTTTATTGCAGTAATATAGAAGTCCAATCACAGCCTGAAACTCTGCTACATAAACCTTGAAGAAAATACAAAATTATTTGTGCCCTCAAAGAAGGCAGTTCCATTAGATAGTGAAAACACTACAGTTTTAACCTTCATACTGTATGTCTTGATTTCTTTTTTTTATATATTCCTGCTGAATTTAATAATGACTTAAGAATAATCAAATACATATTTTCACTCTTACATCAAAGGCATTTGATTTAAATCCAGTCTTTTCAAAGTTTTGAAAAGTCCTTATGACTTCTGCTTGTAGATCCATGTCAGATGAATTGGTGCTCTCATGCTGACTTTTGAAATTTGTGTCTATGTCACTGACACCTATGAAAAGATTCTTATTGTCTTCAGTAGATTTCTGTCAAACTCATGAGGGAATCTCCTCCTGAGAAAATCTGTAAATAATACTGAATAATTTGCAATCTACACAAAAGCTAGTTTTGTGCTTGTAAGTAGTATGTAACTCCAGTGAAGTCTCCAGGGTGTACAGAGAGTAGTAGAGTAGATAAGTACCAAATTATGTCCCTGTTACCCAAGGGGTATTAGATTCAAGACTTTTAGATTCATTTGAAAGAAAAACAGCCATTAAAATTTCCCCTTCTTCCCCCCAAAGTACTGCAGAAGTTAGAATATGCAAAATTGTCGCTGAAAATTACACATTTTTTAACTTCCAAATATACAAAACACATTCAGTGAGAATAAATCCCTGATCACTGGTGATGGGAACAGACTAATAATAGTTCCAAAGAATTCAGCTACATTTGGCTCCAGTTAAATAGTGTAACTAGGCATAATCAGGCTAGTTACTGTGGATGTAATGTAAATGTGCTAACATTTGTCCTTATGACATACTTTCAGCTGCCCCACTGTGGATATAATGGAGTTTGAGATTGCAAACAAACTTTACCAGAAAAAATTACTATATTTTCATGAATTATATGAATACTTCTGTTGCTTTAACTTAGGTATTGTACTGAAGAGCAGTGTATCTCCATCATTCAAGTGCAGGAGACTTAAAACAGGTTCAGTGCAAGTTTCTTATTTAAGCACTGTTCTCCTTCAGCTGCAAGTGTAATAGTCAATTGAAACGAACTAATATGGTGTCATTGTTACATGGATAATATGACAAAATATAACTCCGTCTAATCCATTTCAACATAAAAATTAATAATGGCATATGTTATGCCAGTTTCTTCTTTTTTTTTTTTTCTTTCTTACTGCTGTTGTTAGAAATGGACCCACCCCAGTGGATCCACAGTGCCATGGTTCAGGTTACAACAATTAATTTCTGTAGAAAGAATTAACTGAATTCTTCTCATCACTTTTTGGCATGGAAAATACAAAACCCTATGTCACTCATAAAAAGAAATGGGCATTGTAGCACTGCTCGCACCACATTCTTACCCTCTAATAGCTTCTCATCCACATAAGGCACTCCACTTAACTGATTTTGAGCACAAATAGTTCAGGAGATGTCCCGCAGGAGAGAAATATTAAAGATCACTGCTCTGTCTTAATGCTTTCACAGAAAATCAAGAAAGCAACTTTGGCTTTTCTTTACTGTGAAAATGAGCAACATTCTAAGAGTAATACAAGCATAATAGGTCTTGGCTGGTGTGGACTCACTGACCTGCTTGTATCAACAGCATGACACTGGTATATATGAGCTGACTATCAATGACTCACAACTTTTCTTGAGATTAGAGAGTATAATTCTCTTCATTTTACATATGGAAAATGATATATGGCTGCTTTGCAACAGTAGACAAGTTAGCCTTAAAAGTAGGTCAAGGGTCTTAACTGACTCTTCCCTCACATTTTCTGTGTTGTCCTAGATTACAGTTCCCCTAAATTATAGCTCCTCTTATTTGCACCTAAGCACCTCTTGCTAATTCTCAAGCTAACATTACATATAAGTAACTAATGAAGTTGTGTTTAGAGTTTTCATTTAAATAACCGGCCATATCTTTTCTGCTTGGCAGTAGTTAGGCAGCTCCAGATATCAGAGGGGCCTTTTCAGAGGGGCCTTTGCTGCTACTGAGTTGGACACCACTGATGATGGAGTGAGCTGATTTTGGAAACTGTTGTTTTTAACACCCTCACAGGTAGCAGACTTGCAGTGCCATATGTAACTGCATTCACTCTGTTCAAGTCTGGGTTTCAAGCCCAAGAGGCAATTGGTACAGTATTATTCTCACATGGCTCAGTGGATATTAAAATCTTTCACTGCATAGATGAAGTTTTCTTAGTTTATATGTCCATCCTTAGCACTGCTGATTTTTCATGCTGCAACTAAGAATGTTACTATAAAAATCTTAGAGCAGAAAGCTTTATCAGGTTTATTGGTTTTTTTAATAATACATGATCATTTGTTGCTATCAAGATTTGTATTTGCATTTTGATACCAACATTTAAACAAAATGATCCTCCAGTTTCGTGTCTTCATAGGTTTGTACAAGAAAGTTTTTTTTAATAGTATTTCTGGTTTGATATGATCCATTTTCTGAAGAGCTTTACTAGATCCTAGACCTACTGGTTTTTATCTTACAGTTCTCACTGAAGTCTTTCTCATATGCAGGGACTATAGACCTTTTAGCTGTGGCCAACTTAATGCTTCTTGCTAAGTAAACACAAGTGTCTGGTAATTGCACTGGAATTTATATATCTTCATATCGAAATTTGTGTGGTTTATATAAGTATAGAATTTTATTTCTATTTAAAAATGCATCTAGGATTGGGTTTTTGACAATAAAAGGAGGTCTTTCATGTTAAATTGCCTAGTTTGATATTCTCTCTCTTCTTCACACGCATAAACTATGTCATCAGTTTACTTCCCAATAAAAATCAGCTATTAGTTTTTCATGCTTAATTCACAGACACTGCCCAGATAACATCAAAGTCTGCTTCTAGTCACAGAACAAGTAACACCCTCACTCCTGAGTTGCATAGACCAGTTCAATAGCCATACAGAATGGCTTTTGCATTGTTATAAAGCATTCATTTTCAAAAAACTTTACAGTGAAAGAACTTCCTCCTCACCTCCGCTGCACACTGAAGTCCACATGGTTCCAAAGTCTGAACAGACAGCATTCAGTTTTCAGGGACAGAAAATCAGCATTTCCAGAAAAAGCACTGAATACCAAGTTACACTCTTGGCTTCAGTTGATGTGTGGTTACCGTAAGGAATTTTTAAGTAAATGAAAAAACATATGGATTTTCCAGTACTACCCTACTCAGACAAAAAGCAAGCATAGCACATATTTTGGAGGAAATTACTGCAGGTTTGGGTTTTTTTTTAATGCAGGTAGCAACTCATCAGTGTTTTTCCAGCTCATCTATTTGTCACATTATTTGTTGGCTTGGTCTAGGATGTTCTTTACAATTTCTCAGCACTTTTGGCCCTCCTTTAATTTCCCCACTGGTAGACCCTTAGACACCACAGAGTTAGATCGGCTATTGTTCCGACTGCTACTACTTTAATATTTGGTTGGAGCCATTATTATCCTGTATTAAGACTCAATCCTGAAACAACATAGCCATCCAGTTACTCTAGTAATAGCTGAAAAGGGATCTCTGAAGTCATAATGTAAGTTGGAGTAACTTCTACTACTCCCAGATCAGTATGCTCTAGGGCAGAAAACATAGAGATGAAAATCTCTGTCTCCCATTACTGGCCCCTTGAGCCATCGAGAATCCCAGAGTTTGTTTTAAAGAAAAAAAATTAATCATATCTATTACAAACAGAGCAAAATGTTTCTGATATCTGAAAGACAAAGATAATGTGGCCATTAGGGTTAGTCTTACTATATCCCAAAATGTCAACATACTTGCCAAAAGTGAATTTATCAGGTCAGTGCAGCCAAGAGATCTAGTTTATCTGAATGTCCTACGACGAATAAATAGTTTACCACTGGTTTTGAAGATTGGGGTAATTCTAACATTCTATTGACATATGCTATAGATTTAATTTAATGCTGTGGTTCAGATGTCTCTTCTGATAAATTTCAGTAAACTCTGCTATGAAGAATGGAGCTGTTTCAGTATTTATGTCATTTAAAATGCAGGGTTAGCAAAGAAATGTTAATTGAAACAATGTTTGTGTATATTCTTGCAATGGTTTAGAGAAGAATTTAGCTAAAGTTTGCTGGTCAATTGGTTCTGAATATTAGAAGTTTAGGATTTTTCAGGTTTATTACCTTTTCTATAGTGAGAAAATCCTCTACTGAAGTGTTAAAATAGCTCAATTTTTATTTTTTAGGCATATTGGAGATAACATCTGTAGAAATCGGAGTTGTGGCAGTTAAGTCCATTAAGAGCAACTATTATTTAGCCATGAACAAGAAAGGAAAAGTCTACGGCTCTGTAAGTATTTTTTTTACCTTCCAAACAGATTGCAGTATTCGGCATAGTTCCCTCTCTTACCTACTGAAAACCCTGCTTGCCTGTGTGTTACTACTAATTAGAGCTGAAATGAGCTGTTCATCAAAATTTCATCCTCTGGTAAAACAGCTGCCCCACTCTCCACAAGCTCCCTGTTGTTTATTAAGCTCATATCATACCAAAGCAGCTGCCAGGATTTATCATGCTTAACTGATTCAGTCAGGTTTCTAATTAAGTAGTGGCCAATGGAGAGGGTCCTACAAAATGTAATTCTTAAGGCTATTTTTCCATGTTCTTCTGCACTACAGTCACATTTAGCAGTAATCTGGGGAGATGGGAGTGGATAAAGTGTACCTGAAATCTTGGAAACTTAAGGTGATGGAGCAGACACACCAAATTATCAAACTACAAGTTTGAAGAAGATTTGTAGAGTAGCCAGCTTTAAATTGACTGTATTAATACTTGAGATTATGGGCACTACAGAGAGACATAGACTTGCATATCAGCAGATAGATAAGCTTTGGGCAGAATTTGGGTATCATTCAAAAATTATCCATATATACTCTATTTGAATTTGTGTAAGTTTCAGGTTACTGTTACTTTCAGGAGGGGAGGGGGGAAAAAAAACCTGAAACAAACAAAAAAATAAAACCCAACCCAGCAAAACCCAGTAACTGTCAAAATATTTTTAATAGGAAGCAATATGATCTATAAATCTGACTGTTCAGCTCAAGTGTACCCTCACTCATCCACATGATTACACAAACACCAGATTGTTCTGGTATTACATCTGGTTTGGTTTGTAATTTTGCCATTTTTTGCCAGTTCCAGTGAGTTCGAGCCCACATAAATGTAAACTTATTCAAGTCATCTGCAAAAGTTATGAGCCAATCTTCCAATTGTCCGGTATTCAGAACATATATAGGCTTTAAAGAGAGCATGTGACAGATAGGTGCTGAGGCTGGGTTTATCCTCAGGCGATGTAGCTAAGCCTCCTACATCTGCTGAAAATAATGCAATAATGCCAGCCTCAACTGAGACTCAAGGGGCTTGAAGTCATTTGGCCCTCTTTTTTAAGGAAGCATTCCTACAGGATGGGTTTAGTTCATACAAACTATATAAACTGTCCTGCCTCATCTGCACTGTGGCTAGTCACTCCTGGTTCAAATGATTACTTCTGACTTTCTGGACTTCTGGACAGTGTCAAAGAATCACATTAAGAAAAGACCAGAACACAGAAATGTTTCTTAAGCTCCTGTAAATGTGGGTTTTAATTTCTAGATTTACACTGGTCAGAAATAGAGGATGATCAGCGCTCAGTTCTGCATCATTGAGAGGTATAAGGGTGTACTGAGTTGCTGACAAGGTTACCATTTGTCAGTTAAGCTACACTGATTGATCATAGGTATACTTCTGTACATATGTGAAGGTGTTAGCATAAATCACCATCTTCAGTTCACACATCTCAGTTTACAGTGTTTAATTTAGTCATTTGTGATGGTCTCTCCCAAAGACTGAGATAAGTTTTCCTATCCAAGTTGCTAGCCGCGTCTGCTGTGGTTAAGAGTCCGTCCCAACCCTATATACACACAAAAGAAGTCAAAGTAGCTTTCATGTACCATAGGTGGAAACTGCTGCCATAAGATTCGGTAATTCATAGTGTATTAGAAATAGTGTTGACAGGAGGATACGAATGTGGAAAGCCTTTTTTTTAATTCCAGCTGAGATAATTTTTCAATATTCACATCATAAAATCACAACACAATGACTTATCGAAACCTATTCCATAATACTTCAGAGATTTCAAGAATGCTTCTGTTATTATTTTTCCCATCCTCCCAAGACTTGCAGTTAGACTCATATTACTACAATGTGGCAGCTTGCAGATGGATATGAAAAACAGAACCAATAAAAATTTTAAAAACACTCTTAAGCATGTGCACAATAGACATTGGTGCAGGGTTATGCTGAAATTTGTTTGAAATGAGCAAAGCAATCCTGGGCTAACACTCAGACCCCTGCCAATAAGACTTCTTAACCACATCACAACATCATCTGTTCTCTTTTTATTATCTAAGAATAGAGATAAAAGTTTGGATTTGAGTACAATTCTGCATCTGGGAAAACAAGTTAAATAAGACTGTTTCTATGTTTATCAAATACTTTTCCATTTGACTGACTTTGGTTAGAATAAGGGAGCAAAAGAATACTCACTATTCTGTTTTTTTAACAAAGCAAGCTGCTGGCAGATAGGAGAAGTTACTGTGGTTTAGAACTGTGATTGATGGCTACCTGCCTTCTTAATACCTTGATTCCAGAGGTGGCATATTACAGTAAATAAATATTAAATTTTCTATATTTAGCTTTGTGAATACAGGCAGTATCAAGGGTCGTTTTGTAAAGAGTTGTCTCTTGATATTGTCTTCCCCACCAGTCATTGTTCAACTAACTACTAGTCCCAAAATCAAAGAGCATTTTGGGAGCCAAACTGACTTTGAATATGCGCAATTCTGTTAGGAAAACATAAGCTGTGGTCTTAGCAGCAAATAAGTAAAACATTAATTATAGACCCAAAAATTCTTACTGTATGAAAGTACTGAACATTAACTAGTTTAAAAATTCTGATTTAAATTAATAGAAATTGAAAATTTATTTTTTTAATATTCTTATGTCCTTTTTTATTAATGTGGATACTTTCTATGTCTTTATTAGCTGAATATCTAAGAATTTTGATCATAATAAAAGATAAAACATCCCTGAAATTCTTATAGGTACCATGAAAATTGTTTTATTATTCAGACATATTTCTTGTCATGTTCATAGACACGTTAAAAATACCACATGTAGTTAGCGTATCATACTCTGAGATTCTGACATGCTTCTGCCTGAGCTGTGAACACCTTATTTTCTGAAATGCAGAAGCAACAAAATACTAATTTTTGGTTGTAATTTAAGTGTGTTGTAAATGTCCCACTTTCAAAAGCCTTCTAAATGGAATATAAGTAACTTGATAAAACTGTGGGGGTTTATATGTAGGAATTACTTGTTTGTGAAAACAAAGCATTCTTGGCTTCATTATATGGAAGAAGATCTGTGTAAAAGTGCATTTAACATTATAGAAAAAAATAGTCTCCCCCTACATGCTTCCACATGCTTGTATTTTTTATTCTTTCTAGCAAACTGACAACAGGTTGTCCTTTAAAAACAGAAAACCTTAATCCCTTGTACCATACACAAATTTGCTTTCAAGTTTATTCAGTCAATAAGTTACAGGATCATACACAATTCTCTTTTAGGCTAAGCCCCTCTTCAGGTCAGCAGAATAAACAGGCCTCACATCCATTGTAACAGCAGCTTAACAGTGACTTGCACCCATCCAAAAAAGCCCTTTTTCAGGGCCAGTGTGGTGTAAAGGATCTTACTTTAAATAAGAAGTAGGCCTATGCCATGCATATTTGTTTAACATATGGTATCAATAATCCAGTTCAAGATATTTAAGGGTTATATTTGTTAGAACTGAAATATGATGAATGATTCCAAGATTGCTACCTCATACCTCGAGTTTATGACTGAGAATTTAATATTGTTGTCATATTCCATCACGGAGAAGTTTAATTTCAGCTGTGGGTGACTTATATCATTTCACTGCTATAATTATGCACTGCATAACTGATTATGTATTTAGGTGGTTTCACTTTTTGCAGTCTAACTGATGTTGTTTTAAATTCTGGAGGCACAGTGAAAATATTCTTTAAATGTACTGTAGAATGCTAAAAGGGTGTCATATACAGAACACTGAAATCTTCCAAGATAGTTCTGGAAACTATTTACCTTCAGTATGCTGCAACTCTGAAAGATTATGTTTATTCTGAATTAGTGTATTTTTTCTTCTTTTAACAGAAGGAGTTTAACAGTGATTGCAAATTGAAGGAAAGAATAGAAGAAAATGGATATAACACATATGCATCATTAAATTGGAAGCACAATGGAAGGCAAATGTTTGTGGCCCTGAATGGAAGAGGAGCCACAAAGAGAGGACAGAAAACAAGAAGGAAAAACACTTCAGCTCACTTTCTTCCAATGGTAGTAATGTCATAGGTGAAGGAACTATTTTATTGATGCAGTTGAACCAAAGGCTCTTATGTCAAGAATATTTGGTAATCCTCTTGAAGCGTAAATGCAAAGAAATAATGCAGACATCTGCTTGTTTGAAAAGAGAGCAGGGGAGGCCTTTAAAGGTTTTATACTTATTGCTGGCACATGAAATACTTTTATTTAGTTTGGTGTCATATCTTATAATGAAGATACAAGCTGGATCAAATGGGATGGAAGTTATTGCCAGTGTGAACAATTTTTTTTTATCTCTGCAACAGAACTTAAGAGATGTGAGACAATCTCTTGAATTATCTTCATGGGGAAAGTTATTTATGGAATACTAACTCATATCAAAGACCTTAATTGCTCATTCAAGCCTAGTGATCCAATGAACTGTTAGACACGCAAGCATTTACTGGAAGCACTTGGGTCATATGCACAAAAAAATGACATTTCTGGAGAAGCCTTGTGGAAGAATGGATAGGATTAAGGAATATAAGCAAAGTAGTGTAAAACTGTTCTAACAAAACGAATAGTATGGTTTGCTTGTATGTTCTAAATTCATTTCTTTTTATTTCTAAGTTATTTATTTAATAGGATGTTAAATATCTTTTTCATTTGAGATGTTTTCCTCATTTGCTTCTTTGTTATTTTCCCTTTTTCTTAGTACTTCACACAGAGGTTGATAGGTTAAAATGTCAAAACCTCAGAAGTACTCTGAAAACAGGTATGAGACAAGGCTTTAAAGACAGAATTTAATGTGTATAATCCATTTTTTTTCCTAAACTGTCTTGCACTTAAGCAAAAAGACCAAACAAGCAGTGCTTGGATTTATGGTATTGGGTGTCTTTATGTTGGAGAAATTTTTTTACTTACCAGCACTCAAGAAAAAACTTCAAGAAATATTTTGTTCAAATGGTCTTTCTGCTATTTTGAAATTGAGAGAAGGGGCCATATCTGTGCTTGGGTGTCAATGCATCTGTGTGTATATTCATCTGACTTTTATTTCATTTTGGAACTAAGGTCTAATGCACAGCAATCAGTGCGATAGTCTACAGCAAGCTTTGGGCTGGAACTTAGATGTGGACAGCCCTGTTAAAGTCACTGAGATTGCAAAGGTTAAAATTAAACAGTCTGTAATTCCCAAGTGTAAAATTTGGCCTCTGAAATATAAGTAAGAAGGCAAAACAGTCCTGCACTCCTTATTAAATTAATATGCCCATTCAGCACATTCGTCCTTGTTACCAGCTTGTAGAATCACGAGCATATAGTGGGAGCAATACCTAAGTAAGGACTGAGGGACAGGAGATCCAAAATCATGCTCATGCATTTATCAGAGATTATTACTCACATGTATATTATATACGAGAGCCAACTAAAAAGCTGTGCTGGTATCCAGCTTTAGCATGCCTTTCATATCCATCATAGTAACTGAAGGCTCAAAATACATAATATCCAGCACATTTTTATGAAGTGTTACTAGTCCCATGGCTTAACTTGTGCAACTGCAGTATAATAAAGTTAAGCATAATATGAAGTCTGTTCAATTAAAGGTACATAAGGTTTGTTTTATGTTTTGCTTTACTCTGTTATTTTAGAGAGTTCTGGATAGCTCACCAATGTAACCATATTGAGATTCATTTTGTTAGAGCAGATAAATAGAAAACAGTACATCAAACAATTTGTACCACTGTCTTCACATTGTATTCCACTAAATAAATAAATAAGCCTTTGCAGTGTCTTTAGTAAGAAACAAAAGTAGTATAATATTATTTTGTTCTAAATACTTTAAGTGATAACTATGAGATTATATTGATGCTGCAGTTTTATCTTCAATATTTCTTGTTGTGAAAAAGTTGGTTTTATTTTTATTGTTTGGAAACTGTATTTTGGTACAAAGGAGAGCCTTGCTTAATGTGTCTTTTTGAGAATGTTTAACCTCTGTAAAGGCTGGTGGTGTTGGAATCTTCTATAACTTATTTAAGTCAATGTTTAACCAGCACTTCAATCTTAATCTGTTATTTAAATATTAGCTGTTTTTTTAAAAGAAACAAAAAAATAATAGCTTTCCCGTAAAATACAAAATGGTCAGATTGTATTTCCTGTCCTTAAATAAGTCAACTGTTTTAAAACCAGGAATTCATTGAGAGACAACATTTTAGCTGATAGCTGACATTGTATTTCATGGTACTTTATCTCCAGCTTTCTTCTTCACAAATGACATTTTTCTAGAAAAGGAAATAAGAATTTCAGGTTTTAAATGTAATTGCAGGTCACAGCAAAACTTAACTACCATGATAAAAGTGAGTTTCTGTTGTTTAAATTTGTAATCAATAATTAAAACTGACAAGACATAATGGACCACCTGCAGTGAACATTCAATGTGAGCTCGGACGAACGCAGTATTGGATGACCACTTAAAGAACATCTAGGGTACAAATGAAATTCTCTTTTGACAGAATTACCTAGATTACTTGCTCAGAGGAGATTATGCATAAATATTATCATAGTACTCAAAACACCATGCTGCTCAGAGACAAAAATTGGGAAATACCACTTTTCCAAAGTGAGTCAGGAGCCATTTGTGACATGAATAGTGGTTTCTGAAAATTAACAAAATTAAAAAACCCTTAAAGTAATCAATGATTCCTGTGTGTTTGGTATACTGTAATACCCACTGTAGTGGGAGCAAACTGCAGACACTCTATCTAGAGTATCACAGATCCGCAATGATAAGCTCTGTTTTCTATCACTCTCAGCATAACAGACTCCTGAGCAAAAGGAAAATGGGGATAGATTTAAAAAAGAAAAGGGAAGCAAAAATCACTAAGCAACAATGTATAGTATGTTATATTTAAATAAAAATAATAAAATGTGGGGAATAGAGAGTATTGTCCTTGTTTGTTTTATTAACCTGAAATGATACTGCACAATAAAAATTAAAAGTGAAAAGATCCATTGTACTACTGGATGTCATTTGGTGTTGTATAGCCCCAAAACAAAACAAAAATCGCTTGAACATCTGTAAGTTTCTTTAATTTTTTGCATGTGTGAGTGAGTTATCTCCACACTAATAACAACCAAATGCTTTAGATTCTTCCTGTATGTATTCAAATCCACCTAGTTTATACAGTGCTAAAAGCAATGAATTTGAAGAAAGCACATTTGATGAAAGAATGGAGGGGTTTTGGAAGAAGAACATGGACTCACATTTTTAAAGTAAACTTTAGATATGGAAAAATATTTACATTTTGTATAAGACTTCATTCAAGACGTTTCAGGTTATAAAGTTCACTAAAGGTTAGTAAGCTTTAGTAATATAAGAATATCGGTGTATGAACACAACTTCGTAATTCATGCCCCTCTTGAAACTGATTGTCTCCATTCACACAATGAGTCGTACTGCTTCAAGAAGTGATCTTGAAACTAATGCATGAAGACAGCTCCTCTTTTGAAGTATCAAGTATCATTATTTACTCTATTAAATTAGACTGCAGGGCTGAATTCATCTTCCTAATTTCCTATTAAATTGGAGAAAGGAAAGTACAACACACAACACAAACACATTTTCTGCTGCAGCTGGTCAATGTGTGATTACTGATAGTATTTTTCAGATAAAGCTCATTGACTGAAACAATTTCAGTGCAACTGCAAGTAACAAACACATGCAAAAATAACGTTTTTTTCCCATCACATTATAAGCAAGAAATAGAATATGAAAAATTAATTAGCTTTGAACCTATCAGATTATGATTTATAGTTATGCTTACCTGCTCAGATACTTGAACCTCATGTTTAACTATATGGAAGCTTTCTCCTAGTAAGTTTTGGAATTCTCAGATGAAGCACGGTGAAGCTCAGATACCTGATTAATGTCTTTTCACTCACTAATCACAGAAAAAAAAAAAAAAAAAAAAGTAGTACGTCTTTTGCCCACTCCAACAATATAAAGAAAATATGGTCCTGTGAAAGGCAAAATAAAGGAACCGTGACTAAGCCTCAAGTAACTGATACGGGAGCACTGGTCTCTAAGTTACTGCAGTATAAATGAGGAGAACTTGCACTCCTGTAATTCCTCACCAGGACCTTTAATGATGTCACTGTATACTATTTCATTAATGCAAAATACTAACTCATGCAACTGAATAAATGGTCATGCTGGTGTTGACATCAGAAATATGTCCTTTAAGACCATTGTCTAAAGATGAGGCTATGAGAATTGCCATATCTGAAAAAAAACACAGAAAGTACCCCACTATATAGTTCTGTGAAAAATATTTAGGGCACTGATAGTATATAGATAATGTATGACAGTGGAAAAAAGAGAGTCTATATTTACATCAAAGATCAGACTCTATATTTATCTTGTAATAATGTAGTAAATGAAGAATCAAGATATTACAGGTTCTTTATTACTACTGAAATGTAAAGTGTGCATACCTTTGGTGTAGCCATTCATCCAAGCTCCAGATGTACTATTTCACCATCCAAACTATTCTGTGGCTGCTTTAAGTTATGTTATATGATTTTTTGATTATGAAACTGTTTTACTAATTGGCTAATGAACTTTTAACCCTTTAATTTGCTAACAGTTTTCACAGAAGTCTGGGAAAATGCCAAACACTGGTCTACACCTGAATCTGCACTTTTTTCCTAGCTCTAAGTAGCTGAAAAAATGGATCACATTCAATGTTGTACATGCAGGATACTTGTCTTATTCAGTGACGTGTGTCTGAGTGGGATGAAAAATTAATCTCTCCCCTCCATTATCTTCATGATGCCCAGCTAATTTATATACTTTCTTGCATTAGAAATAGTCTTGAAGTCTCACTTCCCCTTGTTTCCAAAATGTACATCACAAAATTATATGAGCACTTTAGCTTTCTCTTTTTCCTCTTTTTTTTTTTAACAAGTTGAGACAGCACTCAGAAAAGAAACTGCCTTATCAGGACCCTGTACGTACAATATAGCATTCTTTCCAAATTGTACTGAAATAATCCATTCAGGACAATCAAAATGTTTTCAGCTTAGTCATCTAGTATCCATATCAGTAGGCGTCAGATACAATTAACTACTTGAAAAAACTATTTTATTTATACTCAAATGTAGAAAGACTAGTCCAGTAACAGCAGAATCTTGGAAAAAACCTCAATAAACACCTTCTGGATGTCAGGGTCTATAGGCTGGGACCTTTCAGGCAATATTTCTAACAAAGCACAATAAAAAATTGGGTGTAAATAAAAGTCACAACATAAGTATTCACATGAGGTATTTTAAATTTTAGAATTTGCACCAAAAATGTGAGCTCAAAACCCACATTCTTCATTTCACCTTTTTGAAAAACATAGTTTTTTTACTCTTATACTGCTAACTATGTGTAGTATATTTCTTGTCCAGTTATGGTAATTTCCTATTTCTTCCTTCTTTTACATGTAGTGATGCCCCCAAACAATAAGAGTCATAAATGGTTCACTGAGGCAGCTTGCACAACGGATGTCTGCAGTACAGTCTCATTCATGCCACATACATGATTCTCATTTCTGGTTCCACATAGAATATGACACAGAGATCCAGTTATACCATAGTGTTTTGATAACCCTTGGCTCCCCTGAAACTACCTATATACTTACTATTAAACATGCAAATTGAGTTCAAAAGTTAAATATGCATTGCGATAGCTTGGCTCTTACAACCACCACCATGCACAAGATACATTGAAAATAAATACGTATTTTTCTCCTTCTTTCCCTTTCCATGGTTCGCTTGAGGAAAGGGAAACAGAAGGAAAGGATATGATATTATTATTGTTAGTTACAGTCTTCATCGGTTTTCTTAATTGGTAGCCAATACATGACCTGTGCTGGTCTTTGACTGGATCTTATTTCAGTGATGAAATAGAATAGAGATATCAGTAATCTTGTAAAAGAAGGGCCAGCCTCTTTTTTTTTTCCCTTATGGTCAGCCAGTTTGACTTACTGAGTGCTACTGATATAGCGTACAGTTTATGCTCACTTAAATATAGATTAAGCTAAAAGATTCCAGCTTTGGAAGAAGAGATATGGCTCTGCTTATCCTATTAAATGAGTACTGTATCCTTTGCCTGACAGAGATGGATAAGATTTAATTCATTCATTTATTTAATTGATTGCTTCTTAAATGCTCTGCGATGAACGATGTAGTGTGAGAGAAAAGTCTTGCTCATAGCTGTAATTATTACATTTCTATGGTAGTTGGGAGTTGCAGTGGGAAGGTACAGTGTCGGGACAGTTAAAGTACTTAAATACAAAATCCTGCAGCAAGGTTCAGCCTGTATCCGTACTGAAAGCCACCAATGAGTTGTAAATTAATTCCCTGGCCTCCAGATTGAGGAAGTCAGTTATACAGAAGCAATGGTAGGCCCTTTGCTCCCCTGACTGCTCTAGTGTCTTAACCATTCTCCACATTAAAGTCACAACAAACTTGACTCTAATTATGTGTACAGATGTAGATTGGGAGGCAAATTCTATTCACAGTCAGAAAGTGTCAATGACTGAGCTTAAGTCACCTGTGGCAATCACGTGTTTCTTCCCCTTCACTCTTGTAACATTTTCCCTGGACTTCTTGTCTGAGTCCTGACAAAAATGCAGTTTTTCCTCATTGCACTTGAAATGTGATACGGCATGAGATTTCTAACACCATGCCCTATGTATCCCAGGTACTAAGGATGAAAATTCACTTCTGAAAAAGCTAAGCGAAAACTGTCAGGTGACACCTTGCAAACACAACCACTGCTGAAAACTGCCTGTGGCATACAGGACGAGATGTAAGAGCAGACTACTCCTCAGCACTTATGTATGTGACAGGTATTCTGCTTGGAGTTAAGCCTTACATATATTAGATTTTCCTCAAATATTCATTTATTTTTCCATAAAGGTCTTCAGTGAACTTTAGACAGTTGTCCACTGAGGACTATAAATACAAGACACCAGGTTTTGTCCCAGGAAGTACTTGAGCTTCTTAGTGCTGGACTTTGGAAGTATACTTTAAGGAACTACCATAAAAGTGCTCCATTTTCTGTTCATCCCTCTTGCCACACTTTTATGTTCACTGTTGGAGGAAAAACATTTTAGAGGAATAGTTTTTAGTCTAGCATGATATGGCTGTTCTCATACTTTATTTGGCATGTCAATAATTCCATTTTGGCTTCTAGACTTCCAAAAATGCCCACCTAGCCACTGCTCTTACGCAGATCAACACATAAGCAGTACTGCAGTAGCAGGGTATGCCCAGCTCCATTCAGACTGACCACATGTACCTCAGTCATTTTTGAAACATAGACACGGTACATACAACATATCCCAGAAAGCCAGACCCTTACCTTCTACTCTACATGTAATATCTGTGCCCAAGAAAATCAAGATACAATGGCACCATGTAAGAAATACTTAAACTTTTCTGCCCCAAAAGTTTATATCAGATTACTAAATCAAAATGCAATGAAAGAGGTATCCAGTAACAAATTTTGCAAAATAATCATGGCTTGATAATCCTACAGACTGAGCTCTTCTCAAAAGTCACAATGCTTGTGACCATCATATGACAGCATTTCCATATCACCCTGTACATCTAGCCTCATCTGACTTTGAGGTAGAACTGCTACTACTGAGAAAGCTGCTCTATTTCCAGAACCATTAGATTAGATTAGTTCTTCAAATATGTTAACACCAGTCAAAACTGGTTGTGTTGAATTTTTAGACATATTCAGTCGGGCTATTCTGTTACATTGATAAATAAAATCCCACTATTTTCACCACAAATAGTTTGAGAACAAAATTATCAAACTAAAGTAAGGGAAATTCAAGTTTAAATATTTGCAAAAACTTTCTTAACCCTAAAAGCTCTGAGGTAAATTGATTAGGATAATTGTACAACTTTCTTTCTGAGTTTTAAGCATGGAAGAGCTATCAGGAATGGTTTACTTTGTTGATTCTGCCAGACGGGAGGATGGACTAGCTCTCTTCCAAGGTCCCTTATAGCAATATTTTCTATGATTCTATGAACCATCAGCTGAATCTATATAAAACACTAGGCAGGCAGCTGCAGTCATAACTTTCAATTACTACCAACAAGCTCAAACTCAAGCCAGTAACATGTAGGCATCCTATTAAAAAATACTTGGAGCCATCCTGTTGCTCTCCCCCACCCCAATTACTTTACACAAGCGTATTGCAGAGCTGAACAGCAAAGAGACATAAGTAGTTAACATCTTTCTAACTAAAAGAAATCAGAGTGACTAAAAGCAGCCCAAGCATGAGTTTTTTCAGCAGAGCGCAAACTCTTCCAGGAAATGTCAGCAAGATGGCATTTGGTCCCTTTTTACTAACCATTACAGAGAGATGCAATCTGGGTTTAACTCAATCTTCATTGTGCATTGATTACAGGAAACAAGACTGACCCAGGCAGTTACAAGATACAAAGGTCAGTACTTACCTCCTTTTGACATTTAGTAACTTCACAAAAAACTGCAGATAATTTTCATAGATAATTGCTATATTTTTCAGTGGTTCTTGCAAGAATAATGCCATAGTGAATAAGCCTTTCCATTAACCCACTCCTCAAAATGTGCTATGTCCTAGTATAGGTTGACTTATGGATACTGTCCAAGAACCTTTACTTATTTCATCTATCACTAACAGCAGTATAAATCAACCAGTAAATCAGTTTGTTCTACTTAATGCAAGTTTTTGATCTGATGGCAGCTTAATAATTTGTATTTCTCATTTTATGTTTAATTTCTTTTGTTCATTTTTAAAGTAAGCGTGGTAGTTGATCAAATGACAGGCTAACCCTGCATTATATAGAGCCCTGTATTTATACTGGGGACTGCTCAGCCACTCACAGTTTTTCTTCTCACATTCTGTATCACCATTTTATATAAGCCCTGAAAAGAAGGACTGTTCTAGGGAAGAGGGAAAATATACAGTGTTCATGACTCTTCTGTTACTGCTTAGTAAGGACTTACTGCAAGCATGGCAAGGGTTCAGCATAACTGAAATGCAGGGAGAAGAGGCTAACATTATTCTTACAGTTAATTGTAGCACTAATAAGATATATGGATATATCATAAAATGTATAGTATGCTACACAACATAAACTCCATTTTCTTAAATTAATTCCATGTTAATGTATACAACATGTAATAAAATTTATACCCAGTAGTCATAAATACCACACACATGCACACAAACTTATACCACTTGCAGTTTCCTGCCAAACTCATTATGTTGTTTTCATTTTTTTCACCCCATAAGAGCACCAATGTTATCCCCTGCTGTTGCTTCTATAACTTAGGTAGGAAGTTAACTTAATCAGCACCTTTCAAAAATAACACTCATCTCTAAATTTCACAGCTCTTACAAATCCACATGAGAAAGCCTTTTACCTCAAAGTCATTGAGGTAGATGTTGTCATTTCTCTGTATATTTAGCAGCTATCAGTCTACTATTCATAGCAAAAGTACAGCTACAGCTACTGCTGTTATCAAAACTCCATTGTTTTAGGTGCCAAACAATAAAAGATAAGAGAAGACAGGTTACCACTCCAGTACGATTACAACTATCTTGCCTGATATGGTGGAATACAACAGAGAACACTAAATAGATGTCAGTGTTATCATTAAAGTATCATTATGCGTGCCTCTCCATATCAGAGAGGATGGGGTTATGGTCCTTACTGAAGAGGTGGAATTCAAGGAGTGATTTAAAAGAAAATAAAGCAAAAGCTATGCAGATTTTCATTTGGAGTGGATGGGTTTTTTTCCCTCAGTCCAAAGGAAGGAACACAAACAAAACCGCTGCAGACATTCTGAAGGTAGAGGCAACAATCGCAGCTAGTGTCATGGACCAGTAAATCATATAAGGCATGTCAGGGAAAATCTCAGTGGAGCCCTCAAGTGTGGTCAAAGATAGAAAAACAATGAAAGGGATCCAAGCCCTGTGATAGAAGAATGATTTTAGCAGCTGTGTCCTTAATACTCATAATGAGGGGACTCAGCACAGCTGGCATCTAAGCCAAACAGCAACAGGACATAATCCTTAAAGCATGTGATCATGATGGTCTCAGAGCAAGGCACATGTTTCTCACCTAATAGATTCAGGAAGGAATTAAAAATAAATTTATATTTACCTGTTTGAAATACCGTCTCTAAACAAGACTTCATTATTCTAATTTAGAAAACAAAGTTACTGAGAAAAACAGCAATCATGCAAATACTGCTATGCTTTGGAAGAAAATACTACATGTAATTTAGAGGATCATAACATGAAGCTTGCTAATCCACTGTAACAACCAACATAAATGCTCAGTGTTGTTCAGAAGTGGCAGGATCAACTGTGTCAACCAAGAGCTGCTGGAAGGGGAGAGTGGATAGATCTGGACCCACACATGAAACATTTATTGAAAATGGTTTACCTCTAGTTACTTTTTCTTTAAACAAATAGTAAGCTCAGTGCTATATTATGAGAATAAAAGGGATCATATCAGCATTGCAGAGCAAAATTAGAGCCTTAATCTTTACTTAGAAGGTATGCCCTAAGTGCAGCAAGGTGATACAAGTTTTATGCATAGGGGATCACTGCAAGAAACTGCTGGGCAAGGACAAGCGTTGTATCACAAAAGAAACCTGGCTAGACCAGGAAGCACAGCAGTTCTAATAAGCAGTATTGGAAAGAATGAGTTAAAATAACTTTGGACAACCTCACAGAAAAGCTTCACTTTAAGTTTTGGGCAGTGCCTAGGCTTTAGGGAGAAGTTCAAATTTTCTTCAAATCCAGTCCTAGAAGCAAGTTGTTATTTGGTTCTAATTATTAAATGAAATGTAATTTTTTTTTTGTTTCAGTCCCTCCCAGATTGTCCGTGTTGTAAACATTTTACTGGTAACATTATTGTGTTTTATGTAAATATGGAGAATTTTCTTAACTTGAGCCAGATCACATTTAAAACAAGCACGATGTAACAAGGACAGCCCTAATTAAACAGAGGCCAACTGGCAGTACTATTGCAATACATAGAAATCTTGTGCAGTTTCCTGTCTTTTTTTATTGAGCGTGAAATCCGCAACAGATTTCTTGCCACCTAGGTAGAACTGAACAAGACACACTCTCGCTCTTATTCTTCCCAGTAAATGCATACAGCCAGCACTGTAAGGAGCCACAGCATTGACTGGGGGACTATGCAGCAGTCTGTGCTTACCCAGGCACATGATACAGAGCCAGTGCCAACCCAGGCACTTCTACAGGGAAGACTGAGACAGTTAACATGCATGGTAAACCAGATCTCTATCATTGACCAAGCTTTAGAAAATTCATTAGGGAACAAGTTCTTCACATTGTCGGCTGTTCTTAGTTGCCACACAACATCAGACCACTCTTTGGAAGAATAGCAATGTAAAGCAAGAATGGAAGTAGTTTACACAGTGGAAAAAGGGCAAATAAAGGTGATGTAGTCAGTGTTTCATATGACATGTTCAGGTGAGTACTCCACTCTGCTCTAAACATTTCTTCCTACAAAGACCAATATAAGCAAGAGGAGAGAAAAGATCAGAAAAAATTAATGAATTCAAGACAGAAGAGGAAAAAGATTGAAGCAGAAAATGCAGGAAGCTGGCTGCACAGTGGGTTGGCAGCCTGGGCTTAGTGTAATTATCTGTACTTTAACATACTGCCTGCAGTGACCAGAACTCCATCAGTACAAGAAATGATCTAATCATTCACTGCAAACACTTGACACTGTTAAATGAACCACTGCTTCCACACTCCCATGACTGTTGTGCCTTTGATCATGAGTAATTATTTGACCAATAGTTTTATACACATACTCAGATATAGAATTTTTCAGTAATTGCTCTTGCAAACAAGACAATTATCTTGTTCATCTTTCTCTCATGTACCCCAAAAGCATGAAACTACAAGGGAATATCACTTGATCTTCACAAATTTCTCTATTGTATCTATATTTAGCTCAATCAGTTTGTAACTGACTACAGCCTAATTTGTGTTTGGCTAAAGCGTATTCTCTTGAAAATGATCTTATCTTGATGGGACTGTCTGAAGAAAGAGTGAGCCCAGTTTTGTCCCAGTTACGTATGTTATTTAAAATCTGTGTTTGTCTGACTTAAATGCAAATCTTAGTTTCAATTGCATCTTTTTCCACTAGAGCTAAAAGGCAGTGAGAGACAGTGTTTTACTCTCTGTTAAGGACCACAGTCAAGTCACTCTCAAACAGAATTCTTTCAGTTGCTCAGCATAAGGCACATTGCTCCTCCTCTGATAATGTTTAAGACCCTTTTTTTGTGTGGCAGTGTCTGTAGTGTCTAAAGTATTCTATCATGCAGAAACAAAACAAAACTTTCTTGTTTTATCACCCCTACTTTTAAGTCTGAGGATGAGACTAGTTCACCTTTTGTCACAGAAAGGTTTTTTATGAACTTTGCTTTAACAGTTGTGTAAGAAGTTTATATTTATGTCCAGGTCATTGATTAAAATCCTGAATAGCACTAGGCCTAATATTCTCACTTCTGGAACTCCTGTCTAAACCCCTCTATTCAGTTGTTTTTCTCTGATTGCTACTTTTTGCCAATTGGTATGTCATTTAACGTGTTTTACTGCTATTTCATAATATTGATTTTTGTAACTGCAGTATGACATGATGCTAAATAGAAAGTATATTAAATGTAGTATATCTACACTGTTAGTTTTATCAAACTTTTTATCTTATTAAAGAAAATCTAATTTACTTCATACGGTCTAAATTTCCTTTGAGGCCTATTAGCTAGTACTATGCTTTCATTCTCTGCTTCACAAATCCTGTAGCAGGAATTATATAATGCTGGCTGGCTCATATACCCCTGAGTTATCCCACATGCCTTTCTGATGATAATTACAATTTTGTGTGCTACATATAAGGATTCTGATTTAATTCAATAATTCTGAATGTACTCTGTGTACATAGTTCCCAAAGAATCCAAGGCATTAAGAAAAACAAACCTATCATCAATATGCCTAATTTGCTGAATACAAGTTCACCTCTCCATTTCTATTGAATCTGCAAATGGGCCGAAAATTATTCATCTAATCATTAAGACAGTGGCTTGCTGTAGGAACATAACAAATAAAATCCATGCTGGTTTTCTTGCTTATGAATCATTACTAATAAGTCACATAAGAAATTTGGCAGCTTATCCAGTAAAAAAAAAACAAACAATGAATTACTAAATCTCTCAGAAAATTTACAGTTCATTTTCTATTTGCCTAGTACTTACTACTTTTATCAGTGAGCTGGAGATATAAAACTGATAATTTGCTATTCCAGACCTTTTGTCTAAGGTATAATCCATTACCTAGACCATCCCTGACAGAAGTTCATCCAACAGCTTCAACATATCTATTGATGGAAATTCTGCTGCTTCTCCAAGTAGCCTGCTTGGGTATTAAACTGGCCTTTTGATGTGAAGGTTTTTCTTAATATCTAATATAAATAGTCCTTGCTACAAATTAATCTACCTAATTCACGTTCTATCTTTTGCAAGGATGAAAACACTTGATCACCATCTTCTTTGCAAAAACCTTTTATGCATTTGAAGCCTGTTATCATTATTCCTTCCTCATTCTTCTCTTTTCCAGACTAAACAAATGAATTCTTTCATACTTGCTTTGGAGGTCATGTTTTCTAAACTGCTTATCACCTGGATTATTTATGATAAGTTATCTTCAGTTTCCGTGTCTTTCAGAAAAATTGTCCCCTCCCACAAGAGTGCTCACCGATACCAGGTAGCATGAAATAAACACATCCTAAATCTAACAAGAGATATGCTTTTAATAACTTTCTGGAATTACATCTGCGTCTTTTATAAATGAACATTCACTTGCATCTGTGTCCCCAACTTGTTTCCTGCATTTGCCAAGGCAGTCCTTGCCCATTTCCTATTCATGTAGTCAGTGAACAATAGGTAAGATAGTTTTCAACTATCTGTGACCTCACTTTGTATTAGTTTCACTGAGACCAGATGTTCATAGCTTGCTTGATCATGGAACAGAGGACTGCATGGAAAGCATCCAATCAGTGCAGATAATTAACTCAGACTCTGATAATTCCCATCTAGAGCCAAAATTCATATAAACTAAGAATATTCTCCCTCTGCCCTCCAACGTTACTCTCTACAGACTCCTGTCAATCTCCTATCTATTCCGGCTCTAATTTAGTTAACAGATTTGCCTGAGATCCAGAAAGTAAGAGTCAAGCTAAATTGGCTAGGTTTTCAAATAAACCTCATATAGGCAAGTGTTTGCTTTAGTTAGTTTACTTTAATATGTAACATGTTTACTTTAACATTCGGCAAGCCTCAGTGTCTAACAGACAGCTAACTGCATCTATAACAATCTAAGGCAATCCTACACATCCCAGGTATCCTGTTTTAAATATCTGGAAATAAGTATTTAGCCTGTCTGTTGTAACAGGCCATTTTCTGAACATTACAGCCAATATTATATAATACAGAAAAAAACCAGAAACATCTGTCATGGTTATGAGCAGCTAATTAATTGAGGTCATCACTAGAAAGCCTTTCAGGTTTGTCCTTCTCTGCCTTAGGACAGGACTGATCAGGATGCAGCACATCAGTGAAATGCACCCAGTACAACTTGTAAGCATGCCCATGGTTATTCTTTTGTTTAATAAGAAAACACAAATCACAGGACTCAGAACTCCAGCAATAATTTGGTATTGATCTCATGAAAGAAACAGAAATTTCAAGTTGAAATAAAATAACACAAGAGCAAAGAAATAGCTGTAAATGGTCAGACTGAAAAAAGTCCTTCTTTCTGGAAATACGGGTATATCATACCACACAGGCACTGTGCATCAATTAAATCACATTATCCATAGGTTTTTCATAAAGGCATAGCTTTCCCTCTACAGTATCCATGTTGTTCTCCTCCACTCTTACTGTATTTTCTTTGTATCCAATAGTCCTTCTTCCTACCTGCCACTATAGTTGTATCAATTTGCCTTGCATGGTTCTTCTTTCACACCTCACCTACAGAACAGCCAGGCAATCAGGCCCAGTCAGCATGGGTTCATGAAAGGCAGGTCCTGCCTGACTGACCTGATCTCCTTCTATGACATGATGACCTGCTTAGCAGATGAGGGAAAGGCTGTGGACGTTTACCTAGATTTTAGTAAAGCCTTTGACACCATGGAGAAACTGTCTGTTTGTGGCTTGGAGGGGTGTACTCTTTGCTGGGTAAAAAACTGACTTGGGTGGCCAAAGCGGGCCCAAAGAGTGGTGGTGAATGGAGTTAAATCCAGTTGGTGGCCGGTCATAGGTGTGTGAGAGACCGAAAGAGTTAGTGTCTCAAACATTGTGGCGGGGCAAGTTCTGCCTAACAACAAACCCTGCATAACAAAGCAGCAAGTTCCGCCTAACAGCAAACCGTGGGTGAGAAGCTGGTCAGCAGCAGGGCAGGGCGGGGAGGGCAGGCCGGGGGTGCGCAGTTCCCTGTTCAAAGAGGCTGAGCGGGGCAGCTCGCCACATATGGCCAGAGGCCACGCGAAGTTTATTTGAGGAAGGGGTTCACAGCCGCCCGAGGGACCCTTCGTGACCGGCCCCCCCACCCCCAGCAATGGCGCCTGTGCACGAGATGGAGAGTTACATAAATATTGGTGTGCAGAAGACCAAGAGGTGCGTGACTGACGTGAGAAAAGGCGGGAACTGGGCTACGAGAGACGCCAACATGAGGAGCCCTGTGCGCGCCCGCTGGAACTGGACCTCCAGGTTGACTGGGCCAGCGCTGGACCCAGGACTGGTGAAATCTTTTTTTCTTTCCCTCTTCCTCCCTCTGTCTCACTCTCTCTTTCCCCCTCCTTTTCCACAATCCCTACACCTCATCCGTTTCAAGACATAAACCGCTGACCACGTCTGAGACGAGGAGCGGATCCAGCCGCCCCTGGGCCCTTCTCTGAGGAGGAGTCTGGAAAGCGAGGGGGTCTGCTCTGAACCGCGGGGCTCAACGGGAGGGATCTCCCTACTCCCTGAATCGATGTATATGGTTACCGTGGGTTACATGGTTCACTGGGGTCGTTCCTTGCCAATTCCTGTTGTGCGAAACCCTACCACCTGCCTTTAATGCCTTCCAAGTTCAGTTTGCTTCTGCCATGAATAAAATGTTTAACTCTTCTTTTGGTGTCATTTCACCTCAATTTAGCCCAAGGGAATTCTGAACCCACCACGACCCCTCCCTGGTCTGTCCAGCACAGGTCATGACAAGGTGGTGTTCCCCAAGGCTCAATATTGGTGCCAGTTCTGTTTAATATCTTTATCAATAACCTGGATGAGGGGATCGAGTGCACCCTTAGTAGTTTTGCATATGACACCAAGTTGGGAGGGAGTGTTCATCTGCTTCAGGGTTGGAAGGCTCTACAGAGGAACCTGGACAGGTTGCATTGATGGGCCGAGGTTCAACGAGGCTCAGCCCTGGGTCCTGCACTTGGGTCACAACAACCCCATGCAATGCTCCAGGCTTGGGGAAGAGTGGCTGGAAAGCTCCCTTGTGGAAAAGGACCTGGGGGTGCTGGTTGGCAGCTGGCTGAAGACAAGCCAGCCGTGTGCCCAGGTAGCCAAGAAGGCCAATAACATCCTGCTTGTATCAGAAATAGTGTGGCCAGCAGGACCAGGGAAGTGATTGTCCCTCTGTACTTGGCACTGGTGAGGCCACACCTCAAGTACTGTGTTCGGTTTTGGGCCCCTCACTACAAGAAAGACATTGAGGTGCTGAAGCGTGTCCAGAGAAGAGCAATGAAGCTAGTGAAGGGTCTAGAGAACCAGTCTTACGAGAATTGGTTGAGGGACCTGGTATTGTTTAGCCTGGAGAAAAGGAGGCTCAGGGGAGACCGTACTGCTCTCTACCACTACCTGAAAGGAGGTTGTAGCAAGGTGGGTGTCATCTCTTCTCCCAAGTAACAAGTGATAGGACAGGAGGAAATGGCCTCAAGCTGCACCAGGGGAGGTTTAGGTTGGATATTAAGAAAAATTTCTTCACCAAAAGGGTTGTCAAGCATTGGACCAGGCTGCCCAGGGAAGTGACTGAGTCACCATCCCTGGAGGTATTTAAAAGATATGTAGATGTGGCACTTAGGGACATGGTTTAATGGTGGAGTTGGCGGTGTTAGGTTTATGGCTGGACTTGATGATCTTAAAGGTCTTTTCCAACCTAAATGATTCTGAAAACTTTTTATAGAAAATTAGTGTCATATTTCAGGATACTTACATTAAACTCAGTGGAGGAGACAAATGCAAAGAGTTTTCATCATTGCATGCCACCCAAAAGTTTTCTTTGATAACATCTTTTTTTGCTTATTTTTTTGTCAAAATGCAAATTACTTTTCATTAGACTTAGTAAACAAGAATCCAAATGTCAGAAGTGAAAAAGAACATTGTTCAAACAACATTCTTCATTAAAAACATGCTATCTTTAAAAGACATTACAGCACCTTGCTCTGAGCCACTCTAGCACCTCTAAGCTTTGAAGAAGGGATTTGAAGGTTGGCAAGAAGTTTGAATTTCATTCTGTCATTCTTCCTGTGATGATATGTCTAATTTGAGCCAATTTATAGCATCTATTACACCTACTTCAAGCTGCCTTTTAATGTAAAGAACGTCCTGGAACCAAGGAGCAGAACTTAGGACTCTTTCTGTCCCTGAACACATCCTCATCCTTGAAATCGATACAAGTTTCCCCTTTCTTCCTTCCTTTCTAGCCACACTAACTTGGTCCCTTGGCTCTACAGTAACAATCCTCATGGTGACAGGTGGGGCAACAACTACCTCCTTCACACCTTCTAAACTGATGGTTGTGTCTCACTTTCTTAGAAGCCAAAGGATGGTAAATGCCCTCAGATTACTGTATGACAGGTGACTGCTGGGGCTATTTTCTTCTCTAGTTGTGTTTTAAAAGAAAAAAGAAAAAGTAAATGCAAAGGCAATGGCATTTGAGTTATAAAGCCTTTAACCAAACTCTTACTCTATCTGTAAGGGACTGGTTCTGCACTGTGAATCTCACTCTCACACACACATTGAAAGCAGAGGAGATGTATGTATGGCCAGGAGACCAATGGGATCTGGGACACCTCTTCCTTCAGTCAGCTTGGGGTCCACCACACTGATGTGCAGGCCATCAAAAATCCCAGTACACCCCCAATTCTTCCCCTTCATTTTTAGGGAACTCATATCCTTCATTCAGGTTTTGAACTCTACTTGCAAAGCCAAGTACCTAGAAACTACCTTGTTTACCTGTTCTCCAGAACTGGTCACTATGTAGTTATTAGGTAAGTTTTATAAGTAATGTATTACTCAGCTTTCTTTTCTTTAAGTTCAGACCCCATACACTTCTATACCTGCACCCCGCAGTGTCAATCCCCCATATGCAGAGTTAGAGCATCATTATCTGTTCACATTATTCATGGAAACAAACAAAAGAAATACTATTTCTGACAAAAATGTTTGTTTTATTTGTTTTCTGTTGTTTAGTGATCGTTCTTTTTTACTCTGGAAAGATACTTTGGGAGATTCAGTCAACCTATTGAATAAAAGCAGCAAGTCATCAGCAGCAAGTTCTTTAATTTTTTGTAAAATTTATAGATAAAAAGAAGGCAGCCTCCAATTCTGCAAAACATGTTTTGGAAAACATTGTAAATATATCTGCTAACATTTTGTTGTGGTTTAACCCCAGCCAGCAACTAAGTACCACAAGGCTGCTCACCCACTCCTCTCCCCCCACCCAATGGGATGGGGAGGAGAATTGAAAACAAATAAAACTCATGGGCTGAGATAAGAACAGTTTAATAATTGAAATTAAATAATAATAACAACTATTATTATTATTATTGTAATGAAAAAGAAGATAACAAAAAGAGAGTGAAATGTAACTCAAGAAAGACAAGTGATGCACAATGCAATAGCTCACCACCCACTGACTGATGGTCAGCCAGTCCCCAAGCAGTGATTCCCCGCCCTCCCCAGCCAACTCCCCCCAATTTGTATACTGGACATGATGTCACATGGTATGGAATATTCCTTTGGCCAGTTCAGGTCAGCTGTCCTGGTTGTGTCCCGTCCCAGCTTCTTGTGCCCCTCCAGACTTCTAGCTGGCTGGGCATGAGAAGCTGAAAAATCCTTGACTTGGTACAAACACCACTTAACAACAACTGAAAACATCAGTGTGTTATCAACATTCTTCTCATACTAAATCCAAAACATAGCACTATACCAGGTACTAGGAAGAAAATTAACTCTATCCCAGCTGAAACCGGACACATTTCAACTACATACTGTCTGGGATATTTTCTATGCCACTGTTCCAGTAAAACAAAAGGTTAAGATATTCATGGTACGTGGGGTCAGGAGGGATTCAAGTGAGACAGATCTTTAAAACACATTGGATTGTGATTGAGTGATAAATGAGCAGTATGAAGATTAGCTTATCTTTGAGACTAGAAATCTACAGAGGCTCTGATATTACAGTGCATGCTAAAAGCAGGTTGCTGAACATAAACAGTGCCTTACTGAAACTGTTTGATGCTGAAACCAAGATGCAAAGACTGGTGCCCTAATGTGATTTAAATGTGTGTCTTTAATTACAAAATGACTAGTTAGTTTTGCAGTTATCTAATGCTGAACATAGGGCTTCAAACAAGCTTGCTTTTCAATTGTTTTTCAGCATGTTCTTAGAGTCATATGAGCAATGAAGCATTAAAGGACCTCAGATGAGGAAAACAGGTTAAATAATTTGAAACTTCTATTTTATTTGGCTATGATAGAATAAAATTCTCTTTCCAGCCTAAGCTGGTGAGAACAGGAGAAAACACATATTAAATGTATTATTGCAGCCTTATGCTCCACTTCTGAAGGGCAACTGTTGAGTGCTGGATCATCCTGTCACCTCAAACCAAAAGCTATCCCTCTTTGAAATGTTTACTGTAGAAGACAGGAAATCTGTTTGCAATCTTAACCACAGACCAAACTTTTCAAAAGATGTCTTTAGTGTTGAAGCATAAAGATAATCTTGTGGCTAAGGCACGGGACTGGAATTCTGACCTCAAATCTCAGCTGCCAGAGTGACTATATATGACCATGGCAAGACATGCAGAGCCAGATATAAATAAAAATGCCTAAAATAGAGATTCAGAAGTACTCCTGTGGCAGATGATAGGTGCCTGCATCAAAATTTGTAATATGACAACCTTCATTTTGTTGATGCTTAAATTCCATAGGCACTTTTCTCTTTTTGGTCAAGATTCCCTACACTGTATGTGTGGTACCTCTCATTGTGATCTACCATCTCACTTTCAAGCTCCTTCCTAAGAATGTTTTTCTTCTGTGTGAGGTACTCATGGGATCTGAGGATTTGGACAGCTGATCTTACATCAGCAAAACCAAATCAATGAAAAAATATGGCTGCTGTCTTTCACAGCAGTGTGACTGGCAGAGCTGTTTTCCTTATATATCCCTCAGAACAGTGTTCTCAGAACTTTGGTTAAGTATGAGCTTTTTGTGGATTCATCCACTCTTGTAGGATGAACCCCCCTCTCTCTGTCCATCACATTGCAGTTGCAATTACTAAGGACACAAATACTTTTAATTTAATTGTTTATATTAAGAGAGTAACAACTGGTTGTAAATTTTTACTTCTGATACTTCACAGTAGTTAGCTGCCCCTGGCCAGTGTAAAAATTCTACAATGCCTCTGACCCACCTATGGCCCATTTGGTGATTAACTTACTGCTTAGACTAAGCTACAGGTTAGATCACCTGCCAAGGGAATTTGACATTATAGAATCAAATGCTGAATTGTGAAGATTTCTCTTGAAAATGCAGACTTGGGCACAGCTCTGTCTAATAAGTTTAAGTCTTTCTTCTTAACTTGTTCTTCCCATATTGCAGCCTTTTCCTTCCACCACAGACAGAATCATGTGCAGCAGGCATGTTTTCAGCGTTCCCAAGAATAAACTCCGAGGAGGTTACCTCTGTACAGGTTAACACTAAGCTCTGCAGAAAATTCTGTCAGCCTGAAATGTGTGTCCTGAGAAGTCAGCTGTCTCCCCATTAGCTACAAGAGAAGCTTAGGTATCCAGTTTGGACTAACGTCATAAGGCTGAAGTCAGACTGGACTGTCTTAAGACTTTAATCTCTTCAGGGAAAGTACTGTCTTTATTATGTGCCACTTCCTTCCACAAAATGTCCATAATCTTGATAGGAGCTTCTGTGGCAACAAATAGCAATTAAGGTGTTGTTATTAAAAATTATGACTTCTCTAAGTTTATGCACTATTTTAAGCAATACATTTTAATAGCAAAAAGCACTAATGAGAATTTTCTACTCGTTGACCACCACAGAAAAAAGGTAGCTGCTAATTTTTTGTTTTATTTTTCCAACTGGACCCACTGGTATGAATTAAATTCTCAGATCAAGATGAGATTAGCTTAAGTAAACACAGTTAAGCATAGTTCATGAATCTCATACCAAAGCTCTAAAGTGCAGTTCCTCCATTCTGACCCCAAGGAGGTCTGTATGGGGTTTATAAGCTCTTGTGTTTTACAAGCCCTTCTTCAAATGCTGTGTTTGATACAGTTGTTCAATGCTTAAGAACACTACATTGTTACTGGATGTTTGTCCCAATTCAAAATACCACGACATTAAACATTTTCAGCCGAACATAACGTCTAGAGAATGTTCCACATGTTTGGCCCACAGAGAAAAGTTTATAACACTATTGCAATTACATCCTCTACAGATGGCACATGCTGTATGGATTACAGTGTTGCTTGTTCTGTTGCTGTGGACTTGGTTTGAATTGTCTGCGAAACATTGGAACCATAAATCAATTCTTCTCCCTTTCAAAGAAAAGAAAAAATATTTCAAAGGGAATTTTGTGCAAAATGGCAAGGGTCAGGGAGGCTAGGGTAACCTTCCATTTTGTATCAAGGAGAGGAGGCCTTCTGAATAAAACAAAGAAGAGGAAGCCACCTGAATAAAACAACTTTTTTCTCCTGACCTCATACATCAGAAAGAAAATCTCCATTGGAACAAACTATAATGGAAGGCAGACTACATTCAACCATGTCTTGTATAGATCTACAGGGCTGGCAATTGTCCTCAAGAACAGCTTTACCAGCCTCAGTGGAAGACTAAGCCAAACTCTGTATCTAACACACACTATTTAAACGCAAACTGTTCTTGGCTAGAAGGATTGTAAAATATTATCACAAAATGATTTTCAAGCTGAGTGTTGAACTGGATGACAAGGTAATGTCATGGCTCTCGATCAAGCCATATATAACTGTTTTGGCGTATGATAACATCAAATGTCAGTTACTCTCACTAACATTTATCTTTATACGTTAACTGATCATTAGAATTATTGTATTTAGAGAAACTCTTTTGATAAAAATGTCAAATGATTTTTGCATAATTCTATCTTTTAATCTTGATCTTGTGTTGCAATTATTCCCAGACCTTATTGTGGTTTCCTGCACAAAATTATATCCTTAAGCATACCAGTCCAGCATTTAATACAGACACAGGACAATAAAAAGTCAGCAGCAGGAGACAATATGTTTTATATGTGCAGTTAACTTTACACAGTGCTGGAAAATATTGGCAAGTGGCACTTAATTATGGTACCCCTGGATTCTTACAACCTATCACAAAGAACACAAAGGCACAAAGCACTGATTTACTCTAGTTACTTTTAGGAACCACTTTTCAGAGGTACAGTCATCTTAGAATGCAATTTCAAAATGTTCTAATTTTGCTAATACAATTATTCTTTCTTGTTTGAGTTCTTTGTTTACTTTTAAACAATTTCTGATTAATAATAGTATCAAAAGTGGTTTCATTTGAGACATCTGAGAAATAATTCCAGACAGATCTAATTCCAATTCTTTTACCATGTTGGCTCTGGGTCTGTCAGTTTCAAACAATACCAAAGGTAGAGGATTTTCTATTCCACTATACAATACCTAGATCTGGAAACAGGAGCAGCGTTGGAAAGAACCCTATGAAATGAAAGGCAGGGTACAGAGAAACCAACAGTAGGACATGTAAGTTTGTGGCCCATTGAGACTACATCCTAACATGGAACTGCTGGAAATGCTGGGCTGCAAGTTATTCAGAAAAAGAAATTAAGAAATTATCTGATGGTCAAACTTTCCTTTTTTCTACTTAGTGGTGCACTCAGATTCAAGTGATTTATTCCCATCTAGCTAATATTGACCAAACCTGTATGCAGAAACCGTATGTAATTTATTCCACATCCTGATAAAATGTTCTATCAAGAAATGAAACTAGCTTAGCAGAGTCATATCTCTAACTAAATGCAATGAAATAAAAAACTTATCAGCTACATTAATGTGCTGTTTTAGTAGCTTGTGCAAGAATAATTTTATATCTCTACATAAAGAAAAATACTTGGGACAGTAAACAGCTTCTAAAAATTGTAACTGCAACCTACACTGTAGCATGCCAGTGTACAGTGTACTCCCTCGCTGTCTGAAAAAGGCTAGCTCACAGTCTGATTCAAAGGTCCCTGGAGGTACTAAAGGACATTCTGGAAAATATTTGATCAAAATTTTCAGCTAAGGGTTGAAATGGTGTAAAAGGATAGCTGTAAAATACCTTCTTCTCATTTATTAAAAATGTTCACCACCTACAAAAAAGCATCCAGAGGAAATGACTGACTTTTTTGTAGATTGTAGGCTGATAATTTTCTTAGTTTTGTGATTGAATATTATTAGGAAAGTGAACCCATAATATGAAAATCCCACATGGATTCCACAAAACTTGATAATGCTGTACTTTCAATAGTATGAATGTATCTTTAAAAATATCGCCTTTACTTTCACTGAGAGCTACAGACAGCATTACAGCTCAAACACTGTGTTTAATAAACAACATTTTTGTTGCTACTCTGGGAGAAATGTGCTATTGAGTTATTATTAGAGGCAATACTGCTAATTTTTGAGTCACACATGGAGGAAGAGGCCAACATTTTTTCTTACCAGTCCCACAGTTTGAATTTATTGACAACATTTTAGTTTTGCCAGCTTGATTTAAAAATACTGACATTTGTCTCATTGAAAAAACTTCAGAAAAAACAGCCATTCCTGCCATTCTCTTTTTAATTTTCTTATTACTACCAGGACTGCACGTAGCCACAAAATTGCTGTTGGCAATTCAGAAGCACATCTTCTCCTGCCATCTGGAGATGTTGAGTGTGCATGACACAAGGCCATGTTCATGGGTCTACAGTTCTGTTAGACCCTGCTGCTGAATCCATCCTGACTAGAAGAGTAAAAAGTGTTGGGATTTGTTTTGTGTTTGGAAGTTTTTTAGTAAATTTACACTTGGTTTCAGTTCTGAAAGAAGCAACAGAGAAACCTTTGACCAGACCCTTCTCTGACATGAGATACTGTTCCAGTTTAGTGGCATTTATGCTGATTTATACCTGATTAGGATCTGTTTCAGCCTGTCTGTGTTAACTCCAAGGCAGAATCTGAATCTCTGTTTAGCTCTCCTGCACAATGAAAGCTGCAAGCTGAGCATAACAAAAAAGACATCGCCATGTGAGAAGCTGGTATGTGTTTGTCTTCTAGCCTCACTCAAAGAAAAATGGGTGTTGTCTTTGCACACAAGTAGGTGCTTTCAAAGGTCAAAATGCAATTCACAGAAAATGAAGACAGCACAGATTTAAAGTTACATAAGCCAAAAAAAATATTAAGATTTAGATTCTTCACCCAGAAAAAGTAATGAAAAGTTCTTTGTGCCAAGCTTGCACTAAAAACTTGGAGGGAAAGAAAGGAATTCTGCCCTGTATCAGCCTGCTAGGAACGTCCCGGTATGTACCTGCACTCACAGAAGTGTATGGCTCAAGGAAAACTCACCATCTCATGTTCTTAGTCTCCTTCGTATTAAGAGAAAAAAAATTATGCCACTGGGTGTTCCCTGCTGTCATAAAGTAAATAGTGCATGTTGAGCTAGGTATTTTATGAAGAATTTGCAGTTAGGCTGGCAGCCCAAAAGATGAATCCTTGTTTTCCAGACATTAGTTTAGTAGATTATGGCACATTAAAATTGATTCTTTAATTTGTTTATACTTTGCTAAAAATGAATTACAATTTGAGAACTCGTACATACTTTTTTTTAGCCATTTAGGAGAACCATTACAATATAACCAGTTAGAGTAATTTCACACTACTGGAAAAGCAGGATGCAAATATTGATCCTCACCATATAAACTGATATTAGCCAATCTAGCATTTGCTTATGACATCTGGAAGAATGGTATCCTCCTTTGTAGGAATGGTACTGTAATGCTGTGTTTTTATCTTTAATTTCAATGCACAGTCTGTCAAACCACAAAGATGTAAATAGTTAAACTTTACTTTGATCCTTTAACATGGTTCTATCTCATTAAGCAGATATATTTGCAGTTTCCACTTCCTTTTCAGAGACAATATATCTTTGTTTTTCCTACATTTCAATTAAATAAAAAGTGTGCTAGATAAGAAACTCTTTCCTGAAGTACATTTTTAAACCTTCTAGTTCCAATGATACAGAGTTACAGATATGGGTTCATCTGATTTATCTTTAGCCATCTACATGGCAACTGGAACCCCTCTTTATTCAGTGTGCAAAGTAACATTTAAGGAGGGTATTTCCATCACTACAGAGGTGACATCCTCCTTCCATTGACCATCAGAGGGAGTCACTCAGACTAAGGCAATAGGTGAGAAAAATGTCACCTTTAGTTTTGCAATAAAATGAAATGTGTACTTTCAGGTATACTGATGGGCATTCTTTGGACACAGGACACTTCTGTAGCCATGCAAAAAACCCCAACATTAAAATCAAGTGATACATAATTTCACCACTCTACAGTTTCTGTGGGAAGCATTTTGCAAAACCAATATACACAACTCCACAAAACTTACAGTTCTTTAACTGAGCATAAACAGAATGAGTAAGGGAGATTACAAAATACCTCTGAGATGTCTACACTTTGGATATCCCTGCGGAAGTCACTTATAAGCATGTATCTATTCTGAAAACTAAAATCTTGCTCCTACTACTTCTTACATACAGTCTCAAGAAGCAGAGAGCCAAGAGGAGTTCTGTTCTGCCCATGAAGAGGCACACGGCATTTGAATAAACTATGCGTTTTCAGCAAGTTAAATCTACCTGAAGCATTTTCAGACCCTTAAGTGTAAGGCAGTTTAGATCTCCATCATGTGGAAATTACACTGAAATATAACATTGAGCCCATAATAAGAGCATTAGTAGACAGCTAAATTTACACAAGCAAAAGCTGAAGCAGATGTCTTCAAAATTCCAAATTGGCTGTTGATTTTATTTTTTTTTATAATAGCTGTTGGATCTTAAACTACTACTGAGAGGACAGGCTGGCTTGATGGGGTAAAAAGAAGTAATCAAAAAGGCACTGAATAAACCAAGAAGGCTGAGAAGAAAAATTGTAAAAACGAGTGAGTATATTGAAAATCACAGCTATTTTTTCTCTTATTCTTCTACTGCTCTTTATTGTTCGTAGTGAAAAGATACAGTATATGAAACTCTAAAGAGTTCAATGAAATATGTTAGGAGCAAGCTGCATTTAACACCAATTAATCATGTCAAGATGTACAGCAGTGTGCTATTAACCCACTTCTGAAGATACTGAAGCCTCTCAGCCTTTCTTCTCCAGGCTCACATCATATCCAAGAAGTATACCAGCAATCTGCTAATGCACACCCTTGTTGTGGCTTATTATTGTATGTCTCAGTGTGGCTTCCACATGTTTCAGTTTTAAAACTGTCTGACATTTTTGCTTGAGTATGTTGTGGCTAAACATGTGCAGGAGCAGTTTTTCCAAAATGATGCATTTAGTTATTTTAAAATGTTTGTTCCCCTGAGTAGCCAAAGGTACCAGTCCACAACAACTACACGGTGGATTGGGAGGACTTGCAAAATTACATATCAAAAAACAATGCAATATTTGAGTTAGAGAAGTGTGGAACAAAATCTGAAAGCAGTAGCTTCCTCTTTTTTTTTTTTTTTTTTTTTTAGTTTTATTTGTATTTTTTCATTTGCACTACTGTAATTTGAAAAAGAACCAAATGAGCTTCTCAAATATTATGAAAACAAATGTGCTGCTGGATTGAATACCTAAGTGTCAGACTGGGAAAACATTTTTACAACCACATTATAAATCTCTGAAAGATATCAAATGTCTTATTACTGAGTGGGGAATAACTCAGGTTTTAAAGCAGTTCTATTCTGGTTTGCATTGTTGCATCCATGCCTAGAGCTTCAGCAGCATTTCAGTGCGCAAAAGGGCAAATATGTTAGGATCCCATCATAGCTTGTGGAACTCTTGTGATCTGAATGGAAGAGTCTTTGACTTTTGGGGCCATTTTCTTTTATGCTCCTATCATGTTTTAAGGCAGGTTTTTCCAGCACTTTGGAATATTCAATTTGTTTGTTTGTCTTCATATTTTTCTACTTCTTTTCTTACCTTTTCCATTATTTTTTTCCCCACCCATTTAGGCCATTGCTATTCAAAGGTTTTCTTTCTATTACAAATAAAGCAGAACTGATTGACAGTCAATAATAATCCCTATAAAATGTCTCTGCACCTATTTCTCACTTTTATCCTTATCCTTCTTCTGTACTGCCACTTCACTTCAGCCAGTTTAATTACATCCAATTCTTATTCTCATTTTTCAGCATTTTTTTACTTACATGCAAAGACCCCCATTTCCTTCCCTTTGATCTTACTTTTAGTCCTTACTGCAACCAAATTAAATTCGGACTGCTTACTTCCCCACCCACTCTGCTTTATTGAGTTGCTTGCAAAGCAGTAGTTATGCTGTCAGATGCAAATGCCTCACAGACATCACAGTGAAGCTGCAGTATTATCAGTTGAGGAGAACATTGCTGAACTGTTGCAATTCAAGACCATGCCAGATCACAGCAACTGTTTACCACTAAAAAAATGCATGGACCAAAAGACAACCCATAACCAGGCTATTCTTTTCTTTAAAAATGGTATATACTTTTTCTTTCTACTTACTTAGGTATGGTCTTCATACCATTTCCCTATAGAAGTGACAGCTGAACAACAAGAGGTACAGATGAAAGAAGATTGGAATCCATATACCTGTGGTCATTCCTGAGTCCACAAAAACTAAAAAGAGCAACACTTTGTTCAGTGTATGTTGGATGATTCACACTTCTGCAGGATTTGGCCAGTCCACACAGGAATGGAAAAAGAAATTCCACCCAATGTAGTTGATTTTTATGCAATAAACAAGATGCGCAACAATAAATTTCTAAAGAAATTATTTAAAGTTGCACTTAATTTGCCTGAAAATGTAAACAAAACACTATAATATTTTCATTTTATTCTGATCTATTAGAACTACAAAACCCACCTGTTTTCTTAAAGAATGGGTCAATACTAAAAGGCAGGCATCATTCTTTGAACACTGTTCAAGGAAGCAACAATGCAACCCAAAATCAGATTTCCACGTACACTGCAGAACATCCCAATTAGTTTCCTGAAAATGAGCAGCTTCAAAAAGAGAAATACTCAGAGAATGGAAAGGTGTGAACAGTGTTTACATCTGCACATGCCAATACATTTATATATAGTATTTATGATTCCAGATACACACCTTGACGCAGAATTGTCACCCTTATTACATAAACCTACAGGTACAGCCTGAAAGGCCTGGTGGGGACTTCTAGTTTATGTCCCTTTCTAAATCAGAACCAGTTCTTCCCTTTATCATTCCTGAATGATGCCTTTTAGACCCAATTTTTAAATTGTTCAGTAATGTAGATCCCAGAATTATCTCAAAAAATCTGCTTTAGGATTTATCTGTCTTTAGAAACTGCAGGATTTTTTCTTCCTGTTCACCTTAAATTTCCCATACTGTTACACAAACCTATCAACTTAAGAGTGTATTTCCTTATTTTTAATAACCTTTCACATTTTTAAAAACATAATAATGTATTTCTACCTTCTCTTCTAGGTAAGTCTAATCACAGCTACTTAGTCTTTACTTATGAAGCATCCCCAGGCTTGGATGAGCAGAAATACTTTGATCCATTCCTAATGCTAACCAGCCATACCACGGGAAAAACTGAATTATGTTAAATAGAATTCCATTTCATACTGAACTCTGCAGTTCTTAGCACAGCTTCCATGGAGTCCTATGGAAGTTTACAAAACTCCAGAGGTTCTCTGTACAGGATAGTTAAAAAATGAAGTATATTAATTTGAATAAAAGTATAAAATCAGTATACCTTTTATTTTTCAAAATACAAGAGACTGCAAAAACATGTTTAACAGAGTCTATATAGATATAGACTGTAACCCATTACATTCAAATCTATTACTTATTTCCATCTTGACCTATTCCTTTGCCTCTTAAAATTGCTTTGGGAAATTCAGTTGCCTCTATCATTGTTAAACAGTAAAGTAGGTTGGCCAAACTTAGACTTTCCAGCTAGAATAACTTGCAAGCTGCTATGATGCAGGTCCACCAAAACTGTACAGCAGATGGTCTGCAAAATGTCTACCTGAGACTGAAGCCATTGAAGCAAAGAATGATGTTACTGCTCTTGGAATGCAAGACAGTTTTTTGCCTAAGTAAAATTGTTGGATGACTCACTGATGGGTTTACATCATGTGCACTAATTTAATCAGTCAGGTTTGGCTAAATTAAAAGCTACATATCATGAAGTGGCTTTAATTGGTCTTCCACTTGCATAGAAATTTAACATTAAAGCAATACATTTTTTTCAGTTTCCTAAGAATCAACACACAATATTTAAGGTTTTAGCTAATAAGAAACTACTAGCTTAATAGTATATGAAAAAAAGCCCATTATTTCCATGAGTCTTTTTCTTGTACTGAAAACATTAGCTTTAATCTCTAATTAAGTACTTGCTTCTACCACTCTATATCCTACCTCCCACTGTAGAAGGAGGAAAGCACAGACTGAGAATGGAAAAAAACCAACTTGAGGAAGATTTAAACTTCAAAATAATGGAGTCTGAATGGGAATGGACAAGGTTAAGATGCAAACAAATTAAGTTTGTAACCATCATTGCATCTGCAGACAGGCAGTGTTCAGTACTCACTGACAAGTCTTGATGTTGCAGACAGCATAACCAAGATCAGTGGAGTCCAGTACTTTGTGTTTTGTGAAAGGATGGAAGGACTATTTAATTGTGAGCCCACTCAAACACTGTGGTTGTCACGTTTGTTTTCTTTCTAGAATAATGAAAGAGGGAGACAATCCTGCTATAAAAGTGAATTAAAAATGAAAACAAATACAAAAAGACACAAAGCAAAAGGGAAAGTGTGATTTCAGAGTCACAGTGCAGAACTACACCAATTTCCAAAATACATCATAAATTATGATTCAATACTGCTTGTGCTAGTATGAATGATATGATAATACACAAAGACACAAAGGAATAAGAGTTACTGAAAACATACAGTGCATATCACACAAGTAGAAAACAGGCATAACCTAATTTATAATATACCTGATAAATACCAAAAGATGGTCTGCTCAAACCTTTCAGTGCTGTATGTGAGCATCTTTTGGACACGCATTAAGAAATGTGATTGACAGTCTCATGTCTGTTCTCCTGTCTTTTCCTAGCTGAGCTGTAGACACAGTGGATTGTTTGGGTTTGGAATTGTTTGTGTGTTATCCTGTATTACACACGTGTATACATCTCAGTCAGCACTAGAAAAGTCAAGGTCAGAGAAAGATGGCTTGAATTAAAATTAAAAGTCAGTGAGTTTTGTGATTGTTACTAGACCACACCATAGTTTTGGTCTGTTACAGACATGTTTCCTGCACAAAAGAGAACTGGCACAAAGGAATTTCTTATAATTACATTCAAATATGACAATCAGGATCTTTGTGCTCAAGTTTTTGGAGGTCATCAACTAGCCTAGCCCAGACAAGCATAATCTGACAGCTAGAGAAGCACAGAGACAACTCTCCAAAGGTATGTTGTAGGTCACTGCCCAGTTTTTAGGGTTAAGACAGTTTACTAGTATAGGGAGGGGTCATATCATGCTGGTTGGGAACAGTCTCAATGCCTGGAGATATTCCACTAAATGGCAGAGGATGGAGGGGAGGGGAGAGGTACAGGGACCTGGCAATCATAAAGTGGTACCACACACATTTGACTGTCATGGCAGTTTGCAAAATACCTTTGCTATAAGTTCACCAGTCACTGAAAAAAAGATAATTGAGAGGACTTAGTATATCAAGCTCAAGAAATGCAGCACTCATCGGTGTGTAAAATACCAATTTTTTCTCTTAAAAAGCATTTTTTTTCAACTGTAAATGAAGCAAAGGAAGCTCCACTATTGAAAAATAAAGATGTGATTAACTTGCCATGTAGAATCATAGAATCATAGAATGGTTTGTGTTGGAAGGGAGCTTTAAAGATCATCGAGTCCAATCCCCCTGCCATGGGCAGGGACACCTTCCACTTGACCAGGTTGCTCAAAGCCCCATCCAGCCTGGCCTGGAATATTTCCAGGGATGGGACATCCACACCTTCTCTGAGCAACCTCTTCCAGTGCCTTACCACCCTCACAGTGAAGAACTTCTTCCTTACATCTAATCTAAATCTACCCTCTTAAGGTTTAAAACTGTACCCCTTGTTCTATGACTACATGCCCTTGTAAAAAGTCCCTTTCCAGCTTTCTTGTAGGCCCCCTTAAGGCACCAGAAGGCTGCTGTAAGGTCTGCCTGGAGCCTTCTCTTCTCCAGGCTGAACAACCCCAACTCTCTCAGCCTGTCTTCATAAGAGAGGTGCTCCAGCCCTCTGATCATCTTCATGACCCTCCTCTGGACTCGCTCCAACAGCTCCATGTCTTTCTTATATTAGTGGCCCCAGAGCTGAATGTAGTACTCCAGGTGGGGTGTCACGAGAGCAGAGCAGAGGGGGACAATCACGTCCCTCAACCTGCTGGTCATGCTTCTTTTGATGTAGCCCAGGATATGGTTGGCTTTCTGGGCTGTGAGAGCACATTGCCAGCTCATATTCAGTTTTTCATCCACCAATACCCCCAAGTCCTTCTCCGCAGGGCTGCTGTCAATACATTCATTGCCCAGCCTGTATTTGTGCTTGGGATCACCCTGGCCCATGTGCAGGACCTTGCACTTGGCCTTGTTGAACTTCATGAGGTATACACAGACCCCTCTTTCAAGCCTTTTAAGGTCCCTCTGGATGGCATCCCTTTCCTCCAGTGCATCAACCACACCACACAGCTTGGTGTTGTCGGCAAGCTTGCTGAGGGTGCACTCAATCCCTCCGTCTGTGTTCACTTGTGCAGCAGCTGATTTTGGCAATAGAGAAGGTTTGAATGCCACATTTTGAGCTCCACTTTTTCGCCATACCTCTGCCAAAACCAAATCAGTTTCTACAGTCATTTTTCACTATGCCCAGTTCCACACATTAGAAAATCCTTACTGATTTTTACAGACTTTCTCACTTCTTATACATACAGTTGGGTATAAGCACATCATCAGGAATAGATATGAACTAATGATGACTGTTCACTTTTATTTGATGGCCATAAGGCAAACTAAAGCAAAAGTCACTGAATACAAAAAAATAGAGAGCAGAGATAAAATAGAAAAAGGAATACAAAGTCATTGCTGTGGGTGATATGTTACTTTGGACTTCCATCCAAAAAAACAAACAGAGGGTATTTTTTGCCCTGTTTGTACATATAAAAAACTTTGTTCCTTTCCAATTCTTGTTGCATAGCTCTGAAAAATATTACAGAAACAGAAAAAGTATAAATATATGGAGAGACATGCACTTGCTCCCCTGGAAATAGCAGCTCAGATCAGATAAAGCAGCAGTAAATCCAAACTGCCACCTAATATGTTAACTTTTTCAAACCTTAACAGGATTGATAATGTTATTGTTGTATATTTCTAAAATTATCTTCCTTCTTAGGTCTCATTCTAAAAATCACATGAAGACAGGCATTGTCCAAAGGTTTTGCATGTATTTAATTCTGGACAGACAGACAAAAATAACTTCTTTCCTTGTGATCTATTAACACGTCTAATTTTAATATTTTTCCAGTTTGGTTTTAGCTTAAATCATAAAATACAAATATTTCAGAATGCACACACCCTTTTGTTATTTTAGGTATTCATTCTCTGCTAATCACAAGGGTATCCCAGGTGCTTTTAACACTAAATATATCCTTTGGGTATTCTTTTAACACTAAATATGTCCCTCAGGTATTCTAAACATGAGATTGTGTTACGCCCTTTAAAAGGAAAAAAGCACACGGAAGTGGGTACATGTTAAGGCAAAATGCAAGTGAGCATAGTGGTTTTGTTCTCTGTCAATAGACTCTTGCAATAACTACCTGCAATATTCTAGCTTTTGCTCTCATTCTGTCATAAGTGTGGCCAGTACTCTGAGATGTCCTGACTCCCAGCCCAGTGCTATAATCAGGCTTGTAACAACTTACTCACAGAGAGTATGTACGTATATGTATATATGTGATGTCTCTCTGTATATAACGTACACACCCATCTCAAAAGCCATTGATATGCCACTTATCAGTTCACTTATCAGATACTGAAAAAGTAATGGTTCAGAAAAAAAGTTATGGGATTTACATTTTGATCACCATAGTCCTCAACTATGATAAATCAGCATACCTCTAAGTCTAAATTTCACTAATTTACACTGGCCAAAGTCTACTCTAAATGTTTGTAAAAGGCACTCCATATGCAAACCAGCCTGTTTTATATCAGTGCTATATTCCATCAATGACCTTTACAGTAATTTTAATTCTCCTAAGCACAATTAATAAAACCATAATGACTTATGTGGATTCTTAATAAATATAGCATAGCCCTATATTTAGATGCTTTGCTCTATTTGCAAACTGCTCCTTATATTATCTAAGAGATTCATGCCTCATATAATTTATGTAGAAGGTCAGATTCTAGGTGTAATTTCTTCTTTCCTGTGTTCTCTGTATCGACAGATAGTTTTCTTACTTAGCTGGAAAGTTGAAAAGGGAGTTTGCCTGTGAGGCCCAAGTAGGAACCAGTATTAATCCACTTAAGAAAAGCCAACATAACAGAAAGAAAAGATGATTGAAATTTAAACGGACAGTGGCAATTTATGGAATAGGCCCAAGCCTTTGTCTTTTTCCCCTTTGGAAGTAAGGCAATTAATAGCCACCTCAGAATATTACTTATAACTTGCTTCCTGTGGCTGTGCACAGACAGTGAAAGATGAAGCTGATTCCATTTGGACTGCCCCAGAACAGATCCAGTGTACATCCATTATCTGGACTTCCAGCTGTGGAAAACCACTGAAGTAATTATGGACTATAACTACGTAAAATGTTGACATTTTATTAAGGAATTTATACTACATTCAAGTTTGCATGGAAAGGTCCTTTTTGCTGAGACAGTTAAAAACACTTCAGCCTGGATATCTACTGCCAAGCAAGCTAAGAGAAACACACATAACTTTATATGTAAAGCTTTAAAGAAATGACAATTTTAAACTACACAGTGAGTTAGAAAAAAAGAAATAATTGTCAAACATGTTTCCAGGGTTTGTCCATTTACTTCAGAAGCAAGGTAAGACACTGAAGAGAAAAAGCCTTAAAAAGGGAGGAATTAAACTTAAGAGTACATGGTCTAGATTCTAGTTCTAAAAAATATGGACTGTCATCAGCTCAGCAGTCAACTAACTTTGCAGACAGGGCAGTCTGATACACATACAGTTTTTGGGGAAAAGACATACACATTTTTATGAGCAATGTGTAAGTTTACATGAAACCTAGCAAAAGAAAAAACTGTAAATTTCATCAATGGATAACAGGAACAGCAAATGCTGCTGTGATGATTTGTGCTGGAAAACATTAAGATAATATTCATTTTTAAAAGTACCGAAATCATGGCATTAAATTCACTGGCACTTTTTAGTCCATATTATTAACTATGGAATAAAGAACAAACAAGGATTTGATCATCACTACCTGTTCTGTGTAGTTTTTATTTACATATGCAAATACAGTTTCAAAGTTGTATTAAAAATTTTTACTAGGGAATTGCCAGATTATATCCAAATCACAGATTTATTGTTAGTTTTGCAGTACTAGTTGTCACTTCCTTAGGCATGGAGCCATATAGGGGAATCAAAGAAATAGGTGAAAACTTTGTTTTTCCTTTAAGAATCAGGTTTATTTTAGCATTTGTACCTTCACAGAAAAACCTTGAACCTAAAGTCAGAAGACTTAAGCAGCAAAAGACATAAAATCCCAGAACACATTTTATTACATTTTACAATTTTCAAGACAGTCATATATTTTAGTGAGGCAGAATTATTGAGTTTTGAGTGTCTGAAAGAATATCGTCTATCTAATTGCTGCATGAATTATGTCTGGGGTAATGAAACAGAAATCCAAGTGGAACAGCAGCTATATTTTTGCTCCTCTGAAGTGACTCAAAACCTTGCTAACGCAGCTAAAGGGGCCTTATTGAAATGAATCTTCAGAGTCAGGGATCTGCTAGAATTCCAGGCATCCATATAACTGTTCTGTATTCCAAATGCTTTTTTTAAACAAAAAGCAATAACCAGAATAAGCAAGAAAATGGAGATCTATGTCCCAGCCAAAAGCAATTTCCTTATAATTTTAAAAGTGAGATGCTAGGTTTCAAAGTTGTGTGATTGAAGACAGAAATAAATTAACCTGCTTCAGAAGGAATTTAAAAGCCCTTGTCCTTAATTTTCATGATCACACACAGTCTGCGCATTCAGTAACTGGCAAAACTGACAGGGAATAAGACAATGGGAAGGATGATTTCCTTGCATTCTGGCACTTGGGTGTCCTGAACACAATTATCTCACAGCACTCTCTGCCTCAATTTTCACAAAAAATATGAGGCAATACCTCCAACTTTCACGGAAGCTTTCTGAGGATAAAATTCATTCACATGAAATGTTCTGACACTACAAAACTGGGGCTGTGTACCTTGTTTGCCATTACAGTGAAAGGATACAAAGGTCATTTTTTTGCAAGGGGCTGAAACAGGGGCTATATATCAATAGCACACTGGCATGCCATGATGACGGGCCATTTTTTTTTATTAGTCTTCTAAAACAAGAAAGAAGTGACTAAAATAGGAATCTCTAAAGTGATTCTTATGCCTTCTACCATAAAAAAAACCCTGTGACCCATATGATCTTGTTAGAGCACAGCACAAGTCTCTTAGAGCCAGAATCCTCTCTGAGCCTGCAAATTAGGCTCTTTTACAGTACTGCAGTTAGAAAGAGCTGGTCTTGTTGGAAAGCTCATAGAAGGATCATAATGCTTTGCATCAACTTCTCTGGTGTATCTTGACTTAATACAAACAAAGCTTTGTCTTTCTAACCTGCTACGCAAGTGCCAAAATGTACAACCTATTCTAAATCAAAATGAAATAGATAAAAGCAGCATGGTTCTAGAGTTATTTACTATTCACTTGTTTAGGTCACTTCCTCTCCCTTGCTTTTCATGTATATCTTCTTACAATCCAAAGATAAAATGAGCTGTGCAAACTTTGAGGCTGCTCCATCTGTCAGAGAGTCTTCAGAAACAGCAAAAATCTGCCCTCTGTCTGTGTCGGCAGGCATGGGATTGGAAAGACAAATGTTGTCATAACCTCCACCCACTGGAATCTGGTTGTTGGTTTAGTTAACACATCCTCTGGCTATTTGAACTGGTCACTCGAGAAGTCAACAGTAAGTCAAGTTGTCATGCATTCCTTATTAGTCATTTCCTCCCACAGCTGGATCGTCTGCATTCATGTTTACAAATCAGCTGAAATCTTGTTTGTGCTTTGAGGATGAACTGAAGACATTAGAGGAGTATCTACTGTTCAACTCACAAACTAAGTAGATTTAGGTTCCCCCATGCAGGCAAACACCACCAATTCGCTGTTTGCCACCTGTCTTGCTACTGCGGAGTTGCATGGATTTTTCACTATCTGATTATTCTGATTTTTTATTTTTTTTTTCCGGGTAGGGGGAGCGGGCACACTCACGAATTACACATCCTCTGATCCCTTCTATGTAAAGTACCCAGGCAGGAATCTGAGCTATTTTCAGTGAAAGAAATGTTTGAGTTATTTCATGTAATTTTTGCTTGACATGGTAGCACTGAGCCATTATGTTTGTTCACAGAAAGAAAGATGTGCATACAATGACTTTTTTGTCTTAATGCAGCAGCCCTTGCTGCACAATATTTCCAGCTATCTGGGCAACTGTTGAGACTGTGAGTCAACGTAACTGCTTACTTGTGCTTACTTTCACAGAACAGAATAAAAATTCTACTTTTAGGAATTTCTTCACCTTACTGAAAGCAGAACAGGCAGCATATGAAAGCAGGTAAAATGGACATGATATGAAGGAGGAATCTGGAAAATTTATAGCCAAATGCAGCTCATTATTAAAGTTATTTCTCTTGAAATACTGCATTTCTTAGCAAAATTACTCTTTAAGAGTTACTTGAAATATCTGACTAGTATGTCAGTCTTTTCCACAAAGATCTTTGTTCATTAAACACAGAAGACTTCTTCTATAATTTTTTTTTTTTCCTCAAGTATTCTCCCTGGTCCTACTGGTTTTTGACATCCAAAAATAATTTAATTCTGTTAAGAATTTCCTGGACATAATGTAGAATTGCTTGTAGAAAAGCAGAATACACCTGCCTTAAAACAAAAGCAGAATCAAATAAAAATGTCTAATAGGTAAATTTTGTTAATCTACTCTGAAAGGCACACTACTTATGCATTAGTCAGAACACATTTATGAATATGTCCTTTAAATATATATAAAAATACTTTAGAAATATATACTACCTAACCATCATGTTTTTGGAGAAGGGTTTGTATTCTACTTCTACTTTTTATGACATCCTTTTCCCAAGAGATTAATAAATAGAATGCAGCAGCTGTGAAGGTCAGACATGTCTACTGAGTTGGAACAACTGAATCTAAGACTCATACCCATTTGTTAGAATAGTTAGCCATATATTACTCTTTGACTTTAGCTGCAGATAGAAATGCCAAGACTGACTGGTGCTAAGCTAGGAACCCAGATACTGAGGAATCCAAGCATATCATCCATAAGTGGGAAGTCTGACTAAGGCTCAGTTTTACAGCACTTGCTTATACAAAAACAAACCCTTTGGTAGAAGCAGGGACAGTTCTCAAAGGCAAGATCTGAGTGCTTAATCTGTACAACAATCTTTTTCCCTACAGTCCCCCCCAGTTCCATCACTGACTGATAATTGACTGACTGACTTACTATTAACAGGTTCTATAAGTAAGCTAAGAGATGCACACTAACTCACATCACTGCCTAACCATTATGTATTTCCAAGGTCAGGACCCCCCCACCAACTAACTGAAGATAAGGCTTCTCTAACTATCATGGGGAAATTTCATTGATTGCCTCTGCTTTAACATGAAAAGTGATATTTCATATTATTACTTTATGCTAAAGTTCCTCAGAAGGCTTCTTCCACAGTCTAAAGCACTGTCAATTTTACAGAAGAGCCAACTGACAGTGATGGTCTGCAGTGAAGAAAATTTTTTTATGGAAGTTTTCTAAATTGGCAAAGAGTCTTATATGATGTTTAATGTATTTACTACCAGGCCTCTCTAGTCATTTCTAATGAATAAGAGGTTTGATGCAAAATAATTCCATTGCTTGTAATGTCAGAGTTACAGCAAAGTAGATGTCATTTTCATTTGTGTATATTAAGAGGAGGCAAGTACATTTTGCAAAAGCACCTGTTTGCACTGTCAGGACTATAACTTTTTTCTCAGACTTCAGCTCACAGCAACCATTTTCTTAGTTTCAGATGAGACTTGTCTTGAACCAATCAAATATACATTATACAGCTATTCCTCCACCTATATGAAGACAGATTAACTACTTTACACTGAATGTTTTCTTGTGTTCTTGTTGCTAGTAACTAAATGTCACACACACGCTCACACATAGGAGACCCATTTTGTTCAAATTCAACTTTGTGCTAATGATTTCACAACTGCTGTTGCTGCTGCTGTGCTTAAGCAGTTACCTTTCTTGCGGTCCACTGTACTCTTAGACTTATTTCCAGTAACTAATACAAACTGAGTCATGGGATGTACTTGGCCAGCAGATGGAAACAAGCAGAAGGAGGAGGGAGATATAGCTTCCAATGCTTTGTTTATGAGAACATCCTTCCTGTCATCAATATCCGCATTCCATTAACGTATGGTTTCAATTCTGGCTTTGCAATGTGGTTCAAGCACTATAGTCAAAGCATATATGCTCCAGTCAAGCAGATTTCACTTTAAATTTAATCAAGTAAGAAGGGATACTATAGCAGTTTCTGTGAAAGCTGTAGCAGCTTACCAACTTGCTGCTCCTAGTCATTCTCAATGGTACTGCAAGGCTTGACCATTACATAAGAGCAAATTCAACCTCTGATAAAATATTATGGACAATATACATGAAAAATAAGATGTACTCCAAAATGGTTGTGGATTTAGCTATTTATCTATTTTTTAAAAAAATTTACATGATTTAAACTAGCACTCTGTCAAAAAAATTGTTTGAAAGAGCAAGAAATGAGAAAGCAAGCCTGAAAGAGAACTCCTAATCATTAATAAATCAAAACCTCTATATATGTTCCTTCATTTCCATAGCATATACACTGTACCCAGGTTCATGGCCTGCAAAGAGCCTTAGGAAAATGTTTGGAACATTGGTATTGCAGAACCAGTAGTTGTAAGACAGAAACTGCACCTGGATTCTGCATTGCCATTTTTCTTGTTTACAGCAGGTTCTGTGTCTAACTTAAATCTGCTTGTGAGAATGTCTTACATGTTTGTTAAAATGCCTTCTCAAGTCAATATTTAAGACTGATCTATTTCTCCTTCTCTGAAAATAAATAGAACAAAGGTAAAATTATTGGCTCCAGTGGAATTACTCCTGATTCACAAAGCTGAAGTCCTCTTCAGCACAGCTTCCTCATGAAAACCAGCCTAATGACTGCTGGAAAAGGGCCTGAAATACTGCAACTTCCATATTGTTATAATCAAATTCTCAAAGTAATTTCAAATAGTCTAGAACAGAATAGACTATTTTAAATGGAAGGCACCTACAAAAATCATCTAGTCCAATCACCTGACCACTTCAGGGCTGCCCAAAAGCTAAAGCATGTTATTAAGTGCATTGTCCAAATGCCTCTTCAACACTGACAGGCTTGGGGCATTGACCACCCCTCTAGGAAGCCTGTTCCAGTGTTTGACCACCCTCTCGGTATAGAAACGCTTCCCAATGTCCAGTCTAAATCTCCTCTGATGCAGCTTTGAACAATTCACACATGTCCTATCAGTGGATACCAGGGAGAAGAGACCAGCACCTCCCTCTCTACTTTTCCCCTCAGGAAGCTGCAGAGAGCAATGAGGTCGCCCCTCAGCCTCCTCTTCTCCAAACTAGACAAGCCCCAAATCCTTAGCTGCTCCTCACAGGACATTCCTTCCAGCCCTCTCACCAGCTTTGTTGCTCTCCTCTGGGTGCATTCAAGGACCTTCACATCCTTCTTAAATTGTGGGGCCCAGAACTGCACAGAGCACTCAAGGTGAGGCCCCCACGAATGCTGAATACAGTAGATCCCTTTCTGCAGGGCTGTTCTCCAGCCACTCCTCTCCCAATTTATACTGGTGCCCAGCATTACTCCATCCTAGGTGCAGAATCCGTCATTTGGACTTGTTAAATTTCATGCCATTAATGATTGCCCAGTGCTCCATCCATCTAGATCCTTCTGCAAGGCCTCTTGCCCCTCAAGAGAGTCAACAGCATCTCCCAGTTTGTTATCATCAGCAAACTTTCTAATGTTGCATTCAACTCCTGCACCCAGCTCATTGAGAAATACATTGAACAGCACTGGCCCTAGAATTGAGCCCTGAGGAACACCACTGGGGACCAGTCACCAATCAGATGTAGTCCCATTCACTACAACACTTTGAGCTGTGCCCTTCAGCCAGTTCTTCACCCAGCCCACTGTAAACCCACTCATCCCACAGTTGAACAACTTGTCCAGAGGGATGCTGTGAGGGACAGTATCAAAAGCCTTACTAAAATCCAGAAAAACTACATCTACCGCCTTCCCTTCATCCACTACATGGGTGACCTTATCATAGAAAAATATCAAATTAGTTAGACAGGGCTTTCCTTTTGTGAACCTATGTTGACTGTGCCTGATGATTGCATTGTTCTTTAAACACCTTTCAATAGTACACAGTATAATCTTCTCCATAATTTTTCCAGGAACTGAGGTTAGATTAACAGGTCTGTAGTTCCCTGTGTCTTCCCTCATGCCTTTTCTGTAGATTGGAATAACATTGGCTAGTTTCCAGTCAGCAGGGATGTCCCCAGACTCCCAAGACCATTGGTAGATGATCAAGTTATCTCCATCAGTACTCCTGAATGAATCCCACCAGTGCCCATGAATTTGTGAACATTCAGCTGATACAGCAGGTCCCTTACAATTTCAGTGTCCACAAATGGAAAGTCACTGTTCCCACACTTGTGGTCCTCTGACTTAGGGGACCAGGCAGCCCAAGGTCTGTCAGTTTTATTAAAGACTGAGGAAAAAAGTGCATTGAATGCCTCCACTTTTTCTTCATCCCTATCAGTCAGGTGACCAACCTCAACAAGTATCGGTCCAATGTTTTCTTTGGACCTCCTCTTGTTATTAACATACTTTAAAAAGCCCTTGTTGTCTGAGACAACACTGTCCAGTTTCAACTTTAGCTGAGCTTCGGCCTTTTGTATCTTCTCCCTGCATATATGAACCACAGCTCTGTAATCTTCCTGCAAAGTCTGACCTTGCTTCCAGAGATCATACAGTTTCCTTTTCCTCTTGAGCTCCTTGAGGAGTTCCCTGTTGAGCCAAGCTGGTCTTCTGCCCCACTTGCTTGACTTACAACACAGTGGAATTGCCTGCTCCTGTGCTTTTAAAAGGTGGTTCTTAAAGACTGACCAGCACTCTTGGACTCCTAAGCCCTCAAATGCAGATTCCCAAGGTACTGTGCTAAATAGCTCCCTGAATATCTTAAAGTTTGTTCTTCTGAAGTCCAGGCTAGCAATGCTGCTGTGCTTTTTTCTCATTACCCTGAAGATTTTAAAGACTCAACCATTTCATGATCACTGCAGCCCAGACAACCACCTACCATCTGATCCTCCATGAGTCGTTCTCTATTCACAAGCAACAAGTCTAGGAGGGAATCTTTCCTAGTTGACTCACCGAGTACCTGTGTCAAGAAGTTATCACCTATAAACTACAAGAATTTGAATAAACAGACATAAAAAGAGGGAAAAAGCCTATGTTCCCATTTACTAAGTTCAGTTGTTGAAGACAATCAAACATTCTGGAATATAGACAAAACTGTTTTAAATAAGCATGTCATCTGAAAGTTTCTTGTGGGCAAAATAGCTATCATTTCCTGGAGTGGAGCCTAACTTCACTCTAATAAAAGTGACTCCAATACTATGAGAAAGAACTGGAGTCTGGAGAGATTAAAAAAACAAACATTTGACCACATTTCAATCTTGTGGTACAGGAAGTGATGGGGAGACACAAAATTACCTGAAATCCTGCCAAAGCTTGCAGAGGATCTGTCGGTTCCTAAAGAACAGGGTGTGCCTCAAAACCATTACGTGGTTCTTGTAGTCACCAAAAAATGGACTTCATTAATATGAACAAGGTATTCAGGGGTGGGGGTTGGTATTTCCACAGTTCAGCCACTTGGCATTATAGCAACTGAGTCCTAAACAAAATGTTCCAGCAACATGAGTCACAACTAAGAATTTGTGATTGATACGATATATGAAGATGTATTAATTAGGCTTCTCTCTACACACAGCTGAAAACACGTGTCTATTCCCCTGCAGGAATTCAGATGTTGTGACTCAAATGCCAAAGACAAGACAAAGGAGCTGCATTCCCAAGTTGTTTCTATTACTTTGAATATTGATTACGCTCCTAGTGGTAGCAGCAGTTACAATGCATCAAAATAGGTCTTAGTTTATATTCATAAGCATGAGAAAAAATAGTTTCAACAAACTCATAATACTTTTACTGGAACAAATCTTGCGTCTGACACTGTGAAATCTCCCTGACAGCACTGGAAGTGATGTAAGTTCATTTCATGGGAGCAGGGGGTTATGGGCACCTGGATACAGATGTCAGGACACAGAAATTAGGACTGCATGGACCAGTTTGTGGAGGGCTGGACAATGAGTCACAAGGTTATGTATAATACTCATCATTAAAACCAGGGCACAAAAATAGCTGTTGGAACTTCTACAGCTTCAGGGTTTGTTTTCACATAGCCAATTAGTTGGAAAGAACTAATCTGAGATAATAGATTACAACTGGCCTCTGAGGGATTTTGTAGGTTTGTAAATTATTGCTGTTTCCTACCCGTAACTAAAGTCCTTATTGCTTGTAGTCCAGCAGGCTAGCTGAGAAAAACAATACAGTAAGCAAGGCAAATTAAAGTGGACATGGCCTTTACGTCATTTGTTGCACTACAAGAGAACTGTGGAATGAAAGGCTGAACCTGAATAAATGCCAATTCCCATAGAAGTTTTTTTGTTGTTCTGGAATTGTAAGTCACAAAAAAATAAAAGATATGAACACTGAGAGGCAGTGGTAGAAGGAAGAAGGCAAAAATACTGCTAGGAGAAAAATGCAGCCATTCACAAGAAGCTACTGGACAACACCATGATACCCAAGTAGTCAAATGGGGTATGTCACTCTAGTACCGATAAGAGCTGGCCCAAAGAATCCACAGTCAGATATTGCGTGGATAAGGATTCGCCTAAGGAAGACCACATTAATGGATCTACAACTGAAAATGAAAACACAGTTTGTGATTATGAATCACCAAAAGCAGACACTAATTAATTATCCCTCAAAAAAAGTCTTTCAGTCCTCCTACTGAAAAAAGAAGCCTAATACAGTTCAAACAATAGAGTCAGTACCATTCACCAGATGACACAACAGCTCTATCCAGCAATCTAAAATAAAAAGGAGAGTGAAAGAATATCATGTATTCAAGGAGAAATTCAAACCAAAATCTAGGAGGACTATAAAATATCCTTTTGCTAATGTTAAGTGATAACATCTCACTACTAATACTGAGCAATGAACTGAACAGGAACACTGGCAGTTTCCACTCAAAACTTCATTCATTTGCAGAGTATATGGATATTATCCATAGACAGCCGGGTCACTGGTCAACTATCACTGACTTTCATAGACAGCTTTGTTAGTGGTAACATATTCTTCTCTGCCATGTGCTAGCTTGGTGGTGATACTTACTGTGCTCACCTTTTTCTGCCCTTCCTCAGGCAATATACTAATGGACAGAGTATCTTTCAGACAGAGCCAGAGGGGTGTGCTGAAGACTGGTCACACACCAAGCAATCCTCCCTCACTTATGAAAAAAAAATCAACTGTAGCAACCGAAAACAAATGGCTTTGCCAGGAAGGTAGTGAACTAAGAATCCAGAATTTTGAACAGAATTCACAAATCAAAATGGGAATTCTAAGGAGACTAATTAATTGTATACTGTGGTTTCTATCCTAAATAGGTGTTTATTTTTCCAAGCGGCAACAATAAAGTCCTAATTTGGAGCTTTTGTTTTGCCAGTGTAAGACAGATGCACTGTGGAGTCCTCCTTATTTAAATTTTGCTTAATTTTTCCGGAAAGATTACTTAACTGGTCTATATTTATAAGAAGAACAACCTTCAAATCACATAATTGTGTTTGAACAGTCAATACAGTCTATATCCTCAAAGGCTTTGAGGAACTTCTATTCAATAGATTTCCATGAGAAATTTACCTACATGCAGATATATCTCTTAACAAAGCAGAAACCACTATTCAAAAGTGCAGATGAACTACACAGACAAAGTAGCAGTGAAGTAACATGCTCACAATTTTTGCCTTCTCAGATGCAGCCAAGAGTGTAATGTGCAGTTGTGTTATGTTTATGGTTACTCATTATATATATCACAAATAAAAAGAGTCTCTGTAAAGCATACATTGATTCTAATTTTTGGTGAAAAGAACCAAAGGGGGTCACTTTATCTGAAATCAGCAGCTGCAACTGAAAGCGAGGTGAAACCAACAAAGGTTTAGAAAAGGAAAATTCAGCTCTGTAAGAAATTTTGTAGTCTTACAAAGAACACTCACTGAAAATTACTCATCTTTTTTTCTAGTGTCTTTAGATACATAATATGTAGAGAAGTACATCTCCAGGCTTTTACCAGGGGTCAGATTCATCTCATCTCTATTTAGATGTCTAACTATTAAATTCTGAAGTCAGAGAGGGTCAACATTTAGGCTCTTTCTCTCGTCAATGAAGAGTAGTAAAGTAGCCATAATTATGTGCATTAACAGAGATGTGAGCTTGAGTTGCACCCAAATACTTAAGTGCAATTCATATCCTCCTGAGAGAATGTGTCCAAAAATCACCTTCCCTGGAAAAAGCCATGGTAGTTCAGTGACTCTGAAGGAAGCCTTGGGATGCCCATGTGTCAGATATCTAAACTGGACAAAATAATCCACCCCTAAATTGCCAAAATCTCACTAATACTTAAAAGCCTGTTGGACATTTATATTTGTTATGCTCAATTTTATTTAAACTAGTGACCTTAAAACCTGGGTTTGGTGCTACTTGCTTACTTCATGCAAGTGCAAGATTCTCCCTACTGTGCAGTGTTCTGCAATCATCTAATCACTAATGCTCTGAGGGAAAACTGGGCTCCCCTGAGAAAAGGTGATTAACCTCATTTATTTAATTTTGGACTTTTTTTTTCCTTTAACAGATGGTGACCTTCTCTAACTGCCAGGAATCCTCAAGCCCGTGTTGACCTGTAGTCATTTATTCCAGGGAAAGTGTGCAATAGTTTGACTCTCCACTTTACACTGGCTGACCTACAACGTTTTTCCTAATGTTTCTACTCACAGCAAACTGGACTTTTCACCATATGACGGTGACCTCAGAAGCCAACGGCATAATCTGCTACATAAACAGTATGCTTTCAAGATAAACATAATGGTGGATCAAAGCATGATGAGTGTTTCCAAAAAGGGGCATGTTAGCTTCGTGTTTGTTACACAATCTTCCTGAGCTTGTTGCATTGCTGATTTTCTTTCCCTTGCAAATTAGTTTTCAGCTGTATTTTATATATCCATTAAAAAACTCTGTATATTTACTCCAGCAGAGCTTAAATGTCTCAAAGATGGATTTAAGTGCATGATCTCTCCTATTTCTATGTAACTACATTGCCTTCATGTTGTGGTACTGGTCTCAAAATAAGTCCTCAGTTCCTTGCAATCAAAACTCCTGAGCTAGTTCAAGCTCCAGGAATTCAGCCTACTGAGAGCTCAAACTAAACAGACTCTGGTCTGATGGAGATCAGGCACTTTCCCAAAAGGTGATAATGGATAGGCAGCAGATGGCTGACTGAGGACAAAACAAATGCTCCCGGTACGTGCCAAAAAAAAAAAAGAAAAAGGAGGAAGAAAAAAAAAAAGGCAAAACAAAAGGGTGGTGGGTTGACCCTGGCTGGATACCAGGTGCCCACCAAAGCCGCTCTATCACTCCCCCTTCTCAGCTGGACGGGGGAGAGAAAAATATAACGAAAGGCTCGTGGGTCAAGATAAGGACAGGAGAGATCATTCACTATTACCGTCACGGGCAAAACAGACTCAATTTGCAAAACATACTCAATTTATTACAAATCAACCAGAGCAAGGTAATGAGAAGTAAAACGAAATCTCAGAACACCTTCCCACCACCCCTCCGTTCTTCCCGGGCACAACTACCCTCCCGGATTTCACCACCAAGCCCCCCCAGCGGCACAGGGGGACAGGGATGGGGTTTATGGTCATCACACGTTATTTTCTGCCGCTTCACCTCCTCAGGACGAGGGCTGATCACACTCTTCCCCTGCTCCAGCGTGGGGTCCCACCCACGGGAGACAGTCCTCCACGAACTCCTCCAACGTGGGCCATTCCCACGGGCTGCAGTTCTTCACGAACTGCTCCAGCATGGGTCCATTCCACGGTGTGCAGTCCTTCAGGAGCACACTGCTCCAGCGCGGGTCCCCCACGGGGTCACAAGTCCTGCCAGAAAGCCTGCTCCGTGGGCTCCTCTCTCCACAGATCCGCAGGTCCTGCCAGGAACCTGCTCCAGCGCGGGGTTCCCACGGGGTCACAGCCTCCTTCGGGAACCCACCTGCTCCGGCGTGGGGTCCTCCACGGGCTACAGGTGGAGATCTGCTCCACCGTGGACCTCCCTGGACTGCAGGGGGACAGCCTGCCTCACCAGGGTCTTCACCACGGGCTGCAGGGGAATCTTCGCTCCGGCGCCTGGAGCATCTCCTCCCCCTCCTTCTTCACTGACCTTGGTGTCCGCAGGCTTGTTTCTCTTACATGTTCTCACTCCTCACTCCGGCGGCAGTTTCTCTCCGTCCCAACTTTTTCCTTCTTAAAAATGTTATCACAGAGGCGTTACCACTATCACTGATTGGCTCGGCCTTGGCCGGCGGCGGGTCCGTCTCAGAGCCGGCTAATATGGGCTCGCTCTCTCTTGAACACAGGGGAAGCTTCCAGCAGTTTCTTACAGAAGCCACCCCTGTAACCCCCCCAGCGCTACCAAAACCTTGCCAAACAAAACCAATACAGCATCAAAGGAAAATAGTAAAACCAGCAGTAGCTAGTGTGTCTGCAATCTGAATTATCACAACAGGTAACAGGTTCACACACTGAATTCAGTTAAAACTTTTGTGCCATGCTTATTAATACACATCAGTTAAGCAAATGAAGCACAAGTTATGCTTTAGCTCAGCCACAAATTGTTGGGCACCATACAGGCATAAGTAGGTGAATTTGAAAGGCTTATGAAGAGCAAGAGGTCAGTCAGACAGGCCGTTCCTTCCCAGCCTGAAGCCCTGGAGCCTGCAAGACCCAACCTACCCCTCAGATTGGGCTCTAATAAGCATTTCCCTGCAGTCCCTCATCTGGATTGGCCATTCATTTCATCTGCTTGAGAAAGATATTTCAGCTCCATAATATGGAGTTAATGGCTGAATTTCCATACAATGTCATCATGACTCAATAAGATAAACTTTCATTGCCTTTGCAGACTCCAAGGATCTTCCTTGTTGGCAAGGTACCTTGAACATCAAAATGACCAGCTTCAAGAACGATGGAGGCATCAAGGCTCTGTTTCCAGGCTACATGGGCTTGCATAAAGGCAGTTTTTCTTCCAGGGACATGCAGCATTAACCCTCCTTTAACAGCTACTCTGGGGATGGGAGTCCTACACCAGATTATGATAGGGTGGGCACTCCTCACAGCAGCAGGACACAGCTCCTGCTCTGTCTTCCATGCTGCGCCTGGCTGCTGGCTTCCCTTCCAGAACAGACCACGAACCCCAGGGGAATCGGAGCATTTGGGAGGTCAGAGGAGCAGTGAGGGTGAAGGGAGAAGCCAAAATCCTATTGAGGGCCCTTTCTCAGATCTTGCTGAAACTATCCTTCCTGAGGAGCAGTGGGAATGCCACTGCAAATCTGGTTGCAGTGTCCTCAGGGCAGCAAAACACAGCACTGTCCGTACGGGCGGCCTCGGCCTCAGCCACCATCTCTGTGAGGATCTCCCTAGTCTGGACTCTCCAAATAGTACAAGGATGGATAGAGTCTTAACCAAAGAGAGGGGCCGGACAGTCGTGGTTTCCACAGAAATGCAGCGAAGTGCAAGGTGAGGGTGGTGTCCCGCAGATGGAACAAGCTGGAAATGGAGGCAAAGGACAACAGAAGGCAGGAGCTCTGGAGCTAGGCTGTGGGGACAGGGTCAGGTTTCAGTGGCCGTGCGTAGCCCGGGGCACAGCTGAGAAGAGAAGCAGGAAATGCCCTGGTGGCCATGCCCTGACGTCAGAGGCTCCAGGCCTCCTGGAACCTTCCAGAAGGAGGAGACATGTCAGAGCTGGCAGGCAGCCTGGCCGGGCAACAACCGCGGGTGCCCTGGGAGAACAGGCAGGGCCACACCGTGGGGAGGCCGAGGAGGAGCCAGGAGCTGGTGCAAAGCCAACCCTTAGCAGAGAAGGGCCTTTCCCAGGGGCGCGGGGGAGCCTGGGTGGCAGTTGCTGCTGCCTGGGAAGCCGCTGCAGATGTCTGAACAGGGAACAAGATGGCAGCAAGCCGTTCTTCCCTCTTCTGCCCACCATGGAGCTGCAGCTCCTGTGGGAAAGCATTGTCCCGTCTCCCCCAGCACAACTGTGCTTTTAAAAAGTTTGCTGTTCTGCATTTTTTTAAAATTGCATGGTTTTAGTTTAAAACGCAGCTTTGGAGTTTAAAAGGCTCCATTGGTGTTTGCTTGCTTTCAGGGAAATGAGACCTGAGCTACCTCACAGCTCTGCTTAACTGGGATTTCACCAGGGAAGAGAGGAGGAATTATCTGGGGACAAGGCAATACCGCTATTGCAATAAACCACATTGCTGGGAATATTATCCCTAGATTCACCCTAAAATAGTCTGCCTATATCGTTCAAAAAAAACATAAAAAACATGGCCTAAGCTCACTCCCAGTGTAACTACAGGTAAATTTACTGGATGCTGGCACCTCCGCAAAGGCAAATTATGTCCATTCCCACTTTAAATATTCAAGAAAGTAAACAGAGCATCTGCAGAGTTGGGGGAATTTATTATCCCACAAAATAAACCGACTTGACCGTACTTAAATACTCTGAAGTAAATATACAACTGCAGATGCCTGTGTTGATCTGAAAATCAAATTCTGCAAGGGAACAGATGATCAAGACAAAGCCACAGATGGCACAAGCCATTGTGTATTTCACAGAGGATCTTCCTACTTCCATTCAGGTTAAAGAATTTTAGTAGAGTTAGTGGATTTTTTTAACAGGAAAGGCAAATCAGTACAGTACTCTTTCTGCCATTATAGGTTTTTACATTTTTTGGCTTAGAAGCTGTACATTCCATGTATATTGGCTACCACCTTAAACAAAGGAGACTGTAAGTTTTCAAGACAAAGCTACTTTAAAAATTCATATGTATAACAGACCTGTTCATTTATATCAGTCAGTTTAAAATCTAAATATCATTAGACCTCAGAATTGAAAGGTGCAAAATATGGAATTTCCACAGCTGTAAACAGTAAATACCTGAAATGGGGAGAATAAGAATGCATGAAACTTCCAGTAGAGTGTGTTTTGCATTAATGTACACAAATCAAATGTTTTGTGAGCGATTTAAGTAAGTGGATGAAACATCAGGAATGAAGCAATATAATCCAGTAAAGCATGCATACCCTGAGGCAGAAATGGTTTTAGTTTTCTTGTCATAGCAGAGCATTTTGTAGTGTGTTTGTGAAATGAGGTAGGGGACACTTGAAACAGGGAGCTGAGCAAAATTCTAGAAGGTCTTTGCAGAAATTTCTGGTGCTAAAAAGCAGGTATCTGTTTAGGGTCACAAACCATACACCAAGGGGCTTTGACAAAGTTCTACTTTCCCTCACATAGGTTTTCACTTTCCTCTCTGTTCTAACCACCAAACTATTCCCCTGCCTTTTCCTGTATGCAAATATAATGCAGATTGCAGATAATATATACTTCTAGCATTGCTTGTTTAGTTTTTACTGCCATACTCAAAAATCCATTTTCATTTGTAACCACATTTTCCTTTATTCTCTTTTTCCCTAGCTCTGGGCTAAAGAATTTAGAAACTGGGGGCCGTAGTGTTCCCAGGGCTGTGAGTTACCCATAACACCACTCTTGTCCTTCCCAAACAGGTAGTCCAGTGAGAATCCAAACACCCTGAAGACTTTTTTAACCCGTTGCAAGATCAGACTTCATTCAACAGAGAAAAAAAATGCCTCTGTAAACAACCTGCCACCCACTGACTGAGCTTTACAGAATTCAAGCATTTGCTACAAAGTGCTATCTTCAGAAGAACTGCTTTTAATTAAGTCTTTACTTCCTATCTTTGTTTTTTGGATTACATATCCATGTATTCATTCTTTTAACAAATCATCTCTGTGTTTCATTTCAGGTTCATACGTTGTCTATTACTCTAATTACCAGTAGTAAAATAATCAGCTTGAGTTATGTCTTTTTGAGGGAGGTTAAAGTCCCTATGCATTATAACATCCTTAGAAGTAGGAGAAGGCTGGACCTTTCCAAAACCTTGCTTGGGATGATTACCTCTGCACTAAAAGCTTGCACTTCAGATGCTGTGCCTTAGTGCAAAATAATCTCCCATTTAATCAGAGAAGCAAAACCCAGTGTGTTCCATTAGTTTTCCTTGTAGTTTTTTTTCAGTTCTTCTGAGAGTATGTATCAGGAAACACCAGCTACATAAAGAACAAGCCCTCAAATATATTTCTAGATATTTAATTTCATTACATGTAAAGTGTACTTCATTAGTAGCCCATCCTGTGGACGAATAAATCATAAGAGTCTCAGCCTGTTTATGTGGTGATTTTTTTAAAAGGAACATGCTTGTTTAAAAGGAACAAGCCATGTTTTACATTTTGCCTTTCCCAGATCACACAATTTATCCATGACATTTTTAACCCTGTCACAGTACTGTGTCTTCCTGTCTTATGGGCTGATAAGTGACTGCATGCCTAGAAACAATTTTCCCTCATTATTGATAGGGCAGGACAGGACTGCAGGTGAATCTTCTTGCAGGATTGCTTTGAGCTGTGCTACCCAATGTTGGGCTCGCCAGAATGTAATCCATGGTGTTACGGTGGATGCTTTGCTGGTGAGTATACAGCACTTTCCATGCTGTCACGGTGCTTTTCACACTTCAGTGTGATTCTGCTGAAAGACTGTTATCTTTGATCTCTCACAGCTCTGCCTTTCAATGGTATGTATTTTTAGACACAGTGGAAGAAAGCCATTGCCATTTTTCTCTTTTTTTTGAAGAGGAGTTCTCATATGTTGTTTACTCTCCTCTATCTCCGTGAGCTTTAGTGCAGTATTTCTTCTTCACTGGGAGGAACATGCTGTTCACGTGTACTCTTTCTCCTGCTCATGTTTGTATTGCCTGGAAAAGACCAATTTTCCCTAACTGCATCATGCCACGCACTATAAATCACATTTGTATCCCATTTAAAATATAAACCACAACAGACACAGAAGAACAAAAGGAACCACACGCCCAGCTTTTTTGACAAAACTCCCACACATTGATAATTAGAAGCACATAAAACCATACATAGGCTAGGAGAGCTCGAGCGGCTGTCATGCCTCATGCTGTCTGTCTCAGCCTCCTCCACTTTCAATTCTGCCACAAAATTGCCTGGAACAGTAAAAAGGGCAGGAGAAGATTAACATAAACAATCTGTGAAACAATGGAGATTAAAATAATAGTAAAGATTGCCTGACAAGTGTGCTTTTGTGAGACTCTGGGAATTCTTTGCTTTAATTATCTGCACTTGTCCAAGGGATATCTGAAGCACTTAAACACTAGAAGGAGAACAATGCATATTAAAAGCCATCTCTAACACAAATAATTGTTGAAAACCTTTTATGTAACTTAGTGCATAGGCAATGTGGATAGGGGATTCTGGCTGCATGTTTGTTTTATATCTTGCAATCAGACTTACTGGCTCTACAGACTTGAAAAATAATCCTGCAAACTCCCATGTGTAAGTATTCCTGCTGGACTGAACATAACTATTCGAAGGACTGGATTGTCCAGTTTGTTATATATACTAACAAATGTAGTGAATAGTGGTCATTATATTCACTAATGTTGCTGCTGTTGCAAGGTTCCATACATTTGTGCTTAAACTACGTAAGACATGGTGAATCCCCATGCCTCATACACCTCATTGTTCTATTAGCAGTTTAAACACCTAAGAAGGAACTGAACATATTAGCAAAGTGCAGGAAGAGAAATAATGGTTTGAAGGGGTAAAGGACTTCACCCAAGGATGTTTAACCAATCAAAGGCAAAGCTCAGTAGGAAAACTAGGGCTCTTTGTTCCCCACGCAACATCACATACTAGATGGCAATCCTTACTTCACAGTAGGATTTTCTCCAGCTTGCAGAGTCAGGCCTTTATTTCAGGCATGTTACAGCAAGTGTAACACATGGAAATGAGGTGAAGAAGAACCTTACTGATCTCAGCAATTTAATGATGAATGTATATTTTAGTCTAAAAAATTATCAGCTTTGAGCAGTCTCATTTCTCAACTTAGGTAATTTTGGCACCAATTTTTTCACATTAAAAATTCCACCCTCTAATTCAGGATTGGTACGACACAACCATCCTTAAAACGAAAAATGCCTTTTTGTAAAAGCCAGTTGTTTATATTTTTTTCTCTTATTTTTAGATCCACTCTTAAGTATCTCCCATACAGGTATTTGCTACTAATCCTCTGTGCCAGAATGTCATAAGTCTTTTACCCAAAGCAAGGGAGATGCACTTGGGGAACTTTTACATAAAGTCACATGACCTCCACACCTCCAGATCATCCAGCCACATATTCTATCACACTTGCTCACTTTGAGCAGTGCCAGCCTTTAGCAGGCCCTGATTTCCCCAGGACTACTCCAAGAGTAAGTACCTACTGAATGCAAGTGAATGACTCTGAATCTAGTGAATCATAAGAGTAATTACTCTCAGGACAAATTTACTCCTCTTCTATGTCTAGTCAGAAGCGATGAACAAGAACAATTATTGAGTTTAAAAGCCTAAATTAGTGCCTAGGCTCAAGTGGATTGACAGCAAGATGAAAGTTAATTAGCTCTATTTGCTAAATTTTCAAATGCTAGTGAAAAAGACCTTCTCATCTTGAGGTAATTAATTGCCTTTTGGCCATTCAAGCTGTTCATGATTGCAAGCCTGAAAGGGCTTGTTATGTCCCAAGAAACAAACCAGCCTTATAAAACCCTGGAACATCCTACCACCAAGCCATCAGGAAATTCAAACAGCTCTTTGTTCAGAAATCAAAGAAACAACTAAAAACACAGGGGGGCGAGGAAGCTTTTGAACATGGAGTTCTAGGAAAAAAGAGTCTTGAAATATCTGTTATGGAACAAAAAGGAAGAAGAAATCAAAATTCTGTTAACTGTATGCTGATTTTCTTGGGTACTTTGGTTAATCTCCATCCTCCATCAAAAAAAACCCTTAAAATAGGTGACATATTTCAATTTATGCATTTATTGTATTATCTGAATTAATGATGCATTGATATTTGATTTTTAAAAAAAAAAGAAAGAAAATACATCTCTATATCTTTGGCTTGCTGACAAGTGTAATTTATTTCACATGATCTGAAATTATTTTTTTTCTTCAGCTGTCTAAAAAACAAGCAATGATTTATACATTACCTCCAGTACAACTGAAGTCATCATGAGTTCTGCCACTTACTTCAATAAAATGTTTTATTCTCTATCAATTACCTTCTATTCCTCCTGTCTTTACTTCAAAATCTTAACACAGTTGAAGACTATAAAGAGGTTATATAGAGTGTTGCTCAAAATTTTAAATGTTTTTAAAGTATAAATAAAATATTTTCAAATCATGTGTTATTTGATACAGCTAGTCTAGAAATTGACCAGAAAACAATGATACTATATTAAAATCATTCTGTAACTTTCTACTTAAACTTATACAAAACTGAGATGGGGGCAATAGAAAGAACTTTTTAAAAAGAAAAGAAAAAGTAGAAAAATAATTGTTCTGGGTTTCATCCGGAAAAGGGAATGAGAGTTTTAACTCAGCATTTTTAGCTTTTCATAGTGGTCTTTGGAATTGTAACAATTGAGCACAGTACCAAAAACATTTTTTAACAAATTTTTTATAAATTAAAAAAAAAAAAAAAAAGAAGAGTAAATAAGACATATCTGTGTCTGATTCTATCATGCCACTCCTGTGCATACAGTAATTTTGCTTAGCTTTTAATACTGAGGTTTCACTCTGTTGTTTGCAGTTTTTATTTCATCCTTCCTGTGAGCAGTTTTTTAATGTATCTAACTGCAAGCTTATTAACACAGATATCTTATTCTTTCTCCAGTTTATTGTTGCAATATAAAAGAATTATGACTACACTGAATTAGTCTAGTAAGTAAATATTATATGTGGTATCTACCTTGACTTCTCGTGATGCTTCACTATTTCTTGCACATTGCAAGGTAGAACTCAGGAGAGAATCTTGAGTGACAAATCTAAGCTGTTTTGTATAAGCCATTTCCAAAGTACTACAGTGCTTGCATATTTTGTTCTACTTTTTTAAAAAATTCCCTGTAGTTAAGTAGATGCTGATGAAGGTAGCTGACTTCAAAATCACTGCAAATGACATCAGTTTTCTTATTTCCTCAAAGAAATAATTTCATTTGCAACTGGAAAAAAAAAATTCTTCCCTAAATCATTAAAAATTCTTGCATATTCTCAACTGAGAAAATCATAAATGTTTTTTTCTGCAGGGGCTTAACTAGACCTCATACTTGGGGATTTGCCATATGGAAAAAAGGAAACTTAAAAGCAGCCTTTCAGTAATTCCTCAGTCTCTCAGTGATTCTTATTCATAAAAATTTACGTGAATGATTTTTTTCATGGAATGTCCTCCTAAACAGCAAACTGAACTGGCCCTTTCCAGGTTTTGCTTAACACAGAATGAGGCTCAAAGTCCTAGCCCAAGTAGTGGTGACTTAGAGGTTCCCCATTATGTGCTCAGTCAATTGTTTATGGAAAGAAAATTGAAAGAACCTCTTAATTACCTATACAGCAGACACTTTTACCCACTGAAATTGTTTACCAAAGACACACACGTGCACAAGAAATTCTACAAATTTGCTACATTCAGCCTAGAATCTTGTCTGAAAATAATGATGCTATATTGATTATTTTTTTTATAACTTTCCATTTAAATTTAATAGGAAGCTGAGCTGGGATATTTGGAACTGTGTTTTTTATAATTATTTTGGGGACAGAAGAAAGAGGAAGATTTTGCAGGTTTTATTTAAAAGTGATGGGAAAGGGGGGAATTAAAAAGCCTAAGGAAGTGGAGGTTATATACACTTAAAAACCAGAATCACTCATGTTGTTTGGCTTACGTCCAGGAAGAAAAATCTAGTGAGACATCTTGAAGCCTTTAAAATCATAATTTTCAACTCTAAGGAATACTTATATTATCCATGCTAAAAAAAAATAAAATAGAATGGAGCATAGGTCCTTTTTCTCCATGCATTTTCAGATCACAGTTAAAATGTATTATACATACTGTAGATGTTATTTTTAGGTCAGATTGCTGGTACTGTATTCTAGGTAGTTTATGCATGGGTCACAGAGAGTTCAGTAATAGACACACTGTTGCTTTGCTGCATGGATAGAATGTGTCTTTCCCAAGGCCTTTTACTCACAGAAACAGCACTTGAACTTTATAAGACATTTTAAAGGGTTGTTGGTTTGTTGGGTTTTTTTAATTTGTAACACTCCCCTTAGGAAGGTTTTTGTTGTCCCTGTTTTGTTTGCTTGCTTTTGTAAGCCGAGAAGCCATGTTGGCTAGGAATTAATTAGCAAAACTTCCCAACTCAAAAGTAATTGATCTTTGGAAACTAAGTTAAAAATGCTGGTCCAGCAAAGAACGCATACATCAGGACTGTTTCAGTTTAAGTGTTTCTCACCCTTCACAAGCACAAAGACCACATGAGGCGATGGAAAGCCTCTTGCACATGTTTCATAACCCTGCCAAATTATTCAGCTGAAAACCTGGTAATTACATGTAACTATTTTTGGCAATTTAAGCAGAGGCCTCACGCAAGCAGTCAGAATTTCATTGGTCCTCAGCCTGGATGATTACCAATGACACATCCTCTTCACCAGAATTTTCCTTTTTCTCTGTAATTTATATTATACTCTTTGGCAAGATAAAGCATCTTTCTCAAATTCTTTCTTAATCAAAGCTGCTGTAAGCACAACAGAGAAATCAGTCTGACTACCTGGCATGGCTGCTGCTCCCTCAGCCCAAATATGCACCGTGGAGCTGCCTCCTGCTGCCTATGCTACCTGTGAGTTTTGTTCATCAGTGTTAGAACTCAACTGATGAGACCTCTTCAGCTGATAGACAGATTAGGAGGAGTATTAACAACTGCTCCATTGAAAGTGCCATGTTTTTTGAAAGCAGTCCGATCATTCCATCTAGGCAGGATTAAGAGCCAATCACACGTAAGCCAAGCAAATGGTAGCCAAAGCATAAATCATCGTTACATGATGGCAGCTGGCTGCAACTACATGACAACTATTCACAAACAGGATGCTTGGTGCCCTTTTATGTGGATCTTGTGTTCTTTGCACATGTTTGTTCCACATGAATTGTTCCCTTGGAAATACAGGGAGAGAGCTAAGGTGCTGAGAGAATAATAAAATACCTCATTGTCTCCTGCTGTCTTTTATTCTTTGACAAAGGACCCTTTCATTCGTGGACAAAATAAGAGTTGCAGAACTGATAGAAGGAGAGATAAGCAAAATCTGCAATGTGTCCTTTAGATGTGATACGCAAAGCATATATGTTCTTGAGACTTTGCCACTGACATAAACTGACTTACAAAATTATACAAACTGCAATCCATTCCCCAGGGTTTCCATCCATCCACAGCATTAGTACCTCTTCCACCTGGAGCTTTCTAGCTAGATGGTATTTCTACCCCACGCTGTGGTCTCTTTAGTCAGAGAAACATGAAAAATATCAGCAAGAACATAGGGTTCCCTTCCTCTTGGAGTGATCCCAGTAGTGTTTATCACATATGTGAAGATCATGTCCCCTTCAGGAAGAAGATTGTATGTTTAGGTGACTCCATTTTTAAACGTCACAGTTTGGAATTCAATGTGATTTAGTGGCTTGGGTGGCTAGATGTTTTTCTATATTTTTTTAACTGTCCTTTCACTCCTTCTAATTGATTTTCATAAAGAAGTCAAGGATACATATATTTCAGTCACATAGACAGAAAAAAACTGTACAGTTATGCCAAGAAGAAAATGCAAGAGGAAACCCTACTAACTTGCAGAATCTATATTTTTCCATCATAATCAAAACCAATCTTTGTGGCATGTTTCCATGCCAAATGTTATTCTTTATGGCATTATGTCAGTTACTCAAATACAAAGACCCAATATCCATAATAAATACCCCAAATAAGGGGTGTTAGAACAATCTCAAAAATCAACAGATTAGCCAAGAAACACATTCTTTTCTCTGCCTATACACTCACATATATTCATACCTCTTAGCATGGGAAATACTTTTGAAAATCATTATAAACTATCTCAAAGCAATCCAAACATCTGCTATTCAGTTGTTCTGCCATTCAGACTTAGAGGTCAATACCTTATCTGTAATAGTTGTAAATACCAGATGTAAATATCAAAGAAAGGTGTAAGAATTTTAGCATAGGCAGGTGTTGGATAATCACCTGTCATGTTGGCTTTCATCTTGAATCCTAATCTTTGACAATGGTTTATGCATCAAAACATGACACTAAGTCCTTTCAAAATGTGTTAGTTTTAGCAGGTGTAAGTCTGAAGTTCGTAAACTTCATGTAAATGTCCAGGACTTTTCCAGACCTTGCTGAGTGCTTTGTCTCATTGACTTTCACTGGAAAAGTGCTGCATGGGTGTTTTGGTAGGCTTCCCAATTATTGCCAAGTCTGGGAGGGCTTACTAGAATATATCACTGTGCTGCTGTTTTGTGTATAATACTCCTTTAGCTAGATCAAGAAGTATTTAGAGAAATCCCAGACTTTTAATTTCACAGATCTTACAGCCAGCACAGACATAGTCATCTCATAGAAGAAATTTATATCCACAAGGAAAATCAGAACCCCACTAAAGTCTGTTTTTAAACTCTGCTATGAAAAGAGCTTGACATACTATGAAACCTTTTCCAAAAGTTAATGCAACTTTTCTGACTAAGATTCTATGTCACCTAGTGAGACAGTGGTTGCTTTTCTGCACAGGAATGAGCATCACTCTTATCTTCTTTGGATTACTTTATGTAAACAATAAATTGCCTCCAAATAGCTTTGGTTATTAAATGTGGCACTGGCACATTAATCCACCGATTTCTTGCTGCCCATATACTTTGTTTTATATGTTATAAATATACATATGTTTTATCCATATACTACATCTAACAGACCAAACTTAAATACCTGAATGCTAGATTCGCTAATATACATTGTCAGAATTGTCAGTAGCTTCATATTCTGATAACATATTAAGTAATATGAGAGCTGTTAATTATTCTAGAGCTGGAACCTATTAAAAATACCAGAAAGCTAAACCAGAGAAGGGTGCTTTCTATTAAATTCCCAGCAGGAGTGAAAAGTCTATGAATCCAATTAAGTGACCTCATAATTTCTGCTTGAAACCAAGGCCTTGTTGGTCTACACACACATTTTGTCATGAGATAGCTTTCCAGACGAATGGGATTATTTTAAGCAAAGGCTGTATTGATATCCTGCTAATAGGGTTCCTTTTACTTCAGTAACCTTATTTGTCTTCCTACAGCATATAAATCAATTGTAACACTTCTGTATTTGCATAATTGAACACACTGTAGTAACTTTTATGTCACTGCAGAAGTGTCAGTAAGACAAAATAACGTAAAATAAGCAGCTGGGAAAGGCTGGCAAAGGGTCACATAAACTTCATAAAATTTTTCAGGGAAAGGTGGTGTCTACTTAGGTCTACTTGGCTTAGACCTTAGCCCACAAGATCTTATGAGTGTGTCTAAAAGCCACTGAAGTCAAAAGGCTTTAGAACACATGCTAACTATTAGAACACACTTAAGCACCATTTCTGAATAAAAATGTTTTCCTGAATCAGGGCCACAGACAGGCTCAGAGCTTCTCTCTGCAACCCAGCATCCCATGTGGGTTGCTGTAAGTGTTGCCCTGAGGAGCTGGAACTGGATATTCCACACGATGATTCAACAGTCAACATTTTTCCAATTTGTGCTGGTTCTTTATATTTCCAAGAATGGGTGGTCCCAACTGGCATTGCCCCAGTGTTAAATAAGGTAAAGGTGTGTTGAACAGCAAGCCTCAGGAAGATATTACTATTATACTTACTTGTATGGCTTGTAAAAGTAGTTTTCTTGCCAGCAGCAGCAACAGTAGTAAGTAACTGGAATTGTTTTATTTCAGAGACTAATGGCAAATGCAAATAAAGACTTTTTTGCTCAGAAAACAACAGCCCTGTGCGTTAACAGAAAACAGAATAACTGGTAGCTTACCCTCTAAGTAACAAATCCAGTTTGACAACATGTATATGTCTCAGAGGAATTTTTCTGCTACATATTTCTCCCTAGCTCAGTTACTATCTACAGAGATGTACCTTAGGACTGCTATTCAGAACGGCTCCAGCAGCTTGGAGACATTAATGTACATTACAGAGAAGAACTAAGTTAGCATCTCTACCGAATCTGAGCAAAATTATTTCCTTCAATTGTAAGTAAGTGCACCATTTTATAACATAAGCAGCTTTAATCACAGCCCTTCCTGCACCATCGAATAAGCAATAAGGTTTAGCTGCTGATGCACTTTTTCTGTGGCTGATGATCAGTCCAATAAAGTATTGCAAAATAGGTTTTAAAGTAAGTTTTGAAGCCTCCTTCAAAATGAGATCCTCATTTTGGTGCACAGGAATGAGGAAATCAACCATAAGAGATGGAAAAAAATGAACTTATGACTGGAAACTATGGAAAAAGGTATATTTCTTTTCAAGGTGGAAAAACCCCACTGTAACAAGCAGTCCAGTCCCCTGTGGAGTTTTAATACAACACCATTATTTGGAAGTAATGTGAAGGGGTTTAATTTATTGATGTCTATTCTTCTTCCTACTTTTTGTGATGCTTTCACTCTAAAGTAAAATTCATTTGTTTTCTGTAAGATTCCTGTCATAAGACTGTAGTAAACAAATATTTCCATCTGTCTGGGGAGAGAAATGATTAAAGATTTGCCAACAATGGAAGTCAGTATGGATACAACCCAACGTAAAATCAACCCAGCCCAGTCTCCAGACTTAATAGCAATAATCAGGGGGGCAATGGACAGAAAAAAGGTTGCAGAACACAAACTAAAACCCTGGATATAAATGATCAAGAACCAAGGAACAGATGAGCTAAAATATCGTTCCAAACTTAGTGACTTGATCTCATCCCAATGTGGATTGAAACTAGGCCCATGACTGCACTGCTTTGCTAAGTGGGAACAGAGCTGTGCCACAGCCCTGTGTCTGGTTTGAGAATAAGAGGATTCATTGTTGCAGTTTCGATAACTTAAATATTAAATGCAGATTGAGCTAGTAAATTCAGAGTCTGAGTTTTGAGCAATATGGGAGGTATATGAATACAACACTGAGTCAGGCCTCAGGCTCTCTTGCTGTTAAGCCAAAGCTGTATGTCTGCCTAGTATGCATTTCCAAATTCTGTACATAATGGATCTCTCTCTCCACATATTTCTTGTTCCGAACATACCCCCTCGCCCTGACATTTCTGATTCTATTCTTATTCTTCCTTGGATTGTTTTTCATTTTTCTCCAGTTGTTTGGTTTGGGTTTTTGTTTTTTTTTTCCTTGTTCTGCACTTTGATTTGCACTTTTCTTTATGGTCCCTTTATTGCTCATTCTATTTTATTCTTCTTTTACATTGATTGACTGACCATAACTGTGTGGGAAATGACTTGAAATATTCAGCAATCTAGCATAAAATGAATGAGCCCTTATTATCTGAAACATGAAGAATCTCTGCATTTCCTTTTATATTCATGGCAAAGCATCTTTAGGAATCAGCCAGAGTTTTCTCCTCTCTATGTTCTGGATGCCAGTGACATCACAAAGAGTGCTAATAATGATAGCAAGAATGGAAAAGGCAAACAAACAAACAACAAACAGTTCTGGGTGAAACTTAAAGCAAAGAAAGCGGGCTCCAAACTTTGGACACTGAAGCTTAACTTGTGGATCCAGGCATTTATGGAGTGAAAGGTCATATGTCAAAGGCATGAGAAATAAGGAATGTAATGCTTTGATTATCTCTTCCACAAATACAGACCTAAAGGCGGAAATAACAAAACTTTTTAATTAGATTTTTAGGATTATGTTCCAGGAATAAACATTGACAATGATCTTATTCTCATTATCCAGAAGTTGTTTTCCAGAAATTTCTATGCTGTATAACAGAAAAAAAGAATTTTCCAAACCTTTCATCTGAAGTCTTTAGTCCTTAATGTAATTCTCAGGTGTGGCTCTACTTTGAAAAGGAAACCCACATGACATTCCATTTTCTCACACTGATTTTTGCATAAATTACCAATTTCTAGTACAATGAACCTGGAATTTTAAGCATACTGAGCCATCCATGAGCTTTTTCTTCCCAAATTGTGTCTTGAAGTCAATGAGGCTAACAATGCCTCATTATTTTTTCTTCTCATTATCTCTGAAAATGTTCTATGATGTTTTGTTTTCTATAGCATCCATTCACATTCTCCTGCTTATTTAGACTTCCAGTAGGCTTCACATATTAGCTTTAGGTTTGCTAGTTTATTTTTTAAGTCCAGTAAACTGAGATGTATTCTCAATGGATGTAGACGTATATGTGTTATATGCGTATACATTGCACAGGCAGACCTATAGCAAAGCTTGCGAAGATGGAAGTGAGATGAGCAAGCTCCTCCAGACCTACTCTGACTCAAGACCTCGGAGACATTACCTTTTACTCGCACCTCAAGACAAGTTTATCAGGCACCTGCATTTCTCTATTGGCCTCAGGGTCTCCCAGACTCTCCAGTGCTGTAAAGTGAAGTCATACCACAGCAGGGTCCTGGGTCTCAGCTCCATCCCAGCATGCCTCTTGCAACAGGACTTGCAAAAGGATCCTCAAAGACATCTTTACAGCAGACTACCACAGTGTCTGCACAATGGGAAATAAGTCTCAAGGGTGTCTTTAAAGCAGCTAGATCACTAGTGAGATTCTGAGCTGCTGCTTTCTGCAGAATATCTAAAGCATTAACTCATATAAGCTATTTTTCCACTGACAGCTTATAACTAGCCTGTTTCCACTGCTCATCTGAAAACCTCCAAGGTCTCATCTTCCCACTGACTTGCTACTGTGTACAAATAACCTTTTTTTTTTCCTTTCCTTTTTCTCAAGAAAACATAAGCAGAACTGTGCTTTTTGTACAATGATTGCTAAAGTCACTTAAAGTGATGTGATGCAATATGTCATCTGCATCTACCAGCTGAAGCTCTAGTGAGCTTAAAAATGTCAAAGTGGGAGAAGGTTTGTCTGCTAATCTAGACAGAATGTAAAGGCTCTGCAAATGCCCATACTGGACGTTTCACTGGAAAACTGTAAGAAGTGCATTCCATACGGCTTCCAAAAAATCCCACAGCTGCTACCAACAGGGAAATTGGGAGGCTTTTAGAAATCAACCTCAAAATTCTTCCGTTGTCTGTCTCCCTGGACATTGTGTTCCAAGATTAGCACTAGAAAACAAAAAACCCAAACTTTAAATAGCTTGACACAAATAGAATTAATATATAAATTGTTACCATTCAAGAAGATGTTTTTTCAAATAATTTTTTTTTTTTTTTATAGATAGAAACACATTTCAGTGTATTAGTGCATGTGCTTTCATATCAGGGCAATGGATTTGGAATTAGGAATGGTGAAATTGTGCATTTGCAAATCTGACTTTCAAAAAGGCCAGGACATCATAGGTGTGGGAAGGTCTCAAGGACAGAGTGTTTTCACAGAGAGGCATGATTCCCAAAATAGTCCTTTCATGCTACAAGATAGCCAGTAGCTTAACCTAAGACCAGGCTGTAGTGACACAGCTGTTTCAGCTGAGGAAGAGTGAGGCTATGTCTAGACTACAGGAAGATGCTGTGGTTCACCCTGGTCTGTGTGTTGTGTCAGGGTTTCTGTCCTGTGCAATCCAGAACAGGAAAGAAATCCACCTGCTTGGGCCTCCAGCTGAATGCAAGGTACCTAGAAGAAACAGTATGGATGCAAGGTGCCAGTCCCTGGAACATCCTGAAATTTGAAGTGTTACTGAGCATACTCTAGCAACTATCTCTTTCCGAAGATTTTATTCTTCTTAGTTATCATTGTCTAAACTTCCACAGCTAACTTTGACTTTTGCCTTTCATGTATGCATGTATATGTTATCTATATCATCTAGAATATAAGGAGTGAGAAAGAGATTTGGAGATTATGATTTACCCTACTTCATGATGAGCAATGTGCATAATTCTAGTTATTGTTCATGATAATTATGTGTACACAGTACTGCACCACAAAGGAAATGTTAATTCTTCTTCAGTGGTGAAAAAATAGTGCTGGTATACCACAGCCTATGATTTGCTAAATTCTGGAAATCATACAGCTATTGTAACTCCAATAGACACAAAGAAAACTTCTTTTACTGGACAGCCAGCCACATTTAACTTTAGTGCAAATTCATAGAAACTGCGTTCTTCAAAAATTCCTGCAGTGTTGTTCACAATATAGAGCAGTACAAAATTTGAGCAAATAGCTAAAACATGATAACCTGACATGTGCTCCGGTATATCTATGTACCTATGCTTGGGAAACCATAAAAACATCAAAATCAAACCACATTCATCCTGAAAAGAACATATTCCAGACACAAAAACTAACAGAACCACCAAGCCTTCTAATTCAAATAAACTAGCACCTTTTGTAATGTATAAATCACTGGCATGAACACGTGTTAAAACTAAATACAGACGAACACACTACAATAATTTTTTCCAAGTGTAACTCTTGGAATCATATAAGTCACTGTGGTTTCCAGGAAGACAAATGGCCTGGAAAATGAAAAATAAATTAGTTCTGTGACTAATTGGAGTCAGAGATTGAAGGTCAGACTTGGTTCTGCAGTTGACCCTGGTGACCAGTAAAAGTCCAGCTTGGCTCACAGTACAACTTTCTGTATTTAAGAGTTGTTTACAGTAGAGAAACACTGAAAGTGTACATTAGAAAACTTCCTCTAACAAATGTAAAACACATGCCAGTTCATAGGCAAGTAATAAACTTATAAGGGGCCATGCTGACAGTTTCAAAGCCTTTTGGTAGGACCCTGCAACTTAAGATTGGAAACATTATAGTAAACATCTCTGCTTTTAAATTTTGCTGCTTGTCCTAAGATGCCTGAAAAATGTATCACCTTCATAAAGGATTTTGTCTCCCCCAGTCTTTCTCATCACAAAAGTAAAAATATCATTCAACTTTGAGCATATTTTGCTCACAGATGAATCTCATACAATTATCTTAAGGTCAAGAGAGTTACGCTAGTGAAATATTTAAATAAGTCACTTCAGAATCAGGCTTCTCATTTTTCACACAGAGAACAATACGATATTAATTTAGTACTTTGGCTTGAACTTGTAATGGCTGATATTTTCATTGTGTTGTTCAAAGAATTTTGCTCCCTTCAAAAGTGTTAAAACTGTTTATAAAATACATCTGTTTCCTTGCATCCTGTAATCAATGAACGTAAACTCTGTTTATGAAGCACCACACATACAACAAGTTATAAAATTTCTCAAGGGTCTGATGAGCATGAGACTCTCTAATCAGAGAAAAGTCAAGCTCTTCATGCACAAGCGTTTTCATTGTTACTATTTGAATACACTTGCAGCCTTAAAAGACGAAACCGTTTCCCAGTAGAAAAATTCATTAAGATCAAATCTTCCACTGCTTCCCAAAGTCCCAAATAAACAGGTGATATGATAGATGGAGGAGCTGACTTGGAGGGAGCAACCTGGCTTAAGAGCTCAGGTAGCAGCAGATGCAACTCTGACTATATGGTAGGGAGAGAGGAAGAGGCGCGGTCACCAAACACGCATCACCTTGTAGGTATTAGGGTAGATCTGTGCTTGACTTGATCAGCTGTACTTGCAATTTTTGATTTCTTCTTACTTTTCTAGTCTCATCTGGCCTATTCCATTTTCTTCCTCTACACCTTACCCAACCTCTCTGCATGTCCCTGCTACTCCCATGCCAGATGCAACAGAAAGCTGGGCACTGCCTTATCTCCTAGCCTGTGAAAGGGAAGGCAACCACAGTAGCTCCCAAGAAGTGGAGCATTTTAGAAAATGTTGGAAGTGTTATTTACAAATTGTCCCTATTCCTAACGCTGACCTATGATAGTTTGAATGCATTTGCTGGTCTTGCCTCCAGATAATTCTCAAAGCATTGTGGATTCCACTTTAAAGTCAATCGTATCACAAAAATAGCCTTCCAGAAACTGTCTTTTCAAGAGCTGGAAGCTGGGATTTTTCCATGACTAATAAATTCCATGTCTGTTTAATCTATTTTAATTACATTGATGCAACCATTTTTCCCCTTCCATTGTTAAGCATGCCGCTACCAGTGCTTAAATGAGTACTTTTGTCCTTGTTTGCCTCTAGCTTGGGAACGTCAAGGGCAAGGACCCTTTACTTTCACTGTTTGCCCACAGGGTAAAATAGCCTCTGATGTCCCAGTGAATAACCCAGAAGTCATTAAAAAAAAAGGAGGATTTTCAGCATAAAATACATTTATTTCTTAGACACTACCATGGGCAGATGACTCCTTTTCAAATCTGTGGCAGTAGTATCAACTGATAAAGGGTCTATAAAAATTCCTCATACTGCATAAATTAGGAAAATAATGTATCTAAGCAAACATTCAGGGAAATGTATGCACCCAGAGATTTGGGGGTTTTTTTCATGGGCAGTGACATGGAAGATGCAGAGGGGCTTGCAGAATAGATACAAACCCAGTATCTATGGATCAGAGATAATCCAGGCCTTATGAGTCAGAAAAGTTTCTTGCAAGTCATCCAAGTTTCCAACCAAAAAACAGGCTCTGTTTATTTAGTGAAGCCTGTGAGGGACCTACAAAAGCCCAGTATATTTATAGCACAATATGTAAGAAATGCAAATGGGTCTGTGCCCAGCAGCACCATTAGAAGAAATAACATGGATTTACACACAAATGGATCTTAAGGTTATTGGTAAGTTGACAGGCAAATGGTATGTGTTGGCTGTGTCCGAAGAATTTTCCACTTTCCCAGCAGTGAGACAAAAGACCCTACCCTACCCTACAATGCTAGGTTGTATGACAGAGAGGAGATGGGCAGGAACTGCGAAGGCATTGAAGTGCTGTCTGCCAATACTTTGAACCATCTTTACAGTTCTTATCTATGCCAGCAGATGGAGAGGTTGTAGAATGAAAATGATCCCAATCTCCAGTGTAGTGAATGAGACTCATTGTGCCATGGTGGTTGTGTGATCAGCTTCACTGATCACAACGCAGGACTGATGTCTTGAACACGCTACCAAAACCCCAAAGCCCCTGCCAGTTCCCAGGCCTTTGTACAGTCCTGTTCTCATCTCTAGATCTCCCTCCACCAGGCAGAGTAGAGGAGATGGCCATCACGGTTGAGAACTGGAAGAGCAATTCCCCCACTGGACAAGTCTGCTGTTCACTCACCCCAGGAAGCGCACAGCATCTAGCCAGCTGTTCTTTTGCACTTGGGATGCAGTAACTAAAATTCTTACAGGATATTCAATAAATAGTTCAGCCTTTAGTAGGTCCCAGAAGAAAAAGACCTAATAAGAAAGAAAAACTTTTTTTTGTTTGTTTTTGTTTTTTTCATTTTCCTAGGTCCTTCCTGAGTCTCTATTACAAGACTTAATTCTCCCCAGAGAAGTTACCACCTCACTGTTGAAAAATGCTGATTTAGAGTAGGTCTCCCAGCTAACTCAGATAAATTCTACTACTGTGGATTAATAGCTCTCTCAGGTAATTTAAAAAACATACTGCTTTGGATTAAATGAAACCAGATTCTTATTTTAATAATAAGAGGGAATAGAAAAAATAAAGTCTGGTATGCAAATGAAAAAGTTGTAATGTATCTTAATGTACCCACCATAGATCATGATATTAAAACACTAAGTTTAGCTAATAGTTTAGGAAAATAATATTCCTGTCATCAGATATTCTCCACTTACATTTTATTAATGTTATAAAATACTTTTTGACTAGTAGTTGATGAGACGTGAAAGGAAAACTCCCTACAAAATGTGCCACATAAAAAGAGTTTAACTTACACACTGTTATTTTTTCCTAGTTATTAAAACTAAAATTTCCATTTATAAGTGTCCCCTGAGCATGGGTTTCCAATATCAGTTAATCGTTAATAAAAACAAGTAATTAAACTACATTGCCAATAAATTGTGCAATGTTAATACAAGCATGGAAAGTTACAGAAACAGTGCGAAATAATATAATTGAAGGGAAATGGGTAAGACTATGTGTATGAAATACACATATTGTCTTTTCTACTTTGTAGTGCGATCTCATCAGAGGTCATAAACTAAGTCCTGGATGCAGGCCAAATTAAAATTTAGATAAGAGAGCCTGGGAGTTACAGGAAGATGTATTTTCCTTTCTTGGTTAATGTCAACTTATTGCCAGAAGTAGAAATACTGGACTGCTGGAATCACCATATTTCAACTGTCATATAATGCGTACACAATGTTTATTTGTGTCATGAAAAATGTCACACCACCATTCTAACTTAGAATATACATTAGTCCTGCTGTGTTGGTCAGACTCTCTGCAGAGATAGATACATTTTGCATCACTAAAATATCTCCCCACACTTCCATGGGCTAGAACCTTCTTATTTGTTTGAATTTAATTTGGATTTTTTTAATTAAAATTATGTGTATACCAATTAATAAAGTATATGTATGCCCAAGAAATTAAAAGCAAGTAACCCTTAAAACATCCCTTTATTTGTGATTCTTTAACCTAAACTAGAAATAAATATTCTTAACAGTGCTACAAAATCAAAAATGTGTTTGGTGATGAGTAAACCCATGCTCTCATTCCCACGGCGGTGGATATTACTGTGACAAAAGCAGAGTCAAGAGTCAATATCATTAAAAGTCAGGAGCTACATTCTAGTTATGGCTTCCTGTGTTATCTGAGCCACTCTCATAAATTCTCCAGACCTTGCCTTCCTGCTTTGTAATGTGGTGGTCATGTGGGAAGTTGAGATTTTTAATATGTGTTTGTGAGTCACTTGGTACCACAGAAGACTGCTTAGACCCCAACATATACATGCTAAAGGCTTACAGTCAACAAAGAATTTAAGCTTGCAGTTAACTTAAGTCTTCCAGCTTGAATTATCCTATGATCCTATGATCCTGTGCTGAAATCCCACTAAAGCTGGAGGTAAGGCTTGTCAGCTATAAATGAAAACCACTGGTATTTCACTGTACTCATAGCCTGCAAAAGTTTTCAATCATAAGTGACATAAAGGAAAGAGCTGGATGAACAGGCAGATGCTGCTGAGAGCTCTGCTGTCCTTACCACTGAAGCTTGTCAAAAATTTAATTTCTGTGAAATGAAAGACAATTCAAAAGCTGTCAGTGAGATTCAGTTGCCAATCTGGCTTTAGGATTTGCATCACAGCATCAGTCAGTTAAAGCAGGAATGGTGAGAATTGAACACAACACTGAAATTTGTGCACTGAACAAGGAGCTAATTTAAGAAATGCAAAGAAAGGCATTTCTACGATTCATCTTCCTCAGGTGGCTATACATTTAACCTCACAACCTGCCTACATGTTCTCAGAAATGAACTGTTTCCTCAAGTTAGGCAGTTTAAATCGGATCAGGCTTTACCTTAAAAAGGAGCTAATTAAAAAGGAGCTAATTCTCCACCCAGACACAAGGGCATCTGAGATGCAGGAGAGTTTGCTCCGAACCCTCCCACTTCTCCACTTGGGAAGATATTTCAGTGTTGGGTCTCTGCATCACCACTGTAAACAGGGTCACCACCACACTCCTTCTGGCCCAACTAATTCTTACATAACATCCAAGAAGTAAAATGTCTTCACCATGGGAGCCTGATGTTGTTTTTCAATTCAGAGACACAGATTGTGTCTTAAAGTATGGGAGGTCCAGGACCAAAATCTGTCTTCAAGCCAGAGAAAGGATTTGAATGCGTATCAGGAATATAATGGATGAGTGTGATAGATGAGTTAGTGTAGCTCTATCTCCTGGGCTACTGCTGCAGTGACAGTAGTAACAGTACCTTCAATTTGTGTAGTAACACATATTCCAACATATAGTACATGCTATTCATTATCTGAAATCATCTTTTTGCTGAAATGAAAACACTTCCGGGATTTACAGCAACTGCCAAACTGAAAAATATCTTGAAAACATATTGAAAAGGAATTACTTTTATTCTTGCTTTATTTACTCTCTTGTAATGTGGCTTTGGGTTTTTTTTAATTAGAACTGATCAGTGACATCTCATCAAAGCCTGGGAAATCATTGAATTATACAATACATTTTAAAATTATTTTTTCTACATTACTTTTTTCCTATACATAATATAATGAATATAACTGAAACCCTGAATGCATGAATCTCTAAAAGCACATCAAAGCCTATGGTCTCCAACACAGTCTTCCCAAATGTATTTGCAGGAGGCAGGTATCTCAAACCATGGCTTCTTACTATAGCTTCATATAGGTTTTTTAATAGAATAGAAGAGACACTTTATTCACGCACATATCACTCACAGGACTCAGACAATGGGACAGTTTTAGGCTAATATTTACTGGCGCCTCCAATCTCGTTGTTGAGCACCAACCAGTTTGGCACGTACTGTCCCATGTGGGACAGGTACATGGTTGCACGACCTCCACATTTGGAGAGGGACTGCATCTTCCCATTTCCATCATGCCTGATGGTTGTTGTTCAATTTTTTAGTGTTCTTTTCATGGGAAAATGCCTTTTTTTTTTTTTTTTTTACTGTGAAACTACCTTCAATATGGAAACTATTAGTCCAATCAAATTTGGAATTTAGAAATTGAAAAAAATAAGTCATAAATTGAATAGGCTATTTGACAGTGAGATTAATACTTAAAAACCTGAAACAATTTGATTTGGTTTCCTGTACTGTGAGTATATAAGTAATGAAAACAGTTCTTGGAAACCCTCATTGCTGTTTATGTGTTTCGTCTAATTCTTCTGATATTAACAATTATTTTTTTCAAGTAACAGCTAGTAACAAAAGAGTTAAAAAACTGAATTTCTATTAAAAGATTGCTACTATCCAGGTGTTCAGCTATCTTGGAAAAAGGCATTTGAGATATACCCTGTCTGCTGGAAATATCATTAGGAGACAGATTAGACAGTGTTATACAAAACTTTAGTAAAGCACAGAGATAATGAAAAAAACGTTGGTCAAGTTCAGTGGAATAAATTGTCAAATATGTGATGTCCAGAGTGCTGGAGTGTCCTTATCACCAGCAGCAGGCTTGTAACGTCTCGTGCAGAGACAAAGGCAATATTAAGTTGTTCTGTCATAGGCACACTAGAAACAGATTAATAGCTACTCTGATGCTATAAAAGATTTTGTGTTAGTCACATAAAAAATATATTTCACTTACTCCTCGAGAGTACAGGGTCCTCACAATATCTTGGTAATTTTATTCAAGTTACATGACCAATGTGTCAACCTTGACTTGTTGTATGACATAATTCTGATGCAGAAAATAAGAGCAATCAGAGGTCTCCAATGGAAGAGAACTGCTGTATACCCTCTAAAGTTCTGGCCCTTGGGATCAAGCTCCCTTGCATCCAGTTTTGTTTATATAGTATAACCACTGAGCTGTTTAAAAACAAAATAAAACAGAAGAAAACACCCCTTTTGGTAAACTACTAGGAGAAAATGTAACCACAAGGTTAAAGGATGCAATCATTCACAGGTGGAATTGTCTGAGGAGGTGTACGTTTTCGCAGGGGAACTTACATACAGTCAAAAGAAGCCACTGCACAACAACAGGGGAGAGGGGGAGTTTTTAACGAAGCAGTAAAATAACTGTGTCTGTTTGTAGTTATTGGGCTGTTGTGCTTTTTGCTTAGTAGGTCAACTCAATGTCGTCTTATTAATTTGTGTCTGGGCCTATCACGCAAAGGCTGTTGCTTCACAGACGGTTTCAATCAGAGCGGTCAAACCCAGCAAAATAGAACATCCTGGTCAGAATTACTTTCTCAACTTCATTTTGAACTGTTGCTTTTTCAATCAGTCTTGGCAGATTTCATTATAAGGTATTTATTATAGTATGCTTATTTCACATGACATAACAGTTTTATGTAAGAAAAGTGTGTGTTCAGCCACAGAGTAAACCAGGATACAAAATACTACTAGTGGAAGAAATAGCCTTAATCAAGTGACATGTCATGAGACAAAAATAGATGGTGTACTTCTACTATAATCTTTTTCTATTCGTATTGTATTCCTTGTAAATTATATTCTGTAACAAGTACAATATCCCCTCCTGACCTCACAGAGGCTGAGCTGTGTGACAAGCTGAGTTTTCACTTCCCCGGTCAAACTGGACAAAATGATTCAAAGTAAATCTGAAGCAGCTCAAAATAGAAAAGGTTTCTTTTCCTTTAAGCAAACTCCCTCCCTGAGAAAGAAACAAAAGAACTTTATTCTGTGCATTTAGCATTAAAATTTTACAGGCAAATTTCAAAACAAAATGTCTTTCCAAAGAGAAAAACATTTCATTTGGAGACTTTTGAAATGAAACATGTAACTTTTACAGAAAAAAAGTAACAAACTTTCAACTAAAATTATTCCCTAACTGTTGCATGAATTCTCAAGTAGTTCTGATTGAAACTGTATCTGTGTTTTTCAGTGAATGAAATAGCCATCAGAAAGTTTTTTCCCACCTCCTTCTCTTAGTCTTCCACTCTTTTCCTCTGGCTGCTTCAGGCAAATGATTCTTCTCATCTCAGCAACCCTTAACAGAGATTAATCCTCCCTAGATTTCAGCACTTTATGTAACTGTTCAGCCAGTCAAACTTATTCCTGCAAAAACTTAAGACTTCCTTTCCACTAAATAAGAATTATTACTTGCAATATTTTAATATCATAAACAATCAGCTTTTAAATCCCTAATAAGGCAAGTGTATATGTCAGCCTGAAAAGGAAAGGGAACACCAAGATGGCTGAAGGTAAATAAACTTGTTTCTAATTCTGTTTGTGCTTAAGTGTTATTTTCAGTTGTTAACTAGGTTACTCAATAATGAATTTGAAAAAAACATAATGAGAACATAGTGATGAGACACGTTTTGACCTTGCAGTGGGATATTACACCTCTCAAAATATGTTCTTGGTACAGTTCTCCTTGAAATCATAACAGATGCAGTTTCTATTGTAGTAGCCATACTGAGAACAAGTCACTAAATGATTGAATTATTCTTTGTAGCTGTGGACTATGGAATACATTCAATGCATTATGTTTGTTTGGAATGGAAGTAATTATGTTATTCAAATATAAAAGGGCTGTATTGGGTTTGTGTGGCAGGCTGTTGGTAGTGGGGTAGGGGCCGCAGGGGTGGCTGCTGTGAGAAGCCGCTGGAAGCTCCCCCGGCTCCAAGTCGGACCCGACTCTGGCCCAGGCCGAGCCCATCAGCGACGGTGGCAGCGCCTCTGGGAGAACAGAGTTAGGAGGGGGAACCGGCAGCGGGGGAGGAGACTGGGGTGAGAGAGGAACGGGAGACTGGGGTGCGAGGGGAACCCCTCTGCAGACACTGAGGTCAGTGAGGAAGGAGGGGAGGAGGTGCGCTGGAGGAGGGGATGCCCCTGCAGCCCACGGTGAGACGGCAGGCTGTCACCCCCAGCCCATGGAGGGGAGTGGGGGAGCGGAGGCCCCCGAAGATGGCCGTGACTCCATGGGAAAGCCCAAGCTGGAGCAGTCTGTGCCTGAAGGACTGCAGCCCATGGAAAAGGACCCACGCTGGAGCAGTTTGTGAAGAACTGCAGCCCGTGGGAAGGACTCATGCTGGAGAAGTTTGTGAAGGACTGTCTCTCGTAGGAGGGACCCCACGCTGGAGCAGGGGAAGAGTGTGAGGAGTGTGAGGAGTCCTCCCCCTGAGGAGGAAGGATCGGCAGGGACAACATGTGACGAACTGACCCCAACCCCCATTCCCCGTCCCCCTGCGCCACCGGGGGGAGAAGGCAGAGAGGACCGGGAGTGGGGTTGAGCACAGGAATGGGGGGGGGGGGGGGGAGATGTTTTATGGCTTGGTTTTACTTCCTAATATCCTTGTTTTGATGTGATTTGTAGTAAATTAAATTGATTTGTTTTTTCCCCCAAGCTGAGTCTGTTTTTTGCCTGTGACCATAACTGATGAGTGATCCCTCCCTGTCCTTGTCTTGACCCATGATCTTTTCCTTTGTATTTTCTCCAGATTATCCCACCAGGGGCAGGGAGTAGTGAGCGAGTGGCTTCGTAGTGCTTTGTGACTGGCTGGGCTTAAACCACGACAAGGGGGAGAAAAGTTTAACTAACCATTTTCTCTTAAATACATGAATTTTGACTTCAAGCACTAAAACTGACATTGTATTCCTATACATATGCAGTCCTGTATTGTCGCCCAGGCTATATATGCTGTAGGCATCATTCCTCAGTGGCTGAGGAAGGACATAGGTGTGCACAGCTGTACTGTCAATAAAGGTAACAGGCTATTTAAGAAATTCCAAGTCTGTCTGGTTTTCTTGTATTTCGTGTCAACAGGCAATCAAAAGACATCAGCACGACTGGAACAGAGGCTGCTTTACTGGTGCTGCCTCACTCACCAGCTGATGTGGATACTGTGGTTACGCAATTGGCATCATCTCAGCTTTTAGCTACTGTGGTTATATTTAGTGATGTTGCCTCGGTTGCTAGCTACTGGACAGCTTTGGTGCCATCTCGATTTTCTACAAAGAGTTACTGCTTCTGCTGCCCTTTTTCTTTGCTGACCTACTAGGAGGATCCTGCTGTTGTCCAAATCTTGGCATTCCTTCTCAGCCAAATGCTTGTTACTGCAAAGTTTTCCTTCATTTGGAGTTTCAGGATTCAACCTGACATCAGTGCACTGTTGATGGATGTAAGTGGAATATATGTTTTATGAGGGATAGATGGTATTTAGGAGTTTCAAAGGTACATAGAGGAGTTAGACACCCTTTTTTTTTTTATTTCCTTAGGGAATGACCACTCTCTACTTCCTTGTGGCTTCTCTAAAGTCAAAGGAGCTCTACTATAACCATTTCTGGTTACAGTAGGAACAGAGCTTTCTGCTGTAACCTCTTTAACTCAAAACTTTCTGACTGTTTAGCTCTCTAGACTGGAGCTTTCACATAGATTTAAGAAGCTTTTTCTTCTTTTTTGAATGCTTTGCAGCAATGCTGCCAAATAGCCAATGGCCACATCAGGGTGAAGCAAGGAACCAAGAGGTGGCTTGAGAAAGCCACCTTTCTACAACCTGAGTTATGACAGGGTGTAATTCGCTAGTTACTAACTCAGAGTTATACTCAGACAATTTTTCATTTGTAGGCACTAACTTAGAAAAAAGAGAACAAGGGTGGCCAGATCAGAGGCAATCACACATGAATGCTTTTCAAAAGCAGAAGTTTCTGACAGAGTGATGGTCACACAATTACACAGATTCCTCACTAACTAGATATTTTCCCTATTTAGTCTTTGATTTCATGTCAAAAACTTATACCTTATAAAAGAGACTGCATCTGTGCTTCATTAGACTGTAAATTCAGGGGGAGGGGAAGAGAAAAAATCTGAAGTGTTTCTCCAAACTTCTCTGGATCCTCCTAGTAGGACTGGCAAATGCAGAAGGCAAAAGAGATAAATGAAAGATTAATAAGAACATCTCAAAGGGACAAATGAACACATGAAGTACAAGGTCTACTACAAAACACTGCTACAGTCCATGACTCCTAAATCTTTGCTTTAAAAAACATGTGTTTCATTAAAAAATAAAAACTTTTATTAAATGTAAATAAAACACATTTAAAAACACATTGACAAGAATAAAGACAAAAGCCAAGGATTGTTAATTAATAATCTAATTGTTCCTGTTACATCAGGACCATACAGTACCCTAAGTATTCTCTTCTTCCTAGTTCAGTCCTCCATCAGGATACTTGCTTTCAGACACATACCGTTTACTCCTTCAATTTCTTTTTTTCTGTTCTGTCACATATCTTCCTACTCACTGGACTTTAGATTCTGACAACTGCTTCATGCCACATGTCCTTGCTTTTCCTCCACCAGGATTCATATTTGCCAAATGTCCTTTTTTTCCCTCCCAGTTATTTCTTGGCCCACTTTTCTCAGTGGCTGCAGTGCCAGCTAGCACTGCTTCTGTGTCCTCTTGCTCATTAGACACTTACTTTTTTCCATGTTCCCCTTGTGCTTCTCATTTTTTAAATTTACTATGAGGTTTATGAAATCACTAACACCACATGTCTTAGCCCTTTCTTCACAGTTTCTGCTCAGAACAAGAACCATAGTTTGTTTTTAAAAAATGTAACCATGATTAGTATGTTTAAAATTGACCAGCTGCCTTCTTTTAATAATCTTTTCCAAATGCCCATGTCGCTTACTGTCCAGTTCTAAAATAAGGAACATAATGGTGTTTTTTTTTTTAAAAAAAAGGAAAAAAACCCAAACCCTGACATCAGCTCTAAAATAACAAGTCAGTTTTTACTTACAATTTTAGGTAAATTCACAGGATAAGTGTATTTGTAAATTCTAGTTATTTGAGAAATTTACTTTAATAAGCAAGTACAGTCTGTCCTCTGCATATATTAGCATAAAAGCTTCTTAGGAATCTCTCCACTATTATGGAGCAACAGACAAAAAACCAGTACATTCTGGCTATACTCTTGGCAGTGTCTCTGCCACACAAATTCACTGTTAGTCCTTCTCCCACAGGAAAAAAAAAAAAAAACACAAAAAAAAAACAAAAAAAAAAACAAAAAAAACCCAAATTTTATTTTTTGTATAGTTACTTATATGGGAAAGGGCAAGTGCCTGATTTGTCCTATTCAACATGTAGAAAGATTGCCAGTGTACATGGTCCAATGCCTCACTGTCCAACAACACACTGGAATGAAACCTTATCTTGTGCAAATAAAATATGAAGAAAGTATTTATGCAGAAGTAAATCTCATTACAATGTAAAAATAAAATTAATTAGAACAGGAAACAGGAGTGAATGGTTATATGTACATGAATTTCATCCTCAGCAGCAAAATGTCATTTTGGCTTCTACGGTTCAGCCAGGAAGCCCATCAGATATTATTTTTAATAAAGTGCCTTAGCTCTCTCCCTGAATCAACAACTTTCTCTTGTCAAAGAATTTAATTCAGTCAGAGGTCTACCATCCATCCTGGATATTTTCTCACCCAAATGCAACACTCTGGGAATACTGGCCACAGAGAAAGAGTCTAATTCAAAAGGTGCTCACCAGCTACAGTCTTTAAGATGCATTGTGTCACTCCTGGAACTTCAGCTCTAGTAGGTCAAATGACTGGAGCTGATTTCTCCTCCCCAACCCAAAGAAAAATGAAGAGAAGCAGAAGACAGGTATGAACACCCAAAGTTGGAGTAATGTTAACTCACTGCCAGACACCAGCCGGGGCTTCTCTGATGCAAGAGTTTTCTAGATTATCACAAAAGCATGTGCAGATCTCAGTGCCCAGGGATATAAAGGCCTAAGAAAGAATAAGCAATTACCTTGAAGGGAGCCATGTGTGCCAAATTCTTATCTTAAAAAGACTGGTTTGGCTCTTAAATCACTTAACGGCATTGTATCCATGTGCTCTTGCACAGAAGTAATGGTGAAGGCTGCTTTAAACTCTGGTCAGGGAACTGGCTAGTGAGAAGCTGGTTCAGCTATGCCAACAGTAAATTGTTATCACTGTAGTTACATGTGCAGCCAAGGCATCCCTCTTGAGAAGCAAGAGGGTAAATCCAGTGGAGTAATCCACTGGTAAATCCAGTGAAGTCCATGGGATTACTGAGATGCCAAAGGCAGCTCTGCAGGTGGCTATTAGACTCTACTGCCTGATGCAGCCTTGACAAAGCCTAAACTTGGGCCCAAGCTTCAGCTAAGCGCAGTATAAAAATGCAGAAGGAAAGAGTTTTCTTAGCACACTTTTTCTTCTGCTCTTTTTAAACATGAAGTATTGGTCACTATTGGAGATGAGGCTTCGCTGGTTTGACTTTTGCTGTGATCCACTGCAACAGTTCTTATCTTATGATGTGTAAGCACGAAGAAAAATCTGGTCCAGTGAGTCCAAAGCTTTTAGCCTTCTGACTTTAAACAGGAGCAGAGGGCAAAGGTACTGGTTTCAATAACTCCAGCAATAAGCTGGCCTTCTGGGTCCAATCTAAATCTGCTATGAAAAGAATTAATTATTTTACCAAGCGCTCAATTTTGAGGAATGAAGATTACATAATTCCAGCACAGCCTCCTTAATTGATTTAATACAGGAATGTTACTTGCCCACAGTCTGTCTCCTATTGTCCAATAAAATTATACAAACAAAAAAGCAATCAGCAAAAATAAAAGCTTGTGTTTATTATCTATTTACCAAGAAAAATCGAGCAGTGAAGTTTGGACTTTTTCCATGTTAAGCTATACTGGCACCCAAAAGTTAATCTAGATATTTATTTAGGCTAGTAAATTGTTGACACTTCCCTTTGCTGATGCCAGAAGGTAGAGGACAGGAGGGTACTGTGCCTCCTCTCTGCAGAACCTGCTGGCTAGAGAAGATTCCTCCAGGCAGACAGAGGGACTCCCAGGGAGGTCCTGCTGCTGTTCCAGGGCAAACCTCCTGCTAGTATGACACCAGGGTACTGGCATGACTTGGTCAGCAGGGACTCAGCCACTCTCCTGCACCGGTAGACAGCTGCCCCAGGAGACAAAAGGATAGGCATGCCCAGCACCCACCAAGCTGCTTAAATGCATACTGGCCTCCTTGCCTGCACTGAGGCATATATCTAATGCTTGCTGAGCTGGTGGATCCTTCCCACCCTCAGCAGGATTTAGGTAAGGCCCCTTAGTCCAGTAGCAGCCCCTGAGACTTGAGCCATTGCTTTCGCTAAGGGGAGGCAGGTTTAAAGTCAGGCATAAAGCGCAACACTATGAATTGGTTCCAGTCCTGCACCTATGAAACACTTCTTGCCTGCTGCATGGGCATTTGCATAGGGCTTTCAGCCATCATCTGCTCAAGAGCTGCTTGCAGGGACGCTCCCAGCACAGCCGACCGACCCACTGGGCAGAAAGCACAGCATAGCCTGAGCAAACATTCTTTACCCCAGACAAGGTTATCGGGAAAACATGGACATTTCTGGGCAGTATATTTTCTTGATTTGCAGATTGCTCAATAAGAAAACATTTCTCATCCTACACAATCCACATTCCAAAAAAAATGAGGGGGGAAAGAAGTACAGAAATAATGGCATAAAAACTTTTATGCTACTAAGCCTCCAAAACAAATTTAAAACACATGTATTTTTTAAAGTAATTTTTTCTATAAATTGGACAGTATTCAAGTCATTGCTTAATTTTTGCCAAACCAGAAAAAAATATGCCAAATACAGAGCTTTGATGAATGTGCAGGTGATGTCATTTCAAAAAGTCCGGGGACATTTAAGGGGGGAAAACAATTTATGATTTCACCTCTGAATGAGAACAGTCTGCTGTTTTTTCAGACTCGATGCTTAAAAACAATACTAATCTGGCCTACAGAAAATGAGATAATTTTATTTATTTCAACAAAAGAACGGTTTATACCTAAACAAAGCTGTAATACTTTTTCTTTTCGTATTGACTGTGAAATATTAAACTACCCTGCTAGTAAAACTCCCCAAAACAATCCAACATTCTGTTCTTTGCTGGCTTTGTAGATTACTTTTCCATACTTGACCTCCATATCTACGGTAATGTTCCCGTGTATACACAGAGAGCAGAATGTCAAAATGGAGATAGGATCAGAAGATCTTAGAGCAGAGTTTTGTCCTCAGGAAAATGAAAAAGATGTGAACAAGAAGTTGCCTGTCTTTCTGCTGCCTCAGTGACCACCAGTTGCAGCTTTCCTCCTTTTTGGTCAGCATATGGTGGAGCACGTGAAAATTAAGCCTATCCTTCTCTGTGTTCCTAAGTGGCCTTAACTTGGATGAGCAGTGACTTGATGGATGTCAACTCTGCCACTGTTTTCTCTACAGAGTAGGCAGAACATAGTGTGGGTATTACAAAGGATCACCCAGTCACACCATGCCTAACCTTTAGGCATGCCACCTTCCAGATGAACGGGAGGAGGGTAGTTTGCTTTGCCATGTTCTTCTGAGGTGTTCCCTTCATCAGCCACCATCTAGTTTTGCATCACTGAAAGGGGAATCTAAAACTATGAGGTAGTTACTGCCATTTAATGAAAATAGCACAGCCAGAAATTAACTGCTGATCATTTCTTCAAACTTGAGCAATGTTATCTGCCCACACATCCAAGCACAATGGCCAGACTCATCTATCTTTCCTCTCCCTAAACTCAGATAGCTCTAGATTTAATGATATCTGTATTTTCATATTTAGTATCTAAACAGGCTCCTTCTGTTTCACCATGGGCTGTTGGAGCTTGTCCTTCTTCCACTGTTCCTAGTGTGCCTCCACCTCTGCCCCCACAGCAGCTCCACCACTGCAGACCATTTGCCAGATTTCCCACACACACACTTTCAAGGCAACCCTACATGCAGCCTGCCTGCTGCTTCCAAGTCTCTTCTTGGGAGTGTATGATATCTTGGCAACTATGTGATATTCTTTGCACTTATTTCATCTTCTTAGCTACTTCTGTTTATACAAAATTAAGTTCAAGTATATCGCCTGTGAGTTTCTCTGTACAAGGAATGCACATGTTTACTTCTTTCTGCCTATGTTGTCGCATTCAGCTCTATGCCAGTTATCTGAGAACCATAACACAAGACAGACATCCCAGGTCAGCAAATCTTGGCCTCTGAGACTACTGTCAATATATTTATATCTTCATATTTTTTAATGTCATTATGTAAGAGGACAAGGAAGAAAAACCTAAGAATGCCCGTACTCCAGACTGAGTTGAGACAATATTGGTAACCTCAAAGTGCTGGAATTTATCAGTTTTGAGTGGGCTCAAGACCGTATCAGATACTTGAGAAAGCAAATGCTGAGAGAGCACTTTAAGATACTCTCCCACCAGCTTTTCTGGGATAATTTCTTTAAACAACAAAGAGGAGTCCTAGATAACAGGACTGAATGAGAGGTCATTTAGTCTATTGCTATAGGAGCATCAGCTGAACTTAAACCAAGAAGGGTGTGGGAGGATTTTGTAAGCTCATGGCAAACATTAAATCTGCTATATTTCTGCCTGAGGCTTTCACCCCAGACCTCACCTGTTCACGGGCCCAAAGTGTGTATATCTGAGTTTTAAGAGCCCAGAGCTTGTTTGGTCTAACACTGATTGAATACAGTGATCTCCTGGATCTGTTAGTTTACCTAGCAGTTCACCCAGGCATTCCCTGACAAAAGGTCTAAAGATGGTTAATTTTTCCTCTTCATTTTGAGGGGAAGGAGGAGAATGAAGAGGCTGATTATGGGGAGATGGAAGGAGATTTAATTTTGTACTGCAAGGGAGCTGATGACCAGCTGGATACCTCTGTGCGCATCTAGCAGTTTAGAAAAAATTTGATGTTCATAGTGCCAGCACCAGAGCAGCTGGGATCCTTTTTACAAAATTAACCACCCTAAAAGGTCACATCAGGCAGCTGTTTCTGCCTGATGAACACTTGCTACCATCTTGTCATTTTGTCAGACAAAATTACTAAGTAAAATAAATCAAGAAAAAAACCAGCCTTAAACAAAACAAGCAGCCTAGCATTGCACCCCAGACACTACCTCCAGCAGACTGTCAAGAAGGAAAACATATACAAGCAGAGCCACTTGGCTAAGAAAGTCGTGCAGCCAGGCTTAAAGGATCAGTCCTGCAAAACCTACTCTACCTACATGGGGTGGAGCAGCAGAGAGGGACCTTAAGAAAACTAGATTGAAGAGACTAGTTAAGAGTGTAAAAATAGACCAAGTGCTGCAGTAAGTTTTAACTAAATGTAAGACTAGTGTTACAGCAACTCAACTCACTTGTGAACAAGAAAGACTTTGCATCACATATGCCTCCAGAGAAATAGGAGCTGCTGGCAGAACAGAGCACAGTAGATAATAAAAGGCTGAGATGGCTGCTGTGAAGTTGCCATTAAAAAGCCATAGTTCAGTATGCAGGGAGGCACAGAAAATAAAAGGCTGCAGTGCAGTCCAAGAGGAGCTGTATCTCCTGTAGGATACCAAAAAAAACCCCAAAACAACCCTTTCCCAAAAAACTTTAGCCATTTTTCCATTATTAATTACTGTAAATTATTCATACGTGAATTGTTGATGCCATGTCTTTTGCTTATTAAGTGATGGCCATGCTCAAAGTTTTGAAGTTACACTGTGCAGAATTCAGTGGGCTTAGCTGTGTATTTTTTATGATTGTATCATCAGCGTTCCTTTGATTGCACAATCCTCAAAATGGGTTTACATATACCTCCTATATGACTGCATGGGTAAATCCACCACACCACGATGGATTCCTTCTCCAAGGATACTTCTGCAAATAAAGTTTTACTCATAAAATGCTTGCAGTAAAGAGAGAAAAGAGAATGAGTCAGAGTGATATTTGCACCTTTGAGTCAAATAAATATTTATAAGCAACATTTACCCAGCCTGTCCAGCTGCATCCCCATTTCAGCAAAGGGCCTCCATGCTCTCCTGGTGCCATCAAGTCCTTTCTGCAGTTCTCCAAGTGCTTCTCCTGTTTATTTCACATACAGTTTCTGTCTGTTTCCGATCAAATAAAGCTTGTTCAATTTTATCCCCTCAGCCAGTCCCACTCCCTAGAACTTGTTTATGTCATAGACGGTATGTTATCATGATGGAAGTTTCTCCTGCTTTCCTTCAGAAGAATCTCTGTAGACATTTCTGGCTAGACTTTCAACATAATAAGTAACTTCTGCATGAAACCCAGTCTTGTTAAAACTGTCACAATGCAACTTTAATGAAAAGTGATAGAAATCAAACATAAACATATCAATAAATAAAACTCTTTTCTAGATAACTTGATTCAAAAATCACTACATAAGGCTTTTCTTGAAACAGGAGGACAAACTGTCCTTTAAAAGGTCAGTGTATTTGAGTTTAAATAATGGAGAAGTTTGGGGTAACATCTGAGATCTGCTGTCGTAGTGTTGCTACAAAGAGCTATTCTGAAATGTGGTTAAATGTAAAGCTGAGATGACAAAGACACAAAAGTCTGGTATGTACAGCAGTAGCTGTTGTGCAGGAAAAATGAAGGGAACCCCTAACTCTATGCAACTGCTATGTTGCAACACTCATCAGTCTCTGAAGCCAATCAGTCTGTAGTCAAGCAAAAATGCTTTCCTGATTTGTTACTTTTGTTGTGTTTGTCTTTCCTACCTCATTTAAAATTCTTGCTTTTAGAAACAAACTTGTAAATATTTACAAAATGAATCATACTAAACAGCACAGTAGATTAGAGAAATGCTTTGGTACTAAAACAATGTGTTTCATGTAGCCTGATTGTATAATTCAATTTTATATTACATGGGAGATATGTAAATACAAATGGTGAAATGTGACCTGGTTTTACAAGGTCATATTTCAAACAATACAGATGAAATCCAAATGAAGTTCTAGTTGCTGTGTTTACTCTGGTGAAACTAAATTTCATAAATATATTAGCACCTGGAGATATTTGGTGATTTCTGAATAACAATGTTTAAAATACCATAAATCAAAATGGTTGAGTGTGGACAAAAAGTATACATTTGGCTTTTGGGGACTTTTGCTACTGAGATTTATTTTGTTTGATCATTCATAACACCTACTTCTTTCCACATAAACACATGTAAAACTTGTGTTAACTATTAAGAAAAAACAGTGCTCCTTTTTGTTTCTTAATGGGTTATCAATACTGCAGTAATAACGAAAACCATAAGAAACAAGGCTGCACCACATTTGTAGGTAATTAGGCTGTGGTTTATTTCTGTATAAACCGCATTTACAATTTATTGAAAAGCAATGTGGTTTATAAACAAAAATTACTCACATCGTATGCCATCATAAAAAGACTATCTATCATAACACCAGAACAAAGGCATGCAGACCACTGTGCTCATTAAAAAAGCATTGACATTGCAAGTATATCATTTCTAGACAGAACTAAAAGATAAGTAGAAAACAGGAAGAGTTTCTCCTGTGCAAAGCACTTAGTACAGCTAAAGAGATTAAATATTTTTCATAAAAAAGATCCAATGTTCCTTGTGCTAAACCACATCAGATGTTATCACAGATAAATCATTTTCAGGAGGACAATAAAAGGACAGAGGAGGCTAATGAAATTGTAATTTGTAGAACATCCAGCTTAGTGTAACAGGAAGTCTAAATGGTTCCCTGCCCATGGAAATAGAAAAAGGGGGGGATGGGCACAGGTCACCTGCTTGTGTAGAGGACATCCAGCAGCCACCCAACAAAGATAAGAACAGAGATGAACTGCACAGGAAACTAGGGATGAAACCTGTCGAGTCTGGTACAACGACCACTCCAGATTGCAGATCCTAACCTTTTCCAGAAATCCAGTCTACTTGCTTCTTTGTTGGTGCTTCTCAGAGAAAAACAGTCCCTGTCTCACCTCATTCATCCTAAAAATGATTTATTTCCTAGAGTTATGCAGCAATTGGTTGACATATTTCAAAAAAGATAAAATCATGAAGATCAACAGAAGAGATTCAGATTGACTTGAGAGGTTCCAAGTCTCTGAAGCTGAGATACAATACTACCCTGACACTGTTGTTGTGGCTGCTGTTGTTGCTGCTGTTGTTCTTGTTTTAGACCCAGATAAAATGATACTCATCACCATTCACAAGGCCATGCTCTGATCCGATGCCATTGGCAGCTGGCTAACAAAACTGTTGTGATCACGTAAGCAAAACTCAAAATGAAATAAAAATTAAATCGCAACTAAATATTAATGCCAAGGAATGCCATCCCAACAGAAAGTGTGAATGAACTAGACATAGGAGAAGTAGTGACAACTCAAGAACAGACTCAAATTTTCTTTCCTGCTCTGAGGCCTTCTTGGCTGAATGGGAACAGTACATTTTGGTCCTGGCATTACCTTCTGACAGGTTTTTACAAAAAATTACTTGCTTGTCTGATGCCAACTTCTAAGTACAAGCTTAGGCACCTAAACAAGTGCTAAAATCCCAACTCTCAGGTTTTTTTAACATAAATCCAAGATACTTGGTTCAGACCATAGTTTTCTCGGAAGTCCATGGGGGTGAAGGGTGCCCCTCTCTGGAGAAGTGTGCAGTTCAGCCCCTAAAGAAGTGACAAACTTTCTGGAAGAATCTAGCTGTCCCTGCAGACTGAGAGGGAAATTGTGATAACAAGGCTTCAGGCTTAGTCATGTACCCATGATATGAAAGTCTACATCTTTTTCCTCAGCTGCAACATGGGAGTAGACACATATTTATTGTATTTCATCGGACTCTTGTAAGGGAATTAGTTTAGGTCACTTTTCAGAACACTCAGTATTTATTAAGTCTGTTCCCACCAGCAGGTATTAATTACTATTTTATTTTGTAAATAATTTGTAGAGTTGTCTTTCAGCTGCACTTAAGGTTTTCCAAAGAAAGGAGCCTGTTAGTAGCTTCAGAAATATCTCACTAAGCCTCCAGTTATTTGTGTCTGTCAAGTTCTCCAAGTTGGAAATGGAAGAGTTGCATTAAACATCCCTATTAACTTTCCAACATGTGACTCAAAGCAATTCCTCTGTCTTTGATTAGTTAGAAGTACATCTGCAACGTTGAGTTTACAATACACCACATAATCTCAAATGCAGATCTTATTCTGTCATCTGGACCATACGTGTTAGTGTCAACAACAGCAATAAACAATACAAGACACAGCTCACATAAACATTTCAGAAATCATAAGTTTAATCATTGTTCAGAAGTTGGACCAAGCTATGACTAACCTCTTCAGCACTATAAGCCCTTGGCTTACTGACTTTGAAATACATCCAGAAGAAAGTGTATCCAAAACCTGAACCTAGAGATGAAAGGGAATTCATGTGGCATAAAAATGATGTGAACAACAATAAACTGTAAAAGTTGGTCAGCTATGAAACTGAAGGTGTGTTGAATTGCAAGCTTCGCTGAATGGCAATCTCCACTAGCACTGAGAACACTATTGCTCTTACAGGGTAAGATAATTTCTTAATTTATTTTATTAGTGACTTCTTTTCCAGTTCATTGAAGTCTGCTGGACTGTCTGTGCTGCTGTCCCCCTAATCTTTAGCTTTCCAAAAGGGTTCTGGCAACAGCACCAGTGGGTAAAATTGATTAAGAGTTGAACATGGAGAAAAAAACCTGAAGCAATGATCAATGGAAAACATTTGCAGAAAGCAGAGCCTAGAAAATGCCTGTAAAGCTCGTCTGTACACACAAATGTGAGGTTTTTACATGCAGGTGCCAGCGTGACTCATGACAGCATGAGTCAGAGCCAGAGCACTTCCAGCTCCCGAGGCCAGGTGGACTTTCAGTGCATTCTTACTTGTACCACCTCCCCCCATTCTATGATTTCCAAGCATGAAAACGTGGATGCATTAAAAAGGGAAGAACCACAACATGTTCTCTGGTCTGATGGCAATCTAGACACGTCCTTTGATTATTCTTAGGTTTTTGGTAAAAGACAGGAAGTAAGAGGATGTTCCAGTGTTTCAGATAAACTGAATTAATGAAAATTGTTTTCTCCTTATTTCCATACATAGACATTAGGTCAGAGATGATTAAATTCTAGTATTTCGGGTCCAGCCTGTATGAGAGTGAAAAGGTTCTTACATGGTTTTTCAGACAAAGCCCCTGCCAAGCAGGTATCTCTGTAGCCTCATTCCTCAGTCAGAAGTGTGACAGTCAGCAAAGATCTATACCCTATTAACGCCATATATTACACTGCATGTACTTGAAACAATCATCTACTAGAAATAGCTGTCAGTATTTGGAAAGCAGGGAGGAAACCACTCTTATGAAAAAAAGAATAACTGTCTTTTTAGACTACTTGATATTGGTAAGCATCCCTGTTTCCTCCTTTGGAAGTGAAATAAAGGTCATAGACTCAGGGAAGCTAGGAATTATTGCTGGTAGAGAAAATTCTGCCTGGTTTTCCTTAAGAAAGTAACAAGTATGAATTAACTAAAATAACCCCCAGAAGAACGTCTGTTTGGCTGTCTGAATCTCTGTCTGAATCCTAAAATTCAGTCCTACAAGACCTCTCAGTAGTGTAAGAAAGGAAAGGCAGCCCTCAATTATTCTTTTACCTGATCCCTGAACCAGTGAGGGTCACAATGCCCTTCAAAATCCCTTAGGTAGGCTGATATTTTCCACCAGTGTCCAGGCATTGGTAGATGAGCACAGTTTCCTGAGGTAATTTGTTAATGCATGTCTCTCACTGCTTTGTGAGCCACTAAATAGAAAAGCCAAAAAAAAAAGAGCTAAATTAGCTGTCATTTGTTGACTTAGATTTCAGTAATCATGGCTTGATAGCCTTACAGAAAGTCATTGTGCACAGGTGCTATATTTAAGACATTCCTTCCTCAGTCTGTTCTGCCTGATACTCTTGTTATGCCCCTGTCTAAACCTTCAGTTAGACTGAGGGTTATCAAAGATTTGTTATTTTAAGGGGCTAAGTAGTAATCTATATAAACTGGCAGAAGCTACAAAGTGCTTTTAGTGGCTGGAGTCAGAAAAGAAGGTTGCAGGGCCTCATACAGCCCAAGATAACGATACAGCAAAACTGAAGCTAAATTCCTAGATACTTCTAGTTACTAAGCTACTGCTTAAAACAGGAAAGACATTGAGAATACTGGAAGGTTATTAAAATAATTGATACTGCATGGCCAATTATCAAATCGATGATTGTGTGTGTTTGCTACAAAGGGGAAAAAGTTACTATTTTCTGTTCTGCCACCTTCTCATGCAGAGACCAGAGCAACTCCTGGTTCGTGGATTTCGGAAACATCTGCTACTTAACATTGTTAGTACAGAAGTTTCCAAGAGCAAAAGAGTTCTTGAGATATTTTAATACCTTTTTAGACAAGAAGCGGAAGGAAGCTGGAAGGCTCAAATGCAGTGGACTGCCTTTGACCACATCTGCTGCAAAGCACAGCCATGACAGTGAAAGATACCAAGCAAGAAAAAAACCCAACACTTTTGCATTTGACTTGGTTGACTGCCTTTCCTTTGAGATGTGAGAGAGAGTATTTAAAAATACACATATCACTTTTTTCCCTGATTAAAAACCAGAGGTTGTCAGTTGATCTTGAAATAGTTGCATCAAATTAATTCAACCAAGACATTTTCTTGAGAATGTTCATCCAAGATTAAGTGTCCTTTTCTTTCCTCACCAAAAATCACAAGCCTCCAGAATCCGGATGACTGGGAGCATCAGATGGTTATGATAAAGGTAAGAAATTAAAATAATTTCTCTAAAACTGCTGTCTATTTTGAGATTAAAGACAAAAATCACCAACCTGTGAAGTCAACCATAAAAAGCAATCATCACTAATCAACACAAAATCATTGTCCACATGTTTTCTGAAGCAAGATGGCTCATCACAACAATCTTATCATGAGGCTGTAATAAAAAATGATAGCTGGCATGTTTCTATGACAGACAACGGAGATTACAGAGACTGATTACTCTAAACAATACATGTTAGTGGAACAGTTTGCTAATTCTTCCAAGATAGGCTGATTTATGAGCTTTTCATCCAATTTAAAATTTGGGGGAATTTTTTTCCAGCCTTTTTTATGGAAAAGATGTAGAAGAATATGCTCAGTACTTTAGGTGTACACCAAAGAAGGAGTATGTAAATAAAATGTTTTACACTGGTGTAATTTCATGGATTTGAACGGAATTACTCTTTATATATACAGCAGACTTCAGTGGAATTACTATTTATTTATATGTACCACTTGTTTGGAACAAAGACACAAACTTCTGCATGTGATCCAAATATATTTGCCTCAAAACCACCACACAGTTTCTCTGATTACAAACAAGTATTTTGATTCCTATTACCATAATACTTAGGAGCTCCAGCCATGGACCAAAGCCCCATTTTACTGGGAACTGTATGGTCCTTTAAAAAGAAAGCAATCCCTGTCCCTGCAGTGTGAGACAAGAGGAGGAAAGGAAAGAAGAAAGTTAAAGACATACAAATGTCAAGGTGCACAATAGTCTTAGTATATCAGCAGCCCAACCATCAAGAGGGCTATGTTCCACTTCTCTTTTGGCTGGTTTCCCTTTTCTTGATATCATAACAAAGTATAATTTTAAGGTATATGTATACACTATCTAACTAGAGAAAAGATGTAAATTAAGGCAACAGTTAGTTGGCATTACTGAGTTATCCACATTTGTATAGTATAACTTCAAAAATGTCATGTCAAAAAAGTACCAATGATAAATAATACCACTTTCAGGATATATGGTTGATGATGGAGTGTGGTTTGAACCCAGTGATTTAGGATCATGAACAAAGAAAGGCTGAACTAAATTTCCATGCCATTAGCACATGAAGGTTGTGTTTTTATTGAATACCCCTGAGATTATAAGACTAACGCAAGAAAATAAAAAGATAATATAAAAATAATGCTGTCTCAGACTTTTAAAGGGAACTTCAGAAAAGTTTAACACTCTAAAAACATCTAGAAATACATGGTTCATTTAAAATTTTTTCTGTTTGATTTGCATATATCATAAAGTATTTTAGTTTTCCTGTGAATACTATGAGTTCCATGCAGATGACGTGACTCATGCTGATAGCACAGAATTTTTTTAATATTAATTTCAGTGTGCCTTGTTTTCTAATCAACAGGGTTCAGCACTGAATGGAATCAAAACTGCAATACAGAATTATTGTTTCACTGACATACTTAAATCTTAAGCAGTTCTGATGTCTCCACTTGTCTTAACAATCTGTTCTCACTTACAAGTACCCATCACCAGATTGTCTATGTGCTGCAGGCTCTATGTAACTTCTTTGGCCAAATATTTTCTTGAAGAAAGTTTACAATTTCGACAAACCCTTGAAAATATTTATGCATGAAAGCTACTGCTCATTCTCACAAAATCATTCATTATTGTCATTGTCAGGGCCCCAAATAAATAACCAAATCCTTACTAACCTTTCATGGCAAAAAAAATTTATTTCAAATCAAAGCAACTGACCAAGGTCATACGGGTCTGGTATGAAAGCCTATCACACATGTTTCTTGCTTCCTATTCTGTCATCAAAGATCTATCCCTTATAACGCAGTAGCTGATGTGGGGAAGGGGATTTCTGGAATAAATACTAAAAATATCTTGTTGGGCCTAACCTGCCTTTGGCTAAGAATATTCACAAAAGTGATGTTGTGAATTGATTTATTAATTTTCAGAAAAGGTAACAGGTGCTGAATACCAAAGTATTAAAAACCACACTAAATTTCTGTCAAAATTACTTTACAGATTACTTTTTCTCAATCCTCAGTGTTCAACAGCTAAAATAACATTTTCTGTTGGTTCATCTGTTTAAACGCATAGACAATTTAAATCATGAACTGATATTAAAAAATCAGAGTAGAACCAAGGGTGGAGTCAAAAACTCAGCATGACTGCCAGGCTACCAAGTATGGGCTTTAACAAAGCAGGGGCAGGGGAAGGGAGTTGGCCAGCAGAGCACCTGGTACAAAGATGGTTTTGCTAATGAAGCCTAAGAAGTCTTTCCTTCATATTGACCCAATACCATCCTGAACATTTCCTTTAATTTTACATGAGGTAGAGGGTGAAATGCAATTGCCAAAGTAGAGGTGGCTAGCTGTATTTCAACAAAACATTTTGTCTTTCAGAAAACTGAGCCTTCAAAACCAGGTTATGACACTCATCTGGGGAAAAATAAAATGTAGGCAAAAAAAATAAAAAATGTTGACAAGTCTTCTTTTGCTATTTTCTTAAAAAATTATGGGTTTTCTGTTCAAAATACAGAACAGTTTCTCTGTTTTGATAACTGTAAGCAGAAAAGTCATAGATAGATTCATATGCAGTTTGGAAAAAATATCAGGAGGTCCCTAGTGCAACAACCTGCTCAAAGCAACATCATTGAGGAGGTGTGGTCTTGAAAAGCTCCAAGGCTGCAAGACCACACAGCCTCCCTGGGCAACCGGCTCCACTCTGGACTGTCCCCACATAGAAAACGTTTTCCCTTTATATCCACTCTGAATTTCTCTTGTTTCAACTTAAGCCTGTTGTCTCCCGTCCTGCTGTTACACACTGCTGCAGAGATCCTGGCCTCATCTTCTCAATAACCTGCTTATAAGAAGGGGAAGGCTGCTCTGAGCCTTCTCCAGGCTGAAGCAGCCCCATCTCTTGGGCTTCCCTTACAGGGCAGGTGCTCCAACCTCTGAGAATCCTGGTGTCCCTCCACTGGGCTCACTCCAGTTTGTCAATGTCTACCTCAGACTGGGGAGTCAAAACCAGAAGATGCAGTGTCTAGGTGTGGTCCAAGATATGTCAAGTTGAGAGGGATAATTGCTTACCTCCACCTCTTGCCTGTGCCTTTGCTCATACAGCACCGGATAGTGCTGGTCTTCACTGTTGCCAGCCCCACAGGTGACTCATTGCCGTGCAGCTCGCTGTACCTCCCAAAGCCCTAGGGACTTAACTGCAGAGCTGCTGCCCAGGCAGCCAGTACCCAGCCTGGACTGTTGCAAAGGGTATGGGGTCTGCCTTCCCAGGTATGACTGGCAATGCATGATTTTCCATTTTGGTCCTGATACACATATGGTTTTTCCTGAGTATAAGAAAAAAACCTTGGATGATACTGTCCTTAAAGACCTGCAAGATTTCTTTACCTCCTTTGTCCTTCAGAGCTATCTCATGGGATCCCATCTACCAGTCTTCTGAATGAAATGAAGTCTGCTATTCACTTTCCTCACTCCCTTCAGATTCTTGACCTCCACTACTTCATGGTTGCTACAGCCAAGGCTGACACTGATTATCATGTTCCCAACCACATCTCTGCTATTGAATGGGAGATCCAACTGTGCCTCACCCTTGGTTGGCCAATCCATTCTCTTTATCAAGCAGTTACCCTTTACATGCTCCAGAAGTCTTCTCAACTGGTTACATCTTGCCATGTTGCCCTTTCAGCAGATGTTAGGAAAGGTAAATTCTCCACAGTAAACTAGGTTTGTGATATAGAGACTTCCTCCAGTTGTTTGGAGAAGATTTTGTTGATTTCCTTACCCTGGTTGGGTGGAAAGACAAAATGCAACAAAATGCTCTAAAATTACAGATATATTTGATTGACAACACTAAATTTTTCTGACAGGCTTTGTACATTTTTTAGATTTCACCCATTCATCTTAATTCAGATCAACTAGTTTATTTTCAAATCTTGAATTACATCCTAGGACAAAAAAAAAAAAAAAAAAAAAAAAAAAAAAAAAAAAAAAAAACAAAAACAACTAAGTAAACAAAAACCCAACATCCAATCTCCTGTGTTTTCTCAACACATCCTGAAGAGCAGACTCCAGAGCAGCTCCCTGAAGAGAACTGAAATAAGCTATGGAATGAGCCAGAGAAGAAAGTCTGTGAAAATGGAGTTATGTCCTGACAGTGGCCCCATTTTTTTCTCATACGGAAACTTTTTCTCAGGGTAAATTACCTTTTCTGCATCACACTGCTCTTTACTACATAAATAACAAGTCTACACTCTTTGTAACCTCAACTGGCTTTTCCTCTCTAAAGGCCAATGAAACATTAGGAACTGTCTCCTACATATTTTCCTTGCCTGGATTCTGTTTGCCAGTCAGTATGTAGGAGAGAATAAATAGCCTGAAACAAGACTGGGAGAGGACTAGCAAAAGAAATCTGGCCACAAGAGAGGAAACAACCAAGCAGGCCAGGTCTGTTCTACTTACGGACTCTGTTCTCCAGCTGGCAAAACATTAGAAAATAAACATTGTTTCCTAATATTTTAATTTCCCATTGGAGTTTACTATGGTAAACTTTGCTTTTGGGTAAGATATATTTTGAAGATTTATTTGCTTTGTATAGCCTAAATAAAAAATTGTTAGGAAACAACCCTCACACATGCTGATAGGGAAAGTTTCCCTTTCTTTGTGTTCAGATGACCTGGGAAGTCCTGTCATCACTGTTCGGAAGAAACTGCATCCCTGCATAGAAAGACACATTTATTGGATACATTACCACCAGCCCTAGTAGTGAACTTTAGAGAACCAAATCAACCGTCACATACTGATAGGAACATTGATACAAACTGAAACGAAGTCTGTATGAATAATACAAGACAGATGTTTGCTCACTGTTACCCAACTAATCCCAGCCATCACAACAGCATGTGGCAAACACCTGCTAAGGCCTGGCTGTGTCTTGGATGTGCTCCTAGTCACTGAAGGAAATTTCTTGTAGCATCCTGTGGTAAACTAAAAAGCATAAAAAGCTTCAAATGACAAGATATTTGTCTCCAATTACATAGAGAACTTGTCTGTTCCAGTCGCAAGCTCCCTTTTTGTTTTTTTAAATACCCACTGAAGAGTCAGGCAGTGTTCAACACTTTTCAAAAGCAAACTTCCTTCATACACAAAAGCACTGAAGGAGCCTTTTTCTTCAAAACAATTATCACACAAAAGTTCCAAGGAACAAAGTCTTGCCCATGCATAGACCTCAATCTCACTACAGCCCAGCAGCAGGATAGTAAAGGAGAATAGAGCTCTGAATCCAGCAGAACTGATAAAAACATCCCTCCCTCCCTCCACTTCAACAGTAGCACTTCAGTCTTTTCTTCCGATTGTCCTTTCAGACATTCCTGTAAACACAAAGTCATCGTTTTGAATGTGTGCATCACAGACTCATTTTGCCCACTGGGGACATCCGAGCAGCCATTACTTCATCAAAATACGGGTGGGGTGAGAGGATTTTTTTATTAATTATAAATAAATGACAAGTTAGCAATGCACAGTTCACAAAATGGAAACAATCCTGTGCTCAAATAGCATGTTTGGTACAACAGATTAACTGCAATTACATTTGTCTTGAAGTATAGAAAAAAATAATAGAGCAAGATAGAGTGGTTGCGAGAAAACACCAGACTGTTCCACACTGAGACATGATGGGAGTTACCTCTGCTAAGAGGCCTAAAATGTCTCTGCAGGACTTTCCAAGGGCTGACTAATAATGTCTCCTAAATGGCCATCCATTTCACTGGCAAGTCCTTAGGTTTTTATATTCAAACCTTTCTAATGGCACTACAGTTCATGTACTCTAATTGATCTTGTAATCAGTTAATTTCCTGCATGTTCCATTCTAATCCTACAAAAAAAGAAACAAACTAGCACATGGGAGGAACTTACATGCATAAAGAGAAAGCAGAAGTGCTTGTTTTGTAAATAGTGATGCAGACACTGGAGAGCTTTATTTTCCTGTGAAACATGATTTTTTACACAAGTTAAACTGTATGTGTGTCAGTGAATTTTTTTCCAATTTAAATGCACAGGACAGAAGAGTCAGGCTATCACTCACTGCTCATCCAGTTGATCTCCAAATATCTTTTTATATACTCGATTTATTAAAGTATAAGCTCAAGCACAAAGTAAGCTAACAATATATCCAAACAAGGGGCACACTTTCACATATGTAACAAGCCATGTAAGACGAAGACATGATACAATTGTATAGCTATTTGTTCAGAATAACACAAACAATAGGAAATGTTCTTCACATTCAAATATATTTCTAGTTCTATGCTGAGATTGTCACTTCTCTGTATATGTTGGCCTAACTAACAACTTGCCCATTCTTTAGCATATATTCACCAAAGGCTTGTAATGAAGAGAAATGGCATTATTCCCCTTTTACAGATGGGAACCTAGGCAGAGAGAATAGGAAAAACATGGGCCATGGCCTTTCTATGGCCTTGGATGAGATCACGAGTTCACACACTAAACCATTATTCCCTGCACCTGAGACAGGGTAGCCTCTTCTACCCAGCCTATTTGGAACAGCACCCGATTATCAGGGAACCAAAGACATAATTGACCTAACTGCATTCAGTATGAAAAAGAAAAGATTGTCTTGAAAGGAATGAAATTTAGTTAATATCTGTTACAGATATTCTGCCACAAAAGGCTTCTTTTCCAAACTAGGAAAATTTTGGAAAACAGTCATAAGAAGGTACTTAAACAGGAAAATATGAGTTTGCATCACAGTTCTTGAAAGACTAATTTACTATAAAGAAAGAAGGATCATTTTTCACAAAGAAAAGGACATATTTCTCTAAGAACATCTTAGTATAACAGTAAGATGAAAATAGTAAAAAGAAGTCAAAAGAATAAATAGCTAGCCATCAGTATATTGTAGATCTTAGAAACTCATGAGAAATATTATAAACATTTCTGTCTGGATTAATATGGATAATGAGGAGGATTGGTGGGACGTGATTTAACATTGCAGTTCAAAAATATAACAATAGTTTAACTCTTTAGTAGATGCAAATGATAAAGCAATTAATAAGGATGAAGAAGAATCAACAAATGTAAATCCAGACAATAAATATTTCTACTCTGCATTTGGAAGGAAACAGGTTTATATACTTAAACCACATCACATTGATAATGGACTTTTTACAAGTAACAATGGGAAGTGTCAAACACAATGTCAGTTAGAAATAAGTATCTTAAAATCCATAGGCCTGGATAATTTCGGCCTGAGTGTCCTAGGAATGCTGGCTCAGATGTTCAAAAACAGAAAAAGTGCTAAGTTGCAGTCAGTACTAGAAAGAATGTGCAGTATGATTGAACTAGGCCAATTAGAATGACTCCTAGCTCAAGTAAAATCACATCAGTTCAAAGTTATTTCAAGTTATTTCAAAGTTATTTCATGACTGCTGTCTCCCTGGGGCCTGGGTTAAAGATGTGATGAGAAAACTTCCTACCCTAGTATAGCCCTCAGATTTTTATCCATTATTCATTTTTCATGTAGGCAGCAATGAAGCTTCAACAAGTCCAAGGGCAATAAAGACAGACTTCAGGGCCTTGGGACAACTGTTTAAGGGATCAGGAGTGTAAGTCATGTTATCCTCTATCCTTCCAGTTGCAGGCAATGATGAGAGAAGAGACAGGGAGACCCAGCAGGTCAATAGATGGCTCCGTGCTTGGTGTCACCAGCAGAATTTTGGGTTATTTGATCATGGGTCAGTCTATATGACACTAGGCCTGCTGGCAACAGGTGGGGTACACCTTGATCAAAGCGGGAGAAAGGATATTTGTGCAAGAATTAGCAGGGCTCATTGAAAGATCTGTAAACTAGATTTGAAGGGGGGAAGGAATAAAACCAGGCTTGCTAGAGATAAGCCTGGGGGAAGCATTCCAATATTTGAGGGACAGTGTGCTAGTGAGGTCCTTGGCTCTGCCATCTCAGTGGAGGTAGGGGATGGAGATCCATGCGGCAGCAAAGACACAAGGGTTATTGATGTGTTAGAAACCACAGAAGCACCTGAGAACAGTCACATAGCAATTAGGGTTTCTGCCCCCAAAAAAGGTGGCAGGATCAGTAGCTCAACTGAAGTGCATCTACACCAATGCATACAGCATGGGCAACAAACAGGAGGAGTTGGAAGCCATTGTGCAGCTGGAAAACTGTGACAGAGTTGCACTCCTGGAAACATGGTGGGATTTCTCACACAACCAGAGTGCTGCAATGAATGGCTATAAGCTCTTCACAAGTGATAGGCAAGGAAAAAGAGGCAATGGGAGAGCCTTCTATGTTAGGGAGTGTTTTGACTGTCTAAAGCTTGACAATGGTGATGAAAGGGTCAAGTATTTATGGGTAAGAATCAGGGGAAAGGCCAAGGCAGCTATCCTGGTGGGAATTTGTTGTAGCCCACCCAACCAGGATGAAAGGTCAGATGAAATATTCTATCAGCAGCTGGGAGAAGTCTCATGATCACTAACCCTGGTTCTCATGGGGGACTTCAACTTACCAGATATCTGCTGGAAATACAATACAGCAGAGAGGAAAGAGTCTAGGAGGTTCCTGGAGTGTGTGGAAGACAGCTTCCTGACACAGCTGGTGAGGGAGCCAGCGAGGGAAGATGCCTTGCTGGACCTGTTGTTTGTGAATAGAGGACTTGTGGGTGATGTGGTGGTTGAAGGCCACCTTGGGCACAGCAATCATGAAATGGTAGAGTTTTCAGTTCTTGCAGAAGTAAGGAGGGAAGTCAGCGGAACTGCTGCCTTGGACTTCTGGATGGCAGACTTTGACCTCTTTAGGAGACTGGTTGACAGAGTCCCTTGGGAGGCAGTCCTGAAGGGCAAAGGAGTCCAGGAAGGCTGGACATTCTTCAAGAAGGAAATCGTAAAGGTCCAGGCAGGCCATCCTCATGTGCCAAAAGATGAGCCAGCAGGGAAGATGAGAAGCCTGGCTGAACAGAGAGCTTTGGCTGGAACTCAGAGAAAAGAAGAGAGTTTATGACCTTTGGAAGAAGGGGCAGGCAGCTCAGGAAGACCACAAAGATGTTGTGAGGTTATGCAGGGAGAAAACTAGAAGGGCCAAAGCCCAGTTAGAACTTAGTCTGGCTACTGCCACAAAAGACAATTAAAAATATTTCTATAAATACGTTATCAACAAAATGAGGGCTAAGAAGATCTTTTATTGAATCCTTTATTGGATGTGGGGAAAACATTGTGACAAAGGGTGAGGAAAAGGCTGACGTACTTAATGCCTTCTTTGCCTCAGTCTTTAATTGTGAGACTGTTCTTGGGGTACCCAGACCCCTGATCTGAAAGACAGGGATGGAGAACAGAATGAAGCCCCCATAATCCATGGGGAAATGGTCAGCAACCTGCTACACCACTTAGACACACACAAGTCTGTGGGTCTGGATGGGATCCACCCAAGGGCACTGAGGGAGCTGGTGGAAGTGCTCACCAAGCCACTTTCCATCATTTACCAGCAGTCCTGGCTAACTGGGGAGGTCCCAGCTGACTGGAGGTTAGAAAATGTGATGTCCATCCACAAGAAGGACCGGAAGGAGGATCCAGGGAACTACAGGCCTGTCAGTCTGACCTTGGTGCTGGGGAAGATTATGGAGCAGATCATCCTGAGTGCCGTCACACGGCACGTACAGGTCAACCAGGGGATCAGGCCCAGTCAGCATGGGTTTATGAAAGGCAGGTCCTGCTTTACTAGCTTCATCTCCTTCTGTGACCAGGTGACCCACTTAGTGAATGAGGGAGAGGCTGTGGATGTTGTCTACCTGGACTTTAGTAAAGCCTTTGACACCATTTCCCACAGCATTCTCCTGGAGAAACTGGCTGCTCATGGGTTGGATGGATGTGCTCTTCACTGGGTAAAAAACTGGCTGGATGGCCGGGCCCAAAGAGTGGTGGTGAATGGAGATAAATCCAGTTAGTGGTCAGTCACAAGAGATGTTCTGTAGGGTTTGGCATTCGGAAGATCTCGCGATGTTACGGGAAGACGGAGGGTTAGTTGCAGCCCTATGACGTATCTGTAACCCCGCCTACCCTTGTTAGTATAAAAGGAATTAACTGCGCAATAAAAGGCAGAAGTTGGCGTTCACACTGCTTGTGTTATCTGTCTCTTTCCCTGGTCCAGGCTGACCAGTGATCTGATATGCACCTTGATATGCAGTGAATGCTACAATGTTCCCCAGGGCTCAGTATTGGGGCCAATTCTCTTTAATATCTTTATCAGTGATCTGGACAAGGGGATTGAGTGAGCCCTCAGTAAGTTCATGGATGACACCAAGTTGCGAGGGAAGGTTGATCTGCTCCAGAGTAGGAAAGGTCTACAGAGGGATCTGGACAGGCTGGATCGATGGGCTGAGGCCAATCGTATGAGGTTCAACAAGGCCAAGTGCCGGGTCCTGCACTTGGGTCACAACAACCCCATGCAGCGCTACAGGCTTGGGGAAGAGTGGCTGGAAAGCTGCCCAGCAGAAAAGGACCTGGGGGTGCTGGTCGACAGCCGGCTGAATACGAGCCAGCAGTGTGCCCAGGTGGCCAAGAAGGCCAACGGCATCCTGGCCTGTATCAGAACTAGTGTGGCCAGCAGGAGCAGGGAGGTGGTTGTTCCCCTGTACTGGGCACTGGTGAGGCCGCACCTCGAGTCCTGTGTTCAGTTTTGGGCCCCTCACTACAGGAAAGACATGGAGGTGCTGGAGCGTGTCCAGAGAAGGGCAACCAAGCTGGTGAGGGGCCTGGAGCACAAGTCTTGTGAGGACCGGCTGAGGGAGCTGGGGCTGTTTAGTCTGAAGAAAAGTCCCCGTATAATGTGTCCTTTAGGGCAGAGTTGTTCCTAACTTTTCCCTTGGTTTCTTTTAACGTGGGAGTTATGCTCCAAAAAAACAACTTTGTAGAAATGTCACATTCCTCCAAAATCTGTCTGCTCCTTGTGTGTCTTTGAGAAGTAGCTCCTGCTTTTTCTGATAAAAGGAATGTTTCACTTCTGTTAGCACTGCAAAGCCAATTACAGCATCAACAGGGAGCTGGACTTGGGCCATCCTTGTGCATCAGCAACAGCACTGTCACCTAATTTGCAAACACAGAACAATTATGACTGGCAAGGATATAAGAGCCAGCCTGGCTTTTAGATTCCAGCTTGGATATGAAGGATTGGTGGTAGGAAAAATATATCCTTTGATTCTGAGCAAATGTGGTATGAAAGCAGTTTAGAAATAAGCCACACCTATACCTATTTTTATAGTAATAATATAAGTCAAGGTAATAATCAGCAGTAAATAAGATAGAACCCCAAGATATATTCTCAAAAAACTAGATTTCCTTTTATCAAAAAATCAATTTCTTTTAAAAGATTTCCAGCTTTGAATAATCATGTTTTATACTTTGACTAACTGAGCCCATAACTGCAGTTGACAATATATACTTGCACAGCTGTGTTCATAAATAGACTATAAGAGCTCAGAAAAATAACCAACAGAGAGATATTGGGAAATCGTAGTTACAACAAGGAGGTAGAAGAAACAGGAGAGTGGAAGGTAAAATATACATTTCAGAGGGGTTATAATGTTCACTGGAAAGGAATGTATAAATGAATATTTATGAAAATGCCATTACACTTTAAACCCAGAAATTAAATTTAAGTTTCTTCTTCAGTTCTATTCAGTGCCTACATTTAACATTTTTAGATGGAGGACATACATAAGGACTCAGAATCTATGTCTGCACAGACTTCACTGCTATTTTTTTCTTATTTTACTTTATTATCTTTGTGGACTATTATGTTTGCAAGTGGAAAATCTTTTTACTATTAACAGAGATAACTAACAGAGGGAAATAATGTAAATCAGGCTGTATGATCTGCATTTTGCTCTGCTGATTACTACAGATAAGTGCAATGGTATTTTCTTATCATAAGGAAAATATTGAAGACAGACAAAACCCATAGACAGATATGATCACAAAGGGAATGACAACAGGATGGGCAGCAGGACCATCACATCAAAGACACTATTACAACTTCCTGAATTCTAAAGTGGCTCAGTCCAAATGTAATGTAGAAGTAGTGTTATGCAGGAGACCAGACAGTCCTTCATACAACTCTTCACCTGGTCCTCAAATGTGGCCTCCACACAGAAAAACACACTGCCTAGTTTGAGCCAACAACTTAACAACATCCTCTGTGACTGGACAGATGAGGGCATAACCCACAGTGATTAGCAAAGTGCCACTGAAGTAAGCTTATGTAAAAAGTGTATGAGTAGATACATTTTTCTGTTCTGCAGTCTACGACTTAAAGGTCTGTAGTAATCTTGTCTCCTGCCCATTTCCAAACGAAAGGTGGCTATGTTTGCTAGTAAATACATAACCACAATGACAAGTTTGTCTATTATTTTCCCTTTATATTTGCTTTTGGGATTCTTTAGCTCTAAGGCAGAAATAAGACTCTAGTCAAGCCCAGACAGCCTACAGCCCAGGATGAAGTTCTTGTTTTAAATATAAATTATAGTGGTTTCATTTCAACTTTATTTTATAGTTAAGGAAGGAAGGAATGAACAAACAAAGGACTGAAGAAACAGAGGAACTTTAACTCTGTACAGGATGCAGAACTTTGCTGTAATGGTTTTTATAACAAAAACTATTCAGCACTGAGAAATCCTCTGTTGTCTTGTAAGTATTTTTCATATGGCCTTTATTTTACTTACACATCTTACAGGCATTTTTCTAGGATCTTCCCTAGAATTTGCAAGTGTTTGTTCAGAAAGAGTCTGAAGCTTCAGAAGACCCACAAAGCTCCTGGTCCATATTTGCAAGTCCTGAATCCCTCGTTTCCAGTGGCTATGAGAACAGGAAAAAAAAAGAACAAAAAATATTTGTAAGGATATGCACATATGGGTATTTTTACTTTTTTAGGAAATGGACAATTTTCTGAATGTTTGCTTTTTTAAAAAATACTTTTTCAGTATTTCTTCTTTGCCCATTTTTTTTTCTAAAATAAGTGGGTTTCCATCTTGGTATCTGTTTTCCCTCAAACTTGTGGACTTTCTGGCTCTCTCTGTACTTCCCAGGTGTTAGATTCCTTTCACTTTTTCCCAGGCGGTACTTTGGCTCTTTCTAATTAGCTTTATACTTTGATAAGACCCATACCTGCCTCTTAGGCTGGCAGGTGATCACGCTGGACTTGCCAAGCCCTGAAGCATTTAGCTCACCCCTGTTTGATATTCATCCCAGCCTGCCCAGCTTCAAAACACCACCACTGCTAAAATCTCCGGGCCACGTCACAGCCCTGTAGGGCTCTCCAGCTCTGCAGGCACAGAGCAGGCAGGACCTGGGTCAGTGAGACTGACGCTGCCCACTCGCTCGCCCCCGCCCACGCATACTTCATGGAGATATGCTCTTCACCCGCCTCTGCCACTGCCCTCAGCTGCCCTTACACACACAAGGCATATGATCCCAGACTTCCCACAATCAGTTCCCTAGTTTTCCCCCTGAAACATTTCCTAATGGTCATAAATCTCCTGAAGACTCAGTATCCCTCCCTCTTTAGGACCCTCATCTGCGTGTGGTTTAATTATGTGAGGGTCTTTTTTGAAGTTACAGTACTTTGTGCATTTGTTTTTACTCACAAAGCACACAGATTACAGCAAGTAAATAAATTACAGCTAGGATGACTATACTCCCAAGGGTCACATCTCAGGCAATTGGCTGGTCAAACCAGCGTGTTTTGTTCTGAAATTCTTACTAGCCTTTAATTCAGGACACTAGGGGATTCAGCAATTCCTGGAAGTAGCCTGTATGGTCACATATCTTCTTATTGCTTATTGTTGGTATGTCACAGGCAAAAATGTACCAGGCACTGGAGCAGGGAAGGGAGAGGTCTGACAGGGACTCCTCCATGCCCTACAACCTGGAACAGCACCTTTGCACGCAGAACTGGAAGAAGACTCCATCTCACCAAATTCAGTCCAAAAAGGAGGAAAAGGAACAACCTGTTTGTCAGCCTGCAACACTGAGCATCTTCCTCATTTTTACTTCTTGCTGTAGGTATTTCTCTGCTTGCCAAAATGTTCCTCTTTCCATCCCTAGTGACTCTCACACCCCTGAAAATAAAAGGGTGAAAGCATACAGTGCTGACAGGCATGTTCTGGGTTTGGATTCTGGCACTTTTAGCCTACAGCATTCTTGCTAATTTTATTCTCTTGGCATCCCACTGATTGTGTTTGGCTCTTGGTCTCCGAAACCTTTTCCCCCTCAGTGCTTATTTTCACAAGGCAATAGACAGAAGAAAATTTGGGTCATGGAGATCTCTCATATCAGCTATAAAAAGTGGGTTAAACCAGCTTTTGTGCATTCAAAGATTGTAACCTAGCCCTTGCAGTTTTACCTTTCTTTCTGGTCTTGGCTTAAAATTCTCTTAATCTACTTAAAGAGCAAGGATTCCCAGTTACACTAGAATGAAAGAATGGTTTAATCTTCCTTCTTTTTTTTTAATCTCTTTTTTTTAAGGTAATGATGTTCAACAATTTCTATTCTCCCAAATGACAGAGAAAGTATTTCCCCTCATCCTGCTTCTTTCTTCAGTTATTCCTGAACTGGAAAGAGCATATTTTGCCTACTAGCATAAATTTAAAATAACTGGGGGGGAAGGAGAAGTTCTCATTGTGTGCAATGGAGAAATGATAGTGATGATCTGAGCCACTCCAAATTAATTCATTTTAAGATGTATATAACAATAATCTAGAGATTCCCATTTGTTGCAGCACACAAGTGCATTTTAAACACTTGTATGTCCTGAAAACACCATGCATGCATGAATGTCTCATTTTCAGTGGAAATGAGTCTAAATGAGCTCTCTCAATCAAGTATCACACTAAAAGTGAATCTCTGAAGAGAACTTACTCTTCTCACAGGTGGAATACTTGCTGGGAATGTGTGTGAGGTTTCAGATAGAAAATTTCGGCCCCAGAAAGGGCAGATTTACCAGGATGCAAATGTTGCTTTATTCCCACTCTATATATTGAGGTAAGTACTGATCCCTTATAGTATCTAAAATTTTACTAATTAAAAAAATTCACACAAGTGGTAGTTTATACATTTATCAATCAAGTATGAGGAAGCCTCAGCTTCATTTTCATAGACTTACACCTCTCTAAAGAATAAAGGATAGGCTGAATGGCCGTGCACTGAGAATTATAAAATGCAGAAAAGACAAGGCTGTGTAGAATTCCTCCTCTGCGTCAGCAAATTTTAACATTGCCCATATATTTGCTAACAAGTTTTACAAAATTGGAGAATGTTAATTGTCTGTGTTTCAAATCAAATGAGATGCTCCGTTTATTGTAACATCTTTTTTCCCCCTGCTGAGTCTCAAAGCATTCTGACAAGTTCAGCCCTGATTTATAACGACTCAGTTCTCAGAATGGCACGGTTAGATCCAAAATTTGTTGAATTATTTGAGGAGGCTGCCTGAAAGCCAACATTTCTCTGAGAATATGACAGATCTAGTCAAAAGCTTCAAAAGTCTGAATAGCAGCGCCAGGCTGTAAACCTCTGAAATGTACAACCCAGCTAGTTAAGCTGGGGTACACAGGGTAAGGGAAGCAGAAGTCTGCCTTTGGGCTTAAAAACAAAAAAACTCCACCACCAATGAAAATATGGTTGGGCATTAATCCAGGCAGAGTGACTGTGTACACGTATCTGAGCCTCCCTTCTGTGCAGAAAGGGTCAGTTTTATCCCACTGTCCAAAAGAAGCAGCAGGATGCCATTTTGTAGGGGCAGAGGAGAGCTATCAATCCTTTCAGTAATCATAGGATCTGCAAATAATAACCTACGGGCTCCTCTGTTCTAACCGCCTTTCAGTGCAGGAGCATAACCCCTTTTGTATTTCTACCAGCATTTTGTCCAGTCTGGCGTTTCATGTTCCATGGGACAGAGTCTCTGTTCCTCCCTGGGGTGATTATTCTATGGCTAATAGCTCTCATGGCCAGGAGGTTTCCTTCTCTAAAATCTCTCCTACTGTTCTTAGCTAACTCTCGTATTGCTAAGCTATTGTAAATAATTCCTCTGTATTGTTATGTGTCCATCTCTACATATATTCATGCATAAGGTTGCCACAGTTTCTCCTCCTTCAAGAGTTTAGTTATATTTTAAATATTTAATTCTTCAAGAAAAAAATCTGTGCTCCATTTCCACAGCAGCCCTCCTTAATGCTGAATTCCCCTTTCTGTCAGCACCATTTGGTGCAGAGCATTACCCAGATGATATTTCAGGGGCAGTCATAGCACCTTCCTAGCAGAGAAGTTATTATCGCCCCCCTTTTTGACATGAGTCTGTACACAGCCCTGTTCCACCAGCATGTTTTGGTGCATAGGTTTATGTACAATAACCACAAAGTGAGTAATAAGACAATCTGTGAATGCTGAAAAGGGATTTGCTGTCGTTTGTTTGTTAGATGCTGTTGTAAGCCTCAACAGAGCAGCAGTGGGTAATGGGCTCTTCCACGCCTGTAAACAATTCTTTGTGACTCAGCACAGTGGCTCCTTCATAAGCTTTTTGTCATTTAGGCAGCAAAAGACATGACAAAACTTCAGTGGAAAAGTTTAATTTACATTACACAACTAGCTAACACTGGACCAACACCCACTCTTGCTCCCTCCCTCTGAGTGAATAACTGTTTCAGGTTATCTTTCCACATTTTTAGGTGGTTTAAATTTTTTCCTAACTAGAGATTTTTTTTTCAATTTCTCCACCTTCCGCTGCAGTAGTTTTGTAGTCTCACTATGTGCTCAGTTCCTCCCAGGCACTTAAATATTACTCATAAATGTTGATACCAAGCTCATTACTTCCTCTCTTCAGCCACCAATTAAAGTACCAATTTAGACCCACAATAATCCTTGATCCTAGTAAAGATCATTAAAGACACCTTCTACTAGCACAGTATTTTCCTGAAGCCATAACCTTTGCTTTTGCCTCTCCACAGGAAGGACATTGTCAGAGACGCAAGCTTTCCTAGCCAGCCATTTCCAAGAGAAGAACTTGTGTGGGGGAAAAGGATGACATATCTAAAGTATGTTTCATTTTGTCTAATCTTAAGACTTCATGATGCAAATATCTCTGAAAGTCTTTCACTAGCTGTGAAAAGATCCCTAGGACTCCCAGCTAGAATAAGATCTGTGTAGTTTTAAGCAGTGATTTCAGAAGGAAGCAGAAATGGATCTTGAGAGCTTAATTCATGCTAAGTAGGAGCTACCACTATTGTAAGGGAAGACCTCTAAAGACAGAGCTGTGCAAAGACTCAACTGGAAAGAGAACACACTCATTATATTCTGATCTATAGCCAAACAGAAAGATTTAGCACAAAAACAAAGAATCTGTGTCTGTATTACACCTGTCCTTATATAAAGCTGTCCAAATATGGGTTTTCAAGGCCTGGTCTGAGTTTTCCCTGTAAGCAGGTGAATTAGCCAATGAGACATTCTGCCTGATGCCACTTTGGATCACATCCAGATGCCTTTCATTAGCATCACAGGGGCAAAGGCTATAGCAGAAGAGCATCTTATAAAGAAATTACAAACTGGTTTATACACAACTGCTGATCATTTTGTCATGGTTTGTCTGCAAACTGAGTCATGTGTGAGTGGTTAGAAGCTTCTGACACCCAGGCGAGGAAAAAAATGAAGGGTAAATTGTTTTTAAGGAAGGGAGGCAATGGACTTGCAAAAGAGGAGAAAAGTAAGAGCAGGAGAGACAGGAACACATAATGTGGCAGAGAAGACAATCAACTGAAACAAAAGATGATTGAATTAAAGAAACTATAAAACCGATCTCTTAGACTAGGGTTAGTTTTTGATATTTCCTGTTAAAAGCTGGCAGTTAAATCTTACCATATCATTGATCTTTTGTAGGACGAAGGATATATAATTTCTTTTAGTGTCTCTGTTTAGTTCTTTATTTGCCATCTTTACAGGGCTGTACTGAGAACAGACACATGCTACAGTTGTAAAGAGCTCAGGTGCTATAATAGTTCCCTGGGCATAGATTTAGGTAGGATGTAAAATGCCTAAGTTCTCAGTGTTTACCTCTGACAGGCAGGATGCTCTATTACTCTTAAACTATATTCCTCTATTGCTTTGCTAAATGTAAAGAAACACACTGCTCTTGCAAAATGAATTCCAGATCAAGTCAGTTATAACTATCTCTGACAAACCATCTGGTATCTTACTAGCACTGTCTTTATATTGTTAAAGTAAAATTATCCTAATCAGGACTTCTTCTTTCTATGCTGCAGAGATATTCATCTTGCTTCAGGCCTGAAGCAAATTTCATTTGTTCTCATAGTCCTGTGCTAAGGCCTCTCCAGCACCACAGTCCTTTCTTGAAATGAGGGCTATGATTTCCAGAAGGTACCAGGAGAATCAGGTGGCCAGGCAAATTAAGGTCAAAAGCTGTAAAGTCTCCTTTGCTAATACTGGATAATACAGTATACAGAAACTTGTTTAAATCACATGGTCTAGCTGTTATTGTCATAGTAGGTCTTTACACACTCCATCTAAGCCTCTTCTGATTTCTGCACTGGTACAAGAATTTTCACCTTGCAGCTTATGTTAAGCCTTGAGTACTCGTATTACAGGCCCACAAGCACTCATCTCACCAGATCAGTGGCCAACAACTTTTTGATTCAAGCTCTAAGGCCGCATCCAAGTTTGCATTAAGCCCCATGTACGAATCCAGCTGAATGTGACAGAGGTTCAGTTGGCTCTTTCAACTTTGTTTTAACAAAGATAGCAGCAGCATTTTACCTAGGACAAGCATCTCGCACACCGTGTTTACCAATGCCCGTTTCTTCCGAATTTAGTTTGCTTTCATTGCTCAAGACAGCACAGTGGTTTCAGGCTCAGGTTTCACCTGGTTTCACTTCCTAGGATTTACTTCTTTCTGGATTTAGGATTTTGACTTGGAGCTGGAGAACACCTATGTCCTTGTTAGGCTACTAACGAAACAGGCAGTCAGCCTAGCAGGTCAATTCCTTATTTTGTGACTGGGTCTCCCCACCTCTGAAGCTAGGAAAAGAGTTTTAACCCTGCTCTGTAAAACATCTTTTAGCTATTAGGAGTAGTGTTATTGGCATAATAATTGGAGACATTGTAAGTATGGAAAATATTGTCTGTCAGTTGAAGAAAGAAAATAATGTGAAAAGGATTGTTTTAGTTGCCTCATAGTAAAACACATTTTGGAAATCTCTTGTCAACATAGTGAAGCAATGTGGGGACTTTGATACTGAGGCAAGTATGAATGATGCTGTGTAACCACATTGCAACATGGCTTCCTGATCCACATGGGTTCTGCTAGTGTTTCCATAGTCCAGAATTAAGAAAACAGGGCCTAGAATTAACTCATGCTTGAATTCTAGCTACACATAAGAAATAATGCATCTCATAAAGTTCCCAGTCAATTCCTCAAATAGAGAAATGTTAACATGCACCATCCTTGATTATTGCAAAGCTGAAAATGGCTTGGTCTTCAAATTTTTTGTAAATCAACATTATATATGAATGCCCTATAACCCTATTCAAATCAAAATATGTTGGTGATGTCCAGGACACAAATTATGTGAGGGCAAATATAACACACAAGGACAAGAAGAAAATTTTCTTGCAATTTTGGGTGCAAGTGCCAAAAGCAAATTGCGAACTACTGCATGTTAATATCAGACTGCTGAGGTAAATTATTTCGAACTTCTTCTGCTTGGATTCTTTACTTCTGCACTGTATGTGCTTTGTCAGAAGGGAGAAGATGACTCAGAAGCTTTGTACTTGGAAGACAAAGCAACACATCAAAGAGCCTCTCCATGTTTTTAACTATGCACACCCAGGTCTTATTGTGAAGGTAGGCAGATATGAGTAACCATCTATACTGTAGGCTGATATGCAAAACACAGAAGATACTAACTTGGAGTAAGACCAATGGCACCATGCACATGTGCGCACAGAAACCCGCCCACATGAGAGCACCAACATCTTGCACCCATTACTTGTCTTGTGATACAGACGTAATCTAGTTAAAATGGAAATGTATTAGGAAAGTCAAACAATTAATTGATCCAAGAAAAGTTGTTTCATGTTTTGTGTAAATCAAAGCTAAAAATTCATTTGAGGGACACTGCTGTATTGTAGACTAAACAAAGTTTGGCATGAGCACAGGGCTTCATGTGGGTGTTAAAGTTGTTCTGCACTACACATGGTCAGTAATCCCCAGCAGAAATGTTAACTCAATTTGTCAGTATTATCTTTATGTCAACAGTAATGCTTAAATATTTACAATAGACATAGTACTCTGAGGGTTCCTAACACAAGATAAATTGGAAAAATGCTAACAAAATGGATGGTACTAATACAAGCCTTTGGCACTTTGTGCTCTTCAATTTTATATACAAGAGGATTTGCCTGAAAGTTGGATTTTATTAGGCTCTATGGTTTATTTGCTACCCCCAAGTTTTTGCTAAACTGAAGCAGAAATTTGTATAATCATTGTAAAAACAGAAATGTATTAGGTTAATGATACATGAGGACCGGGTCCACAAGAAAGAGGCATAGATTTTTACAGACATGTTCTGGACCAATTTCAGTCTTGATATAAATGAGTATGCATACTGCAGACCTCAAACTGAGTTGCACCTGTTTATATACTGGCAGTATTTGGCCATGTGCCATCAAAAAAATTATAAATATGCAGTATATCTTTTTTTTAGATATGTTCCACATATCACTCCAAATGCATTACAAGATAAATAAAGCAACTGTAAATTTTGCAACTAGCTAAGAGAGAGAAATAAAAAAATAGCTAGGGAAAATATTTTTGGAGCAGCTTTGAAAATCGGGGAACATTATAATGAAATAAGACAGCCACCTTCAACTCTTTCTTTCTGCTACTCTCCCTTTTTTACATTCATTTCTGTATATTCTTCTAAGGAACCCTTCTAATGAATGCTGGCTGTGAAAACGAAGCATTTGTTTCAACCATGCGTGATTTTTGTGTCACACTTAACCTTGAATCTCCTCCCTGTTTGCCTTTCTGATTCTAAACTGTCCCTCAGCATATGTTCACCCTGATACCTATAGCCTCCCACTGCCTCAACCAAAAAAGTCCTCCCAGTACTTCCTCCAGTCATAGTTCACCAGATAGCAGCATATGAGGAATGTCACTGCCTATTTTGACATGCTGTTTTTAACAAAATAATTGTAACCAAGTCTTCCCCTGGGTCAGACAATTTCACTTTCCATTTAGCAATATTTGCAATAATTTTAAGCCACTTTCATAGATTTGTTGTGTCCTACGTGTTGTTATTCATCCATACCATTTTGCTCTACCACATTCTACAACTAGTTTATTATCCATTTGTTGTCTTGCTACTACTCATACCAGAACCTGACATGTTGAAAAGTTTATTTGTTTCTCCCTGCACATTTACTGCTCTTGCTTTTAAGTCTGAAAATGTTTTGAGATATATTTTTTTAGATATTCTGGGTCTCATAGCAGGACATAGATGATATAGTGCAACAAAATACTGTGACACTATTTTTTTCCATTATGATTACGTAGCACTTCATTGGGTACAAATCCTGTATGTTTTGCTCACGTAGTTCTTGTTCAGCTCTGTTTCCTCAATTTTCATAACCTGTCAGTCTTCACTTGACTGTGATATTGTGTAAATCTGAATGAATAGTCCAAATTAATAATAATTAAAAAAGCAACTGATAGATTAAAAAAAAAAAGTCCTGTGCAAAACATATTGCTCTTTTGGAGATTACTGACATAGAAGGTTTTTTCAAATGAATAGCAACTCAATGTCAATCTCCCCCAAAACATTTCTGTCCCTGCTCCAAGAGAGTATCATTTCACGGGACTAAACCCTGAGAGGAAGCAACAGAAGAAAACATGCTTCAAAGCAACTGGACTATAGCATCAGACAAGAGCTGCTTTGTCATCAATTTTCAGGAACTCAACCTATTGCCACACATATTTGCTTTTCTTCCTTCCTCTTGGTCCCTCTTACCTCCCCAAAAATCTGCAATGCTTAACATTAAACGATTCAGTTTCAAGCTAATATACATTTACACCCCAAAATATTCACATACTTTTAAACAGATCTGATCGTAGTGAGAAAAGGGTAAATACGATCTAGCCCCTTCCTACTTACACACATACACATTTCCTATCTATAGAACTCTATTGGGTTTGCGTGGCAAGGCTTTGGTACTGGAGGGGGGCTACAGGGGTGACTTCTGTGGGAAGTTGCTAGAAGCTTCCCCTATGTCTGATGGAGCCAATGCCAGCTGGCTCCAAGATGGAACGACCGCTGGCCAAGGCTGAGCCCGTCAGCGATGGTGGTATTGCCTCTGTGATAAGAGTTTTAAGAAGGGGGAAAAAATCCTGTGGAACAGCAGCTGGAAGGGAGGAGTGAGAAACATGTAAGAGAAACAAGCCTGCGGACACCATAGGCCAGTGCAGAAGGAGGGGGAGGAGGTGCTCCAGGCGCCGGAGCAGAGATTCCCCTGCAGCCCGTGGGGAAGACCCTGGTGAGGCAGGCTGTCCCCCTGTAGCCCGTGGAGGTCCACGGTGGAGCAGATATCCACCTGCAGCCCGGGAAGGACCCCACAGTGGAGCAGGTGGGTTCCCAAAGGAGGCTGTGACCCCATGGGAAGCCCACACTGGAGAAGGCTCCTGGCAGGACCTGTGGCCCTGTGGAGAGAGGAGCCCATGCTGGAGCAGGTTTTCTGGCAGGACTTGTGACCCCATGGGGAACCCACACTGGAGCAGTCTGTGCCTGAAGGACCGCAGCCCAGTGAAGGGACCCATGCTGGAGCAGTTTGTGAAGAACTGTAGCCTGTGGGAAGGACCCACACTGGAGAAGTTCATGGAGGACTGTCTCCCATGGGAGGGACCCCACGCTGGAGCAGGGGAAGAGTGTGAGGAGTGTGAGGAGTCCTCCCCCTGAGGGGGAAAGAGCGGCAGAGACAGCCTGTGACCAACTGACCCCAACCCCCATTCCCTGTCCCCCTGCACTGCCAGGGGGAGGCGGGAGAGAGGACCAGGAGTGGGGTTGAAGTGGGAAGGAGGGGGAGTGGAGGGAAGGTGTTTTAAGATTTAGTTTGTATTTTCTCATTATCCTACTCTGATTTGATTGTTAATAAATCTAATTTCCCCCAAGTTGAGTCTGTTTTGCCCGTGACAGTAATTGGTGAGTGATCTCTCCCTGTCCTTATCTTGACCCACGAGCCCTTCATTATATTTTCTCTTCCCTGTCCAGCTGAGGAGGGGGAGTGATAAAGTGGTTTTGGTGGGCACCTGGCATCCAGCCAGGGTCAACCCACCACAAGAACACTCACCGTTCTTTAATTAGGAAAGCCAGCTGGGATTTGAAGATTTCTTTGAAGGAAGCACAGAAGCAATGTTTAGAAAATGTATGAAATCCCATCTTGTCTTTGAGCTGTCACTCAGGCTTTGAGTCTTTTGCCCCATATTCTGTTCACCATTCTTATTTTGGACCTGTGATATCTGATTCCCGTTTCTGTAATTTCCATCTTTTGTTCACAAGTCTATTCTCCTCACAATAACACTATTCAGATAAGGTATGTCTTTGAGTTGTCAGCTACTACTGGGTTTTTTTCCCTCCTCGTAAAGATCCCATTAGTGCTTTGGGATTCTCTGATACAAACGTACAAAGCAAAAGCCTTCTGCTGAAATATTGCAGCTCACTTTTCACTACTGCGGCAGATAGTATTAGCAGGGAGTTTTTATAGTTTACCTTGCAAATGATGGAAACCACTCTTTGTAAAACAAAAGTGTGAAGGGAGCCCAGCTAAAGATATATTTATAGTACACTGCTTGTGCATTATGGTGTCCTGGCACAGGAGGAAAAATATAAGAGGATTATTCCTAGATAAGGCACCCTGCAAATATAACATATGCACGTTGTGATGCTTTGCCTATATAAACATTATTCAGTTCAAAATAGTATGCTTTCAAGGTTTAAAAAGTAAAAAGATCAGAATAATGACTTTGAACTGCACAGCAAAAGACACAACATATCTTTATTATGTCTCCTCTCAGCACAGCAATTGTATTTTTTTTTAGGTACACATTGCCCAGCAAAATGGATCAGCACTGCTGCAATGTAAGTAATAAATCTATAAGAAAGCCCACTGTATTTCAAATAATTTTAATTACAATAAGAGGTTGATGTTTTGTACTCTAGATCTTGGATAGAAATATATGGTACATATTTACATAGTGAAGCCCCAACACCTACAGTCCTGGGTCCTTGCCAGCCATTTGCTTTGTGACTTTCAGCAGACCACTTATATCTACAGATATGTCATCTTATCTACCTGTAACATGGGAATGTTACCATTTGCATCAAAAAGACTTGATTCAGAGGTGTCACTCATTTAACAGTACTTGAAATTCTTGGATGAAAAAGGTTTCATCCATGTCCAAGGTCTGCACTCCAACTACTTATCAATAAAAAAAATAAATTCAACGAGGTCCCATAAGCATGTATTTTTGAATAAAATTTACAATTCAACAAAGCAAGTGGTACAACTAATACTAATTGCATAATTTCAAGCTTTTTTCAAAATTATTTATATTTTCATGGTGCTCATAACAAATTAGTGATTGAAAATTTAATACCAGACATGACCATAGCTGAGTAACTGTTTTAACACTTATCCAAGAGCTTAGGACATGAAGTAATCAAAGTAGTCTCCATCTATAACCAAACTGATGATAATTTTGAAATATATTTGTTCGAATGTAATACCCAGATCACATTTGTTTAATAGACAGGCATTTTCCTAGTAGTTTATCACATTTTAATTTACAAAAAATTAAAGAAAACTAACAGTTCCTATAAAAAGCTGGATCTGCATATTCCAACTGGGCACCAGGAGTTTGTTTACTTTAAAATAAATTTCTTCTTAGTTTTTAGAGTAACGAAACCCCAGGCACAACTAATTGCAAGAGCAAGCAAGGGCATTTAGGTCACTTACTGTAAACAGCTGAATATTTAAACAGCACCAGTAACTGGTATTTTATTCTAAAGTCAAAATATCTAAATTCTAAACTTCTAAATTCATTCTTCTGAAGTCCACAAAAACCCATCATTTAGGATGCACTGTGTACAACATACAAAGACACACTTCAACAAAGTACTTACTGAGTTTAGTTAGGTAGTATTAAACAATTGCGTTAAGAACTGAGGTTAAGCTGTGCCTGCGCTCTCTGCTGAACCACAAGGGTATCATTGCTTGCACTTGCCAATGTGGAAGTCTGGTGCAGTCAGAGCTGAAAACTTGATTCTAACAGCTGGGGGGGTTTAAGGAAAATAAGCACCAATAACCGCTCTGCTGAGCAATGAAATGTGACTTCTTTGGCCTTACTGACCCACTTCTCTTGGTCCTCTCGAGTACTTCTGGTCTCAACAGTCAGCACTACCAAGACACCAAGCAGAGGAAGCATATCTGCTAGTCATGGCACCTACTCCCTGGCAGACTCCAGCAGCAGTTTTGGCTGTAGTTTCAGCTTTATCTAAGGATGTGTCACGTATTTAGGCTGTTAGGTGATCTGTCTTTGCTGCTTTCCCGTCCTAAAAGCTTTCTCCATTCCCTGAACTTCTACGCTTTTTTCATGTTTTTGGATTAGGTGCCATATGACTTGCTCATGAAATAGCTACATAGGCTGTTTTACAGGCCCCAGGGTGAGAGCCAGGGCTCTCCCCACATTTGTGTGCCTTCTGCCTCCAAGCAGGCAAGAGGGAAAACTAATTACCATATGGGCACCTCTGTATGCTGGGACCATGATTTCAGTGAGGGAAGGTCAGAGGTGCAAGCACAGTCTCTTGTTTGCCTTTTCAAATCGTACTGCTGCTTGCCGCTCAAGTAGGAAGCTTGTCACGGATAGGAATTGTAAAGTAAGGACATTAAGAAGCCCGTTTTCAAACGCTGATTTCGACCTATTGCCTCAGATCCTGTCAGAGCCACAGAAGCTGCATTTGTGGCCTGGGCTTCCATACACACAGCATGTTTCACATCAGGGAAGATTCAGGAGCATGTTTGATTTGTCATGTTCACAGCCAAGGGACATTTGCAGGTGCGAGTCAAAGCCTCAAAGGCAAAGGAAAGACTCACCAGTGCACGTTAAAGAGGTTCCCTTTGACCCTCAGAAGTGCACTAACGCACTGCTGTGGAGAAAACTGTCCTCCTGTGTATTTGGGAACATGCTATGATCGACATCAGACACAGCTGGATAAGCAGAAAACAGCAGCTGGCTTCTTTGAAACCCAGCCTCATACTTGAAACAGTAATGGTTGAATAAAACAGTATAGACTTACCAAAATGCACTGAAATCAGAAAAAAAGCCATTTCAATGGAGACTGAAGCAGGTCCGAAATGGTCATCTGAATACCCGTACATCATTTTGTGTATGTGCTAACTGTAGTATCCATTTTATGAAGGGGTTTGGCATTCTCATTCATCTGATAAGACTCTTCCATAGACTGAATTCATTCAGACAAACCCTACTTCCTAAACTTGCTCCTACTGCAAATACTATGACAGGTGGTGAATTTAGCCTCCAGTTCAAACTTTGGGCTGCTCCAGCCCATCAATGTAAACAGAGCCATTATGATTAATCTTAAGGATTGCCCTAAAGGTAGAGGAGCCATTTAGGGAATGTGGGTCTGGTCCAAACTTACTTTGTCTTTTTATTTAACTTTAGTGCACCTTGAAAGAACCCCTAAATTGGCACTGGCTTTCCCTTAAATTAAATACGGGACTTTTTCAAAGCTTTAATATGTTCAGAGATTATTTTATTTTGTTCTAATAGAATGAACAATGAATCAACTCCATTCCATCCTTTACACTTACACAGAAATACTCTATAAACATTTACAAATAAAAGGAGAAAAGGAACTTGAGAAATACACATTGGGGGGGGGGGCTCTAAAGTTTTACAGCAAGTTACAGGAAGTATCTTAGAAAGCTGGAGATAGATGTAATAATGGAACATGTGCAATTCAGTATCTTGTCTTTAGCAAAGACAGTGCTCTTTCTGGTTGGAAGTGGACCACATCTCATACTGAGTGATTAATTTACTATGAATGAGTAACTCCATAAGTTTTAAGCTCCTTTTCTACTCATCACACATCTGTGAATAGATGATTTTCACTGAACTTACGTGATATTCATTGGCTTGAGATACTTGCTTAGTTCAACAAGTATTTTTGCACATCTGAGATTTGAGCTATACTACTGAGTTGTGATCAGTTGGATAAGTGATCAAGCATGTGATGTGCTTGAAAGCACAGGTCATGCCCACTCAAAACACTTTGGTCTAATCTATTCTATGTTTGAAAAGGAACTCTAGAATTTCTTAGGTAGTTCAGTGCAGGAAAAGAAGGAATGAGCCAGTATGGGAAGGGAGCACTCTAAATTACACAGCAGACTGTGGATTTATGCATTTATCAAACAGAAAGAAGCTGCCAAAGGACAGTAGTCCAGTATCTCTTGGACATCCTAAATATCCTCTGGAAAAGTGATTCTTTTGCCTTATTTTGCACTGAATCCAGAAGATAAGGAAAGAAAACTGGAATTTCACTCCTAGAATCTGGTATGAATTGTGTAAGAAATGAAGTAGACATTTTTAATTATTTATAATGTCACCCAGACACAGAAAAGGTGTAGGGCTCTTTTGTTTTCTCATCTAGCTGATGCTAAAAGCAATAATCAGGTAAGTGCTGAAGATGCAGTGTTATGGTAATGCACTTGACCCAGTGTATGCAGTTCAGTGAGCAAAAAAAAAATTTGCTTTTGTAAAAAAGACAGAAAACCATGGAAAGTGTCTGAAAACACTGGCATCCTTGATGGGACAAATGTTTTTACACAAGTCAGAAGTATTTTACAAAAGGAGACCAGAGCCCTGCAACAACCATCACTCCCCAAAGAGACTTAAGTAGAGCCCGAAACAGTCTAAATTCAGTGTTCAGTGAGAAAAGACAATAATTGTAATGCAAGGGCTCTCAGTAGGGAGAAGATATATGTATTTTTCAGATGGCAGTCTGACAATGTTCTCTCCCTTCTTGCCTTAGATGTCCCAGGAGGCCTGACGATCAGGATTATATTTAGAATTGGCTGAACCATCTTAAGTATTTGTTTCATAGTAATGATCAGCTGGGGTTTTTGAGCTGTTAACCATGAGCCAAGTCTTTCAAGATGACTTCAAGTTTTCAAGATAAATTTGCTTTGTGGAGGAATTCATACCACACCACAGTTAAATTTGATGCGGTTTCCAGCACCAAAATAAATTATGTGCAAATATCCATGCCATGGTGCTGAGGCATCTGCCACACGGTTTCTTTAGACACATGAATTTCACATAGCCTCCAGTTTCCAAGCCACTCCTAGTAACCTATTTTTTAAAAATACATAACGGCATGTTATCTTTTACTTTTACATCTGTATCTTTACAGTCATGTTTTCCCTGGTCTCTTCTGGAAGAACTTCTTTAAAACAGTGATGTGACTCCCCACACAAAGGTAAGAAGGAGTGAGTAGGTGTCAAGAATTTCTGCTGGGAAGAATATGAAGATGTTGAATCAAGATCGGTGACCTTTCTTTCTTTGCTCTCAGAGGTACCATCCCACAGCAGACTGCTTCAAGCACTAGAATGAAAGATCTTCTGCCACACCACTTTGCTTCTCTGCATCCTGTGGAAACACAGTCTACAAATAGAGCTGGTCACAAGCCCTCAGGACTTGACACTAAGGAGCAGTACATGCAAATGAAATGTACATAGAAATAAAGTATCAAATATCTTGTATATGTAAGAAGAAAAGAAAAAAAGCACTATGAGGCTATGCTCTCTTTTGTTCTTATTCCATAAAAAGGTTGAATGGAGATTTTTTTTTTGAAAAAAAAGGGTACATGGGTAATAACCTCCATGTGGTTAGACAGGAAAGCCCAGAAGAATTAATCACATCTGATGAAACCCTAAATAATTCCACTTGCAATGCTGGACGTCTGGGAGAGACACACAAGTAAGTGTTGCATCAGAGGCAGATAAAACCACAATGTTCCACGCTCACCCAAAGTTTTAAGAGCACCGGTCTGCCAAAATTAAGTCATGTTGGCTTGTGGGACTCCTTGGAGACCACTCAGTTACTGACTGTGTTGCCATTTCTAAGACAGAAAATTCCTCTTTCCAGGAGGCATCTGACATCCAAGAGTTTATCTGACAGAATGGGCAATTTTCTGCAATAATCTGGAATCAAAATGTCTCTACCCTGCTTTATTGTCTTGCTTGTTCTGCTCCCTGTGTATGTTTTCATATACTTCTCATTCAGTTTATCACTTCTACATATTTAAGTTTCTTCACATGATGTCTATCCTACACTGAAGATGGAAGGGCTATGACATACTTGATGGTGAAGTGAGAGTGGCTATTTTACCCTTGTGGCTTTCATAAACTATTGTCTTCAGTGGTGAGCAACATGAATTATTTACCAACATAACAATGGAAAAAGTGTTCTCTGGCCAAAGTGAAAATGCAACAATTTTTGTTGCTAGAATCATGACAGCTGGGATCATTCTCAGCTAGGAAGCACAGTGTGGAAAGATAGGAAGAACATTCTTCTAGGTAAACCTTGGCCCTGCTGGAGTAAAGACAAAAACTATTTTTTATCTCAACAGAGCCATGATCTGGCCTTTTCAGAGTCAAAAGATATTAAGACTTTGATTAGCCAGCACTCAAAACACAATATAAGATTGGGTAATAAATCCTCTGTTCTAGTTTCACTTGTAATGTAACCTCAATTTTGTACGCTTTATTTAAAAGGAAATTAGTGTTTTCTATTTTCTTAATATAAAAAAAAAAGTATAAAGAATTTCTGAAAACCAGAAATTCAGTGACAAAGTTTGTTATGTGAAGACTGACTGTATATTTCCAGCACAGGGGAAAAAAAAGCCAACAGCCCCCTCACCCCCCCACCTCCCTGTGCTAAAAGTGGGGTGGGAGGGGAGGGGGGTATGGGACAAAGTATAAACAGTGTAGACACTACACTTAGCTGAAGGGCTGTGACAATACTGTCACGAGATTTAACTGTTCTTTGAGTCTGTGTGTTACTTTTAATATTTTCTTGATAATGTGTTTCGCTTTTAGTCTGGGAACCTCCAGCTGTTAACTAGCCTTTGACCAGTATCAGACTATTTTCATGGTTCTCTTTCATTGAAAATAGCAAAATCCAGCAATAGATTTCAAGGAATTGTTAAAAAAAAAATAAATTATTGATAGTAAAGCAGAAGGTGTTTATTGATTTCAAACAAAAAAAATGTTGCACACAAAAAGGAGCCTACAGAAAGTGAAAACTAAGAGTATCTGGGAGCAATATATAGGATCATAAATATATATGGACAAGCCACTATGGTACACATGTAAAATGAAGAACAACTACAGCTCAAATGTGGACTGCAAAGAAACTATCACATTTGTTCTACAAATCCATTAGGAGTCAGAGGATAACCAGGAGATATACTGGCTTGCTATCTAATCAGAAAGACCGAAGATACTGAATATACCACAGATCATAGCATGTAATGCTTATTTTGTTTCAGATTCTTCTAAAAGGCTCAGTCATGCTTACACTATCAAAATTAATACCACAGAGTCATTAGCTAAATTAGATGATTTCAAATAATATGGATTTTAAATCTAGTCCTAGGAAACTTGAAGACCTTTCTGGAGCACTCATCACAGTTTCCAGTAATCTTTTAAAGCCTGTAGGAATCAGTGAGGTTTCAGAAATGGGAAAAATTATGTCTATCCTTAAAACACAGGGGTGAAAAGGAATCAGAGAGTGTTAGACTAACCAGCTTAACTTCACTTTCCGGAAAAAAAAAGAAGAACAAAACCTGGCAAATATCATGAAGGTAACAGTTTGCAAGCACCTGGAAGAAATAAGGAGATAAACAACAGCCAAGACAGACCAGGCAAGGTCCCATCTAATTATCTTCTGTGATGGGTAAGAGATTGTTTAAATGGGGATAAAGCAAAGGTGCTGTCTGTCTTAACTTCAGTAAGGCTGTTTGTTGACACTGCTTCCAATGATTTCTGGGACAGTGCAAAGTTATCTGCCACCTTCATTTCCAGCCATATAGTCCACTGGGCCAACACAGACTGGTTTTCAAAATGCTATGGCTAATCTGATAAATCCCAACAGATTTCACCTGGTCACAGTTCATCATTTGATCAGGTTTAGCCTGAAAAAAGTGACTAAAATGTGGGAGCACAACTAGTAGAAAAATGTGCACAGGCAGCTGATATCAAAAAGCTAACAATTAATAAGAAAGGCTGGATTGACCCTTATGAAGGAGTCTGTCCTGGGACTGATACTATAATTATTGACCTGGAGAATGAAAGAAACTGTTTTCAAATTTATAGTCAAGATCAAGCTTGAGGGATGTGATACAATTCAATATGATCTTGCCAATTTGGAGAAATGGCATAAGAAAAAATACAATGGGGAAGGGAGTGACAATGGTCATAGGGAGGGATTATCCACTTTAAAAATACAGGATAGTGAGCAACAGGTAGCAGATCACAAGCCGTACATCAATCAAAAATGTTATGCTAAGAAAAGACCAATTCCAGTTTGAGGCATTTAAAGAGCAGTTTAGCCTGCAGAAGACACGAAGTAGTCTTTCCATTGTGGTAAAGTCTCAGCTGGAATACTGGCTCTATCACTTGCAGAGATACATGGGCCAGATGAAGGAAAAATCCAGAGGAAGTCTACAATGGTGAAGAGACATTTAAAAAACGTGACTTGGAAGAAGTGATTGAAAGACCCTGGGACTGTTCAGCTTAGATAAAAGAAAACTTGTGCAAAACAGAATAACAATCATCTGGCATCTAGGCTGTTGCTAGGAAGGTCAGTACAAGGAGGAATGCCACAAGGGATATTTGAGAAGGCATTAGTATAAACCTTCTAGTACTAACCACTGTCAATCAGTTGCCTGGGGAAGCTGTGGTATTAGCATCATGGGAGCATTTAAGAACAGTTTAGATAAATATCTTTCATGAATGACATAAACCAGGAATGGACTGGATGACTTCTTTCCCTTTCCCTGCTCTGAGTGTGTTATCACTGCTAATACACATCCACTCCTTAAAATTTCAGCAATAGGTCTCTGAATGGGACAGAATAAAAAATGGCTGTAACTCTGTGTCACAGGACAGATCAACCTAAGAAATACCCAGAACAAGACCCAGATCCAGGGCACCGAGAAGCCAAAATCCTAGCATGTCACGAGCAATCCCAAACAGAGATGGCACATGGTAGTTACTGTTGGGCAGCACTTGACAAATACTAACAGCAATGAACAGACATAAATGATACAAACTGAGGAGCTATCATAACACTAGCTAGATAATCTGTCACAGAAACTACCAAGTGACTTGGTAAAATGTCACTCTTTTAGAGAAAAAGATTGAAAAATATACATAGCTTAATTTTTCAACTAGCTTTCTATAAAGACACTTGAAATTTGTTTACACGGGAAGCTCATCAATGAAAGGTTCCCCCAGTTGCAGCAAATACAAGAAGTTGGACCAGCCTCTTGTATTTTTGGAATAGTGTGGACAGTTACATACATCTAGAAATTATTATAATGGCCTACTAACCTACAATTACCAGAGGGAGAGGATTTGTAAGAAAGGAAGAAAGTGGTTAAGGATAAGATAAACAGCTGTCAAATAAATATTTTATTGCTCCTTTTCTGCTTGTCTTATTTTGACTACTCTGGTTTACTGCACCTTCTGAATGTGTCGGAAGCTATATCAAAATAAATACCCCTCCACAGAAAGGTGAAAATGCCCGGAAGCTGCAAGAAGTATCTAGGCTCTTTTTACATAGGCTGTATGTTTAAAAGTCCCTTACACATTCTAGAATTACAATAAAGTGGAAAAAAAAGACTAAGAATATAAGACTGGACACATGAACCACTGGTCTCAATAGGCAGCCAAGATCTGATGCTGGGGATATTAAGTGATCCAGGCAGGGGAAAAGAAAAGTAGTTTTCTTTTTTTAAAGGACAACGTAGTGGCAAGACAATTCTTTTTTTCCAGTGAAAGAATGAGAAAAGCAAGAAAAGTGCTGTTGAGGGAAATGAGCAATCAAAGGTAGCAAGTATGGCTGTTTGAAGGAGGTGACAGTACATAAGAAAAATTAAGAAATGAGGTTTGTAGGATCCCCCAGAGTGAAGTTGCTGATGACATTTAAATTCTTGCATCAAATCAAACAGCAGTTTGGAACTGGTCTTCACTAAATCCTGTATAACACGGACTTACCCACTTAGACGTTCCTGAGATCCAGATTTTCTATTTTTAAACAGAACTCTTCGTGACTTTACACATTTTAGCAGTGAAGTGAAAATCATTACTATGCTTTGCATTTGTATTCTGCATCAGCAGGAACAGAAGATTTACAACCAGTACATGTCTTCCTGTTTTTTGTTTTCTGCCTTTGTTTTCAGGTTGGAAAGAAGTCAAGGGCCTAGCCTTGCAGGGCCCAGCTAGAAGTCAGTAAGAGCAGGAGCAAACCCAGCAAGCCGTAGAACACCAACCACAGTTACATCACAAACTAAATGCACCACTTGGATTATCTGTTGTTTAAAATAGACGTCTTTAGTATGCTATCTATGTGAATAAAAGCATAAACATTTCAGCTATCAACTCATCAGAACCTCTTGAGCAAGCATAAAATATCTTCTTGGCACCAGGTAGTCACTTTGTCCTCTTAACGCGATTTCTCTCTCTCGAACTTACTCCTCAGCCACATGCTAATGGGTTCATCTTAAGATAGCAAAGCAATGCATGTTTTTAATATCAGACTTCCTTGCATTGGTGAGAGCTACAGATTTTTTGCTGACAAGACAGTTGTAGAACTACATGAATGGTACATCTTTGTTTAGGAAAAAAAATGAGGTGAGTAAGAATGCTGAACCACAAATGATGCCATGTGAAAGACTAAACTGAGCACAAGAAGAGTTACAGACCACTTTGTAAATGCAGATGAGGTAAGGTAAAGAATAAAATGAAATCCCAGCTCTCCCCTAAATGTTTTTCTCTAAATAGCCTTCATTCTTTGCAATTTGGTCTATATTTCCATGTTAGTTTCTGATTTTATTTTTTATTTTCCATGTTTATTACTGAGCAGGAGTACCTGAAGCCAGATCACCTAAGTTCTTTTGATTCAGCTTATTTTTTAATTTCCCCCTAAGCCCTTGGGTATTGCTATTTAACTGTTTCAGAGGACCAGCCATGGCCTCTAAAGCCACAGGATAAGCCCTGCCTGACTGGCCACAGAGGCCACCAGGCACAGACTGAAGTACTCACACAACAGTTACTGCTAATGATTGAGTGCTGCATGAACCGGAGCACAAGCCTCTTTCTGCTAGAAGAGGTCTGTGATGACAGGCTTACCCTAAGGAAACAAGAAGTCTTCCCTTTTCATCCCCAAGACAAATCAGCATGGGTTTCCTCTGCTCTGGCCATCCACCAGAAAGTCTTCATCCATTACTCTTCCCAGTTCCCTTTACAGGCAAGCATGTAAGATTTTTAGTCCATTCTCTCTAACACCAACATCACCCCCTCCACTGCACTCGTATATACACACACCCTCTTTCCCTTAAACAGAAAACAGAAAAATTAGAGGCAAGTGGGGAGAGCAGATTGCTCACTAAATCTTTGTTGCTGAAGACAGCAAAAGAGCTTAATGAGCGCCTTGGCCGAGAGCCCCACACTGGCTTGAGCTGGCTGCTCCTGCGACGACAGCATCAGCGTGGTTTTATTCTCAGCTCAGTCAGCACCTCCCCAGCGAAGGACTTCAATCACACCAGACACTATGTTCACACTGCAAGGGACCGCTGGCTTCCTCTCTGTTGGTGTGGGTGACACACCAGAGAAGATCAGGGAGAAATACAAGAGAAATCCACACCTGTCCTAGGCTACTGAGGTCAGATAATTCCTTTGGATTTGTATCAAGTTCCATTCAATGCCATCCATTTCTGTGGTCCCTTTTTTTCCCCCTGCCACTGAGATCCTCTCGACTGTCCCACTGACAAGTCAGCCTTTTTCTGATGTCCCTAAGTGCCTTCATGAACACAATATCAGATAAGCACTGGGATGAGTGACTGGATTAACTGATAAAGTTGCTAATTAGAGCCCTGTTTTCAGCACTCCTGAAAGATAACTGGGCCAAAATTTAGAGCACAGGGGAAGTTTTACTTTTAACAATGTATACTGTTTGATAAATAAAAGGCTCTAACAATTTCAGAGAAAGTTGTGCCAAGAACTTTGCAAAAACATTTTCCTCCTCAGAGAATTACACAAACGCTGCAATCCACTTTAAAGCTTTGTAGGTTTAACTTTGCGAGTCTCTTGTAAACACTGAGGCTAATTCACTAAACACACTGCAGCACTGAAAGCACAATCACTTTTATAATCTTAGCCATTCATTTCCAATTACATATTCCTAAAATTTCAAACTGGCCAAAAATCAAAATTACTGGAAAACTGGAAGTGTGTTTAAAGAAACAATTACTGCCTTCTCCAGTATAAGGTTAGATATCCAGTTACTGGCAGGACTGCACAAATGAGATAATGAAGTCATATTAGGGTGGCAGTGACTAAGTTAATACCTATACTAAACCACTAAATGCACCCGGTGTAAACCATGTTGCTCTCAGGCTGAGCTGACTAAGCCTGAATTGAGTCCCTGTGCACTCCATAGAAAGGCTGCTGCTTTTCTTTCTGGCTCTGGCACAATTACCAAACAGTTCATCATTACTGGTTGTAGAAAATACTACAGAAAGTCTAACTAGCATAAGCAGAAATACTCTTGAGATGTAAAAATGTTCTCAGATACCCCAAGTGTATGCACACCTGTTTTGTTACTTGCTTGTAATAATCCCAGATGAAAAATTATGAAGACCTATTTTGAAACAGTGTGATGAGCTGAACTGAACTCTGTCTGATAATGAGCACAGAGATCTTTAAGCCCATATTTGATTTAAATGCTGCAGCAGTGATTATTTACTGTGAGGGTAACAGAACAGATGGTGAACACTTAGCTGACCGGTATTTATGGGTTGCACATGCAGTACATCAGGACTTTTATTAGCACTGATGTAATGATTCTAAATTGCATCTTGTTTACTTGCTTCTTTTAGGAGAGAACTTCTGTTAACAAATGGAATGGAAAATGGAAGATGATTATCACTGAAGGATTACACTTTTGTCTTGACAACCTTGTGTTTGATTTGTTCAGATTTCATAAGGTAAACCAGGGCAGACACGTCATGATGAGAGCACTCATTTATAATCTATACTAAGTTTAATTAAACATGTGTGAGGCCAAAAATCTGATTGCAGGTCCTGACCTGATCCCAAAATTAACCTGGAATATTTTTACACATTGTAAGGACCTGATAGAGGAGTCCAAACTGGCGCCACCATTACTGATGAATTCCAAAGGTGCTTGGTTCTGGGCTACTCATTTAAGAGCAAGCTTTAAATTACTGAGACTGTGATCTGTTTGCACTATTGCCAAAGAGAGATGGCAAAACCAAGGCCATCATCTCCATCAGTATATATTTTTTATGATGGGGTAACCACTGCTGGTGTTATCTCTGCTTCCTAATTACATTTTGAAACAGGTAAACTCATTACTTCCAGAAACCCTGCAATAGTTTATTGACCTCTTCATGACACGCTTTCAAACCCCATTGAGAGATACTTATATTGCAGCTATGTTGTATCTTTGTGATGACACTATTTCAGAGAAAAATGAAGAGCCACAAGTCACTTTCTTCTTCTCAGTCTGTGAATGGTAAAGTTGTCAAGATTCTCTTCATGATGTAAAGCTACTTTGCAACATAGATACCTAGTAGTCATTAAAAGATCTGGCTTGACAGCTGCCAAGGATGGAATGTCTTCTTCATCCATGGAGCAAATACAGAACAACATCACAAACACACTAAACTGGCAACAGAGGGTCTATTCCCTAATTTGGCCTCTAAATGGAGAGTGCCAGGTGGGACTCCCGTGTGACCCCACTAAATTCTCACATTCATAGCAACAATTTTACATTTCAACAACCCAGGCTGAATTTTTACTGAAAGGCTAGTAATTATTACAGGAACCATTTATTTTTCCTTTCCTTCAACTTCCTCTCTATGAATGTTGTTGAACTTCCTTCCTTGCTGCTCCCTCTAGGAGCTCTGCATATGTCTAGGAACAGCCTGCCTTTGGCTAAGAATCATTTAAAATTGTCATTATCCTGTTGCTTCTACAGAAGTCAGGAGGAGCAGCAACCCTAAGAATTTGGACCTAAAAGCAACATGCATCAGAAAGGATGTTAGAGAACCCTTCATAAGAACAGGAATCTAAAACTTAGCAAAGCTACCACAAAATTGTGTAAAAGATAACTAGAGCTTTAGTCTTACCCCACCACTATAGCCTGATCCTGATCCTGTTCCTAAGTCTACACTGAAGACTGAAAAGCAACCTCAAGCCTCATTTAATTCCAGAACAGCTTGCAAAACTCCTTGATAAAAGTTTAATGAGGAAACGTTTCTTCCAGTTCTCTTGACGTAGGTCTGATCTTGCAAGCCCATTATTCACTCATACAGTCCAGCTGAAGCCAACATTAGAGTTTACATGAGAGTAACTCATGTAACAGTTTGAAAGGAAAGGTATGAAGAGCTAGATATGTACTCTGCAGGCTGTGACTCTTTGAAAGTTTGGGGCTTAGTGCCTAAATTTAATTCAGAATAACGTTGTAAGGTTTTGCCAGTCTTTCTCTGTATAAACCCTTATCTCCTCACAAAGCTCTATTGTCGGCTTCCAGTCTACATTTTAAAAGTATTTCAATTTACTTCATTTTCCAAATTAATTTCTTTATGACCTCTTTATTTTCCAGTTGTTTTCCTCTTCCTGTTCCACACTGATGCCCACATCTTTTCCTCTTTCAAACCTTACATATTGTTTCCTTCTTAAGAATGCTGGCATTAACTAAAGTGCACTAAAATTGTTTGAGAAGAAGTTGCTTAGGGATGTAGAAGAGAAAGCTCCGCGGAGACTTTTGTTAATAATTTTGTACGTAGAATGTACAACATAGAGATCATTTTATGCCAGGAAAAGGAAAACAATAAAATGAATCAAGCAAAAGAAATTATGAACACTTACAGGTGTGGAGAGATCAGGTACTAAGGCTATTTAGATTCCTAAATTCTAAAAGAAAAAGGAAACCATACAATATGTACCTCTCCATATTGTGGAGAACAGTGCACCCAGCAAACCACGAAGAATGAAACACATACAGTGAAGAACACACATACCCTAGGAGGAGTGCCTTTGTGCTGGTTTTGACTGGGATAGAGTTAATTTTCTTCATAGTAGCTAGCATGGGGCTGTGTTTTGGATTTGTGTTGAAAACAGAGTTGATGTTTTCGTTATGGCTGAGCAGTGCTTACACAGAGTCAAGGCCGTTTCTGCTCCTCACCCCACCCCACCAGCGAGGAGGCTGGGGGGGCACAAGGAGTTGGGAGGGGACACAGCCGGGACAGCTGACCCCGACTGACCAGAGGGGTATTCCAGACCACAGGACATCATGCTCTGCATATAGAGCTGGGGGGGAAGAAGAAGGAAGGGGGGACATTCAGAGTGATGGTGTTTGTCTTCGCGAGTAACCTTTATGTGTGATGGAGCCCTGCTGTCCTGGAGATGGCTGAACACCTGCTTGCCCATGGGAAGTGGTGAATTAATTCCTTGGTTTGCTTTGCTTGTGCGTGCAGCTTTTGCTTTACCTATTAAAGTGTCTTTATCTCAACCCACGAGTTTTCTCACTTGTACTCTTCTGACTCTCTCCCCCCACCCCACCAGGAGTGAGCAGTGTGGGGTGTAACTGCCAGCTGGGGTTAAACCACGACACCTTCAACTGCAGAGCTAGAAAGAAGGGGGAAACTCACTGGCTCCCATCCACATACAAATAAATTGGTAACAGCAATGACAGGGACTTGCAAATGACAGAAAATAAACATACAAGGGTCAGAGGCAATTTCTTTTGAGAAAGATTCCAAAATAGAAGAATTCAACAAAATCTATAGTTTCCTTTTCACGTCTTCACTTGACACTTTGTTGATTCTGTAACATTGCAGAGCATTTTCAGGACTAGAATTAGCAGAGATGTACAGGAAGGATTATTCCAGCAAAACTTTGCTCTGTCAGAAGCATAATGGCATAGATGTCTGCATCTGAGTACTAGCTCGTACCTACCTACCTTGTGGTATGACTGCCCTTTAGGTAAAAAGTGTACATGTGATTTTCCTCTTCCTTTACACATTGCCTTTAATCTAGCTGGAACTTCTATGGATAAGGGTAGGAATAGTGGCAACAGTGTATACTGGTAGAAGCCCTGAGGAAGAAATCCCATGCCAAAATCAAAACAGAAGGTTTGCCAGGCAGAGTGCTCTGGAACAGGAAGGCAAATCCAGGCAACGTATGAAAAGAGAAGATGAGACAAAGCACTGTAACTTGGAAGTCTCACACACAGGCGTGTGGATTACTTTGCAAGAGCTTTCTTCTTAACAGTGATCTTTGTCTATGCAGGAGTTGGACTACCACCTTTTGCAACACTGTGTCATACTCTACCTCTTTCTGTCTAGCAGTATGTGGCTGCATCCAGCTTTATGTATAGCTTGGACCAAGATACAAACATGTCTCCTACCAATACTGTGCACTATACAATATATTACAAATGCATGAACTATTGTCAACACTGGGAGCTACCAATGTATTTATGGAGTTTTTTTGACAACTGTGTGCACCAAATCGATAACTAAAATAATTTCCTATTTAAATAAATCACCTTTTTTTCTTTCCCTTGTTTCACCTCTCCTCTGAATATCCAGTCAATTTATAATACATTTTTTTTGCCAGTGATGAGCTTGCTTTAAAAAAGAAAAGAAAAGAAAAGAAAAGAAAAGAAAAGAAAAGAAAAGAAAAGAAAAGAAAAGAAAAGAAAAGAAAAGAAAAGAAAAGAAAAGAAAAGAAAAGAAAAGAAAAGAAAATCTTCAATTCTCTGCTTTCCCTCAGAGCCCTGCTGCTGCCAAAGGAGCTGTGAATAAAAGCCAGCTTTCACTGCCTTCTCAAGCATCTTCCATGTTTTCTGACTCCACTAAACCTGTTTCATAGATGCCTTCCTGGGTAAGACATCAGTATCATCTCCTCTCCTCTACGCAGCACTGCCATGGTTTGATACTATCACTTATGCAATGCTCCCGTCTCCTATCTGGTTAATTAGAAGTACGCAGTTTGTCTCAGACCGAAACAATAATCTTAGAAGATATTCTATAAGACTGAATGCTGAGCCAGCTGGTTATATTTGCTAATGAAGTACTCCCGTTGTGCATTCTAGTCAGAAATTGGGTCCAATACTGTATATCACAGAATTAGATCTTTTACAGTGTACCACACAAGCAGCCTGTGATCCTCTGGTTTCCAACTCTCTACTGTCTACATATCCCACACAACAAAGACTGTACATATGGCAAAAAAGAGCTCAGCTTCCCAGGACAGCTCTGCTGCATTCAGTAGGGTTACTCTGGCCATAAGTTTATACTCTATAAAACCAGCAAAATGCACTCCTGGATCAAACATCCCTCCAAATGCTCTGACAGAAAGATGCTTTGTTGTGACAGACTGGCTTTGGATCAGTGACTGCAGGGAACACATTAGCCACTTTCCTTCCAACGGTAAGTAAACAGCCATACTTCATGCGTGGCCTCCAAAGGAAGGTCTTTTGCCGTCTTGTTTGTACTGACAGCTGCTATTTACATACCTTTGAGAATGGCAGTGAGTCTGACACTGTCTCATTCTCCATATAAGTCAATAGGGCTTCAAGAGTTATAAATCAGGAAATAATATTTCTTGCAAATAAACCTAGAGTATTTAAAATAATCCTAAATAAGACAGTGCGATTATTTCTGAAAATAGCAGTAGAGAGAATGGATTGCTTGGAAAGCCAGATGTCAGTTCATCCAGATGCGTGCAATGGAATCATTTTTGTTTTCTTACAGCTATTAAAAAGTTATCCATCTTAGCTTTCACCATGGAAAATTACCAAACTCAGGGGCTAGTCATGAATGGCACTAGAATCAATTTAATACAGACAAAAACATGTCTAAGACAAAACTGATTTAGAGACAGGAATGATTTATAATGCTCTTTGTATTAGGATGTAAAAATATGGATAGCTCTCCAAATATGAAATAAGTACTTATTTATTTTTTTCTGGCAGACATGACCAGCATTACTGGAGCTTTTTCACCAACTGAGCAGAAAAAAAGGCAGTGTTTTCTGTGTATGGACACGGCACAGTGCTCAGACAAAACCTATGTCCTTTCTAGCAGACAGCACTCCCCATAAAGCCAAAAAATAAAAGATGAAAAAACACTATTTAGATTTTTTTTCCCCATTGGAATCCCACATTTTACCAAACATTCCTCTCTGAAAGCACAGCAGTAGGTAACAAGTAAACTAATACTTTGGGGGAAAGATGTTTACCTGTCACCCTCTCCAACACCTCATTTGCACCAACCAATTCTAGATTTCCAGCCTTGGTCCATTTATCTCAACTTAAGAAATTAACTCAAAAATTCTGCAGTAGAGTTCTAAAATACTACTGCAAAACTGCATGTTTGAATCATCACAGTAAATTACTCCCGTGGGGGTATTTACAAGTGAATACTAAAAGAACATTTTAAGTGGGTTTTTTCCCCCTTTCTTCTTTGATGCAAATATTATGCTGCTTGAAAACAATGCCAGACTTAGCATTGCATGGAGTCTTCCATTGAGTAGAGACCTAATCCTGGGAGAGGTAACAAAAAAATTCAGTGCCTTAATTTGTTAAGTCCTTGGCCTCCCTGCTAAAACAAATAACAAGGATCTCAGCTAAAGCCAAGCACAGTAGCAGTGTTTCTCTGTGATGCAAATTCCTCTTCACGATGAACTGGATCAAGACAATTAAGTTAGCTACAAAATGAACATTTTGAAAGAAAAGAAGCCAAACTGAGATGAAGAAGGTCAACAGAGGAAAGAATTGCAATGGAGAAAATGAGAGCTCATCAGCCTCTCCAGTGACTTAAAAAGCACCTGAACGGTGTGAAGTGGGTTAGCAGTTGACTTGCACAGTTTGTATATACATCAGGTAGTTACTAATATATGAGGACTGATTTTATAGTAAGGAAAGTGTAAAACAGGTGGGTTATGGGGGCAAAACTTTACACTGTATCAGTGTGCAATACTTGCACTGAAATGACCAGGTTCCTCCTCTTTTAATATACGGACAAGAAGTGACCTTCTACACTGGGATCTGTCCACATTATCCCAGGAATGACTCGTCCTTTGGGAAATGCTATTTTGACACACCTTTTACTCAGATCCTTGCTTTGCAATATCTCCACAGACCAACAGAGCCTCAAGCTCACTATTCTGAATATTGACAACACTCATGCTGCCATATGGAGACCTCAGAGGTGATTAAAATTGAGAGAGCAGTGAAGATCCATTGGTGTCTCATAAGCTTTCTTTACTGGAAAAAGGGGTTTTCTACCAGTAAGGTCATCGCTTTGACAGATTGTGCAAAGAAGCAGTGGAGTGTGGGGAGTATGCAAACTACGCTGCTCCCAGTTGAAGTATGTGGACAAAAGAATGACAAAGACCATGATAAAAGTTGATCATGTGAGTAAAAAGGCCAAACCACTACCACATGCCTGATGAAAAGGCAGGAAAGATGTTGTCCAAACCAGGACTCCCAGGGGAGATGAGATCACACCAAGCGGGGGAGGAGGGTATGTACAGGATGTTGTTTTGTAACTGTCTAGTGTTTTCCAGAGTAAAAGTGATTGTGGCTTGGCTAAGTCCAAGTTCCTCGCCTACCCGCCACTTTATCCCTAAAGACAAGAAACAAGAGCTCCACCATCAGGTAGGCTTTCTGGAAATGAATCGGAGCAGCATGGTGCTGGGAATGCCTATTGTCAGCAAAGTCTCTGGAAAACCCAACCTCTCTGTGCAGGTGGAGCTAACTGCCCAAGAGCTGTAGTACTGCCTCAGAGTCCTGAGGCACAGAACTAGACCAACCAATACACAAAACCCAGAAAACCCAGAAGTTCATCAAACTGATCTTGTCATTGAAGGTTCACTCTCACAGGGAGGAAAGGGCTTTGTCATAGCATTTTGCTTCCAAGCTAGGACTTCATTCGAAGAAAGTCAACTCCTTCTCCACTGAACTTACAGGCTAACAATTACATCACTCTAAGAGTCAGGAGCACTTTTATGTAGTATTTCAAGTGGTCCATAGTTTGCTAGGTTCTTTATTTGTGCTGAATTGCTTTTGCAGGGGCACAGCTTTAGAAGAGATTTTGGCAATTTCTAACTTTCCTGGCAGTAAATTAATCCAGGCTGCACTGAAAGGTTCTTCTCTTTCCTTTACTGACTTCTCATCTCTCATGAGCTATCAGCTCTCCTGGAAATTCTATTATCTTAATCTTGGAGTATTCACTTAATTTGCCAGTGTTGCTTTTCTTATCTTTTACACTCTCGACTTCACTATGTAATCGTTCCATTTCTCCTCCTCATTTAATGTTTGATTCCATGGCTGTATCTCCTCCTTGCTCTGCATTACTTACTGGTTCTCTCTTTCACAGAGCCTTCTAGTTTATCAGTTTTTGCAGAGTCAGCTCCCTTGAAGGACTTGGCCTCCATTTCCATTACTATTAATGACAAGCTCTGGCATTCTGTTCAGAGTATGAGGGACAGCATGCACTGATGGTTATGCCAATCCTCTTGATACTAATAATTCCTTTATTCCTTCTGTTTATCCCTTCAAACAATTTATTCCATCTTGTCAACTTTTATTTCATGCCACTAAACTTTGCTCTGGCACAATGTAATAGTCTTGTTTCTCTAATTTTTTTGTCTCACTGATGGCTTAATTATAAGTCTAATTAAGTTCTAAAAATGAAGTACTCTCATGCTTTCCCTCATTAATGGTTCTACTTGACAGTATTAGGCATGCTTCTCACTTCAGTCAGAAAACCATATCACAAAAATGAGACAATGATCAACTGAAACAAATTGCACATCACCTGTTGCGTAAGCAAACCCATTACCTTGCCTTGTATGAAGGAAATAGCCCTCTGAAACCTCTCTATTCCCTTATTTTCTAAGTTGTTACTACACATTCTCTGAAAACATAACGCATTAAGGCCACTGTAAGCCTTGTAATTAGCAGTTTGAGACAGCTACATGGCAGGATTTAGGATTTCTATCTTTCTGTTTCCTAGCCCAGTCTCCTATAAAGCAAGTATATACTACTAAAAGATATTTTCCTTTTGAATGCTGTTTCTTGCTCTCTTTCTTTCAGAGTTCCATCCATCTCTGTTACTCTTCATCTGTAAAGGTGCTCATCTGTCTGTGCCTGAATGTTCTTTTTTTTTTCTTTCTTTGCTATTGATGCAATTTTTGTAATTACAACATGGGAGGAAGGTATTGCATTATTTTAGTTTACGAACTGAGCTGCACCAACCTGCCTGCACAAAGTAGTTTGGGGCAGAAAGTGTTTTACTCTTTTTTTATAACTTACTATGTTATGACTATTATGCAGATTAGGCCAAATTACTAAACACTTTCAGTTATAACATCTCAATGATTAATTGCTTGGGATAATCAGAGCTCTGAAAAAGCTATTCTGTTTTTTCATACCCCATCCACAAAACAGCTTTTAACCATCACCACACACTGCCTACCAATGATTAAAAGGATCTTCAAAGGCCATTAGGATGGTCCATTCCTTAGGTTGCCAGGAAGGTCTCTGAGGCCCTGCACATGTTGTATGGCAGTGTCACTGCAATCCCAGTATCTATTGACTTAGGGACCAGAGAGAGCCTAAGGATGAGAACAAAACTGTGTGGTGTCCTGTGTCCAGCTCTCGTCATTCCACACTGACTGGAAATGAAATGTCACTTGGCTGAGGCGTCAAGTTCACTGAGGGGGCGGGAGCACCAAGCAAAGCAAGCTGTTTGTTATCCAGCTGACTTCCTAAGAGCACAAAGAAATGGACCAAATGTTTTGCTAGCAAGATAGATCCAAAGGGAGATAGATCATCAAGACATACAGAGTGCATATAAGGACAGTCTGCACTGAAGAAGAGAGTACGTTACACATCATTAGGACCACACCTAAACAGGTGGATGAAACAGCACAAAGGGATCCCACAAATATTAACTAATCCATATGCATTTTTTTTCTGGCTGTGTCTGGACTCTGCAACAACAATCCAAAGCATACAGTTGTCCAACGGAAAATACATGTAAAAATCGTCACAACTTATCTACTGCTCTGACTTAGTCAGCTGTAGTGCCATAGTGCCATATATAGTGCCATATTATTATATTGCCATAATAATCCTGTAGATTTATAACTCAATATATTTGCCACGCAGTACTTTTGGGGACAGTTACAACAAACAGCAAAGAGGAAATATCTGATGAGCATTTATGGGGACAACATGTAAAAAAGAACAGGCTGCAAATCTCACAGTCTTGTGGTATTACACTAAGGTGAAGGTTTTCCAGACATCCAAATCAAAGAAGAATGCAGTTAACATATGTCCAAACTGGAGAAAGGGCTGAGGAGGAGCAGTGTGTTTTCACTCACAGGAGTCATCTTCCAAATCCGTGATTCAGCTGTGAGCTGTATTTTCAGTTCCCACTGAGGTCATGGGGAGAGTAGAGCTGCTCCTCAGAGCCTTTTTGGTCCCTTTTACACACTGGAAGTGGCAGGGAGAGAGAGAAGAGGAGCATAGAGGGAGAGAGGGGAGCTTAGAGCATAAAGTGGATTCCTACCCATTGTCTTTACTTTTCAACTATCAACATGCACAAATCGAGTTTATTGTTCATTCTTTGAATGCCTCTTCGTGTTTAATCAAGATAGAATCCCATTTTTTCCAGCATATGGGAGAGGGTACATAGGCTCTGAGTGGGCAAAGGGCAGGGAGCATTCAGACCTACCGTGCTGTAAGTTCACTTACCATAGGCCACCAAAGAAGAGAGTGGCACTGCTGGGGATAAACCCCAGCATCCCAGCTCAGTGCCCTTTTTCACACCATGATATAACCCTGAATTAATGCAGTTAAGCTTTTAACACAAGAAAGGACATTTGAAAATGAGAAAATATAGCTACAAGATCTATATATTTTTCTTGCAACACAGGCTCTAATGAACTTTTTTTTTAATCATTAATGGAAAGATTAATGGGTTTACGTCTATAAAACTGGCAAGAAATCTTGCATATGAATGCAAGACTAATATTTTTACTTTATCTTTTGTAAGAGAAGAACATATACCAAGTATAAACTCAAGGATCTTAAAGTAAAGAGAGATGATTTTTCCAATGGGGCATGAAATGAAACTATCATTATGAAATGACTTGTTTTTGAAGCAGAATAAACAAAGATTGAAAACATGTTTTTCTGATGGACTTAGTAATGTTCTGTACCAGCTGTTGTTAATGGCTACAGAGACACAGTTTTCTACTCTGCTGGACACAGAAAATCAGTGGCCTTCACTCAAAGAGAGACAGTCAAAAGCACTGCTTTACATTTACAGAGCTTGTAGGGCTACCCCGATTTTTGTCCCAGCTGCCCAGAGCTTCAGTGCAGCTATGGCAGCTAGTAATTAAGAGATACAGCATCAGATCAACCCTTGCTTTCACCATCAGTTTGCACTTGTTGAAGACTTGCTTCATCCTACTCTGGAAGAATTCCCTAATAAAAAGTGAAGCCAGTTGTTCTTCTGCTTGTAAGTCACATCATGACATAAAGCAGGAGAGAGTCATAATTGATAGCAAATGATTGCCACAGATGTGACCAGCAAAGTGAGCAAAGACAGAAGCCTGCAGTTCTCAGTGACATTGTATTATCACTAATCTACATTTACCTCTCATGGACACTGACAGGTTTTCATCTAAAAGAGTAGTATTCTTTCATACTACATGGGCTCTTTAAGTTACATGGGCCGCTGTACATTTCTAATGCTTTGCTTGATAACAACAGAGTTTGCAAACAAAACCTCTTTTTGGTCTTTACAACATACTGTGCATTTTTCTCTTTCATCTCTGGATGTCTCTAAAGAAATTGAATGAGCAGGGTAAAGAAAATCAGCAGAGCATAATATGGCCATTAGCGTATCAACTGTAGTGTGTGCGTTTATGAACCTGTCACTCAGAGATTAGACCAGACATGCTTCTCTCATCAAAGGCTTCAAAGTCAATCCTGAATACTCAACTGAATTTCCCAAGATGGGACTCTCCTACTCTCAAAACAAACATGTCATTTCTGTCTGCGCAGGAGAACCCTCTCATATAATGTCACATCAAGTGTAATTAGTTGCATTATTGAATCCAACTGCTCCAGCATCAAATTCTCTGGTAAGTTCCAGTGTGGCTGACTTGCTGCCTTGTAATTTGCTGACAGAAGACATTAAGGCATCTTTTCCATGTGTGTTAGGACTGTTCTGAGTTCATTTACAGTTCCAGTGAACTGTAATCTAGTGCAGCCTAACAGTTTAGAGCATTAACTGGAGAGCTGTATTCCTAGGTCAGGCACTGGGTTACTATATGACTTTTGGCAAGTTGCTTAACATTTCAGATAATCTTTCTTCTAAATTTAATATCACTATATTTACTATACTTACTTCCCAAGAATTTTGTAAAGCTCAATTAATATTTATAAGTCTTCTGGCTTAGATAACAGGCCCTGTTCAAGTGAAAAGTATTATCACACCTATTAAAGCTGCTTCACAAATCACCATTTATGGCTATATCTAACCCGCATTGCTGGAATCACTTTCAGGCACTTTTGTTATTTGTCAATAGAAGCTAGACTGCTTGCACAACAAATAAAACTACCAGCGTGATGAACCTTCCTGCTCACAGGTCATAAAGATTGATTCCACATTTTAAAATGTGGCAATTGTTCTTTCTTTCAGTTCACAGCTTATTTAGGGCAAGGCAATGCCTTTCATCAGTTAGAATAGAAATTCAGTTTTTTACTAGTAAAGTTCAAGATATGTTCTTCTCCAGTTTAGTGGAATGTCACCCTGTTTGCATCCTGCTTTTTACTTCTGTGTTTGAAGTCCTACAAAAAGTTAAAGGATGAAGTCATTGGAGGTGTGACATGTAGGGACAATATTACGGGCTTTAGCTGTTCATGAGACAGTACAGTTCCAGTGAACTGTAATCCAGTGCAGCCTAACAGTTTAGAGCATTAACTGGAGAGCTGTATTCCTAGCTCAGGCACTGGGTTACTATATGACTTTTGGCAAGTTGCTTAACATTTCAGATAGTCTTTCTTCTAAACTTAATATTGCTATATTTACTATACTTCCCAAGAATAGTAGCGACATAGTAGCTAACATTACAAGGGCATCTTTTAAAAGGTAAATTGTATCCCCTTTACCGAAATTATTTCCTATTTCAAAGATAGAGACTAATAGCTGAAAGTGCTTGACTCCAGCATTGCCCAGATAGTCAGGGACCGAAGGCAGTAACACAATGCAAATGATTCATTTTCAACCTGTGAAAATTCCTAGTGAAGAAACAAAAAATAAATAAATATTGATCTACACTCACAGACCTCAAGGTTGATCCATTTCTGTTATAACTGATAGGACAATTTCCTTTCCTACCTTTACTCTCTGTTGTTAATTAAACTCAACATTTGTCACACACATTCACCTCATAATCACAAATGACAATTATAAAAGATCGTTTTAGCCTCTAGGCAGGAGGTAAAAGTGCCTAGTGATGCTAGTTGATAGGAGTCAGAAGACTCTGAGTTTCTATTTTATTTGCATAAGGGTGTGACAAGCTTGTGGGTACTGGAGACAACTGCATTGCAAATTCCTAGCAAGCTCTTCATAAGACTCACAATAGTAAGATTATCCAAATGCACGTGAAGGGCACAATCCAGTGTGTCCACCCAGTGTGATGGATGCAGTCAGTAACCATCTTACTTCTCTACAGAAACAGTGCAATATTCCAAACTAGTTCCACATTTGCACTTTGAGAATGCATTGGAAAATCAGCTTAAGAACACAGGATAGCCATGTATGCAACTACTTCTGGAGTACAGTTTGTGGCTTGACAATCAGTAGTATTTCATCATAATGTATCAAACCTTTTAATCAATATTTATGATTAAGGAAGAAGGTAAGGAGAATGTAAGGAAATGCTATTTGTAGTTGTAGGCATTTAATGGCTGCAAGTAATCCAAACAAAACCTTATTGTTGTTGTTCATCTGCTCTCTCACAGCGTTGTCAGCTCACAGGATTTTATCAAGAATATTCCAGTAAATTATATTTTTCTTAACATCCCAGTTCATGAAGAATCTCAGTTTGTGGCTTTCAAGCAGGAGCATCCAGTGCTTACCTTAAGCACTCAACTTGCAGGGAAAACCTAAAGCACCCAAAGAATCCATCCTTCCTGCAGAATTTAAGCAGACAGGATCTCCTTCTATAGGCCTCCAAAGACGCTTCCTTCTCTCCCTTGATGAGAAAGGGATCCTAGAGGAGTGACCTGATGTGGTTAAAATGAAGCCACAGGTTAGGTGGCCTGGGTACTAAATGAAGTTTCTCATGCTGAGGTTTAAAGATGCACATCCCTCATGTCTAAAAGTTCAAAGTCCAAAGGCAAAGCATGGCACATTTTATGACACACCAAGTCATGATTTTTAAGTTACCCTCATGATTTTTGAAGTCTGTTTATTTAATATCCGGAAGCACTGCATGAGCTCTTGGATAAATATTCCAGCTCTCAAGTATCGCCTATCACGTGTTTTCCTCTTTAAATGAAGCCCAAGCAGCTTCCTTAGCTTGACAGCATTAATGGCAAGCGTGCAAAAGGCTGTCTGAGAGTAATGAGGGCTGTATGCGTGCATGCATGCACCCTTCAAGCTGAAAGGGAATTCAGTGTATTTGGATGAGCTGAAGTGGCTGACATTTACGGCCTGTGCTGTGTGAAGAAACAAACTGTGGGTTAAACACAGAGGAATTTTCTTTTGTAACCTCGGTGTTGATGATAGGGATTGCAATGCTGCCATGTGGCTGAGCAAAGGTTCTGCCCATTATGAATGTGTGTAAACACAAACAAATGCATGTGATGCTTTGCAAAAACCCTAAGCAGGGATTTTATTTTCCTTTTTTAAAAGTCAGTGAACTCACAGGTGCATCTCAAACTCTTCTGAGAGTGTGTCTGCCACTCAGTGCCTTTTCAGTACCAACAGCAGTTTTGTGTGTTTTGCCTGCCTTGGTCATAAAGTCCAATAGCATAAGGGCCTAGAATCTCCCCATTTCATGATAATAAAAATGAACTGTCACAAAGCCATCTGGTATTATCAAACAGGGAAACTGTGGAGGCACACAGCTTTGAAGTAGCCTGGAATCTTTTTTTGCTGAAAAGCCATGGTGATGGCCACAGTGAAAACAGAGGGCTGTGGCTAGGAGAAAGGCACACAGTCTGTTGCAGCTTCAATACAAAATATTTTCTGTCCAATTCTTTTCTTTTTATAGTTATGAAGGCTTCTCACCAATAGTCTTGAATATCACAGAGAATGGCAGTGTTTACAAAAAAAAAAAATCAGTGTGCTAGGAGCCTTGAAAGGAATTTGGAACATATTGTTTACTGGATGTTAGCAGCTACTTGAAATTGAACTTTTTCTGTGTGTATACATTACCATCCTCCAGTTCCACAGGAATTATACACAATATCCAGCTCTACTGATGGAAAACATGACAGGGTGCATTTGACAAGGATTTTTCATTCAGAACTGACTTCCTTGCTGAGAGGTTTCAAGGCTCATGCAGCATTGTTCATATGGCACCTACCCTTCTGCAAACCATCAGTGTGGCTGAAAAAACTTCCTGATCACATCACTTCTTTTCATTTTCTTACCATTTACTAAAATGTTTCTTCTGGTAGGAAAAAAGGTAGGATTGTCTGTCTCAGCCACATTAAATATTCTCACACAGCCTTCTATCCCAGTTCAAATAGATTCATTGGCAAAACTCATAATGGAATTAATGTGAGCAAGAATGGCCCAAAACAGTGATTTTTGGTTTTTTTCTTTTTCTGGATCTTCAACGATTCTTCAGGGGAGGTGGGAGGCATGTATAGCAAACGTAAGCTGAGCAAAGCCTTGATTTCATTAGCTGCCTTTCACAGATGCCTTGTAGAAAAACACTGTCCTAAATCATTAAATCACAGAGGTTAGCGTGTGCAATGTTTGTCTCTGTGAAGCCACAGAGCTAGTCCTGTGCAGGATTACTGCCCATGATTCGGCCCATAATGCCTTTGCAGGTAGTTATTCACAAAGTCTATCACACAATAAAAGAAAAGACATCTCTTCAAAATGAGACATTTGTCCATATCACCACACTCTCAGAGTACCTCATGGTCTGTAGGGTGTGTATCTACACTATATGTGTATGTGCTGTATTCATTTTTAACAGTGCAGCATCAAAGAGCAAAGGAATACCTTTTCAGGTGTATTCAGTGTCGTGGTTTAAGCCCAGCTGGTAACAAAGCACGACGCAGCCGCTCACTCACTCCTGCCCCCCCCCCCCCCCCCCCAGCCACAATGGGGTGAGGAGAAAATACAAAGAAAAGCTGCTGGGTCGAGACAAGGGCAGGGGGGGGATCACTCACCAATTACAGTCACAGGCAAAGACAGGCTTAACTTGGGGAAGAAACAAAATCAATTTAATTCACTACAAATCACATCAAAACAAGGATAATGAGAAGTAAACCCAACCCTTGGAACACCTTCCCCCCACCCCTCCCTCCTTCCCGCCTCAACCCCACTCCCGGTCCTCTCCACCTCCTTCCCCCAGTGGCACAGGGGGATGGGGAATGGGGGTTGGGGTCAGTTCCTCACATGTTGTCTCTGCTGCTCCTTCCTCCTCAGGGGGAGGACTCCTCACTCCTCCCCTGCTCCAGTGTGGGGTCCCTCCCATGGGAGACAGTCCTTCACAAACTTCTCCAACATGAGTCCTTCCCACGGGCTGCGGTTCTTCACAAACTGCTCCAGCGTGGGTCCTTTTCCATGGGCTGCAGTCCTTCAGGCACAGACTGCTCCAGCTTGGGCTTTCCCATGGAGTCACGGCCATCTTCGGGGGCCTCCGCTCCCCCACTCCCCTCCATGGGCTGCGGGGGGACAGCCTGCCGTCTCACCACGGGCTGCAGGGGCATCCCCTCCTCCAGCGCACCTCCTCCCCTCCTTCCTCACTGACCTCAGTGTCTGCAGAGGGGTTCCTCTCGCACCCCAGACTCCCGTTCCTCTCGCACCCCAGTCTCCCGTTCCTCTCGCACCCCAGACTCCCGTTCCTCTCGCACCCCAGACTCCCGTTCCTCTCGCACCCCAGTCTCCTCCCCCGCTGCAGGTTCCCCCTCCTAACTCTGTTCTCCCAGAGGCGCTGCCACCGTCACTGATGGGCTCGGCCTGGGCCAGAGTCGGGTCCGACTTGGAGCCGGGGGAGCTTCCAGCGGCTTCTCACAGCAGCCACCCCTGCGGCCCCTACCCCGCTACCAAAAAACCCCTCCAAGAAAAAACCCATAACATTCAGGAACCTAATTCCAGGAGAATTAGAAGCACACCAGAAATTTTCACTTCACAGTAGAGAGAAACAAGCTTCACAATGCATGATGCAGGGCAAGATGCTCACACAGGTACTGTAAATACCCTACAGTCCACTGAGGGACAGTGGCCCACGGGTGACCCACACCGCAGTAGGGATACCCCTGTGGGACTGCAGCCCACAGGGGACCCACACCAAGACAGGGACACGCCTGAGTGACTATGGCCCACAGGCAACCCACATCAGAGGAAAGGCACTAAGAACCAGCATAGCAAGAAAACCTGAAGAAGCAAAGAGCAGCAGACAAACTGAATGAGAAGCAAAGAGCAGCAGAGGAAAAGCAGTAAGAAGCAAAGTGCAGCAGAACAAAATAAGCAAAGAGAGCAGTAGGAACACCAGTTACACACACAATGCCACACCTCCTGTGTCACCATCACCTGACCGGAGTAACTGGGGCAGACTGAGTTTAACACCCAGCAAATACAGGGGAAGTCAAGCCTGGGAAAGGAGGAGAGAAAAAATGTTTATCTTAAGTGATTTTTTGATTGCTGATGGTCTCTTTTTTCTATATACCCAAATCATTGATCAGAAGTTGATGTTAACGGGACATAAATTTAAGTAAAAACACACCGAGTAGAGATGTTTTGCCCATGGCAGGTGCTCAGATGCTCTTGACAATAAGGTGTATGCTTCCACAGGGCAGCTCAGCCCAGCAAATCTCCCATTCCTCCCCATGGGAGCATGTATCTCTATCCAGTAAAAACTGACCAGGACCCACAGTGCCTGGCTCCCATCAAGTGTCCCAGCCAACAGTTCACTTTTAACTACTGCAACACAGAATGTTATAAAGAGCTTATTAATTGGCCAAGCCTAAAGCTACAGGAGTCTTTCAAAATATTCATTATTAAATTTGGAGGCAAGGGGGAGTAAGGAGTTACGTTTGGTAGTAAAGAACTGCAGCCCAATATTAAAAAAAAAATAAATAAATTAGTGCGGATATTATTAAACACAGAGTTAGGTGATTGTCATGCTACAGGTGAGGTTTTAATATTCAGTTTTTCTTTCACTATGGTCAGTAGTAAAACATGCTTTTACTTCAATAGGAGGTGAATGGAGCCATTAAGTGGAGTTGAATTGTTAGGCCATATGGTCTCTCTCCTTGTAGTTTTCTTCATGCTGCAGGTATTTGTTTCTGTTTTGTGTTTGTATTTACATTTTCTTGGCCCTTTTAGTGCCCTAAGGAGCCATTTATAAATGGTCATAACACAGTAACTCACAAAATTACAGCCCTATAAATTATTCCCTCAGGCATTAAAAGAGCCTGGGAAAATACAAACACAGACAGACTCAAACATTTATTTAACAAAATTTGGGCCATATTGGTGGTGGGGAAAAAAAATCATCATTTCAAAAACTGGAAAACTACTTGACTTATAGACAGACGTCATTTGATAGGTAACATACAGCAAATGTAAGAACTAATTAGGCCTTTCATAGTATCTTACTAGGTCCAAACTGATGTTTTATTGAAGGAGAAAATGAGTTTTATGTAAAAACAGTGAATATTGTTAAATGACAGTGTACTTACTTATCACATCATTTACAAAGTGAAACATTTAAAAGCCAGGAAATTAATAAAGAATATCTGAAATCTTACACTTGCCAAGTAAAAAAAAGAAAATACACTGACAGCCTCTATTGCAATGTTAGATTAGAATAACACATTCATTCATACATATGTTCTCAGAGCTTCTCTCTGAGACAAGGTCATGATACTTTTAATGAGCAGGAAAACAGACGCACAAAGCAACAGATTTGCAAAAATACCCATCTTTTTAGACCCAGTGAAGACACACAACTGCTTTTAGCTTCTACTCCAAAGGGAGTCCCTGAAGTCCCACAAATCTACCTTTGCAGTCCATCAGAGTCCAAACAAGATGGTGATGAACACACTTGTGTTCTCTGAGTTCCCCATGCATATTCCTGGGAGCAGAGCTTACAGAGCTCAGCGACACACAACCACACCATTAGGCAACAGCTCAGGATAGTCCCAGGCCCCATAATTTGGGAATCCACTCAATAAAAGCTTCAAAGCCAGCTTACACAATATCCACCATACGATGCTGTGGCAAGGACAAGGGTAGTGTGGACACAAAGCATTCTGCCACACCACTGAGTGCCCCAAAAACCTGGCAGCTGAACTTGGGCATGTGGCCAGACACTCCCTCACTCATACCAAGAAACAAGAAGTCGCATGAAAAACTAAATGCAAGGCCAGGAAAGCTATGACAAAAATTGTCTTGCAGATTACCAGTAGGTTCAACTACAATCTCTCCTCAGAAGTTTCCCAATATGTCCTACCCTGCTTAGCCTGTCAGATTTGGCAAGTTTCCAAACGAAGGTGGTATAGCCATAGATATACTCCATTTCAAGGTCTAGTCAAGTTTTTACTTGACTAGTTACACTAGTTTCCTCACAAGAAGATTTGGACTAGAGATGTAATAGCAGAACACTTCAAACTGATGCTCGCAAGAAGACAAATGTCTCCATGTTAATCCCAGAAACAATAACAAGAAAATGCCTTTGTCAGTTGTTTCCAAATGTTTTTTTGACCCCTTAGTCCTGAAGATTATGAATTTCAGATGGATGTACTGGATGCCAAATATATTAACTCAAATAATTGGTGCCCTGGGGACCCACCTCTCTGGGAGACTGAATTCATCAGTAGACTGTGCTGCAGGACCTGATTTTGGCACACATTAATATAAAATCTAGCCTAGGGGAAAGAATCTTAAAATTTACCTGAAATATTTTATGGATTAAATTCATGGTTATACATTATTTTTCTGGTTTCAATGGTGTTGTCGTAGGATTTGAGGAATGTTTTTTTCCTTCTTTCTTCTGAAAGGGATGAAAAGTGTGTGAGCAACCATGTTTTTCACTAGGATGAGCTACTGAAGAGACAGTACATCTGCTGGACAGCTGTCTGTCCACCTGCGTCTATGGGGAGACTCTGCAGGGTAATATGCTGGGGTGTGTTAAGTCTCCACAATCTGCATATAAACAGGTCCAACTCACGTCAGCAGTGAAGTAAAGCCCAGAAGAGCAAGGAAAAGATACATCGCAGTTTCTGAGAGAGGAGGCTTTGGGCAGAGCAGGGAGAAGACAGGCTGCTAAGGAGCAGATCTCTGCTGAACACACTTCTCTGCTGAGGCACTGTGCACATTTTTTTCTGGGGCATGACAAAACTTCCCATTTGGTGTTTTTCCGGGAGGTCCTGATAAATTGTTCTTGCCCACAGCAGAATTCCCTGATAAAGGAGAGTTATCAGTTCAGCCTCACAACAGGACAAGGATTGTTTGCTGGCCCTGAGACTGGCCCTGTGTGCGGCCATACACACACAGAGCACACCACATTTGTCCCCTTCCCCATCCACCCACGGAACCAGGGTAACAGCATCCAAAGCAGCTCCTGGGAATGGCCCCTGGATGATCTCACAGGCAGGTCTCCTCTGGGCCACAGCCAGGAACTATGCAAGCAGTTTTACTGATACAGCTATATATCTTGCTAATTTAGCTATAGCCACTTAGAGCAAACTTGGACCAAATGAATGTAAACCAGATTTACTTACAACCTTGATGCTTAGGGATGCGGTACTGTCCTCCTTAGAGTGAGATAAGAAAATCCCCCTATCCATCCCATAAAACCTTTTTCTAAGTCTGAAGTAAAATTCCTTCCAGATCATTTTGGTTTTAACAGCAAACAATTTTAAAACTCAAGTTTTTACATTCACAGACATGGAAAGTTATGAGCATCATAAATTTTATGACATTTAAACTTATAAACCTGTTTTCATATTAAGTGCAGATTGTGCCCAAGTGCCAAGTTCACATTCTACTGAATATTTTTAGAAAATCAGTTATTTCAGCAGATATGAATTATCAGAATATGACTTAATCTTTATTTGTAAGGGTGTGTTCAGTAAAATTCACAGAAATAAGATGTAATTTACTGGAGACAGCAGATTGACAGCTTTAAACAACTGCTTTCATTGCAGAGGTTCTGTAAAGAAACTAACCAGCAATTGTCTGAAACTTGAAAACCACACATTATCAATTTTAAACTTCCTACAGAAAACTTAAACGATATATAAAATAATATATTTAAATTAAAACCCTGACTTCAGAACATCTCAGAACAGACCTCCATTGGTCATTTTTTTAAATGAAGGTATTGGGGTATTTAAATTGGTGTTTGTTATTATTTGTCAAGTGCCAACAAGCCATTTTGCATTATGCAAAGTAAAACTTGAAGACAATCCACTCCCAAAGAAGACTTCAGTCAAAAAGATGGATGTTCTCTTGCTACGTAGATTGCTACAGGGAACTAGATCACGCAAGCAGGCGTAGCAAATATCATTGCTTTACTAGAAGAATAAGCACACAAAAAGTTGATTTGTCTCCAGAGAATGGACTTCATTTAGGGTTTACCACAGAGGGGCAATTGTATGAATTTAAATCTTTTCACTTGAGTTTTCTGATTTCTAGCAGGGTTTTTATTGGCAGCACGAGCATGCATTTCACTTCTACACCCATCCTAAACCTGAATGCTTGTCAGCCTAGAACAGCCAAGGCAATCTATAGATAAGGGCACAAAGGGGAGCATTATGTTTACTTACCTTTGCTTCCAGCAGCTAGGTTGGCCACTTGGATGATGATGTCTTTCACTCCTGCCTCTTGTAGAAAAACTGTCTCTTGCCCTCCAACCTCTGATGCTCTATCTGGAGAATAAATTAAATGGTGTTCAAAAGAGGTTCAATAAAATATTCTTAACATTACTGTGGGCTCTCTACCAGCCTGCTGGAAAGAGATGAGTATCCAGACTGCACCAGTGCCATGGCTTTAGAGAAAACTGTTTTTGAACACCGGCCCTTGAAAATGGTTTCTTTTAATTAGAAAGTTATTACAGCTCAAAACTTAAGACCCATTTTATGTAAAAAAATTGGTTTCTATGTCTAGGTATAATTTTAAAATGATACTGTCTTTCATTCAGGGCAGTAGTTCTACTGATGAAAACAGCAATTTTGTACAGAAGTCTAATACCAAGTCTTACCTCAGTTTAGAAAATATACAATTTAGTTGTTATTCTGAACAGCTCAGTCCCCAAACACTACGGGCAATACAAGAAAAATCCTTATCTTTCCCAAACCCACAGATATTTGCATTCTTAAATATTGCATATGTTCACGTATTTACATTTTTTGTCTCATTTTTCTTTCGCTATCCTTTACCATCCTCTTCCTATTCTCTGTCCCCATACCTTCTCTGTTCTCAACTGAGTAAATGCTAAGCTTCAGGGTTTTTTGCTGTGCTCCTTCTAGTAACAGCATAAGCAGTCCCCCAGCTTTACTTTAACTGAATGAGGTTAATCACATTTGAAACTGCCAACATCCAAAATATGAGAGGGTTCACTGCCAGCAATCTTAATTTAATACCTGTGAGCCAAAGACTTTAGTTTCAACCTCTTGACGTTGTACCACATTCAACCCCAAGACAGCTCTTGATAATTGTTGCATTTCAGTGTAAAATAAACCCATTTTATTGCATTCTTTTGAACTGCTCTTGAAGGAAGAAATCTCACAAAGACTGTTCTGTCCTGTGGTGCAGTCTGGTAGTACTTTTTTTTGTAGAAGTTACATCCAAACCTTCTACATCAATACTTCAGATTTCAACAACAGGCATCATCCATGACAATAACAAAATACACAGGGTTCTTAGCAGATTGCAAAATGTTCAGTAAGAGAAGATACAGCTCTACAGCCCCGTTACTCCAGCCAGTTCTGGTTTATATCTACCTGACATTCTTTATTAGCATGCTCTCTCTTTTATACATTTTTTAAGTATACAGTAAGTTTGCTGCTTTTTTAGCAGTATAAATACATAACCTGGAGTAGGTAATCAGTCTCAGTTCATGATTCAGTGGCATCCACTAGATTAGCATAGGATTTCAGTTCAGCAGCTGAGGAGTCAAGCAGTGTTTTACAAAGAATTTTTTATCCTGCTTTTATGATGATTTATAAATTAAAGAAGAAAAGTAATGTCTTTCTTAAGGATTCATTTTAAGTAGCATTTTGAGACTTTGATTGAATACCTAGTTCATTCAAAATGGTAAAATTTTACTCAAAGGGTACATTTATTTCTAATGCTCCAGTTAGGTTTTAAGGGGTGTTTGGCTATCTTCCATTGTCAGGAAGTATTGTTTCAAAAAATCATGATTTATTAGAGCAGTAAGTCTTTAAAAAATACAAAGATAGGCAAAGAGGTGAACACCATGTTCTTTTTAAAGGTCTTCCAAGGAATAAAGGAAAGGTAATTCAGCCTCTATCACCATGCCTGAATCTGCATTCCTTCCTTACAAACAGCTTCATTGATCTCTGTGTCATTCCCCCCAAAAGCACTACTTAGGTGTCTCAGAAGACCTCTCATTATGTAACACGCCACACCGAAAACATGTAGGGGAATAGCCGCGCCATTATGCAATGTACAGTACAGCCTACGAATCAGGGCGCTCTTACAATGGCCAGCACTTCACAACAGTTTGTTTTAGTGTCTCCTGTAGTATCTCTCTGCTTGTAACTGAATATTTTAGAACAGTTTATATTGACTCCAGGGACAGCTGTTGAGGAGAAAATTCCTTATTTCAAGCCAAATATGGAGTTCATGGCTTAGCTCAGGAATTGGACAGTACCCAAGAATTTGTTAGGTTTTCTTCCCCTTTGCACTGAATTGTACAACATCCCCCTGCCTCCCCCCTCAAAAGCCCTCTACAATAATAAAATTTAAAGTGTATCCAGAGTGCTTACTATATGCTGACATTTTCTTAAAGGGACGGTGTCAGGATAACTTAGGCCTAAATTCTGGATTTAATAAAAACTTCTTAAACAAAAAAAGTAAAGTTAATACAAAATTGAAGATTATTTTAAACTGTCTCAGCAAAAAGAGCAGTTCATATTTTAAGAGGCCCCTAATGTTGTTGCATTTCTAAGAAATGTCTTCCTCTATAAAAGCTAGTAAGTGAAACCAAATAGATTTTAAAAAGTCTAACCCACTGGCCTGCTCTCCCTCCCTAGGCAGAGAAACATGCAAGGAAACCCCCCCCCCCCAAAATATTTTTGGAATTTTCATTTTTAATGCTTTATCTTATATTAATCAAACACCATATAGATATTAGTTTTTATTATAGCACTTACAACCTGGTAACCAGTAGCCCTTTAAAAGAAAATATATGCCTTTGTCCTAACACTTAGGTTACAATTGGTAATGAAAAAATAATATATCTTCTATTTCCACTAGCCAAAGGTCTAGCTACTTTTCTCATGACCAATCATAACAAACACATAAAGAGTATTAAAATACAGGAAACACTGACCAAATTCTTCTCCAGAAAAAAAGGAAATATGTTTATAAATTGACAGATATTTGTTAGAGGAAACATCTCCATTTGAACTTACTGCATAAAACCTGCAATGCACATTTAACTTCTGTCTATTTTTAGCTTTCTTTTAACACATAGGACAACATAAGAAAGTACAAAATCCATGAGGTGTTTAGAAAATGCAGCTTATCAAGATAATATTGCTCTCCACAACTAAAACCTATAAAGGTTAGGTGAATGACTTATGTCACAAAAACAATGTCACAAGTCTTTTGTGAATGACATGAGACATCAGTTCCAATAGAAGAGGAACTTGCTAGCAAGAAAACAAAACAGTTTTTCAATAAAGTAAGGCACTATCAAGAGTAAAAGCAAACCTGCAACTGTTAACCTCCGAGGCATGGGTGACTCAAATAAAATAACGCTTAATCCTAGTGATATGCAAAGTATTTTAAAGATTTGCAATAGGGAATATCTTGGGAGTTATGAGTTTAAAAAAAAAATGCTTCTTGGGTTTTATTGAGAATTCTTGGTGGAAGCAATGCACCTGTGGGATGTTAGTCCAGCAATAACAGCTTTATTGTGACCGCTCATCGTGGCCAGAGAGCTCTGCCCCCTGAAAGGATGGGTAGCAGGGGCAGCTCGAGGTGCTTTCCTTGGTCATGCGCTGCAGGCTCAGAAACTGCCTTCAGCACCCAGTGCAACCATCCAAACTGTCAGGAGGGCTCTGTTCCTCTGGGAGGAAATGAACATCAGCCCTTTAGGCAACCAGCAGCGATAAACAAACCTCCTGCCTAGAGCTCTGCACAGCAAGGTATTTAAGAAGAACGGTTGCAGAGCTATAGGGTCCTAGTGCAAGGTACCCATGGAGGACATAGCATAAGGAACCCCTCTCGGCTTCTGCACCACACGCCGAGTTACCTTGGGCAAATGGCTACAGCTTAGATCTTCAAAGAAGATTTTTATGGCACTAAATCCAGCCTACCTTTGGATGGACTTATATTTGTAGGCACCTGCACGGCTAGAAAGTACTTAAAAATTTAAAGTCTGACTTCCAGACTGGTGTTTCTCTAGCTTGGTCCCTTGAGAGGCTTTGCCCTTTCTCAGGGTATGGCTTATAGATGTTTACTTGTGCAGAATCAGTTTGGAGTATCTCCAAATGTGGTCAGCAGAAGCAATAAATGTGATTACAGTGCTACATTCACTAAAGGAGGAAAGGATCCAGTTCCCTCCTCGCAATTCGAATTTGTCCACCCCTTTTCTAAAAGTCTGTGCCTGGTACTGTTAAAGAGTCAAGATTAATTAAAAATAGAAGAAAAAAAAAAAGTGTAAGACTTTAAGTCCGTGGTTTAGGGAATTCCTTAGAGACATGTCTTAGTCGTCTGAGGAGGAAGATGTCTCCTCATGGCTTACACCCTCTACTTCCAGATCCTGTGCTCTGAGCAGCAGGTTATTTTATACAGGCTATTTGCTGATATTTTGCGTAACAATCCTGGTTTAAAATAAAGAATCTGTATAACTGTATTTCCAGAGGAATCCAGTTTCATTTGGCCCCTGGGGTTAAGTGTCCTAGGAGAATTCCCAGTGGACTGGCATCCTGGGGAACCAGGCATCACTCAGCTCAGACTCAAGACCGTCATAAGGAGATCGGTGTTGATTTTCACACTGATTAAACAAAAGAAAACAAAAAGGCAGAGAGATAGACAGGCTTAGATTTTTATATTTAAAAAATGCAGTCTTTTACGAGATTAGGCACTTCCAGTATTAGATAGCAGCTAAATGGGGTTATCTAAGATTTGGCTTGGACTGTTTTTTGAATTCAGTTCCCTGTAGCTCGTTCTGCATCTCTAAATGAGTGACAGCAGAACAAAGAGTCCAGACCAGGTGTTGTGAGAGAATTAGCAACACCTTCAGCTGTTACGGCAGAGGATACTCCCTAACTCTGAAATGCATCCCTACCTCCACACCTTCCTGCTAACCCTTTGATACGACACCAAGCAAAGGAATCTACAGAAGTGTTATAACCTCTGTTCAGAAGGAGCTGGTGCTTTGGGGTTTTTTTCAGCTGGGGAGGGTAGGCTTTAAAGAAAATCTTATTTAAAGAATTCATTGGCAGGCAATAACAGAATTCTTGGCACAACAAATGTTAGGAGACCAGCTTTAAGCATAACAGGCCTTTCAACATTGTTAGATGGGGACCCAAAAGAAAGGAAACAATCAAGGCTGGATGGGTTTCATAGATCAAAAAGTCCCACATTCACATCAAGCCTGAGCTCCTAAATCCTGTTCTGGTCTGCCCTTCTAACACGGATGTGGTAAAACTTCATTTTCTCTGACAAAACTTGCAGCACTCCTGTTTAGCAGAGTACTTTTCGTAACACCTACAGTTTATCACCTACTAGCACTTTGGCTTGTATAAGCATGGGGCCATGATAAAAAGGTCACAGCTTACACATGAGGGAAAATAAAAACATGTAAGTGTTAGTGCAGTTTTCTAAAGTGGAGTCCTGGAAAAATTCATGTAAACTGTGCATAGCTGTAATGTGAAAGGGGACATTTGTTTCTTCAGAAGGAATTATTATGGTGCAAGAATTGTCTTGGCAGATAAACAGAACATATTTGTCCAGTGTGTAAATAACTTTTTCTTCTGTAAAACTAAAAGTGAATAAGTAACTTTTTGAAAGGCAGAAAGACTCCATGTCTTTACCTTCTGTACAGAGACACATACCTGTTCCTTTAAAAAGAAAAGCCTGGGCCGGGGCGGGGGGGGGGGGGGTGGGGGGTGGGGGGGGGGGGTGGGGGTGGGGGGGGGGGGGGGGGGGGGGGTGGTAATTCTACCTTTTGACCTCAGTGGTTTCAGCACAAGTTTCAAATGTCAAACCAAAGAGTATTGCTCATGAAAAGAAATCTGCTGGCAGAGGTAACTCTCCTATTGAGGTTACATTCTAGAGTTCAAAGTGTGGGAAAATTGATAGTTTTTTCCCCATTTTCCTAAGAGGTTAGTCATGTAAATATTTTCTAATTACAGAAAACACTACACATGACTTTGCTTATTGAAATGTATTTGTTTGAGTGTCTATTACGCAGTTTCTCTAGAAGGAATGCCTGCCTTTCGCGAATTGCGTGCAAAGGGGTCCTTCCCTATTGGCTGACCTGGGGAGGAATGAAACCTCTCCAGACCATAGCAGCTATCTGGACAGAAATTCCTCTTGAGCTCAAACCACAGGAGGTCTGTGCCTCTGGAGATGCAATATGCAAATGTAGCACTACATGCTGTTCAGCCATGGACTATCTGTATGCAGTAGCATGTTGACCATGTTAACATCGTCTCTTAATGCCAGGCTGAAGCCTTCAGATGGACCTGCTCTGTTAAGCCCAGAGTCATAAAGGTTTCCTGCTGGAAAGGAGTCATTCATACAAATGCCACAGAGTTGATGCCAAAACCTGCCTCACTGGAGGGAGAATGCTGAGGAGAAGAGAACTCTGCTCAGCTCAAGCAAGAAGTTACCCTTTTACACTGAGCTATGGTCACATCATCAACTTGGATCATTTTAAGATTCAGACAATGGATGGTCAGACTTCAGACTTGGCTCTCCTGGGTATTAGCATGGACCATAAATGTACCCACTGTTACACCATGAGACATTTTGCTGCTTGCCAGAACTCAGTGAAAAATTCATGTCTTCTTGCCTATTTTCTTTGGACAAAATGACTTCTATCTATACTATTTTACCCGGATTTTGTTTCTCTCTACTTATTTTGTGACTTGTCAGTGGCAGGACTGCTTCATTATTTGCTGTACAAGAAAGGAAAAAAAGGTTTTAATTTGTAGCCTACCAGGAGCGTGAAGTATACAAGCACACAAGTTTTCAAAGGAATGAACAAAACAAAGCCTAAATGAGTTTTTCTACCATTTTTAGATAGTCTTTGACACTCAGCGGGTTGGAACTACTTAGTCTTTTCTCATGATTCACAAGTAGGTCCACCACACACTTTAAAATAATTAATTAATATATCATCCTGCAGAACTCTAATGCATGCATTATTCATTCTGCCTCAGCTTGTTTGAAATGTTTGCATGAAGAGGAACTCTAGTAGATACTGTTTCATTTCATCACTTACAGTGTCTGCAACCTGACTGCAGTAAAATTTACAGCACTGGGCTCTTGTATGATTAATATACTACCGCCCTAAGAATCTGCTATACTTTTAGTACCATTATACACACAGGTTTCTGTTGGATACCACTCTTTGTGACTTCACATATCATGAATTTAAAGCTAGCAAATGTTTCCTTAAAGTATGTTTTTAATCTTATCTATCAGACAGAGGAGGCATTCTATGAAATTTGTAGAAGAGCTCCTTTGGAAGAAGCTGGTACAATTCAAGCTAAGCAAGCAATCTAAGATTAATCAGCTTGTGTCTACTCATCTGTAATTTAGAACTAGATAATTCCGCAAAACAAAAAGACCCGTAGGACTTCTAGACAAATAAATGAATAAAAACACCCAGTGAGATCTCCCTCACTTAGTTACCAGGCAAAGCAAGGGAGAGGTGGGAACTCCAAAACACACTAATCCTGCCACCTCCTCTTTGCTGCTGTTCTTGGAATTCCTCATCATATGAAGTAGAAAGTGGCACAAAGACCCCAAAATAAAACTACTTGGAATGGCTTCCTTGTGGTGGAATCCACACTGTGCAGAGGACAGAAGGCAAATGGGGAAACAGGACGTAAAGCCATAACACATGCACTGTCTACCCGCAGCAGCCCTCTGCCCTCCTCCTCAAATGTGCAACAAAGCACCAGCCAAATTCTAGTGGAGTCATAATAGAAAGCGATGAACTGTGAATATGGCTTCTTCTGAAAACTGGGGTGGAGAACTAGTACATGAAATCTTACCTCTGTGAACAGCCATAGTGGAAACAGCTGTCTCCATCCTTATCTGAATTCTATGGGGAACATTTGAAATTTTGTGGTATAGCAGTTGCAAGAAAAAACATTTGTTGAAGTGCACAACAGTAAGTTAAAGGTGAATTTTTTATTTCTTTTCATTTTTCCATTTTTCACATATGTGTGATTACAAAAGCTCCACTCATATTTTTAATTAAAATATTCATCACCAGAAAGCAGCTGACAAATTGCTTCAGCTCTTGTAATCTGTAGCACAGTCCTTTAGGCCATCATTTACCAAATCTGACCAATATGTTTAACTGTTAAAACAAAATTAGCAAAGGTTTCTTTATACACTGCTTGAATTGTATGTAATTAAGAGTAAACAAGTTCTGTTGTCTCCATTGGTATCTCATATGGTTTTATAATAACCAGACAGAGGCAGCCTTTGCTGTTGGGAAATTAATACTATATAGAGTAACGAAAAACTGGGACTGAAAGCTCACTATAGAGTTTTAAGATACAACAGAACTAAACAGAAAAAACTTTTTTATGAAAGATGTGATCAAAAACCAGATGTGAAAACACTCAGATTGACTAAAAGATGCTTGGAAAGAGACCATTCTTTAACAAAAAAAGCCTTTAGAGTTGGTAAACGGCAGCCACCTGAGATCCTACCATGCAGTGACCCTTACTTGAGTTTTAATAGCAGATGACATCAGGTGATGAAAAATAAAACTAGAAGGAAAAAAAAAAATACTATTTTGTTTTTAAACACGCTAACAAGGTAGTACTGTAAAAACTAAAAGGTTTTCCAGATAATTAAATCATTAAGATAGCGATTTACCATAAATAGGTGAAACACAATAAAAAATAAAAAATACAAACATAGTAAAAATGTATTAATGTACCCTGCAAAGACAACATCACTTAAGTGTTTATATTGTAAGTTTTGGGGGAATGACAAGCAGGACAAATTTGTTAACAATTATTGCTGATCTTTAGATTGGATCTGTGCTTTGAAGTTCAAGTCAAACGCACAGAATTTTGTAAGATACAACAACATGTATTTTCAGTTTGAACAAAAAGGTTTGGTTAGAAATAAAAATCAGAACTGGTTTTTTACTGGATGATTTTTTAAATGTTGTTTCCCAGATGACAGGAGACAGTTCTGTTTGGTTTTGGTTTGTTTTTTGGATGCCATAACACATCAGAACAACTCAGTACACATGGAAAAAACCTGCTCCACCCAAAGTCATTGGAAGAAGTAGATCTCACTTCACTAAGGACAAGATGTCATTCTACATCCTAAATACCAGTAAGATTTTAAGACCTGAAACCTAAACAGGAAGCATTTCAGTAGAAAAGAACATTCTGACACTACAGAAAGTCTGTATTATTAATATTGTAAAGATGGCAATGCTGTTAACTCATTAATTATTAGATATGCAAGATGTATATATTGCTTATATTATACATATTATATATGTTATATTTATTTTACATATTATATATTATATTTGGTTAATATATTTAGAACATTATTTATATTTTACTATTATTTTACATACTTACCAGAAAGATGAAAATTCAGCCAGGAACAGAAAAGAAGTGATGGGTCAACGTGCTCTGGCTGAGGGTTACCTGTATATGCATTGACTCATAAGTGAGAAAGACTTACCACAGTTCTCTGTGGCTTAGTCAAGAGAAAACCCTTCTTCTTTTATTCCAGCCTTGATAATGCCGTCAGACGCAGCCTTTAGGACTGACATAACAGACGGCTGTACATATAGGCATAATTCTGTTTGCACAACATGTGTCCAGATCAAGTGTAACTACATATGTCAACACACAGAGTACAGTTAGAATTTGACTGGTGTTGATGTTGCCCAGGTATTTTTTTCAAGATGTGAATTTAGCTAGATATTCTGCAGTGAATGGTCACTACCTCAAAAAAGAGAATACTTCATCTTGTGTTTTGTTCCTTTCTGTCTTTTTTCTCTGGGTTTTGGTGGTTTTTTTGGCTGCATCTTTCCTTTTTCTGCCTTTGATGTACCTTTCTCCATGCCCACATTTTGATCTTTAAGACAAGCCTACAAATGCACAGAAGATCAAAAGCACTGTTGTGAAAACCACATTTCTGTTGACTCAGACTTATGATACAAGTCAATGTTAATCCTACAGAGTGGATGGACATCAGCATAGTAGTGGCAGAAATAGGACTCTCCGGATGGCTCTCTCATGGTTACACGTTATAGGAAAAGCCAACATCTAAACTCCACTTAAAAAGCATTATAGGGGAACATAGGCAGAAGTCAGCTACAAGCATCTTGTGCTCCAAGGTAACAAGATGTCACTTCAAATTAACCTCTCTTGATTTTCAGATTAAAAAGCACAAGGCAGAGAAAGAAAACTTCTGCTGCCAGTGCCCACCTATGCACCATTTCCATGTTCACAACAGACATGCAAACTCCTTTCTCCGATGTCAGACTGTGAAGTTCTTACATATATTTATGTGGAACAAGTGACACCCAGTGGCTGGTACAGTCAATTACTAGTCAACTTTCAAGCCAGGTGCTCCAGCATCCTTATCTTCCTCCCTCCCTTCTTCTGCTCCCCGTTTACTCCAAGTGCCCATAGCAAGTCAACCCGTTTTTCTGTCTGAGGAGAACTCTTCAGGATCCTCACTAAAAAAATCACAAGAGAGAATGACACAAGGATTAGGGAGGTAGACAGGAAGCCCAGATCACATTTAAATGAGGATTTTGATGTTCAGGTCTGCAGTGTCGTCTGATCACAAAGCCATTTATGTCGCAGCTTGTTTTAATCTTCAAAAAAGCAACACTAAAATTGATTTCCCTAAAGGTACTCCAGCGAAATTTGTTACCTGTCTGTGATATACATAAAATCTCAAAATGCTGCATAGAATACTCTCAAAAAAGCAAATATTAACAGTGGAATTGAGTAGGCACATTTATAAATTGTTTCTGAAAAACCCCAGCAAGACTCTACTAGGACTGGGAAAAGGAACACAGAAGCAGCATTAGACACTTTGCCTGGGTAATATTGTTACAAATATGTGATATCCAGAGCTACTTTCATCCTTATAAATTACATTCAACCTCATTTTTATGAGCTCAAAAATCAAGCATTTCCATACTAACTGGCTCAGAATAGATAATGTTACATAAAGACCTAGGAAATCATCTCCTTAATCTGTTTTTACTGAACAGTCCTCATACATTAACATCACGTGAGCAGAATTTATACACTAGGGAAGACAAGGCTGGGCAGATTTCCAACCTGGACACTCTGGAAGAAAATGGGAGATCTCCTATGACAGTCTCAAGCATAAGGCCCAGTCACAGCATCAGGGACTTGCCAGACCTTGCTGCTGCTCCTACCACTGACACCAGAACTCACTGAAAAAGGACACAGCACAGAAAAGAAGGTCGGACCCCATCAAAAAGCAGCCACTGATCATTTCTGTCATGAAAACTGCTATAATGAATACATTGCATGATTACCAAACAGCTTTGGGATACCAGACATTTATTTTACTTTATATGATTTTATTATCAATGAGCAAGATACAGACTGGAATACAGTTAAGTAATAAGGGAATGCTATAACTATGTGATTCTGTAACAGACTGAAGTACTTCAGATAATTTTAAAGAAGTATTTGATAAAATATTCAAATCAAGTACTCTGATCTGAAAGACATCAAATTCTAGAAAACACAATACAGTATTTAAAAAACTTGGCCCTTTTTTCCTACCTTGAAATATGCTCTACACCTGTTCACCATGCATGCACAACTTCTTTTATTTGCTATAGCTTAGTTACAGTAAGACACTTCATTTTTTTGCTGTGTTACTATTGGCATGTGTATTCTATTTTAAATTCTCATCTAAGAATTTTCAAGATTTTAGGATTTAAAATGAGAAGGTTAACAAATATTGCTGCTAAAGAAAAATGGGCAAAGTAATTTAGGAATAAATGTCAGAAAAATATACCAGATAGCTTTAATATCACAGTAATATTTAATAATTTTTGATCCCATAGCAGTAAGAAATGTTAGAAGGTACAGGTTTCCCTGATATACCACAGAAAACAAGTTTTGTAAGAAGACATAATGTAAGACCAAACAACATAGCTGGGAAAAGAACCAGACAACACACCCTTCAAAGCTGAGTACAAGGCCATTTCCAACTAGAAAAAGAAAATGAGGTCTGAAAAATGTGTCTATTCTTTTCTAACTACATCAGTTGCCTAATAAAAGATGTCAACTATCCCTTTCATTTTTAGTCTGTTATGACAACAACAGGCCACCAAACAATAGCAACAACCAGCTCCCCAAGAAGGAAAAGTCTTTTTCAGAAGACGATGTCATAGCTACTCCATTACACATTCTGCACAAGGATTATTTCTCAGTGGCAATGGGAACACAAGCTAAGCCAAAGAGAGCTAACTTTGATATTTCTGGAACAAGCTTTCCAAAAGATCTCTAAATGTGCAACCAGGCAGTAGCATCCAAACTGGGACTCCCCTTCTCAGAGTATCAAACCTTCCCTGGGCCACAAAGGTCTGAATCATACCGTTCTTTAAGAGGCTTTTCTTTTCAACCATCTCTTACCTTGGACTCCCCCAAAATATTTTCTGCACAAGAAATACAATCCAGTAAGGGGATAATGGTTTGTTTTATCTATAGTTTAATCAGAATACAAGACTTTCATATTTCAAAGATAAAAATCTTAACATTTAAATTTCTGAAATGCCTCTATTTTGACAACTTGTGACTACAGCCACAAATCACAAATAATTCTTATTAGGACAGCTGAAATTTGTGGATACAGCATCAGATGTAGGCTGGATAAACTACCTTCTTGTGTCTTTATTTTGATGAAACTTTAATACACAAAACCTAGAATTTTCACTAAAAAAAAAAAAAGAAAAAGCTGCCTTAGATGCCCAACTCCTATTTGTCTCTATTACCTTCCTATTGTCTTTGTATTCAACACAATTTAATGCTTGCAAATTATGGTCATTCTTTTCCATGCTTCCATTCCTATTAACCATGGCCACCTCCTCCAACACAAAATGCAGACAATCAAGAAAAAAAACCCCAAAACTAATTCTCACCCACAAAATGAACCCAATAAAAGTTATAGTGCAAGTTCATCAGAATAATTCCCAAACCAGCTACAACTATTCTTAAAAGTAAAAGCCATAAAGGAAGCAATTTTTGGAGCTAAATAGACAAAAGGGAGTTGATACTACCTCTGCTTGGAAATGGGAAAATATTAATGAATTTAAACTCTGGCAGAATGCTTCGGTATTTCCTGCAAAGAACATAAGTCTTCAGGTATGGTAAACTTAATGTCAAACTGATCAAAACCTGAGCTACTTCCCTGTCCTAACCTAATATATTATTAGGTAAATCTGGCTAAGACTCAAATCGGTATATTTTGAAGATAAAATAAAAAAGATACTGGTTGAAAACTAAGGCTCAAATACTGACTTTCGCACCTCACCAACATGCTAAAAGCATTGCCTGCAAGAACAATTCTAACAAAACATCTTCTCAGAGACTTATCTTCCAAATACTAGAACTTATTTCTGAATTACAGAGATAAGTAGGCTAAAACGCTTTTACAGCTATTTGCAGTGAGAAGTTATCTTATTCATGGAATGCTTTGCTATGGGTTTATTGAAAACTAACGGTAGAATACCACCTAACAAACACAAAACCAACACAGGAGAAGTCTGGAGGCTATGTGTTCCAGGTTCTGGCTGGTAAAAGATCCAGCTATCTTCTTTTTCAGCTGACAGTTTTAAAGACAATTGAGAAGAATGCATGCACAGAAACAATGTGTTGCTAAGACTACTACTTATTTGATTTTAAAAATGGTTGCTGTTTGTAAGTCATTGTACATTTTCTGAGATGGACGGGTATCACACCCGATCAAACACTGAAATTTAACTGTTCAGCCCAAAGCCACAGAGCTGTTCCCTGAACAGAATGAAAGATAATAGATTATTACAAAAGTCAAATTCAACCGGTCTTGAAAATTTTCTCATTTTCCATGTCATCAACAAAGGAATATAACTTCAGATGCTTCCTTCTTATCCAGTGGGGTACTGCTGTTCATCAGGGAGACCAACCCAGCACATCTGCAGGACAACACGAATCTTTTTTACCTCAGATACTACACCAGTTGTTATGCTGAGCTCTTCAAACTGTATTTTGTTCTTCGCTGTGACCTCAGCTTCATCCCAACATTGTTTTCCTCAAGCTTTTACTGAAATCTATTTTAATAAATCTGAGGAATTGCACCATGTGTCTAACATGAGGACTATGGTAATCTCAAGGTAATACACTACGGTATGTTTCCAAACTAAAATTGAAGTTTCTCATTCATATCATCTCCTATTCAGGCCATATTCACTCTATTCAGGTCTTTAATGAACATAAGGGATTTACAGCTACCTTAAAGAGCAAATGAATCATAGAATGGATTGGGTTTGAAGGGACCTTAAAGATCACCTAGTTCCAACGCCTCTGCCATGGTCAGGGACACCTTCCACTACATCAGGTTGCTCAATGCCCCATCCAGACTGGACTTGAACCCTTCCAGGGATGAGGCATCCACAGCTTCTCTGAACATCCTCTTCCAGTGTCTCACCACCCTCACAGTAAAGAAAAATGAGCAGGTTTGTATTTGAAAACAAATGTTAGAGCAGCAGAGTAGCATCTTGGGACCAACCGCAATGGTCAATCTACAGCAGGAATGTGAAGCTGTCTCTCTTTTCTAGCTTGGTAACAGCATTGTAGATACAGGACAGTAAGGCGGGGCTACCATATGGTTTCATGCAAGATTAACTCCACAAAATATGTAAAGACTACCCCTGGAGGAGAAAAACAGAAATTAGATCCCTCACAAGAGTTAGCATTTAAATATCAAATATCATAATAATTTCACACAAGCCAAAAGAGGAACGAGTAGGTAAAAAGGCAACAGATACCTCTTGCTCCATCAGTCTGCAGAAAAGAAAAAAAAAATCGTTCTGAGGTCAACAGACAAAATTCAGCAGCTCCACGGGTAACTTTAACACTGTTCATAGATCAAATTAACCAGGTAGGAAGGGTGGTTTATGATATCTCTAAACCTTTGAAGAAAGTAAGTGTTACATCAGGAATGTAACATAAAATTATAGCAATACTTACCACATTGCACTATGTTGATTACACTTCTCTGAGTTTAAAATTCAAATATAATTATATCAGCTCATATTATATGGTTCACTAAACTAACATTCAATGCATACATTTGGGGACAGAATGCTGATGAAAAATAAGGATTGCTGATGTGCCTATAAATTGGAGAAGAGCCAACTTCCTGTGTTGTGTCCGCACATTAACAAATCCACCATAAAACACTTGAAAACTTTAGTTCATTGTACCATGGCCTATGACAACAATGAGCTTCTGAGAATGTAAAATCAGAAAACCCAATGGTTTTTCCTATCCACATCTGTAATATTTTAATAGGGAAAATGGACAACTGCTAGTTATTACTGCATGCGACAGCTTTAACATCTGCTTGAGCTTTTTATGTTCACTAGCTGTTAGTTTCCATTCTGCTAGGGATTTTTTAAATTATGGGTTAGACTGACCATGAAACAGAATAACTTAATTTCATGCCGTGATAGAATTCAACCGCAATCTTCTTTCAGAAGACACTTCTTACTGAGTGTGAAGACCCCTCAGTCCTTTTGTCCTCCAGTTCCTTTGTTGCTTCCTTCCTTTACTAGGGAAAGGTTTGGATAATAAACATTTTATTGTGTTTTGTCAACAAGGGACAGGAAAAGGTCAAGAGACACATAGGGCCTTTGCCTGGTCTCATGTCTAATTGCAAAACTTAACACTGTTAGTAAACGTCATATTCAGCACATATAACAGCCGCATCATGTATAACCTCATTTTCAAAGCTGTATTTACATCTGAAGTAAAGGTCTGATCTTGGCAGCATGACTACTTTACTTCTCTGACATTCAATTTCTTCCCCATCTTGTCTGACCCACTTTGACCCTATTTTCAAAACATGCAACAGACATATTTTGTACCTCTTGTTCACATAATATTCCAAAGACAGCTGTAGTTGGTAAATAAGGTTTAAATAGTCATTTTCCATATCCTTGTCCAACTGAAACTGCTTTGCAGAAGTACAACCTACAGAGTTCAAAAAAGTGTCAAGTGGTGTGAATTTAAAAATTAGCAATGTAGAATTCAGAAAGCCATTTCTCTAATATGTAACTGAAACTGGGTATTTATAATTTATACATGCTATGCAGAAAATTGGACTATAGAATGCCAGGTTTCAGTGATCTACAGGTCTACATGCAGTCTTGGAATATATGGGGAAAAATAAAACTGACCAACTGTCATTAAGGGAAGAACACAAACCACCTATGCATATGTTCAGTTGAAGAGTATGATTCCCCCTCATTTTCAGAGAAAAATCTGCCTCCAGGCAAAAGTGAAATAGAGAAAGCAGAATAGTTAAGTTGTTCCCTGTAACACTTTTTTTCTGTTCACTCTTCATTAGCTATAATTTCTCATTATTTTTCCAAGTGGAGGAAGAGTGTTTTTCTTAGAAGTCATTATGATGATCACTCCAGAACAATAGCTATAAATTAGTCCCTTAGTTTCTCAAGTAATACCTTATATTAATGTTTTAGGACTGGTTTTGCTACTTCAAAACATCACCCGTTGGGAACTTGGATCTTTGAGTATTACTAAGCCCATTTATGAAAAGGTGTAAGTACGTATCTTCCTCTCAGGAAAAGCTATGTATCACAGTTACTGTAATATATTCTCCGGGCAGCTACAGAACAGTTAGATTATGCAAGTCATTACCATTTGTAATTTTTTTTTTTTTTTAAACTACCCCACACCAGTGATATTGTTGGAACAGTAGTCATTGCAAGTCTTAGGAAATGAGCCATCATCACCAAGAAGATGGTCCCACTGGAAACATGAAAAAAGCAGCACAACCTTGCAGCAAAGGCCAACTGCATATTGGCTGCATCAGTAAGCATACAGCCCGCAAGTGAGGGAAGTGATGACTCCCCTGCACTTTGTACTTGTGAGATTGCATCTGGATTAGTGTGTGCAGCACAAGAAACCACTGACATACCGAAACGAGCCAAACTGGGAGCCATCCCTGACACATGACATGCAAGTTGAAAGACAAAGAACTGGGTTTGTCGACCTTAGAAGGATAAGGGCAGAATCCTTCTGCTGTTTTCCATAGCAGTGGTGAAAATAACTCTTCTCAGAGGGGCACAGTAACAGGATTAGGCTAGGTAGTGCACCCAAGTTGCAGCCATCTGATCAAACTGGATATGTCTTCAGCAGGGGGCTGGACCAAACTATCTCTAGAGGATCCTTCCAAACTAAAATTCCTCTAATGTTAGAAGAGCAACAACTTGTATTAAAAGCAAAGATGCAAGGTGTCTCACAGCCATGGACCATGATCTGATGAGATTTTCATAGCCTGCTTGAGGCAGGCTAGAGTAAATACCTCTTGGGTGTTAATAAGCAGCTGGAGATGGGGTAGAGAGAGTAAAATATTCACACTAGCAGTCAGATCCACAAAAGGACATAGTCCAGGGCTTTACCATTTGCCAGACTACAAATCCATATACTCCGGATATATGCTTCCCAGGTGTGCTGCTTGATCAAGAAGGAAGAGAGGTTACCTCATGAATCAACACCAGACTGCAGCCTCTGAAAGAGACATCGAGGCTCAACTTGACCAAAGCCTGAAGAAAACATGAAAGTCGCTTGTCAGACTTGTGCAATGATACAAATGAAAAAATTATCAGATGGCTAAAATTATTCATTTATCATTTATTTTGAAGGTAGAAACTGAAATCATGTCAACAATCAACTTGACCATCTTGTAGACCTGCATAACTTAGAACTGAAACCAACTTATATGGTATCAAGCTCAAAGGGATAGGATTCACTTCAGCCAACAGAAAATTAAGTACTTGGCCAACTTAGTTCTTACAGCTTGGGAATTTTTTTGTTTGTTTGTTTTGGATTGTTTTTTTAAGTCTGAAAGGCAATACATGTTGGGATCAACTGCACTCAGAAGCTGTCTAACCCTCTTCACTTACTAGAAAAGCTCATAGTGAAGTTGCTGCGGTCAGGTAAGCTCAGTCATACCTGGAATGCATATTTTAAAGAAACACTGAAATTACAAAAAAAGGAAATATGCGTATTCCACTATGATTCCTTCTCATTACATTCTTCAACCTCAACATCCTTTGGTGGCATTTTGATCTTCTAATTCCCAGAAAGAATCTCAGACTACTTATCAACTCAGGAAACACAAAAAGAGAGAAAAGAGACAGTTATCAATAAAGAAAACATAATCGACTTTTTATTAGCATTTCAACATTCTGTGGTGTTCCATGGCAAAGCACAGTTTTAAAGATAACACCTCTGATCCAACGTAACAGTATGGGGTTTTTTTCTAAATACAAAGAAAAAAAAAAAAGTGTTTCGCACCCCCATTTTTTGTTGTTGGTGGTTTTTTTTGTTTGTTTGGGTTTTTTTTAAGAAAAGCTAAGTCTTATGTTACCTACTTATAAGCAGACATGTTGCATACTGCCGTTTGATACTTCAAGTTTGACAAGACAAAAATTAATGCTTTAGGATGTTAAATCCCTTCAAATCCCCTTTTTTGGACGAGACAAAAAATAATGCTTTGGGATGTTAAATCCCTTCAAATCCCCTTTTATAATAAGTTGGGAAGGAGAGAGAGAGACAGGATTATTCCCTTGTCTTTCCCCTTCTCCCATTTCCCTCCTAGTTTTTGCAGACCTAAAAGAAAAGTTGAACACGATGAAATCAAGAGGCCATACATGCTACATTCAAATATAGCTGCCGCGATGTTTTAAATTAAAATTTAATTATGTCTTTTCCTGCAGCGTACAACATATTATGCTTACATGATAATTTTTATTTCAAATTATATAAAAGAGACTTGCAAAAAGGGTAGCTTTTCATACATTGTTACACTTCTTAATGAATTATCTGTTCAAAGTCTGTGTTTTAAGTGATCTTCACATAAAAACAGAGGTAGCTAAGTAGAAATACTATATTCTGTATGAGGTCTCTATACATGGTGTAATAAAAAATGTTTGTTCTAAGAATCAAGATGGATTCATTTCAAGACGTACTTCATAGTAGTTTGTCTTCCCCAGATATGAATGTTTTCTAACTCAAGTACAGCTATTTCTATTTAGCCTTTGTCACCATGGACAGTTGCTACATCATTACAGAAACATGATAAATTAATTTCATTAGGCAAATATTTGAGTTCCACTCAAATGCACTTAACATAATAAAAAAACCCAGCAATCTATGTCATAATCTAATTTAATTCTTTGCTGAACTTATTATGGGAATTTAACGGTGCTTTTAGTTAGATTAGGGAGAAGTCAAGTAATCAAAATACTGGATTTTAAGTTTGGTACATTTCTGTGCTGTCCAAACAATAGCTTACTTATTTAGAAAAATCCTAATAAACTCCAGCATCTTAAATATGTTCAAAAGTGCCTTTTCCAGCATCACAAAAATGTTAACTAAGAAAGCATTGCTAGATTTTAAAGTAGCAAATACAATTAAAAGTCTAAGTGAACATAAACTGAAACACTGTGGTCCAAATTCTGTTAAGAGATCAGGTATGCAAGATGTTCTGCCTGTCCAGAACTAGACCAGATTTTTCCTCAGACACTTAGAAAGGCAACAACTGGAAAGATGGAGAATTTAGCAGCTGCTTAAAACAGTTAAGCAGTGCAAGTAAGTGTACATTTCCTTGTCAGGCTTGAAGATCACTTGGTAGGTCCCTGAAATCCTGTGTTTCATTTTACGTAATGTAAGTGGGCACTACAAAAAAGTGGAACTGTAAAGAAAAGTAACTTTCCTAAAATGTTCCGATTCACAGCATCCATACAATCCACAAAAGAAACAGAATATTACGTTTAGAATCTCAAATCATGTAAGCATCTATTTGCATCTGCTTGCATCTGTTTGTAATTTTGATTTAAGTTTTGAAGAAATAAATAGTTGTTTTGTCCACACTGGCCAAAGAACAGCTTTGATGATAGGACACAATACAATTTTGGCACAGTATTTTTTAGTGAATTTCCATGACAGAAGTACAGAGAATAAGGAGGAATAAGGCAGCGACTATTTCAAGATGACCTCGAGTTATTAGTTTCTGCTTTTAACAGCTCAATGTTGACCTTAAAAAGGACATTGTTGTTCTTTAATGCATTGCTTCATGGGAGATTTAGTTTGAGGGGCTAATAGACCCATCCTTTCATAAAAGCCTACATTCCCTGACTGAACTACATCTCCTATGAGTCAATGCAGTCTTCTCCAAATGCTGGCTGCGTTATGACAGTAAGAGATTATTCTAACTCTTATTTTCCATGACCTCTGTGACAAAACTGTAGTTGCAACCATGAGAGGAATATAAATCAGTATTTAGCTTTGATACGATTCCCTGACTTTGGCCTGCAGAGCATCACAAGTCTTCTTAGCATCTCCCAACAACATGGCAGTATTGGGTTTGTAGAAGATTGGATTGTCCACCGCTGCATAACCGACTCCCAAAGATCTCTTCATTACAATGACCTGCACATAAAGAGCTCATGTTTGAAACAGGAAAAACCAAGCACTCCCTCAAAGATAACAAAAAAACAACCTCCACAAACAAAGGGAGAGGAAGAGAGATCCCTGACCAAAATAGGGTGCTCACTGCTACAAAACTGTGTTTCAAATTTTAATATAGCCAACAAATTGATATCCAGACCAGTTTCAGAAACATTTTATTGTTAAACACAATATTACATGTCAGTTGAAGAGACTGTGGACACTACACATGCATATGATTTTACTTTATTCCATGCAATAAAGTCAAAGCAAGATGGGCACTGATGATTGTAATATAGAAGGTTTTTGAGGCTTTTTTATTTTTTCATTATTTTAAGAATCCAATTCCCTGATAGCAACACAATTCAGATGAGCATTCACATCAATACTTGATGCAATGCTCTCTGGTACTTCTCCAGCCTATTACTCTCTGTATTTCTTCATACATCAGATATTTTATTTTTTTTAAATAAATCTTAAATTAATTTCAGGCGGTTTTAGCTATTAAATGTTGAATTAGTTAACCAGAGCACCTTCAGCAAAGAAACTGTGAAGCTTTACCAACTTTAACAGTGTACATGTTTATTTCTCAAATTGCAACACACAGCTATGCGCAGAACACTGAAAAATGTATGTGCCTATGACTGAGTACTTGAGTGGCTAACCCACAGATGAACTGAGGTTACAATTGGGTTCAGAACAAGACACCAAAGATTTCACATCAAGGAAACTCAAGTATATGTACTTTAGATCAGACAATGTTGCTTCCAAAGAGAAAAACTGGTGAGGTAACTAGAATGTCAGTTCAATCCAGACAGACTAAGCTTTCTACTCAAACCAGCCACTCATTGTTTGGTTGGGTTTTTTTAAGCATATTATTCATTTTTGTACTTCCACCTCCATATTTAAGTTGTCAATCAAATTTCCTATAAACTTTTAAAAAGCAGGTATTTGTACAGAAATGCTTCAGGGCTGCAGATGTGAGCAGAACATCACTTATTCTAATCACATTTTTTAGTAGAAGCACTTTCATTGGTCTTTTCTACTGACAGTCATCATTAGACTCACTAAAGCACTTGCTGATGATTATAAAATCATTAACAGTGCATCACACTTGCAAAGTACTGACTGTTTTCTTGGACAACTTGCAGAAAGGCTTCTCATGGAAACCAGCAGAATATGAGAATCTTCTTAGCTTATCCTATAAACCACATTTTTTAAAAGCATGCTATCTAAGGTAGGTGCTAACACAACTCTGGTAATCTCACCTGTTTGGACTTCCAGACCTCAAGAACTGGCATTCCAGCTATGATAGAGTTCGGATCTTCCTGAGCTGCTGAATTAACTGTATCATTTGCACCAATTACAAGGACCAAGTCAGTTTCTGCAGCAAGACAAAATAAAACTGATGAAAAATTGTCTGAAACCTGAACAATGAGGCTGATGTATATTTTTGCATTAAATCTGATATTTAGAGGCAGAACCACCCTTTATGGTAAGCACTCTACACACATTTATGGGGACTTTATTCACAAACTGCCAGCAAACTGCAAGCATCCACAACCCCATTCCAACGGACTCCTTAGACCACTCTGCCACACAAAAGTTAAATCCTTTGATATTTAAATGTGGTTTCACACACACATAGTAACATAACTTTCAATTTTCTTTGTGCCTGGCTTCTCCTTTGAATATTCTTTCGAAAAACCTTTTACCAGCAACTTTCTAATTTTTAAATGAACATGTAAGAAAGCAAGAAGTTGTCTGAACAATGCTATACTGGTTTGCAAGACATAACAGGGTCAAGTCATCCACACCTGACCTAAAGAAGTAACAGTAGTTTTCCTGTATGGACCAGTAACAGAGAGAAGAAAAGACATAGCATTTGCCATTTAACTCACAGCTACAAGCAATTTAAAAAAAACCCAAAACCCAAACCACAACCAACTGTTCTCTTGGTTCTGGAGGAAACAAGTTTCACAGGCCTATTTAACCTCCCTTCACTATCTACTCTTTTTTTTTTGACTCCTGCAGTCAATATTTCCCTTTGCTTCAACCATCTGTACTCTCTGCTTCTCAGTTTTCTGCTTCTGAGTCAGGTTATTACTTCTACTCATTCCTCTGTGCTCCCAGCAGCTGGGAGAGCACTCAGACTGCAAGAGAAAGACATCTGCTCCTCTAGAGTGGTATCATGACAGGCACAAAGAGAAACTGAAGGGCCTGACTGAGATTTTCTATATTTAAAATCCTTGTGTGATGTAAAAACAGAATCAAATAAAAATTGACAAGATCAAACCAAATCTACTGGAAACATATCAATCGCAGGCTAACCTGGGAAGTCTTCGTTGATCTCGTCCATTTCCAGTACAATATCATAGGGAACACCAGCCTCTGCTAGGAGTACGTTCAGTTGACCAGGCATACGGCCAGCCACAGGGTGAATACCAAACCTAACAGGAAAGAAAGTCCAACCCCATTAATAAGTACTGACCACTCTATTTTATACTGTAAAATTGCCACTTGTGACCTACAAGTCTGAGAAGCTCTTAAGTATAAGCACACATATGAATTATAAAATGAAATAGTTAAGCCTTAACAATATCATAATTACTTTTCCAATGTTGCAGGGAACTGAGTGAGTAGGAAAGGGAACAAGGTCCATAGACTTGACTCTTCACCTGGAGAGTAGCTGTTCCTTCTCTGCAACGTTAAAAGTATGACTGACAACAGGTATGCAGAAGAGTATGTTCATTTCCCAGTAAAACTAAAGAAGCTAGGAGAACACTTTTTTAATCATTCCATCCTAAGAAGACTCTTTCAAAAAGTTGTTGCACCTGTGAAGGGGCTTTGGGGAGCCTGCTGGATGCTTCCAGTGACAACACAGAAGGACCTTGTGGCCAGAGATGCCTGGGCACACATCACTGCAAGATGGACCAAAAGAGTAAATTTTCCACCCAGCAATAGCTTATACCAACAAGCTTTTCTTCAATCACTTTTGAAGAAAGAGGACTATTTTACCATTCTGTCAGGCTACAATCATCAGCCTGAGTCACATCACACAGAGCAAGCATACACATCCACTTTCCAAGCAGTACCATATTTAAAACATTGTGACAGATACCTTTGGTTTTTTTATGAATAAGCCCTTTTGCTGCAAAACCAACACCCACATTAACATGCTCTGCAAGTCCCTTACATCACTGAAAAGTAAAAGGACCACAGAGTAAATAAACTGGCCACAATGCAATACTCATCATGAAAAGGCCAAAAGGCTGATCTAGAAATGCCCTTGGCATATGACCTTATTGACTCAGGTATCACTAGAGTATGCATGGCTATCACAGTCTAACATTCCAATCCAACAGAAAAATTATCAGGGACTACTTCAAGCACAAGACAACACTTTGCTGAATTAGATTAACATGCCACTTTCTTCTCATGATTATCTTAGGAGGGAAAAAAATAAGAGGAGTGAAAAGGTGGAGAGCTAACAAGCTATAACGGTTTAAGCTTAACAATTTAAGAATGTTTTCAGAATAGCTCAAAACCAACTTAGGGAAAATACACTGCTTATGAGTTACTGAAAATTCAAACTGACACACAGCAGCGGGTGTTAAGGCACACATGTGGCTCCGTAAGAGTAAAGACCAGACAAAATTCAGAATGGAGGTGTTAAACTGGTTTAGCTGCAACTCCCAAAGATGTATTTTGGTTAGAAGCAAATCTATTTCTTGTGGGCAGATTGTACTCCTCCTCATCCACTGGCCCGGAACAAACAAGGCATATCAATGTCTACTGTCCTGTGCATTACCTGTCTTTCTAGCTCTGGAGCTATCACCAAATGTTATGCTGACTCAAGCACACCAGAAATGCCTCAGATGAATGCTGTATATAGCTGAAGTTAGATATTTAGTAAGGAAGCCTACATGTACTTTGAAAGAGACAGAAAATACCCAAGAGAAAAACTGTAAATTCTTGGATTTCTGAACAGATATTTCTGAGCAGAAATCCAAGTGAGTCAGGAATGCAATAAAGGGACTTCAGACTTCTTCAGAAAGGAGGGAAAGACTGACAAATCAACTTGCCGTGACAGATGGATTGTCACATATTTCTATTTTCAACTCCCTGTGATGGAAGTGGGTAACATCACTGACAGTCCACAAGTCACAGTCCAATCAACACAGATCACTTGTGAATTTAACACTGTACAAATACACCCTTAAAAGGGCAACCGAGTGCTCCATCAGCAAGACAACATTAAGACAATGCAAAGATGAGACAATTGGAACTCCAGCAACAAAATTAAGGACGTGATTAATCCACATAATATTAGATATACTACAGTTTTAAGTTCTAGGTCGAACAGCAGGATAAAAGCTAGCTTTAAAAGGAATGCTTTTAAGGAAACAAAAAGAATAGATTGTATTCAGCTAGTAAACGTTTGGGATCCTGTTTGCAAAGGATAACACCTAGAATCAAAAAAAAAAAAGAGCAAATACACAGGACAAAACATTAACAGCTTACGTTTCACACTACTCACTCAGTAATATAAACCATGTCTAGTACTGCAGCTAGTCCTTAAGTGTACCAAATCACTTACAGTACAGTAGGAGAACTCTTATTCTGAAGTACACTTCAGAAAACCCATCACTCTTCTGGCAGTGGAAATAGATTTTCCAACAAAACTCTCCTTTGTTTCTAATAAAATTATTTGAGTGTCTTTGTGACCAAAGCTGCTTTGGCAATACACAAAACAAAATACTTCTGAGGTTTCTTTTAAATACTATATACATATACAATCTTATTTCAAGGGCTGGAAAGCCAAAATTAAGCTGCCAAGAGAATGAATTGCACCTTTGCCTTCACCATTCCTGGCAAGAGGCAAAGAAAGAAAAGAAAGGGACAAATTATCTTTGTTCAGGAAGAGTTATGGCATGAACCATCAGTAGTTAGTGACTTCTGACAGACTCTGCTTGAATGCACATACTGCATATTCACAAAGTTTGAAAAAGCTGCTCATACAAAAGCTTCTGACAAATACCGAAGTGCATCCCAGAAGTCTGCTTCCAAGATCCTGTTAACCAAATATGACAGTAGCTTGCCAGTACCACTTGAAACAGGATGTGCAAGTGTGTCAAAAACAATCATTAAAAGTATGTGCTTGTCTACAGCTTTCATTATTTCACAAGATAAGATCTACATATATCTGGAGTGAAATCAGCCTTGTCCAATAGAAAACAGAATTCAGATAAGCATGGAAAAGAAATAGCTAAAGTCCTTGATGGCTCGCAACATGTCTAATAAAAGCAGTGTATCTTGCTCCTGACTCACAACAGCAGCAGTTCTTCAAAGCTATGTGCATTTTGGCAGAAACATTTTGTCACACATGCTCTCCCAGATGTTCAAAATATGAATCCCATTCATATTCGAAAATTCAACACATTAATAATTTTAAAAGAGAGACATCTTTTATGGTAAAAATGGTTTAAAGTGAATAATTGCCAAGTTTCTTTATATGCTTTTAATATCAGTCATGCAAGAACTCCCTTAGGTTGGTTGGTTTTTAAATCAATCAGAAATCTCGCACTCTTTCTGACTTTCTGATTACATGACATTAAGTTTCCAGTCTACAAATACTTTACCCATAACAAAGATTTACAACCATGCTGTGTCTGACTTGAAACATTATTCTGGTAGTTCACTGAAACACAGAATCCACCAGGAATTTTTTCTCTTAACACTGACCATTTAACAAGGGCTTGCTTATCACCTCCAATTGTCAAATACACTCAAGTAAGCATACACCTCCTTGCTACTAAGACTTCACACCTAACAGCATGACCACCAGGCAAGGTTATTTAGCCTCTTTTGGATACTTTTTAACTTTAGAAAGACAATACAGCATACTGAAAAATGAGTTCGTATTTTGAACAAGAGTGCAATATTTTCTTTTAAATTTAAACTAAAAATCTAAACTCCTGACAGTTGTCATATCAAGGACAGCATTTTCAGCACAGAAAGCACTTAAATTTGGGGGGACAGTTACTTAAAGTAGTATGAAGCCAATTATAGTAGTATGAAAAAGACAGACAACTATTGCATGAAAAGTTACTGAAAAATTTCAGAATGGAAATTACTTTTTAGACAGTTCATAAAGTCAGCATTTATCTTTATTACAACTGGCCAGATAACATTCTTGTAATCAATACTGAAAGAGCTAGCACCTACCTAACCCAATACAGAAGTGTTTCAAGATCACTTCATCCATGTAAAGATAGGATTCCTGTCATTATGCCAAAGCTGGACAGAGTGATGTTAAGTAAGTAACATCTGGCTGGTGCCTAACTGAGCTTACTCATCACTTTAGATGTTGTATATGTGGAGAATAATTTGCCCAAGGGTTTTGCCTCACCCCCTGTTCCCCCCACCTCATTCACTTTGTGTTTTTACACCTATCCACCTCTGCTTGCATTCAAACAGTAATCCATTATTCAAGGTAACAGGAAGGAAAAAAACGCAAACAAAACAAAAACCAAATGAACTGAGAATTGCATCATTTATATATTCCACAGCTTAAATCCTGCCATACAACCACAGCTGCAGTGTAGCACAACTTGTGAGTATCACAATATAATGCTCTCATCACACATTATAGGCGACCATGTAGATTACTAGCATTACAGCCAGCTTAGCCTAGTGTCATGCCTGAGGCAACAACATATCACCAAAAACAGTACTTCAGCATGGAGTAAGCTCAGTGGCTCTGCTGGGGTCAGTTCAGTTAAATTTAAACTGAATTAAATTAGTTAAATTAAGCATACTTATGTGAAGGTTGGTACTGGCTCCCTCTGTTTCTAACCTCTATGGTTCATCACAGCGGGGGCAGGATCCAAATACACAGCATGGACCTTAGCTCAATGCAATAACCCTCCCAAGAACCCTACTGCATGGAAGAACATTAAGAGCCTGCCTCCACAAAGCATCACATACTGACCTAGTAAGGTCACCCAGAGCTGAGCTGACCCACGTGGAACCAATGGCATACCTACAATACAACCCCAGGAGCATACAGCTATAGCCGTATCCTTGCAGAAGTGGATCAGGTACAGCAAGGTTTGCTAGTTCTCTCTAGCTACACTGATACAGTACTTGAGCTAACAGATCTGTTGGACTCCATTTGTCCCTTCATCTGCAGCATTAATAATTCAGAACCCACACAGTTAATTTGATTATAAGAAACAAACTGAGAGCTGACACACAGGTACACACTTAGTGTCTTCCTAGGAAGCATAGTTCAGCTTCCTAGAAACTTGCATCAACACACATTGTTCTTATGCTGCCATTCAGCAGTGACAGTAATTTCCATCTTATGCACACTTCAGCTATGCAGTATGTGAAGACTGGTTGGGACAGCATCTTAACAGCTCATCCTTTAAAATTCTTCTAGTTTTTTTTGTAGAGTAACAAAGAATGATGACTGTAAATTAGTATCATTAAACAATTGAAGTTAATCAGTTTTATCAATTTGTAGATAAATGTGTAAGTGGTACCCATTCACATGTTCTATTACTCACAAGCAATTAGAACAAGGGGGGGGGGGGGGGGGGGGGGGGGGGACCCACAACCAAAACCAACCAGAACCCTAAACACATTTGACTAGAGCTCAGCCATAGAGGTAACCATAAAAATCAAAAAATACAGGTCCAACACTAAACCCATGCTATCGCATTTTCAAAAATGCAAGAAACCCATGTTTCCATGTGCTGAAAAGTAATTAGATTCTCCAACATCAGAAGACAAGTCCTTCAAGAAATTCACCTCTAAAAATGAGGTTAAAAAAATGAACCAAAACACTAACATATTAGCAACTAATTTGAAAGGCTGTTAAAGAGGTAATCTGCATTTCTCTCAACTGTAAGAGTTACCAGAAAACCACCGTATTTAATTATGAGTTAGATTTAGAAAGTCTATACAAAGCACAATTTTAAGAGTACTTTCATCCTGCAATACATTTTTCTTATCAAGAATTTCTTACTATGCAGGAGAACAAAACACACAGAAAGTCTTAGGGAAGTCATACTGTGGCAAAAGCTAAGATAGTCAACTTGCTGTGGACATGGACAGCATCAATTATTTATGCACATATGAGAATGTACACAATTTTAAACTGTACTATAATACTATAGAATAATTCTATATCTATATATAGAATTAGTGTAGAATATAATTTAGTTACTGTGTGGATTGGTCGGCTCATAGTTCACAAATGAGTTTCACCATGTCTAGTGCACACAGGCGACTCATGGGTGGTTACAAAAGTGACCCAGCCTTGGGTTGCCTTGAGGCCCTGTCTCTCTGCAGAGACGGCTCACGGGGAGCTGTGTAGACAGTTTAGCCCTGGGTTGTCTGATAAACCCTAAAGTAAACAGGGCAGTGGCTGCACCATTCAAAGAACCAAAACCTGGACTGAGCCTTGAAGTCCCTTAGCAAATAGTATGCCCTGAGTCTCAATCCAACCACTACTCAGTTGCTGAGGAAGCAAGGTAAAAAAAAAAAACCAAAATTTGGAGGGTTTCAGCTTCAGTTTCAAATTACAACCTTGTGTATTCAAACAATCACAGACCAATGAAGGAAAGATAAGGGGAAACTCTCCACTCAGATATAGATAATCCATTTAGGCATATATCATAATCCACTCAGATGTAGTCATACACACCATTCCACAAGTCAGGGGATAAAAACTCTAAGATTCAGGTTGGAAAGCGGGGAGTCACTTCTCCAACTATACAGTTAAGGAAACACACACACACGCACTCACACACCTCCCCCTTGATCGGGATGCTGGTCAAGGTAACTTCCCTGGGATTCAGAGCCCTTATCTGGAGGGGTAAGTGAATATTGTTTATGCTTTAAGTTTGTAAATGCATTTGTGCTTGTCTGTGAATCGCTTGTGGTTGTAACAATGTACTACTCTTGCCTTAAAAAATTGTAATAGTGCATTCATCTATTGTATCTGTAAAACCTGCAATAGTGGCGTGTTAAGTCTGTAAATGAACTTAAAATAAGTTGTTTTCTTGAACCTTGCAGTTAAGTCCTTTTCCGTCACAGTTACATAGAAGAAAACAATTTCACAACTAGGAGCCTACAAACAACACACCATGTGGCTGAAGAACTTTGGTAAGGCAAGAACTTTCAACAATTGACCCAGTTGTAACTTTGCAGAAATACGACACCAGTTTAGAACAGGCATTTCCTCTCCAAGCCCAATGGATTCTGGAGACTGCAGGATTTAGCCTATGAAAAGTTTTGTTGTTTTACCCATCCATAACAAGGGAAAGCTGTAACAAAGGCTCAGCAATACCCAGCTTTCTATGTGATCCTACTAATGCACTGAAGATGTGATCTGCTGCAAGACCATCTCAAGTAAGCGATGATGTTAGCTATGGAATTTAATAACTAAAACAGTCTGAAGTTTCCAAACTCTCCCATATTTCTAAATTTAAACCCTAGCCAAAGGTTATGCATCATGTTATATAATCTGCACTCTTCACTGGCAGTGTTATGGCTATAGGCAAAGTAAATGAAAACAACAGCTCCTCTGGATAGATCATGAGCCATGAAGCAGAAAAAGACCATATGACAGACACAATTTTTCTTGGCACAGTATGGGCATTACAAGTTGATGACAATCGTATGTCCACGCTGGCACCCCTCCACAGCGGATGTGTGAGTGTGTCACTACATCTGGACGGTGAGCATACTATGGTCCCAAGGCACTCCAGGCCTACTGAAACCAGAGGGACAGCAGCTGCACTCAATGAACACCGTGGGAGCTCCGCAAAGTGATGAAAGGCCTGAATTACCACAAACTGTAAATACAGATTTATTTCATTAAAATACTAGGTAACCACTGCAGTGATCCCTTCCTGAAATTGACTCATTTCAAATATAACCCAGTTATTTCAAGGATTCATTCACGTTTCTCCCCTGCAAAGCCAAGATAAAAGGCAAAACCAATCATTTTTTATTTCACCATAAAGCTCACCGCCATAGAAGTGCTGAAAGGAAAGCCAAAAGCATGCGACACTGTCATCGCATTAGCCAAGAAAGGTTCTTTTGTTGCACAACTAATGGGTCTTCACATTTTTAATGTAATTTGAACATACACAGAGCTTTTGCTAAACATGGAGAAATAACATGTGAAGAGAACTGCTCAGCAAAGCAGATACACTAGCACACACCCTCATTTCTCATACATGCATGAACAAACATGTCTATAAAGCAATTTTATATGCAAAATTGCAACATTCTGGGTAAACACTAACAAGTAATTGCTGCTAAGCCCTACAACAACTCTGCTGTTACCCATCACAGCACATGCTGTAAAACACTGCAAAAACTTATATGCGATTTCTCAATAAGCTTGGAAAAATAGCGGAAGAAAACCAAAAGCAAAAAGCACTAATTGCCACAGTACTGATTCCAAAGGAAAGTCACCATCTAACTGAAATAAAGACATGGAAATGGGAGAATGAGTCTAGCTAACCAGCATCTGTCCAAATATCTTGTTTCAAATGAAAACTGAGTCTTGACAAATTTTAAAATAGTAAGTTACCATAATTAGGAAATAGTTTCCCAAACAATCAGCAAGGGAGGCATGATGTTAGCTTTCTAGTACTTTTGGTATCTATAAGGTCTATGAAAAACTGAAGAAGGAAAGGACTTGAGGCCAATACTGGCACATAAAATTATCTCTACTTTTTGGAGCAGCATTCCAGCAGAATAAATCCATGGGACTGGCCACATGCACTCCAATAATCCTTCCATGCAATACACAAAGAACTCCAATAGCAGTCTTGCTTGCAACAGCAAAAACTTATGGGAACCCACTAAAAGTAGGTCTAAGTTGCTTAACAGATTGGAGTACCTGTCACAAGAGAAGAGGCTGAGAGCTGGGATTCTTCAGCCTGCAGAAGAGAAGACACAAGGGAATCTTACCACTGTGTATAAATACTGATGGAGGGGAGTAAAGAAGACAGAGCCAGATTCTTCTCAGTGGTATCCAGTGAACAGGCAACAGGCAATGGTGGCAAATTGAAATACAGGAAAAACCTGTTTCCCTCTAAGGGTGGCTGAACATTGTACCATTGCCCAGGGAGGCTGTCTGAAGACATGACATTCAAAGCCCAACTGGAAAAGATCGCAAGCAACATACTCCAGTTGACTCTTGTTTGAGCAAGGCGGCTGGCTGAACTAGACAATCTCCAGAAATCTCTAACTTCAACTATTCTGTGATTCCATGAAGATTCAGGTTACATTAAAATAGTGACAGAAGTTTACATCCTCAGACCTTCCTACGTTCACTGGCTACTTTCTGAACAAATCAGACTGTAGAAGCCTTCAAAGCATGGTATGAGAGAAGACACCACAGCCCTAATGCTTGGTATAGGCAAAGGGAAATCCTGAGGAAGCTGAAGTCCTGCTGCTAACATAAGAGCACACGGATTGAGTGTAACAGGCAGGAGATCTACTTTTAACAGAGGCACTGTGCTGCACATCAGTCCAAAACCAGGAGCTCTTGAACATCTGCAAGACACCTCTCATCAATACACACTGAATGCCTTCAGCTATTCCAGAGTGCAGAAAGTGTTAGTAGAAGAGTAAAAAGGCAAGGTAGACTGTAGGATATATAACCTAAGAAGAGCATCTAACATTACAGTGTGGTTAATTCTTCTCAGCATTGTTTCAAACATGCCAATCAGAATTGGATGTTACTGTCCATAATTTTTTTTTTAATATACAAATGTTGCTGTGTAGTAGTAAGCATTACTTCTATTAATGCAAGTCAGTTATCCCAAGAAAGAAATAAGTCCCATGTTCTCAGTGCAGAGGCTTGTACCTGATCTACTCTTCCCCTTACATACCAGACTGACCCCAGCAAACACTTCTCCATACTGCAAGAGGCTCTCATGTCCTGCCTAGGATCCTCAACTATTCCCACTGCACCCCCCTTAACTATTCCCCAAGCAGAGGGGCCCATTTTCATCGGAAATTAGGACTTTAAAAAAATATTAAAGCTATTTTAGCCTAGTAAACAATCCCCCTTAATGGAAGGCTTCTGTAGGAGACAATTCAAAGTACTTAAGTTAGGCCTGTGCTCTCTCTCCGCCGTGCTGACTACAAGCATAAAGAAAAACTATTCTTGCTGCACTGAAGTCAGCTGTTGTGATTACTCCTCACAGTAACATACTGCCACAAAGTGGTTGCTTTCAGAGCTCTCCAACCTCCCCACCTTTAGAAAAGGCTAACTGTTTTCTTGAATACAACAGGAAAAGCTACAGCTACCTTAAAGTTTTATTTTACAAAACACTTCACTGCTTGCTTTGTAGAAAAAAATACTACCATATCCAAAGGCAGAACTTATGTATCTAAAGGAGCTAACTTACCTTTCAAAAAATTAAGATTTTGTTGCTACTGTTGAGGATTAACCTAAAAATGTAAAATGATCTGTTTCTTTCCATGCAACATGTTTTTTGTACAGATATTAATCTGGAGGTCTAAAGACACTTAGTCATTTGTAATCAGAAAAGAAAACAGCTAGCATTCTTTAACAAAGGACATCCTAGAGTAATTAGGCCTTCAGGAACCTCTACAAAGAATAAGAAGGGAACATCCTGCCTCAGAAGGCACTGAAAGTTGAGTGATAAATGGGCTTGACATCACTGGACAACTGAGGTAATTGGGGGAAATGTAAAGGTGGCAGGGGGAGATCACAGCCACCAACTCAATTCAAGACCTGAAAGACCTACCACCCCCCACACTCCTTGAGCATGCACTGCAGAATAGAAGAACATTGTACCTTTAATTCGAAGTGGAGAAAACCTTAGCCCAACAGAAATGGTTGCAGATAAGTGACTACCAATAATGATTTGGGGAAAGGACTTTGGAAACTAAGTGGGTGAATCTGAAACTGTATAAATTGTTTGCTTGTTTAACTGTAGAGCGTGCTAGCTTTGTGGAATTACCAGCTAGCACCCATCTTTGCGCAAATATGAAATAAATATTGTCTCTCCTGAGTGTGTGATTATTGGCTCATTGAACACTAGGTGATGAATCCACTTTTTGGACAACACTACAACAAAGAAGTATTAAATTTTAAAGCCATTCTTTTTAACTGAGCTTCAGCATGACACCCAACAAAAAAACAAAAAAAAAAAAAAAACAAAAAAAGAATTTATTCTCCAACTGCTGGTGCTACTTCCAAAAACCAAATTTAGGAATAGTGTAAAGGAGTACAGGATCTTTTACACTAAAGCATGATATTTCTAGATAGTCAACTCTAAGTTAATAAGACTACAGCATTCCTCCAGCTAGTGTTTCTGAGAGAGAGATATCAACATAAAAATGACTGCTGAAAGAAAAATTAAACAAACACAAATACTTGTAGCACATTTTAATGGAATTAAAAAAAAAACCAAACCAAACCAAAAAAACTACCTGTAATACTTTTCATCAAGGAATGTACTTACCTGACATTTTTCCCTTGTTCTCTCAACATCTTCACCAGATCAGCTATGGGGTACTGAGCTTTTGCAGCACACAAACCATAACCTGAAAGAATTTCAAAATTTCAAACTATTTTTCTGTTTCAGTGCAGAGGGAATAGTTACAGACAATAAGAGTACCTTTCACACAAACAGAAGGTCTCATAATTAAAAACAAACACACAAAAATATATACACACACACACATCAGATACTCATATATTCCTAGCCTGACCACTGTAATTCATCTCCTTTTTTTGGTCTCCTGACCACTAACGGTGTAGTGGTTTGACCAGTCAAATTACACAAGTAACTTATTTCAGCTTCACAAAAATACGTGTTCCTTTATCAGAAAAGAATATTTCAGGCAGGTACACTGAAAAATTGATAAAGAGGCTACTATCAGGTTGCTTCACCACCATTATCCTCAACAAAATTTTGGTTTTGCATAATGCAAATCTAGTAGTTGAATACAGCTTTTAGCAGCAAATAATCTTTTCAGCCTTTCTGTCTGAATTAATTCAGAGCAACAATGCTCAGCAAGAAAATGGAGAGTATAAATTATTGACGGTGTCCTCAAGGTTTGACCACAGGAGCAAGAAGCAAACTCCTTGAAGTTGTTTGCAAGCTTTGTTGGAAATAAAGGTAACTTCCCAAATTAGAACCCTGCCTCACTGACGTTTTCATTTAAGCTGAAGCAAAATGAAAGACAAGTTTGGTTTTTAGCATTCTTCTCATTCTAATACTAAAATAAATTTAACACAGTAGTTGTTTTTCTTCAACTGAATGGCACAAGTCTTGAGCTATTCCCTACCTGACCTCTCCTAACAGGGAATGTGCTATTGAACCAATAAGGCTACAGCCGACATAATAGTTTCAGACAACGCAGGGTTTTGGGTTCCAGTATTTATTGTACACTAAGTTTTAGATGTTTTTCTGACTTTTTTTTAATACAACAATGCAAAATTGAGCAAGGAAATGAGAAGCGTAAATAAAATCCTCTCTTTCAGTAACTTAACAGATTATTTTTTTTATTGGTACCACGGGTACTGTGGTAGTGCTTGGAAACTCACACCACAACAGCTGTACACAAAATTAACCATAAACATAGTTTACAAAAGACAGTCTTTGTCCTTAAGAATTTAAAATCTAAATAAATAGGACAAAGTTTGAAGAGACACACACAAGGAAAAATAAACTGGTACACGTCTACACAGAGGAATGATGACTGACATGGGAACAAAACCAGATCCCACAGATCCAGTCAACATTTGACATGCTGCTGCTATGTTGCAACTGCAAGACAGGCTACAATTTTTTGGTTTGGGTTTTTGTTTGCTTGGATTTCTTTTTTTTTTTTTCCCCCCCCAATAATACATCCTCTCAACATCTTGATGTATGAGTCAAGAGTTCATACCTGGAGTAATAATAATATTATTGGCTTCCTTTATCATTTCAATTGCATTGTCCACATTGATTTCTGTGTGGGTTCCAGTAATTTCCATGGGCTTCCCACCAGCTGTTGACGTGGTGCCATAGCCCCCTAGAATCACATTTGCAAGAGAACGGTTCATAGCCTGAAAGACAAAAGGTTTTTGGTCAGCGAAAGATGAAATCCAAAAATAAAGGAGACAAGATGTCCACAGAGAAAACTTCTGAAAATATTAAAGCCTTCCTGACAATAGTCTTTATCTGCTGGTTTTGCCTGCTCACAACTCAAAACTTAAAACAGGCTCCTTAAAACAGAGACACAGATTAACACAATAGCCAAACATGAGCTCCTAATGCATTATATTACACATGTAATTAGAGAGCATCAGCATCTCCTCAAAACAGAGAACAAAACAAAACAAATAGCAAATATTGCTCTCTTTTTGTTCTTAAAAGGGAGGGATATAAACAAATGCATATTTGATGGCAGATTTTTATTTTATTTTTTTTTACATATATATATATACACACATACATATAATTTTTGCCAGATATTTTCTTAAGTTCTTGAGCAATTCAACATGCAAGCACAGAACTCCTATATGACAGCATGGTAACCATGTAGCTCTTACAGATAGTACATAAGCAAAGCTCCTACAACATCAAGACAGGAAAGAACACAACAAATCTAAGTAGCCACACAAAACTAACCAAATGCTAACTCAAAAACAAATTATAACAAACTGAAGGGGGCCATTAACTAACTGGCTGAGCATCAAAGGGGAACATGAGATCTTACAACTAGGAGCTTTAAGAGGAGAACATATCCTGGAAATTTGGCTCTATTGGATACATAGCCAGGAAAAGCCACTGGCTAAATGCTTTCACCGGCATGTCTCCTTGTGAGCGTGGTCCCAAAGCAGTATCTGGCAATACCTGAAAGTAGGCAAAACTTGTAACTGCAGTAAACAAAACTTTAGAAGCAGTAAAGGAACAGGATAAATTGCTTCTTTAATTAAACATGTGTGTCATACATCTGCTGTGCTAGCTCACAAACCACAGCAAAATTTAAGAATGGATCTGGAAAGGCACACACACAAGTGAGAGGAAACACCCACACAGAAGCATGCTTCCAAGTGTCCATTTTCCACAGACACTTCAAACCATGAAACTCCATTGGTTTTTTTGCTATAGCCTAAGAAGATATGCCATGCTGTGAAATTCATCATCTAGCAAATAAGCACAACACAGATGTTAGAAGAACTTCTGTTTTTCCTGATAAATCATCACCATAAGGAAGGTGCACAAATGCAATGAAATCAGCATCTTTCTACTGTCTGCAGTAGGCAGAGTTCATATCCTCTAAGAACACACTGCCTCTGATGTGTATCACAATATTAAACCACCAAAGAGAAAATCAGATTACTTAGCATATTACAGCAGTTAAGTGTCAGGTAAGACAGCCTAGACAGAAGAATACTCTCTCCAGATGTTGCACACACTAAGCTTACGAGAAGCAAAGCACTTTTTATGCATATCTAAACCAAAAGACAACAGTAACACCAGGCCAAAGGAAAAAAAAGTTCAAATATTATTACAAATTTGAGAATCCACACAAAGGAAGCAGGAGATTGAAGCACCTTTGCCTGGTTCTGCACCAAAGACCCAAGGAAAGAGGAGGGAAGTCTGGCAAAAAAAGGATGTGGTACAGAAGGCTTCATAATGAGTCAAGACCTCATCAGGCAACAATTAACCAATGCAGCTAAGACCTGCTTGGCACAGGGACAGCGTGGAAATTCTGCTATAGCCTCTTTCACCTCCTTTACCACCACAGACCACAAACACGAATAAAAGTGCCCACTTTACCATTCACACACAGATAATCCAACCACCACCAAAAAGTGCTCTATGCTGTGCATACACAGGTGATGCTGGCCAGGACCTTACAACTCAGGGAAAACCAAACCCTTGATCCCTGAGAACTCCAAGTCCTTCCACTGTGCCCACAGAAACTGGACAGCTAGTACAGGTGATAGACCAGCAAACAATTTACAAGACTTAACACAATCTGTCCCTCCTCTTGCTCTATTTCATCACCCCAATTAATGGTTCCTCTACGACCTGAAGCATCTTCCCCATCCCTAAGCATACTGATTCTAATATTACTGTTGCAATCATCAAGTACTCACTATGGGGGGAAAAAAAGGGGGGGGGGGGGGGGACGGGGGAGGGACATGCTAATACAACGTTCTGAAGATGACAGGTTTTGTTAGTGTTTTAAAAGAAATCACAATTCATGGGATGAGCGAACAGTAGAGGCCTTTGCTTTTTTGTTTTGAAGTTAAATTCTTTGTCCTTAACTCACCCTACTGATAGGCACAAAAGAGGGATGGGTGGAAAATCAAGCAGATAGGAGTGCAAAAACTTAACTGCTTATCTGAATACGTGTTGGCCAATTTTATCAGCTCAAGATTTAAGAAATTAGCTGAATAGGTTTTAGATAATTAAGCTACGGGTTTATCACAAAAAGTAATTAGAAATATTGTAAAAAGAAGGTTTCAACCATCAAGATCTTTCCACAAACACCTTCTTGTCTGTACTAGATAAGCTTCAATAAATATACTGCTTCGGATGGAAGTCATACTGGAGGAGGGGGCAGGGGGGAAGAGAGGGGAAAGCTGTTGCTTCATTAGCACAGGTTGCAGCAGCCAAATGCTAAGTTTATTGAAACTCTTGAGCATTTTTTTCTCCTGAAATGCAGCTTCAAGACAATGATACTGAATCCCCTGATTATAACAATGCTTTTCAAAGTAATGATTTCCATTAAAGGAAGCAAAGTAAAAAAGAAAAATGCTGGGCTAGAAACAAGTTATTCTACTTATTGTGCAGAAATTACACAAAGTAATTTTTATTTTACTGGCTGATAAACTTTAATTGTCTAAGCTTACATAAAGTAGCACAAGACTTCTAGGATACTACCTCAACAACTAAACTTCCTGAAATTTGAGAAATACAGAGAGGAAAGCCACTCTGTCACTGCATAACTATTTTGCTAATTACTTCCCCAGGCTTCCTATTCACCTAGATTCCTCAACCAATAGATGCAAGTATCTCAAAACTCTCTTGAGTGCTGAGAGGAGCTAGCAAGAAAATAAATAAAAAAAGGAAAAGGGCAGTAAAAGAAAAATGAAGGTATAGAATGACTATGCCCACTGGTAAATACATACCCAACAGATCATGTTTTTACCAAGATTTATAAGAAATCAAACTTTAAAAGAACATACTTTTCCTAGCTGTATTGCCCATAAGCACCATCTATCTACTAATATGGACTAAATCGCTGACTGTATACAATTATATCAGTTCATATAAAAAAGATGTCCCATGAGCCACATAATCCAATTTCCTTTTGATAAGGAAATAAAACATGTTCAAGAAAGAACAAGATTCTTTAAAATTCATGCGTGGGATTGTTCATGTGAACTGACCTCCATGAAGCTGCACAAAAATACTTTAAGATTTTCTGAAATGGTTCCTCAAAAGAGATGGAAATGAATGGTACTGGACATTCCTGACATGGTAAAACACTATTCATCAGCAGAGATAAAGTAAAAGACAATAGCCAGGGCTGACCACAGGAAAACATCAGGGCAGAACAGCAACAATGATCACAACACAAGAACACAAAAACAGATGTGAAACAGAATAACACAACAGAGAATCAGGAGGTTGGCAGCTGTTGCACCGTGAACAGTTTTTTAAGTCATTACCTCTCCATCTTTGAAAACAAAAATGAGACAGACACGGGAAAACAAGAGACTTCTGTACAAATGTTCCAGAGAAAAATGAGACCATTAATAATGCAATATGATTTACACAGAGTTGAAGCTCGTTTGCTCCTAGAGACACAGTTATCAGCAATACATCAACGCAAGCCTGCTGCCACCCTGTGGTACTTCACAGTAGCTGCTCTGAAGAAAGTAGCACACTTTCCTACACGTCAAAAAATAAATTTAAATTACTCTCTAATCGAACTGAACATTTTTTTAAAGGAACTCACTACTTAAAAGTATCTCCTGCTGATAAATTTTAGATTTAGCTTAAATTTAACAACACTGCAGAGTGATATGACTTAAAAAAAATGCTGAGCACAAGTAAGCACACCTAATTGAGCCCAGATTGAAACACTCTACGCCCAAGTAAATGCAAAGGCTTTCCTCAGTTTTGAAGTATTTGTCTCTCCAAACCAAAGAGAGATGACTGACATCTAGTCCAAAAGTTTCAGTCAAGAATTTTCTAGTCTGTAAACACCTAGCAGTTTGGTCTTCCAATTGCTTATCTTCCTAGCAAACATACTATAAAAGGTTTTTCATTACTTGGAGAGCAAGCAGAATTTCTGCTGACTTCTTACCACACACATGATGTAAGAGAGGATGGCTCCAGAGGAGCCAATAAGTGCACCAACAATGGTCAGCAAGTTGTTGTTCAGTAGGAAGCCCTCAGCACACAAAGCCCATCCAGAGTAACTGTTCAGGACAGTAATAACTACAGGCATGTCAGCACCTCCAATAGCTGCTGTTAAAGTGACACCCTGGAAAAGAAAAGAAAATACTTCAGTGTAAGCTATGACTAAGGAGAACATGCAGAGAAGTCAGTCTGCCTGAAGCACTGATAAATATCAAGTAACTTAACGTATTCAAGCATTTTCTATGTGAGACATCAAGCTGTGGCCTGAGGATTGGACTTATGATCCTCCCTTTTGAGAGAGGACAAGAAGGCACTCCACTGTTCTCATCTTGTGCTTAGTCACATATTTTTACTCACAAAAATATCCTACCAGTTCCACGGAACTGTTCATACCATTAAAGGATTCACACTAAGCAGTCTTTGCAAGACTCAGTTTACACAATGGTAGTATGCAGGGCAAATTTTACAATAGCTGGTGAGTGAATGAGGGACGTTACACATGGGGATAATCTTACAAAGTTATCATGATAACCTGTAGATCCAGTGCTCTTAAGTATTTTAAGGATAAACTTACAAGAAAGTCTTTTAAAATATCAGTTTGTCATATAAAAGGCTCCATTAAGCTGCAAAAAGTTAAGTATATACATACATGCCTGTTCTCTTGAACAGTTCTGGTTTACAGCTAAATTTAGGAAGTCACTCGCTATCTGCTACTGGAAGTTAGCATACAGGCACTATGATGATTGTGACTCAGGATGGTAAAATACAATCATTAAGAGTAAACTTGCAAAGCTGAAGAACAAACTGCTTGTTTAATTTGTTTCACCTCCTACAATTCCCCAGCTTACCATTATGGCCGAGAGAGCTGACACAGAACCTAAGCAAGTAATTCCTGTAGTGTAACTAGGATCAATCATGTACGGAATGATTCCACCAATGCTGGCAGCCAGCAATCCTGCATTCAATGCATGTCGACCAGGCAAGAGCAGTGGTGCAGAATTCAGGATACCTGCAATCAAATGCATATTCAGAGACTGATACATACATGCAGGAGAGCCTGTCTCTTGCCTTCTGAGAAGACTGTATACCTCAGCAAAAGAAAATTTTCAAAAACAAAGAGGGAGGGGCAGAAAATAAAACAAGTTAGTTGAAGCTGAGACCTTGCGCTGACTCAGTATTGCAACACATGCAACTTACTCTAGATTCTCCAATACTCCTATTCATACTCATTTTAATTCCTAATCTCGCTGAAGTGCTTCAGTATAATCACAAAAGTATCTCCTCCTCTTGAAAAGCCTTTTTAAAAAAAAAACAAAGCAAAACAAAACACAACAAACATACTTTGATTCTGTCCCCAAATCTTTGCACATTGTGTATGATGCTCTGTAATAGGAAGCCTTTAGCTGGAACTTCTTAGTGCAGGTATTATCTCAGTCTCTCAAAAGCTGTGTGCTTAGAAAAATATGACTATGCAGATAACCCCAAATATAAAACACTTCTGCTTTCAAATGCTCTAATTTCACTAGTACCCTCAGTCACACAGATTTCTCACAGCTTCCCACATAGGCAGAGACTTGAAAGGAAAACAGGGTTCAGTATATGTGTGATTCAGTTTAGAAAGACAATGACATACTTATTTTCACCCTAGCCTTTTTTCTTTTTCCAAATAACATGGCAAAGACTAAAATAATGCAAGTTTATCTGTTACTTTTGGTGTAAGTAATTACTTACCGAGTGTCTTGTTTAAGTTTAGCTGAATTCAAGGGAAAGAATGAACTGATGGTTTCAGGACTAGGAGTCAAAGTGTGTAACCTACTACCTCTACTTCAATAGTATAGACAAGCTTATTATTTCCTATCATGCTGATATGAAAATGCAAGAGGGGAAAAAAAAAGAAAAAAAAACCAAAACCAGGACAGTAGTCTGAAACAGGCAGTGAAGTTCACTGGGGACATGCACACAAATCACTGAACAGGTGGAAGGGGTAAGATGGAGAAGAGGGGAAAAAAACCCAAGAAGAAATAAATGAGCAACTACTTAGCAGAAATACATCAGAAATACATACTACTGACAAATCCTTCAAAAGATTATTAGAGAAGACAGCTTTCCATCCATGTCATGCTTCCACCTTCAATGGCTGGTCTCAAACACTGAAGAAAGCAAACAGATGTCTCCCAAAGGAACTACTGCAAAGCTAGTAACAGGATTAGTAATAGGAAGCTCTTAGCCGGAACTTCTTAGTACAGGTATTATCTCAGTCTCTCAAAAGCGGTGTGCTTACAAAACCAAAAATAAATGCAATGAAGAAACCTTCAGGTGCGTAAGAATCAGGAATTAGTGAGTATTTAATTTAGAAGGCATATTTACTAAAACAGTAAGAGGTATGGAGCATGCAGTTTGCACAGCAGGTAAACAGACAGTGAACTGAATGGTTTAAAGTGAGGCAGTCTCAACTGATACTGCAAGCTACCCACCTAAATGAAGCCTGCAATGCCAAGAACAAAATGCCACAAATATTAGCAGTGCCAAGTCCAGCAACACCAGGGTTTCAATTGTGACCATAAAAGTTCCATAAAGTCAATTAGAGAAACAGTGTCAGGCCATATCTTAACAACACTAATCAACACTTATTTCTGGATAAGATGAATTAAGGGAAGCTAACATGACTTCGTAATTAATAGCAGTAGTATGTCCAAGCAGTGAAGACAAACCTTTCATAACTAAACCTGTATACAAATTACACAGAATTAAAAAAAAAGTACACTTAAAAGGATTAAACAAATTTTTACCCAATGCAGAATACAAGGTTTCTTTCCAATTACACAGCAGTCTAAATGCAGGGCTAAACCCTGGGGTTGTTTTTTTTAAAAAAAAAAAACCAAAACACCTCACCAACTTTTACAAATACTTAGCTCTGAATGGAACGTCTCACCTTGCAGTTTTCCATAAGCAATAAGAGAGCCACTGAAAGTCACTCCACCAATGTACGTGCCAAGGTATGCCACAATCTTGGTGAGGTTTGCAGCTGGATCAGTAGCGAAATGAGGATATTCAATCATATATTCTGCTACACAGGTGAGCACAGCAGCCAAACCAACCAAACTGTGGAAAGCAGCCACTAGCTGAGGCAGATCTGTAATCTGGATGCGTTTAGCAATCGTCAAACCTATTGAGAATTGAAGACAGAAGTGAAGTCTTACAAAACACAACCAATCTGTGCAGGTAGAAATTAATGTATCATGGTTCACTGTGCAATGAATACATGCACACACATGCCTGTTCCAATGGAAAGATTTGTTCTACACTAGAAATTGCTGTGGCATTTCACTAAAAGCTACATAAGTATTTTGTGCAATGAAGATATCATGGAAATTAGGGAGAAGATTGAAGCATATCATGTTCTTAGAAGCCCCACTAAATATCAAGAAATTCAACATTTTCTGTGACAAAAGCACAGTGTGAAAAAGGGAATTTGGCAGCCATCAATCAGGAAATGAACAGAAGTATGAAGTTGGGCAAGTTCATTCACCTCTGCATACCAAGTTTCCCCAACAGAGATGATGTGCTCCTGCTTTTCCACCAGTCTCCCCATTCTTTACCACATCCTGATGCATTAATAAAAGCCCTGGGACTTAAAATTCTTTGTTGACATATTTGCAAAATAACATACGAAAGCCATAAATGTAAGTTAGTCAATTCACCTGTGAGCTATACAGTATTTGGTGTATATACAGCTTTCATAAATGCATGTATAGAGCATATAGTGTTAGTTTATAGTATCCTACACATACCTATAGTACCACCAAGTGCCATTGCACCTGACATCTGCGCCAACAATTCAGGTGAGGGTTTAAGGCCTCCAAGAGTTGCTGCTAAACCTCCTGCAACACCAATCATACCCAACGCATTTCCAAGTCGAGCTGTTCCTTGTGTTGACAGACCAGCCAGGGCACCAACACAGCATAAGCCTGAGCCCAGATACATGATCTTTAAAATAAGAAAAACATCAATATGCACACATGAAATGGAGACAAAAATCTTTCTGATCATTATGCAAAAGGGCTGATTTTTCCAGAATGTAAGTCACAGTTCCTAACTGAAGTCAAAACTCCTGACTGTGAGAAACTGTTGTACAGGATGTGATTTTGCCCAATTAAAATGTGATACCCATTAAAACTGTTGCTCCACTTTATGACCTTGATTTATCTGCACCATGAATGCTAAACTTGAGTCAAGCCAATTTTCATCATCAGTTCAGAAACAAGTTTTTTTTGGTACAAACCCAAAGCTATACAGTCCTGTTCATTATTGGAATAGTTTCAGAATTTGCTTATGGCAAATCTGAACTGTTTTCAAAAATATTAAAAAAAACTTAAACAAACTGAGCTGTACAAGTAGATAACTGAAAAAAACCCATATTACAAGCCCCTGGCATAAAGGTATGTTTGGACTCACTTTCTCCAAACATAGAAGGCAATACAGATTGATTTTTCTTACTATTAAAACAAATGCAAACAAAAGTTTACCATTAGAAGTACTATAGATACAATCCCTCTATATCCCTGTGCTGATTCTCATCTCATCCAGATGTCTGCCTACTTTAACTGTCATGTCAAGTTGAATTTTCAGAAACATTTTAAACTAAAGACTGATTTCTGTAGTTGCTCTAATATTTAAGCTGTCATTTAGGAAAATTGTCCAATAAACAACAAAGTAGCTGCTCTTTACAGGGAAAAAAAAACTCACAAAACCAAAGCTTTTAAAAATTTGCAGATTCAGCATTTGAGGTATGATTGCAAGCTTAATCAACTTCAGAGTGGCCTTGTGGGAATACATAGCTGATAAAAAGACCATGGCTAATTTGCTATATACTCAGAGTAAGCAGTGAATAAGCATACCACTGTGAACAGTAGGCTAAAAGCCACAAAGTTATCTTCTTACCTGTTCAATATTATAGCCACTGTTGAGAGCAGCTGCATAGCCTCCTACAAATACACCACCAGGAAGTAGGTACAAGTAGTTGTATTCAGGAGGATCTGTGGGACGTTTGAACATATCCAGCATTCTCTGTGTAACCAGAAACCCACCTGGCCAAAGTAAAAGAACAGTTTTACAAAAAAATCTAAAACTAAGCATATGCCAAGCTATAAAAGAAACATTTCCTTAAACCATATTACTTCAAAAATTTAGCAACCAACAGCAATAGCACATCTGAAAAGCTAGTAATCTTGAAAACCACCAGGAAACAAAGCTGTAATGAGGGCGAGATCCTGTTGTCTTTTTTAACCTTTGGAGAAAACTCATAAAAGCAGGAGGTCAAAAGCCTGGAGGACTTGCTCTAGCTTCATACTCTACACTAACTGTAGGACACAGCTTAGTTTGTGACTGTGTCCTTTTCCTTATCAACTCTAGCAAAAAGCAGTATTTGTAAGTTGCTCATTCTTTTATCTCTTTTATTCATGAAGCTGGGACTTCTGAAGGTCAAGCAAGCAGAATTTTTTTCTGTGCCACTAGTATATTTTTCAAGCAGCAAAAGGAATACAAGGACAAATGCAATACCACCCTGGGATAAACAGGAAAAGCTTTTTCATATAATCAGCACCCAAAGGATACTGTAAAAGAAAAATGCACTTTTAAGTGTTTCCCTATACACCACAGAGTGTGGAAACCAGATACAATAACTACTATGAAAATTGTGGCAGGGGGCTGGGAGGGATTTCTTTACTGATGGATGCTCTCAGATCCTATTCCCAGAATAGTATTTCTGGAATCTATACAATTAAAGAGCTAGAAGAAATAAAAGAATTACACAAGTGCTTTAAAGTCCCTCAGGAAAAAACCTAACATTCATACCTGCAATATTGACTGAAGAGATAAAGGCTGAAAGCACTGCTAGACTTTGAGGAGCATTTTCAGGGAGATAGTTTCCTCCCATCAATACCAGCCCACCAACTGCAGTTAGTCCTATTTAAAAGGGAAAAAAGTGTTACTGAACCTTAAAACTCTCTGTGCCTATATAGCAAGTTTCTTTTCAGCTGTCAAACAGATACCAGTCAACTCAAATTTTGAGCCCTACTGTACGCATTACTATTTAAACAAAGACTACCATGGTCTTTTTCAGCAACACAAACACGTTTCAAAAGAAAACAGAATTAGTATATGAATATAGTCTTGACATACGGTGCCTCAAGCACACGGTCAGCTTCCAAGTACTTGTTCAACAAAAGAAGCTTTGCTTTTAACAAAGTAGATCACACTCATGACCTGTCACACACATACACAAAGTGATATATAAAAATCTTATGTAGATATAGAGTTATGAATCTCACAGGTCACTTAAGAATTTTTTCTGCAGCCCCCCCAACACATAGTTTGAGGACTGGAAAAAAAGAACACAGAAAATATGGAAGACAAGTTATTTTCAGGGCAACATTTCGGAGAGATGGGAGGAAAGAAGTGTTCTATGAAAGGAGAGACTGCAGCACTCCAAGTAAAACAAACTTTAAAGCAAACAGGTTAAGAGTGAAAAATTACTTATAAAGAGTAAAAATACAGAGCACCAGATTTGCCCTTGTTTTGAAAAAACATACTCTCAAAAAGAGTATGTTTCAGGCGTCCTTGCTATTTATGAAAGTAAACTCAGACATACAAAGTAGTATTAGGCTCTCTGGCATTTTAAAAGGTGTAGACTTCTGTCTGAAGTTTGAATAAAAGGAGTTGTGCCTGCTTCAAATGGAAAGTAAGCAGTTGTGTCACAGCTACTTACCTGAGATAGCATTAGTCACTGACATGAGTGGAGAGTGAAGAGCAGGAGTCACACCCCATACTGTATGGTAACCCACTATTCCAGCTAGGCCAAATGTCGTCACCATTTGTGTGAAAGCTGTATTAGGAGCTACAAGGCCCAGTCCTAACATGCCACCTAAACCTAGAAGAAAAGCACAGCAGAACTTTTCTGTAACTTTAATGGTTTCTTACATTTAAAATCTGTACAACAGAAGTCCAGTATTGAGCTAAAAACAAAATGGAGTTTTGTGCATGGACTTGTTTCCAGAACAGCTGGATCATCTTTGTCAACCACAAGGCTCTTTCAGTGCTAGTGTTTCTTTTACAATAGAAAATAAAACCATAAATATAATACACGCATCTTTGTTATGCATGCACAGAAAGCAGCAAAGTTGGGTTTCTACACCAACACTGAATCCTGTCATTCCTGTTCTACAGTAAAAACGTAGAAGAGTCACAATCACGTTGAGATACTACTTGGAAGACTCTTAAGTGTTCATATGAAGAACAGAGGTTAAAATTAAGAATACTCATTTCAATTACTTCATGCAGAAGATTCTGATGCACACAGAAACCACATGACAAGAAGAGCCAATATTTATTCGTCAAGACAAATGTCCTAGTATCAGTACTTCAGTAGATTGTGGACATTTAAATCTCATACATTAAAGTCTGAAGAAAGCAATAGCATTGAATTGATTATGCTGCAAAGTATGGGCACAGTCCCTAGCAGGAGTCCTTCAGAATTTTAACTATTTTACTGATATTTCAATAAAGCCAAACACACCCACATGCACACAGCATGAGTCAGCACTGTTTGAAATGTTAATACTTTTGGTTAAACTTCTAAAATTTTATTTTCTCTCTCAAAAGCAATTATTACACTACACTGATTTTGCACTAGGATTCACCACCCAATCAACCACTCTCCCAACTAGTTATTAAATTGAACAAGTAAGATGAAGACTCCCTTAGAAGTATTAGTCAAATGAGGAGCACTCTACACTGATTCTCCAACTCTGGAAGTTACCTACCTGCTGTGTATACAGATGCACTAGTCATAGTTTTTCTAAAAGGTGTAATAGTAGCTGCTTTTTCTGCTTCCAGCTCTGCTACAGTCTTCTGCTTCACAGGGGGTCCTTGAGGAACATTATTTGGTGGAGGTGCTGGGAAAATCACCTTGCCATCCTGACAAGAGATATTTACAGTTATCCCTAACATGGCAGATGCTTTATAGTTAGAGGAGCCTACTCTTCTTAATCCTGCAACTCAGAGAAGTCTAACATCCTACAGCCTCACCACAGGAACACCTTCCTTTTCTGCATCAGCGTAAGTTTGCATGGCTGGATGATCACTACAGCCAGACCAAGTTAACCATACTGGTTCACACATTTTTCAGACAAGATTTAGTATCAGTGTCCAAAACTACCTGGCACAAACACAGCACAAGGCTTGAAAGCAGAAACCAAAACAAAAAGGTAAAGTTCCTTAACTAGAAAACACTTCTGCAAAAGAAAACAGGGTCTTGAAAATAGCAAAATCTGCTACAGATGTGAACTGTAATCAGAGCCTGCCCAGACCTTAGCTAGGTACCAAGTATGATGTCTCACATTTCTTGCTGTTCTCCAGGCCTCTGGAGGAATAACTGGTGGAGCTGTCAGACCTGAGCTGTACACACCACTTCAGTGGTCTGGAAGAGCTGAAGACAATGCAAGCCTCCTTCAGAGTAGGTATCATAAGCACTATGAAATGTTGGCAACATTATACAGCAAAACCCAACAGAAATTAATACCTCTTACCTAAACTGCAAATTATTGTTTCCTAATAGTTGCAGGAGCAGAGCCCATACATGCCCCAAGTTTGTATTTTATTATTTCCTAATAGAGCTTAAAGTATCCTACATATCCTAGTTCCACCAGTTTTTTCTGAAGTTACTCTTACAAGAACAGAAACATACTTATTTATAAAAAAAAAAACCAAATAATAAAGGAATAATGTTTTTCTGGTCCTGTAGTAATGTTTCAAACACGTTTAAAATAACTATGCTTCTACCACATGAATAAAACATGCAAATTTAATCATCATCTTATTTTTCAATAGTAGACATTATGTAGACAAGACAACAAAAGCAAAGATGTTTCCCTTCAGAAAAAGGGACAGAGAAATAGTCAGCTTAAATACAAACAAAATTGCCCACTACGTCCATCAAGCCACATCTGAAGTCTATCAGCACGCAGTATCTTTGAATGCATTTTAAAGAGACAACATTGATAAATTTAAAAGTATGTACTCACAAATTAAGAAGAGAATATTTACTGACTTACCTTAATTACTACAGTTCCTCTAATAACATGATCCAGAGTCCCATAATCAAATTCATCTTTTGGATCAAAGTAGAAGTTTTCTTTGTCAGGACTAATAGCCTTCAGGAGTTTGATAATATTATTGGAATACAGAGTACTGGCCTGAGTAGCCATTCTGCTAGGCAGGTCTGTATAGCCAATGTGTGTAACACCCTGAAAAAAATTTAAGTAAAATATTAAGGATTAGTACAATCTCTGAAGACGCAGCATCTCTTCCTATATCCTTCTGGAAATATATATCCAAACTGTTTCAGTTATTTCTGGTTTTAATCTCAGCTAAAACTGTTACCTGCAGCTCTAACATTATTAAGTCAGGGAGGATTACTCACAACAGTTACACAGTTCAACATGATTGAACCCAACACCTCAAATGCTATTAGCAACAAGCCTACCCAGAGAGGACGACATATTTGTGCAAGAGCTTGTCCTCTCCAAATCCTACCATTCTCTCAGAACTTAGCTTCTTAAAGCAACCAGGTAACATTATCCAGCCAAATGCTTGGCATCTTCTCAGTCCTTCTGGAGGACATGCACTGGAGACAACTTTCTATATGACAGAGGAGTGAAGGGAGCTTCCTCAGAGCTAGCTACCTGCACAAAATAATATGCCTGGGTTCACATTTATGCAAAGATCTAACATAATATATCCACCCTGTTTAAAGAACAAATGTGACAATACCCAGCTATCAAGGTCTCAAGCTTTTGAAGGTATGGGAGGCTGAGGCTGGCATACACTCTTCACATTCAAGCAGGCTTGTGCTAAAACACTGCTCCCGCAACTTACAGCTAAGGTCCATGCATGGTTCCAGAAACTCTAGCTTATTAATGCGATGCTCCAGCACACTGTTAATAGTTCTGCACTGCTGCTTTTTTCCGCAGCTCAGTGCCAATACACTACATCCAGGAGTAATACTCCTCTGACTGAAAGCACTCCATGTAAATTCTTCGTGCAAGTATCTGCTTATTTCTGTTCTACATACTCTAATTTCAGTTTTTGAACAATGACATCAAAAGCCCCAGAAAACCACAAAGACAAATACAATGCATGACTCATCATATATACACACAGAGCCCCGCTTATATTAATGACAACCATGGCAACAATATGTCCCCCAGGCTTCTCCAATAACAGCATTATGTCTTTACATTACTAAATAACAACCTTGGAAATCTGCTACTTTAAATCTCATCACGCAAACTTCTGTAACTGCTAGTAGATTTCTCACAAGTACCAAAAATGAAACCCAAAAAGCAGAAAACCAAGCTCTCAACTGAGCCAATGAACACTGGAGCAAAACCAAAGTACTTAGTTCAGTCCAGAGCAAAATTGCTTACTTTAATGAACCAATTCACGCTACTCCTAGTTCGGATTACAAATGGTTTGGATACTTCAGGGCAGACACACTCATGTCGGCAAAGCTAAAGACAAAAACAGCACCCTCCTGAAGCTGAAATTATATTGAGCTAAGCCAGAGACTTTGCACTGAAGTAACACTGACGTAGTCTGAACCTGTTTAGCTTATCTATGACAGGGACTGTAACCTCCAGTAGTGGAAGGTGATGAGCAAGTCAAAGAAGCTATTGCTACTGCTGCCTCTTTAGGTAGACCAAGAAATAGAGATCAAACCACACCCTTAACTCAGCATTGACAAGTCACTGCCCTTGGAAGTTTAAGTAGTAAGAGTTCCATACTTAACAAAAAAATTAATGCTATTCAAAGGTACTTTTTTCTTTAAAAATCTTGAAATTGTTACATGGATGACTAGTGACCAAAAGGAAGTCTAAAGGATTACTTAAACACAAATAGCAAAATCAGCTACTCATTCTCAGCATACAGTTTACAAAACACAACGTGAATTCATACAAATGGACAATGAACTACAGATTAAAATGCTCACCTTATGAACATACATTTCTCCAGGCTTTGTAGTCTCAATGTTTCCCCCAGCTTCTGCAGCTAAATCTACAACGACTGAACCCTCCTTCATTGATTCAATCATATCTTTCTTAAACAAGATTGGAGCTTTTTTGCCTGACAAGACAAGGCATAGTAAGTTAAACACAAAATACAGCTTTTTGTCTGTAGAGCTCAGGAGATGAGTTCTCCCCTTCTCACTTTCTCTCAGGCTTATTTTTGTAAGCAAAATTTTCAAGATATCGGTACCTAGGATGAAATGTCATAGAAGGTTTGTTTATACAGACAGAGAGAAGAGATGCTTGAACATCTTGCTCTCAAGTATATAAAAAAGGTATGCATGGGCAGTCTACTAAAGATGCTGGCAAGTCCAATTTTGTCCTCAGTAAATTGACAACATCCAATCTTACAATTCAAGTCACAACAACAAACAAAAAAAATAGAGAAACACCACATCATAAGCTATTAAAATACAGATGTTGTGCAACACAAAGCACTAAAACTTAAGCTCTAGCTTAATGTTTCAATTACAGAAGACAGTACTGTTTCAATTGAACTTGTTTCAGTGCACAAGCTGGATAGCAGAAGTAGCAGTGATGCAATAAACACGCAAGAGAATTACATATTCTTACTTTATCACTATCTAATCCTTGTTTAATAAGAAAACACGATGATATTGAGTCAACGACTGCTAGTTTGTGAATACAGAAGTTGTAAAAAAAGGCACACACTTTAAAAACAGGCATTTATCAGGGAAGGGAAAAGGTACACGCTCACACAGACCTAATTCATTAACACCTCTGTTTTCACTGCAGGCACAGCTCCAAAACATGCCAACTTAGACCAGATAAATGAAAATTAGCATCTTGCACATAAAACATACCTGGAATAAGAGCTGTAGTGATGATAATATCAACGTCTTGGCACTGCTTGGCAAAGAGTTTCATTTCAGCTTCAATAAATTCTTTGGACATTTCTTTCGCATAACCACCTTGTCCCTCTCCAGATTCCTTTAAGTCCACTTCCAAAGGCTCAGCACCAAGAGACTTGAACTGTTCCAGAGCTGCAGCTCTAGGAAAAGAAAATTGTAGGGGGTCAAACAACCACTACTTTAAAAATCAACCATGACTCTTCCGGTCTTTTTAGTAGCGGTCTTCAGACAAGAGTTCTATAATTTATTCTAGGATTAAGGAGACAGTAACTAAAGTTCTCAACTTCCTCTATTTAGTGAAAAAAGTAATTGCATCACTAACTTTAGATCCCCAATGAAGATACTTGGATAAGGAATGAAGGCAACCTACAGCTTCCCGTTTACTCAGCAGAGTTGCTCCAGGAAAAGTCTCAAAGCTGGGAGCTTAACTGTTGCCTAACTGTTCACCCATTGCTCTTGTCATGACTGGGTAAATCTACAGCCCAAACTTAGAAGCCTAAGGCCTTAAATTCACCTCACCTTATTTATCATCTGTGTGATAAATATACAACCTGTGGCCTTGTCTTTAATTTGTGAAATGGGAAATACAAGTAAGTCTTATTTTCACAGGGAAAAATGGGTTTGGGGGTAGGGGGGGGGGGGGGGTGTTTTGTGGTTGGTTTTTGGGGTTTTTTTTTTACAGTTATTCTGTATATCTGAAATTTATTTTGCATCATGTGATATCACAGTAAATAATGAGACTAAATTTCAGCATTAGGTGAACATTCACAACATGCAGAGAAATTAATGCTTTCTTGCACACCAAGATAAAAGTATACAAGATACTTAAGAAGGGAATTTAAAAAATCTGAAAGGTTTTAGACAGATTTTGATCATGCTTTTATGAACAACAAATTCTTTCTGGTTTGTTTTAAGGGATATGCAGTTTTTCTAACAAGCCAGAGCGGAGGTTTTTTCATATTGCACATCATAAATCTGGGGATATATTCATTTTTATTCTTTCATATTAGATATAACTAAGTAGCACTAGGTGCCACTTCTGCATAAAAACAAACATGTATAAGTTATTTTAATGCAAACACAGTATTAAGCACATACAAATCCAATGTAAGAAGGCCATTTAATAGAAAAAAATTTAATCAAGTTTGCAGTCTGTGTAGCTATAAGTAGAAAAATGTTTGTGCTCAGTAATTTTCCCAGTCGATTGCTCTAAGAAATGGCTACAGCAGAAAATAACCCTTCCAAACATAAAGCAGAAACCCAAGGAGAGTAGCAGTTAAAGCAGCTTCAGCTGCGGTTTCTGTTCTTTCACCTTGAGTTTCATAAATAAAATAACTTGGTCTCTTTCTCTCCTTCAGCAGATTGAAAGAAGTGTCTCTCCAAAGAGTTCCTAGCTGGCCTCTCTGGGATCAGGAGAGTAGAGGTGAATGAGAGTATGCAGCTATGAACCTGGATCAAAGAAAGCTATAAATGAGGGCATAAAGATTACTTCCTCACTATTTTCCCTGTCTCCCCAAGAGGAACAGAGACATGAAATTCTGGATAAAAACCCTAACTTTCTCATTTTAATAAAGCAATGGTTTTTTTATTCATATAGTTCTGAATGATTTAATGAGAAGGACTCTTTGGAAGGTTTGGCTGTTTTGAGGTATAAAAAAATGGAGGAATAATGATGGAGTAAGAATGGTAGGAAAGGAATTGTGATTCAGTACAGTACAAGTGCTTTCACTGTAATACAGTCAGAACTACTTAACCTTAAAATAATTTCAGAATTAACATTTTCACACCCCTACCTAGTGTCAAATCCACGAACCACCGCACCCATCGATTTAGCTGCTCCTGCAGAAGCCAGGCCAGCAACTCCTCCTCCGATGATCAAGACCTGGAATGATACCATCATCATGCTTGGAGCATAAACTAAAACTAGAGCTGGTTAGAAAAGCAGCAGCATTGTACTGCTTTCACAACTGCAGATATGTCTCATTAACCAGCCATTTAAACAAGCTACCTTTGGACACAGAACCCAAAATGACTGCTGCCCCATAAATCTAACAGCTTAAAAGCTTAATTTCACTTATCTGAGAGCCAGCTCCTCTGCAGCTAACAGTTTATGTAAGCAAGTACAAGTTTCTCATCTTTTTTTTCTTTCCTCCCCTAATTCTGCTTTCATTTGTCTTCAACCCAATCCACCTGCAATTCCAATCAAGCAATCCTTTACATCACAGCCTTCAATGCACCAGAAATCCCAACATCTTTGACTTTTTTTAACTGCTCCCTTGCTTTTTCCCATCTGGAAAAAAAATAATCCCTCCATATATAGTTAGTCTGTTGTTTAAAACTAAGCAAACTTAAATAAAACTAAAATTATTCTATTATTCCCCAGAAAAACAACACTACAGGTAGTGAACAAAAATTAGTATGGGAATAACTATAGGGATTTCTAAAGTCTCTAGAACTAGCCCCAAGGCAGGAGAAAAGCCTTTTAACACAGTTTCAGCAGTGGTTAGTTGTGCTCAGAAGCTCACATAGTCTGCTTCCACAGTATCTATTCAATTGTACATACCTTTGCTGGGGGAACTTTACCAGCAGCTGTGATCTGACCTGTGAAAAATCGACCGAAGTGATTTGCTGCCAGTACTACAGCCTTGTAACTGTCAATAAAGGATAAACTTGTATCAGTATTTTCCCAGTCTCAGTACAATTCTATTCATGACAGCAATGAAAAGTATGAATATTTGACCACAGCATGCACAGAATAAACCAAGTTTAATATTTTACTGTTGAGCACAAGTTTCACAGTCTTCATTCATATTTCTTGCTTTTTTTAAAATCATGGAATGCATTTTCAGACAGAATTTCTGGACTGCAATATACTGCATGTCCACAACTATTCACTCTTTCAAAATAAAATTTTACCTGAGCAATAAACAAACTTGCCAAAAGTTAACTTTGTGGTCTTTGAAGCTACCTTCAAAAGCTGTAACCCGAGACTTGTCAGGGAAGGAAACATGAACAAGCAATTGCAAAACCCAGTGTAGTTTTGCAGTAAGATCACTTAGACAAACAAGAACACATTTTAAAAGGACACTCTGACCCTAACTCTGCAGAGCTATATGGCTTAGGGCAAATAGCTTAACCTTCCTACTTCTTTTGCCCCATCTGCTTTGTAGCCATCCAAGAATGGGTGGCTGGAAGCCAAGTTAACATCAGTAGAGTTATCTGAAAAAGCAGATTAGTGTGTAATGAAGTGTTTTCTTAACAACAGTGCACATTTTCTTGCGTTTTTACCAACAGTGTTGTTGTTCAACAGTCCCATTCCACTCTCTTTCCTATCTCTAGCAGGGACATACAGAGGTCTGTACGCCATAAAATTAGTTCTAATTTGGAATACAGCTTGTAGATTTTATAGCTTCAAATACATTACAAATTTCTATATTTTAGTAAAATTACACAGAACCAAAACACAGAGAAGTAACCAAACATGTACGTGGATGTACACTGCGGGTGTCCACAAAAATGTGGCAGCCTTCTCCAAGGCTTATTATGGCTCACAGACATCATCCAAGTAAAGAGTCAAAAAAACTAAAAAACAAAAAGCAATGAAGAACCTAATAATAGAAGTCAGCTTGACAACAACATTTTAATTCACTACAATACCTACAATATCAATCGCAAAGCATGAAGATGTCAGAGTATTTGGTCTTTTGTTCATAACCGCCATGGCAATTGCATCCATACTGAGTGCTGTTTGGGTTAGTTAGCTCCCAACAACATCAGATCCCAATGACAGACAATCTGTGTTCAAGCTGTCTTATGGATATCTTTGAGCCTGCTCTGATCTAGTTCAGATGAAAAAGGCACTAGACAAAGAAATCCAGGAATTAGACAAACCACCTTCAATTTTGTTATTTATTTACTCTTTTAAAAGCCTTGCTCTGATTTGCTGCAAATGTGACTATAAGAAACTGAAGTTGTTCGGCACCTCCAACAGTGTCATGGTGCTTGAAACAGCTGTATGAAAATAGAGATGCAGAATTGTTTTAGATATATCTAATATCAAAGCACATAACTTAATCCAGCTATACTTACTCGAGCTAGAAATAAAAAAAAAAAAGTAAGATTCATACCCAGCAATGTTGGCCATGGAGCTAAGTGCATCATATCCCTGAGCAATGGTGACCCGTGGAACCTGATCCATAGCCAAGACAGTAGTTTTTTTTTCTGCAAGTTTTTTCAGGAGGTCTGGATTTTGTGCTGGGTAGATAAAACTAACCAGGGTAGCTGCTGTCTTGAAAAGATCTGCCTCATGTACACCTAGAGCCGAGTTATACATAGGAGCCCTCACCTGAAGAAAGAGAGAAGTTTCCAAATTAATCAGAGGAAATAAATCAGACAGACTCCGCTTCCCTTCTCCCAGCTTGCAGTCTGTCCATTCCCACCCACAAAGTACACAAGGAAGGAAGTATATCAAAGGCTGTTTACACAACTGAACTGAGTAACTGCACTTAACTGCAATCCATATATTAGAATTAGGTCTAGGCGGATTGGTGACAGGGCAGTAATAGTGAGCACACACCTTCAGAAAGATCTGATGGCCTCTAACCAGCAGTTACTGGCTTTTATGACAGACAGCTGCCCTGAAACCCACCATTTTTAAGCGAAACAATTACTGAACAGATGTGCCAATTAGGCTCTACAGGCTAAGAATCACTAATTAGGTTGTGATGCACCATTACATACAGGGAATTTCAAGCAGAAACTCAACTTGATCTGTATTCACTTCTTTTGAGTTTCTCACTTTTCTTCAAAAAGAAACCTACTTAAAAGGGTTGTTCACAGACTAGCTCACAGAAATTCTATGTTCCAGCCTGACAGGATAACTTCAAATACAGGAGTTAACATAAGCCTCAACATCAAGTTTAATGTCTTTTTCTTTTTTCTTTCAGAACTCTGCATAACCTAATACCTCTCAAGCAACTTCACTTCTAGCAGTCTTCCCAGATCAACTACAACTCATCTAGTTACAAATACTTTTGAAACACACTGTTGCTGTGGAGTTGTCAGCTGTTTGATTGAGAAAAGTTAGAAACTCTCATCTTCAAAATTCCAAGCAACTCTCTCCAAAGAGTAACTTGAGTTGCATGTTACTAATTCTGGAGTGAAAGTTTCTTAGAGCAGGTATCTCATCTGATTAGAGTCCAGAACTAGTCTACCTCACTCTAGAAAACAAAACTCCTCCAAGGTAGTAAAAAACTTGATAAGAAATTACCCTCAATTTTTTCTAATGCTGCCATTTACTAGTTTATTACTGTAGGTACACACCTGAGCTATTAAAAAAAAAAGGACTAAAATTGAATCAGAACTTAGAATGGAAAATATTTAAAGGAGCTTACTTACTGAACTTCCAGCAAACTGTTACAGAAAAATTCCCTATATGTTTCACCAAAAAGAATGTAACAGGAAATATATTAATAAAGCAATTACTTTGACAATCAAATCAGAAGCCAGGACTTCCTTGGTCCCCTGGATCTTTGCTCCAACTTCTCTGTAATGGTCATCAGAAAATTTGGAAGCTTCTCCAGCACCAGATTCCACCACAACATTGAAGCCTTGTTTAATCAAGGCTTGAACTCCAGCCGGTGATAGAGCCACTCTCTTCTCATTCTCAAATATCTCCTTGGGGACACCTACAGTCAGCTGTTTATAAGGAATTCCTGTAAGAGTGGCAGATAAGGCAGCATTAGTTGCACTAAAGATTAATGAATTTATATTAATGGCACTCTTCAACGTTTTACAGACACATGCAGACTTGTCACACTTCGCAATTCTCCCTCCAAAGGGAAGAGGAAGCAGAATGGTATTTTCTAGCAGTGTAGTTTATATTTCCTTGATTACACCATCTTGCTAGAGATCCCTGTCCTCTCAGGAATCAGCAGGTCAGCGCCATCAGCCACAGAGGCAGTAACAAGTGTTTGGTGCAGTTCACAACCATCTGAATTTATACAGTTCTGATTGTGTAACCGGCATTCTGATTTATATAATACATGATGTTCTGGTGATAACACATTCTACCTGGGGTAAGAAGAATTTAAATGCTTCTCTAGTCACTTCAACTTTATTGTGAAGAAATAAACAAATGAGCCTGAACAGCTGAACTGCATTTTAACCGAACATGTTTTTTAATGTCTATCAAATTACAGTTGTCTCAGATCACTATTAATGACATACCACAAAAGTGCATTGAAAGGCACAACTACATCGATAAGGTACTCTCAGAGTTGCTACAGAAATTAAAAACGTGAATTCAGGAGTAGCTGAAGAATAACAGAATACCCATCGACTAGTTTGCTCAATTATACTCATCTTCAATGTCATCTCCTTAACTTGTTCAAAGCTGTACTAAATAACATCAGGAAACTGCTGAAGCTGCAATTCATCCATTTTAGCTTAAAGTTTCAAATTACAAAGATCTAACTTTGTTCATGTACAATTTGTGGGCTTCCAGTCTAATATCTGAGAGCTAAACTTCCCTGATCCAATCAATACATTTATTTATAAATACACAGACTCAAGCAGAACAATTGCGTATCAAACTACTACATTGCTTCAATTACACTAGACGGCATGCAGTCCAGCACACAGGCACAGTTCTGCACCAGCTTTCACTGATGTCTATCCAAAATTTAAACCTGGATTGTCACATTTATACATGAGACACTTACACCACATATATATCAATGAAATATAACTTGAGCAGCTTTAGCAGTCACTCATATTAAAGATCAAGCAACCAAAAAAAACCACCCCCAAGACAACCAAGCAAAAAATAAGGGGGAGGGGGAAATGGAGGCTGAAAGGCTTGTTTTAAATTACACATCTGCTTTTAATTTGGCCACAAATACTATGTATTGTGCTACAAAAATTGTACTACACTAGTAATGTGTTGCACATTTTAGGAATGCCTCCTTTTCACATTTTTTTCCTGTTTGTTTTTTAAGATGGAAGCAAGCAAAACAAAGCCAAAAACATACTACACTCTAAGAGCTTTGAGGAACTTAATTATTTTAATATTTTAAAATCTAAATCTATCTGTGAGGTAAAACTGGGACTAGAAGGTGCTTAAAGTTGAACATCTGAAAATGTTTTAAGTTAACAACTTTCAAGATACTATCAACTTATAATACAAGTTTCTAAGAGCAGTTACTTGTCAGTCTTCTAACCCACTAAAAATAAAAAATAAAAAATGATTGAACACATCCAGCAATAAGACAGAATGAAAGATCACCAGGCAAAGAAGGGCATTACTCCTAACTATTTTTACCTTCCTTTTTTATTTATTTTAGCTCTCTCTTTGAAATTAAACTAGTAAAATAGTAACAGATAATTTGAAGACACAAGTATTTTGGTATTTTTATACATTGGAGAATATTTAAAATTCTTTAGATTACAAGACAAAAATCAAATTCAATACAACATGCTTTAAAGTAACATGAAGTCACAACAGGAGCAAGAATGCACATCCAGAACAACAGACCAACAAAGGTAACAGTGCTTTGCAAAGATGCTTCATCAGCATACACCAAATCCGAACATCACTGTGCAACTCAGGGCATCCCTATCACAGCAGCACTAACCACTTGAAAGCTACAGTAACTGCTGCTGTCACTTACTACAAATTGCCCTTGTCATTTGAAGAGAACTTTCTCCTCATCTCTTCTCCTAATTACTATACAATGAAGTCCTGCTTCTGATTTTCACTAAATCAACTCAGTGGAAATGAGCTTTCTGGTCTTTAAGAAGAAGAAATGAAACCTAGAAGATCGAAATTTGTTAGAATAACAGAGACCGATCATAACTTCCAAAAGCAAGTAGCTCTAGGATAGAAGGCAAAAAACTTTTCAAAAAGCATTGAGAAAATAAGAACTGGAGTGCTGCTGTCCCTTTCTCTTTTTGGAAGTTCTTGCCACAACACAAATGCAGAGGAAGGAAGGAATAAACTATAGCATACAGGGAATAGAAGGATGACTGCAAATTTAAAGACACAGAGACACCTCACTAAAGCTTATACACTTCTCAAGCCAAAAAAATTTTTTCTTTTTTTCAGCTCCTAAGGCTCAAATGACAATTGATGCTTCTGATTTCTTTCTGTTCACTTGCTTTTGTGTAGGGTACCACAGTAGAAGAGTAAATGGCTAAGAGGGATGGGACAGGAATATGCTACATGCCAAATGTGTTTCCTCATTTCTTTCTTTCACATTGTTACATCTTGCCTGCAATAAAAATAGGTAAAACTTTTTCAGACAGAAAGTATTTGCACCTTATTTAGTAAGCAGAATGATCACAGACCAATACTGAGGACTATGACCTCCTCCTATGCTTCCGGAAATCAAATCCAAGAAAAACATTCAACAAGTCTCATTTGCCCCTCACCTTCTTTTCTCCTCTGTCGCACGACCAAATATCTAGCAAGCAGCAAGTATAAAATCAAATGAATCAGAAGCAAAGAGATGTCAGTTTTCCAGTCTTTAGCTATAGAAGGCATAGGACATTTTTCAAGCAGATTTCCCTGAGCTATCATATCATTCAGCACCAAAATGGAGCAGATGCCTACAACTGCAAAGCAAAGATCTACGTTAAACCTTCAGGACAGGGTATGATAAGTACTGTGTTTGAAGGAAGCTATACTATGAACACAGATTTGGTTTGCTGAACTCAGCAATTTCATCAAAGTCATTAGTTTTGAAATGTTGAAATCTGGAATTATAAACTTAGGATCTTGATTTAGGTTTTATTTTGAGAAATCATATCTGCTACCCTTGCCACGGGTTTAAAACTGCCTAAGAGTGTGAAGAGTCCAAGTTGCCTTTCCAAGACTCCACATCAGATACATCTCTTGAAGAACTGCCTTGAGTACGTGTTAGGAACTAACTTACTGCTTTATGACATCAAGAACATTTTCCAGAAACAGACCCATATACAGATACCTTGAGCACCTTTTTGAGTCACATGAAGGTTTTGAATGTATTGTTCATTGAGTAGGAGATAGACAGTACTTTTTTTGATAAAAAGAATCAACACCGAAAGGATTCTGCCACTATCAAAAGTGGAATCATAAAATTTCACAGGCCTTAGAATCTTAATATGCAATGTACATAAATTAGAATTTAGGAAAACTAGTAAGAAGCCACTCTTTCTCATCCCCTTAACATAATCTCAACTGTGTATGAGGATGTATTCAAAGCACAGTCTCAAACTTCAAGTAAATAAAATAAGTAGCTAGTGTACATCTGCAAGCTTCAGAAATCAAACAATTAAAAGTAACTATAAAAGTGATTTTCTGCATTCAACTTCCATCTACAAACAGTGTTTAAAGAAGATCCTAAGTTAAAACTATCAAAAGAACTCAGAACATTGTATGTAGAAAAATAGAGAAAAATACAGGTTTTTATCTCCTTAACCTGATTTCAGAAAGTAGTTTGTAGCAAGATAGTATCAACAAACGTTAGAGACTGACTTAGAGAAAAGAGAAAGAAGTTTTGACTATATACCACATGTTCTGGGATGGGAAAAGAGGATACATAATCTGCCTAGTTTCTAAGTGACTCTAGTATCGGCTTTAAACAAACTATCTCACCTGTTCTGAAGATGAAGACATATTCCGAAGAACAGCAATATGATGTTGGCAAAAAGAAAAGAAAAAAAATGGTACAGAAGATTAAACAAACACCCGATCCCCCTTCTTAGATAAGCAAGGAGATATAAAAAACCCAAGAAAATTAAAGGAGAATGTCTATGGTATATAAATAATGTACAGCTTATCTAGAGAATTAATTGACAACAAACTGTTACAGGTTTAAAAGTTCTGCAAGATTCAGAAAAAAACCCAGGAGATTTTAAGAAGCATCATCAAAATAAAAAGGACATTAAAAATCCCACAATAGAGAGGGGTAAAAGTCACAGAGCTGTAGGACAAACCAATCTGGAAGTATATTGGAAACCTCAGAGTCGGTCACTCCGTAAGCACGTTTCCCAGGGCTTGGGAAAGTTTTGCATCTGTTTCTGAAGCATCTGGTGCTAGCAACCATTTGAGACAGGTTACTTATTTACTCCTGTATGAAAATTCTTATGCTTCTAAGAAACAAAGAAAATAGCAGCAAAATAAATACCAGTAAGAAAGGTATCCATCCTCCAAGTTCACTTCTCAACTGACTCCAGATCTCTTCACTCCTAAAGCAGCTGTCACTCTTGTACACAACATATCCTGGACTAAATGAAAGCTAATCTGAGAGAACAGAAGTAGTAACTACAGGCTTCAGAAGAATTACTGTGACACCAGTCTTTTCAGAAAACTTAGTATTACAGTGATTTTACCAAGTGTTGCTATAATCAAAGATAATTTCTAAAAGTAAGAATAAAATGTAGTTATTTTATATGCTGTTAAATTTTTATTCAAGAGCACTTAAAAAGTATACATAAGCAATAGTACTGCTGCTAATTTGTCATTCAATGGCTGTTTTATCCTTGATTTGTCCTCTACTGAATGGCAAATCTCATGTTACCAAAATGAAGGACAGCTTAATTATCAACCAAAAGACTTATCAAACTTATAATTCTCAGCATTAAATAACTGCATTGCATGAATACTACCTGCCCTTAAATAAGGGCTTCCACACAATAGAGCTGAAGGGACAGTACCAAATGGTTAAACACATGACACTAATCAGAATTCTCTGTCCTTGTGGAAAAAAATTCTGAAAAGTGATTCATAAAAACAAGAAAATTTACACACACAGAGACAAGCATACCGATTTCAGTAAAACTGTAGAGATCTTTCAGTTTCATGATCAAATTTGCGGTCAAAGTCAAATACATAGATTGATTCCACAATCAAACAACAAGGGCACTTACCTGGGACATTTGAGAAAGAACTTTGAACCTAGTTTCCTACGTCCCAGGTTAACACTCCCAACCAAGGGACAATTTGCCATATCAAGACAGACAGATTCTCCTTCATTCAGATACTTAACATGGAAAAAAAAATATATTTGGAGCATGACAAATCTATCAGTCAAAGCAAAGAAATTCAGGTTTCACCATGCAACTGTGGTAAAAAGCCATGCGATATACATCATCAGGAGCCCTCAGAGTAAAGAAATTCCTCCTCTCATCACGTTTCTTCAGAAGCTCCAAAACATTGGATCACTGACTTGAAAGGACCCCAAAACGTACCAGCCACTGCTAGTATTGCCAGAAATTGCATACAACAAAGGCTTCTCAGAGTTATACAGCCTAAACTTATGTCTTGTGTTTTCACAACCAGACACTTCTGTTCACAAACAGCTCTACTTTTCTAATACTAATACAGCTATGTACTGTGTATGTTTGGAAGAACTGAACATCATGTGTATGATCAGTCTAACTCTCCACATTAATCTGCCACAGACAGAGAAGGCCCTAGATCTGCTCTGAAGTAGAATCTCTAAATCCCTTCAGGGAGACATGACCCATGCAGGATAATGAGCAAAAAATATCATTAAACCAGTTTTATACATTCTCCAGTCTTCTAGTTGTCAGGCTACGCACACCACAGGATAGAGCAAAAATATGTCAGTTTTGATTTTCATACAGCAGGCTCACCTCATAAACTGGAACCAAGGATGCCCCCATTCCCCCCCCCCTCTTTTTTTTTTCCTAAAAATACCTGAACCTGTCCATTACCTGCACTAAAATGTAATTATCGCAAATATACCAACAACACATGAAGATGTGTATCTGAAGTTCTTCAGGGTGGTACAACCTAAGAGTTTCCTGAACAAAGTTAAGAGATTTTTTTTTTTAGATGGGATAATTACATCTACATACAGTCATGCTCGCAAATGCCCTCTTTAGGAGAGCTGTATCTTCCCCTGCATGCACACAGAGCTGCACTACCAATACTCATAGAAAACTCAGGCTTTTAACTAAGAAAAGCCTCTTTTTAAATACTTTTCTCAAGCAAGGTGTCAGCAGGAGCTCTGACCCCCTACCCACTAAAAACTACTTGGATCCAAAGTATTCATAATAGACACAAACATCTTCTGCATAAACCCTTTAAAGCCAGTGTAAAATTGTACTGCAAGTGACTGACTCGCATATGCTGCTGGCATGATTTGAAAGTGTTCTTTTTAAGTCTTTTCTGCACTAATGCATATCTGAAAGAAAAATTCAAGTTATCTTCATGTTTTAAAATAAAAGATTATTTACAACAGTTTACTCAATTTACCTGGCTTTGGAGCTGCCTGAGATGTGAGCATCCGGTGGGTCCTAAACATTCGCAAACACGGCATCTTTGCAGAACGCACCTTAGGTGGTAACACATTGCCAAACACAGGAGTTGAGCACCCACTAACAGCAATACGCAGAAGGCTTGCCATTTTGCCCAGACCTCACAGCAGACCCCTTGCTACGTGTGGAATCCCTGCTGCACATGTAAAAACGAAACAAGAATTATTAATGATACTAGACAGAAGGTATGTAAACTCGGCAGCTTAAGTCCGGCCAAATGCCAGTAGCCATGAGATGATCATTTCTCCCCGCCTTTTCTTTCTGGTAAGAAAAACAAAACCAACTTTGATTTCAAACTGAGACAACCATCAAACTAAAGCAACAAGCCCATGGGAGGCCTGACGTTTCAAGCTGGCCTAGAGATCATATTTCTGTCACTCATGACCGTATTCCCTTCACACCCTTGCTCTGAACAAGCAACTCTGACACGTGAAAACCTCCTGCGCCCCAAGGAACCAGACGAACAATTCCAGCCCCCGCCAGAGCTCCCGAAGCAGCTACCCCGAGCGGGACAGCCGCTCACAGGCGCTCAGGAGACATGCCGAAGCAGGCGGCTGCTGGCCGCCGGCGGAGGGGAAAGGCTCTTCGCCCGAGACCCCGCCGCCCGCCGGGCTCCAACGTGCCGTGCTGTCGTCCCGTCCCGCCTCGCCTCGTCCCGTCCCGCCTCGCCTCACGGCGGCGGCCCACCGCTCCCCGCCCGCCCGGCCCACAAGGCAGCGGCCCCGTTTCGCTCCCGCCGCTATTTTTAGCCCACGGCCACCGACTGACTGACCTTGGGCAGGCAGCTCGCCCTCCGGCGCCCGGGCCCGCCGCCCGCCGCCGCCGCCCGCCGCCACAACGGCTGGGCGGCCGCCGCGCCCGCCCGGGTGGAAGCCCGCAGCCGCCAACTCTCCGCTCCCCGCCTGGGAGCGCGGCCGGGGGCCCCTTCCCGCGCCACCTGCCTCCTCCACACGTCCTCCCTCCCACACGTTCGTTCGTCCGTCCGTCCTTTCTTCCTTCCGTCCGTCCTTCCTCCCACCCTTCCTTCCCGCCGCTCCCGGGCGCTGCGAGAGCGGGACACCGCAGCCTTCCCCTCCGCGACAGCCGCCCCCCGCCCGCGCCGGGCACAACCCCCCTCGGCCTACCGCGCCGCAGCCGCGCCGCACCCACCAGCCGCGCCGCCGGCGCCGGCCCCGCCGCGGCACTGACCGACCTTGGGGCGAGGCGGCGCCGTAGTCCCCTCCCCGGCGCGGCGCGGGGCGGGGCGGGGGGGCGGAGCGGGCCGGGCCTGCCCGCCAACCCGGAAGGAGTGAAGGGACGGCGGAGGTCGGAGCTGTCGAGTCACGCGGCGTCCCCGTCTCCGATCTGGAAGGGGGCGGTGGGGGCGGGGGGGGCGGGCGGGGGGCGGGGGAGGGTGAGGTGTCCGTCACGTGGCGCCTGCGTGCCGCCGGCGGCCTCGCGCTCGTGCCCGCGGCTCGCGCTCGTGCCCGCGCCTCCGGCGCCCGCGCGCGCGGCTGAGGGGCGGCCGGGCGGCTCCCCCAGGGGCGGCTTTAGCCGCCGGTCGTGCGCTCCTGCCCGGGGCCGCGGCTCTGGCGAGGGCTTTCCCGAGGGAAGCGGAGGTATCGCGGTCAGGGCTGAAGTCGCCGCAGCCGTTGGGCGAGCCCTGAGGTGTTGGGCGCTGGCAGCAGGCGGGCACGAGCAGCCGCTGGCGCCTTCGCCCCTCAGCCGTGGCGGGCCGCCAGTGACCGGGGCGAGGAGGCGAAGGTCGAGGCGGCCGGCTTGGGAAGAGACTTCCTGAAGGGCGGTTGTTTCACGTGGACAAACGCCGCAGCAGATAGGTGGTATCTTCTTTATTATTGTCGTTATTTCTTGAAATGTATAACAAAGCAGTCATCTGGTGTACGTGCTGGACTTAGAGGGGTAGATGCAGTACGGGGGCCGGGGGGGGGGGGGGGGGGGGGGGATAACAGAAAAAGAGGAACTCTGGCAACTGTATAAATAACATATGAATCGGTATGTTGTCGTATTTCACATGATCTCTAGGTATGAGTTAGGCCTTTCATTTATTCATTCATTTATTTATTTATTTATTCATTTGCATCGGTGTAACTGTTCTTGCAAAATATGCATTGCCCGGAGGTGTCGCACAGCTTCCAGGCTGACAGTGAATTACGACTACAAGTGAAGTTAAGCACTGAAAACATGAGTCTCTCAGAAGTAATGAATAGGATACCCTACTACTAGATGTTCAGGAGGCTACCATGCTTTTGAATAAATCTGTGGGGAAGATCCCGTTTAGAGTTACAGCTTATGTGCTAATACGTGTGCTTTATGTTTCGGCGTCACTTACCATTGACTAGTGTAACAACATCCCTTATCAGTATGATAGGAATCAGTGCAATTCCAATTATTAATAACATATTCAGTTTTAAAAGCTAGAACCAGCCTCCTCCATTTCTCTATTTAGAAATACATTGTCAGCGTAAGAAGAAAAAAAAAATTGTAGAAGTGCTTGTGTTCTGAATAGTGACAATGTTGGAGTTTGTGGTTCCTCGGCACCAGGCACTGCAGGTGTGTGCAGTATTGCTTCTGAATTAACTTTTAGACTATTAGGTAACATGCTTAGGACAAAGCAGGTAACTCCTCTAGTGGCTATTTGTAAGTGGTCATAAGGGCATTTGGTGAAAGTTTTAATCCAGTCATTGGGTGCTTAGGATATGTCTTGCTAGCTTAGCTGTCTCAGGTTTTCTGTTGTTTGGCCTCAGAGGATTGAAGTAATTGATGGGAGTTCAGCCACTTGGGCCAGAACATTCTAAGCAGAATTTTAGGTGTTGTCTAAAGGGGTTGACTATTGTAGGTAGTATTTGGGATTGTAATTTTGGATTTAACTGTCTGAAAGACTCTTTTTTTTCTTTCTTTCTTTTATTTTTGTTACAGGTGTCTACACTTGGGAGGAGAAATTGGGTTCCCAACCAAACATAGTTGCTCTCATGCAAACTTCGGTAGTGCACATGTAATGAAAAGATGGATCTGGGATCACATTCCACGCTAAATGGTAAGTAGTTGCCAAACAGTTATTAAATTAAGATGACATAGAACATCTGCTAAGTGAAAAGGACTCACATTTATGACCAAAGGTGAAAAGTTGTCTGGTTCAATAATGATAACCCAAGGCATTTAATTCCTCAGAGGTGTATACCTTAAAGAATGAGATTTGCTTTCTTGAAAGACTGGCATATTAAAAAGTGGTGCCAGTATATATTGATGGTTTTCTTAAAGCCTCACAATCCTGAGACCACTGATGGAGAATCTCAGCTTCCTTTTTTCATATTAATGTAAGCTTTTCATTCTCCTCCAAGATAAGGTAAAGTCTACAGATGTGACCAGAAGTCACAATATAGGCTTTAAAGCTGGAGCTGAAATAACACAATAATACTGAATATTTTTAATACATTTATTTTAGTAGCTAATTTGTGATCTTTAAAGGATTAGTAGTACTGCTTAAATCTAGTTTTGACAATTGTTTACAAAAGAGAAGTCTTCCAATTTTTTGAAGACTCATCAAAATGTCCTACATTTGCTCTCATTTCAGTTGCAGAGTATAGATTTGTTAGTTTACCAGTCTTCACTTACAGTAAGGGTCGCCTAGGAACAGTTTTCCCATGAGCCTAATTAATTTTAACTGTGTCGCTTTTACTGTCTGGCCAACTTTGTCTCTCACCAAAAATCAGTGCAATCCATGCCTTGAGGAAGTAACAAATATTTTACACCCTAGCTCCGCCTCCCCTCCTTAATAATTAAAACTGGTAAAACGTAGTAATAATCCAAATAGGAACGTAACTTCTAAAGACACTGTTTTACAATGCAATTGGATTTTTTTTTAAATACAAGGCAGTGCTATTGTGATTTTATTTTTTTTTATAATGTTTCATACATATTTGCATATATTTCACTCCCTCACGAATGATGAACAGTTTGGCCCAACACCACGAAAGCCTTTGACTTTGGCTGTGGAAGGAAGAGGCGGTGAGGCCAGCACAGGCCTGGCTGTTCAGGGAGACTGAATACAAACATCGCCCGCAGGATGAGCTGAGGTTGTTCTGGGCACCCCAGGTCTCAGTCGCCGTCCTGCACCTTGGAAGCAGATTGCGATCTGCAGTTTGCAAAGCAAGGAGAGCAAGGCTCTGGACTGAAATTGAACAAAACTAGGTGAATTAAATTGTGAGGGGGCATGCGAATTGCATCATTCGCGGTTAATACGATAATATTAGCAAACTGCGTTACATGGACAGCCTCCTTCAGTTAGTTCCTGTTGGCATGGAAGGTTTTAAAAATTAAATCAGAAGAGCTTTTGTTCTCACGTCATGCATAAATTATACGTGAAAATGCATTATTCTGAACAAACACATTTGTATTGAATAGCCCTAACAGTACAATAATATTGTCACGTTGTTGGCTTAAATTTAGAATTTAGCTTGCAGCTTTCCCCTATTTTTTGTGGCAGCAGCTGTACGGGCACAGCGTAGCACGATGCACGCGTAGCTACAGGTCCCCTGCCGAGTGTAGCTGCGGCCTTGGTCTCGTTATGGCCACCTCAGGCTGTTTCTTCCTCTAGGGAAGCGATTGCAAGAGAATAGCGACTTTTTGAAAATGCCGTTTCCAGGCTCCTTGCGGTTTTTGAGGAAGGTGTGACTCGGGTACGGCCGGCAGCCCCCGAACCGGCTGCTGACGCAAGCAAACCCCACGCTGGTCGGTTGCTGCGAGTCGAGCCCGTGCTGGGGTCGGGGGTGAGGAATGCTGACTCATCCGTTCTGAATACGTGACGTTGGCAACGCGGCCCCAAATCCGGCCGAAAGCCTTTAACCCGTGGCAGCCGAGCGGGCCTTGCCGCCGGGGGCTGCTCTCGCCGACACCCCGCCTGGGGCGGGGCCGACCGGGCTCCCGCGGCGGGGGGCGGGGCCGCGGCCGCCCGGCGGGCCGCGCTCTGCCGCCTGCGACCGCCGGCCCCGCGCCGAGGTTGCTACAGCGGCGGGCGCGGCCAAGCCGCGAGGGGGCGCGGGCAGCCGCGGCGGGCCGCGACCATCGTGGCGGTGAAGGGGGGGGGGTGAAACTGAAAGTCAGCGGCTCGGGCTGTGGTGGGGCGTGGCCGGGCTGCGCCCCGCCCCCCCTGGGCCCCAGGCGACTTCCGCGCCGGTCGCCGGCTCCCTCCCATGAGCGCTTGAGCCGCCCTCCTCTGAGCATGTCGGAGAGTTTCGACCGAGCTCCAGGTGCCGGCCGAGGCCGAAGCCGGGGCAGAGGATGCGCCGCTCCCTTCAGCGGCGCCGCTCCCTTCAGCGGCGCCGCTCCCTTCAGCAGAGTCGCTCCCTTCAGCGGCACCGCTCCCTTCAGCGGCGCTGCTCCCTTCAGCGGCGCGGGCGCGTTGGAGAGCGGTGGCGGGGCCCGCCTCAGGGTCAGGGGTTCCCACAGCTCAGTCTTGGCCCAGGAGCAGCATCACCAAACGGCCGGCTTCTTCGCACGGCAGGAACCATTGCGGCCTCCGAAGACGGCGCCGCTGGGCGCCAGCATCGCAGGTATGGGCCGCCGCGCAGCGGCCCCCTCCCCGCCCCTCTGGAGGCCCCCGGTGTCGGGGGGCAGCCCCCTGAAGCCAGCCGCGCTCCCCTCGTTAGCCCGCACCGCTCTGCTCCTGCTTCGCTTGTTGCTCCAACTCCCCCCTCCCCGATCCCGCTTCGCTGTCCCACTGAGCCTGGAGCCGTGGGGCTTCCCCCCCACCTCCTTCTGGCCTGCCCGTGGGGACGCGTCCTTTTTCCCACCCCCGCATCTAGGGGTAGAGAGGTCAGTGCAGCCTGAGGGCCAGCGGTCTGTGCACCCTGGGCACTTGCCCGGCTCCTCTCGGCACTGCAGGGAGATGAGCTGTGTAGGGGCACCTGCACCTTTCCTCAGAAGAGGGGTCATGTATCTGGGTTATGGGCCTGTGCCCAGATAAAGGTGCAATGTTGTATTGCAGTGACTGGTAACACCTCTCTGGCCGTTCCCCCCCTTTCTGTGTTCTCACATCTGTGTGTGCTTTTTATCCATCTGTTAATCTGACCAGAGGTGGTCTCAGCCTTCCCCTTATCGAAGAACTCCAGCCTTAAGGTTTGCCAAAATATAAACCCAACCCACCAGTAACACAAAGCATTGTTTGTTGGTTAGGTTTTTTGGGTAGGTATCGGGTTCTGTCTTAAGGAAACTTAGGAGCTAATCTGTAAAGATACATTTGGAAAATGTGGAAAATAGGGTTTTAAAAACAATGTTTCATTGGATTTTTTGACAAACGGTGTAGGAGAACAATAATAGGTAAGTGTCTTTGAGGATCATGTTAAAAACTAGTGTTGTTAAAAATTAGCGATGTCTTCCATTTATTGACATTTATTTATTGCGTTTGTGTCTGAAATCTGCAAAAAACCCACAAGATGAGCAAGCATAGCATAAGCAGGTTTACTGGTTTCTCAGGTTAGCCCTTTTAGAAAAGATGTTTTTATGGGAGAGAGCTCTTTTTCTCTCTCTCCTTTTTTTTTTTTCTCTTTCCTCTCCCCTTTTTTGGTCATTTTCACATGAACATTGTGGTTACTTTCTGTTGTGTAGAAAGACATCTAGGTAGAGTTTGCTACAGTGAAAACTTTATTCATACTTAAACCCAATAAACAATATATTTGAAGTAAACTTGAAAGTTTGTAGTAAAAGTGTATTTAAAGTCCAAAAAATTAGGTATTCTGTGTGTACACATACTAGTTCAGCCATTTCTAAGAAAAGCTGTTAACAAAAACTTTTCAGAACACCTCCAACAGACAGGAATTCCATCTGGATCACAAGATAAAGTTTCGGTTCCTGATTCTGGACTGGCAATGGCTGAACCTCGGGTGGCTGTGGCTCCTGTGGTAACATCAAAGTTGTCTGTTAAAGCACCTGAGTTTTATCCATCAGGATACAACCAGAACTTCAATCAGAACTTCGCAGTGAGTGTTTATCTTCTCCTCTCAGTATATGCCAATTTACTTATATTCACATTAACAATGTTTTCTTGAGATCTTGTATATTAGATAACTTGAATGCTGCATTTTCTGAAGAGATTCCAAAAATTCTGATGGTAACCTCCAGAGTCATAGCCAGGATGTTAAGTGATAATGGGTGAATATTGTAGTGTACATGAGAGCCTTTAGCGTGGGATATTTTGCTAAAGCTTGCTGCAGATAACCACATTCCTTGTTGATTACACCAAGCATTGACTAAACCCAACATCAGAGTAAGCTGTGGTTCTGGTGACTGCCTCTGTTGTAGTTACATGTATGCTGCATTTTAAGCAAAGGCTTAGCTGCGCTTTTAGGCAGGTTTCACAGGGTTTTGAAGCAAGTATGGGAGAAAAGTTGAACTTTAGTTTCCCTGGGCACAGGATTTACCTTTCCTAAATTTACTGTGCCATGGGTATGATTGGCCATGACTGCCTAACTTACTGTACTTTTAATTCCTTCAGTGGTGTTGGATCACCAAAGGGCAAAAAAGTAGGGTTAGGCTCATTCCTAGCAGTTACCTACCCACCAGACTAAGGGCGATCTCAGATCAGTATTTTAGATGCATCGTCTAATAAAAGTTGGTAGTTCTTATTTTCTACTCCATTGTCTTCCATGTTATTGCTTTAGTAATTCTCCTCCAGGGAAGATTTGTGTGAATTCTTGGAATATGCTTTTGTTATGCAAGCAGCCAAACTCTGGTACTGTATATAAACAGGTGGGAACTATTACTTTTACAAATACAATTAAGTGATTAAAAAACAATTATACTGAAACAAGTAGATTTTGAATAATTTAGAGAAAAATACTTTATTAGAATGCTAAATATGGTGCCTTGGTGTTTTGAAGTCTCTTCCTTACCAGTAAAAAATGATATTATCTTAATGTTACCAGCTTTGGCAGCTTACTGAGTAGAATTACTGTCCTGGATAATACAAGCCCATATAGCCAATATATAACTTAACAAAATGCCAACAGGAACATGCTTCACTGAGTGCATAATCTAGGGGGAAAATAACTACTTTGCCCCAGTACATTACTTTTTTTCTATAAACAAAGTATTTCAGTTTCAAGACCAAAAAAAAAAAAAGACATTTGGAAAGGGATACATAATGCAGACTTACAATTACAAAGTTTTGAGGCCAGCAGTGTTGCTTTTCAGCTGTTTTGCAAAAACATATAACATGTGGCAGTTGCTGGTTGCTGTGCTGTAGGAATGTGCTGTGACTCATCTATTAATACAAATACCTCTTAAAATGCTAACAAAACCTAGAGCATTTATTTGGAAGTATGTTGCAGGGACCTTAATCTAATCAGAATATACTAGGCATAGAGTACTGGTGTTTCAGACTTTCATCCTTCACTATTACAAAGTTTGGGGGTTTTTTTAGTGACTAAATTAAATTCATAAACTGGGCTCACTTGAAATAAAAATAAAAAATGTAGCATGCTTTACTATTGTACAGATTTTGACCATGAGTTTTAAAATTCGAATCAAAACAAACTTTTGAGAAACTTCTGATTTTTTCTGACTTGAAATTAACAATTTTTAGCTTTCATTTATAATGTTCCCTGCAATATTTAGGTCTGAAAACTCGCATGTTAAAATATATGGTGATTTTGCTCTTAAGCATTTATTGTTTTAGAAATAAAGTGTTGATTTCTTGTTTGATTGTACATTATTGTAATTACTATATGTGTCCATATAACATTTGATTATTATATTAGTTAATTTCCAGTTCTGATACTCAAAACTAGCAGTTACACATGAAGATAGTTTTAAGGGGTACAGCATACAGGACATAGTAGAATTTTCAGAAAAACTTTACCGGGACTTTAGGGAAGAAAGACCTCCATGGAATTCTCTGTTTGCATGCAGCTGTCCAGTACATTGGAAGCTGTGGACGTCTGCAGTAGAATTGGTGACTACATTTAGGTTTGGATTGCCAGTAAGAAATGTCAGACTTGTTCTCTGGCATGGGTGTATGATGGTGATATGGCTGTCACTCCATCAGAAGGGCATAATGATGTTTTCATTTCATGGTTTTAGGAGTGATATTTGTATTATCTTAGGTGGAATACTTCCCTCACCCATTTTTTGGTTTTTGGGTTTGGTTTTGTTTTTTACTGCAGTTAATCTCCAAAAGAAGGCTAAGCAGCCTCAGTTTTGATTTTATACATTTAGCCAAGCATGAGGGTGCCACAAGCATGGATAGGTGATTTTGTATATGCAAAAGTCTTTGTACTGAAGTTTGCAATAACTTTACAGTAAACTTGTTGAGTGCATATAATCTGAAGGGATTAAAAAAAAGCTTGTTCCTAAGATGTCTGAAGAGAAATCAAATCACATGATAAATTATTAGTGAATAAATTCCTAAGTGGAAATGTTGTGGATACTTACCAGGTATAGGAAAGTGGTAATTAGCATGTGTATAGAAACAGATCCTAAGAACAGATTTGGCTCATGGATCTTTTCTATAGACTTTCTGGGTTTTATCTTTATGTAAATCAGAGGAGTTTTAGTACCTTTTTAGCCTTTTTGTTCTTAAGTCTTTAAACTCATGAGCTGACTCTTGGTAAAAGAGAGGTAAATCTATAATCTTTAAATTGGGGACTATCTTGTGAGTAATGCAGGATTCCATCCTATAGCTATCAAACAGAAGGATTAGCTAGCCTTAGCTTGACTGAGAAATCATTGAAATTAATGGAATATTTCTAGTTTACTTTCACGGCTTTGAATCATAAATTTGTAATGAATGTGTAAACTTACAGCCTCCTGTTAGCCAACTGCTGTATAAAAACAAGAGGGATTTGCTTTGTTTTCCTTTAGTTGATAACAGTACGTGGTGCTATTTTCTCTGTTAAATCTTAAAATCTGCCAATGAGAGATGCAAGTGGTTTATGTCTAGAAGTTACCGGACTAAATTTAATTAGCTTTTAAAGTATTGAGTGTTACAATTTTAGCAATATATACCTTTATTATAAAGCTTAAATTATTAATTTTTCTTTCCCACTTGTTCTGTTCCCTGGCATAATTACTAAAACTTAGACTGCTTTGAGAGTTGCATATTTAGTACAGGTAGATGAACGTGATACAGAGTTTAGCCTCTGTGTTTAGACTTTTAATTAAAAAATGGGAAGAGGAGTATGAATACAGGACACCAGTATACCAAATGGCATTGGGGCCCCTTCCAAAACAAGGACATTCTCTTCCAAGACTGAATTCTTATCAGGTGAGAATGAGAGGAAGATACCTTCCTTCCTAAATGAGTATCTCATAACAACCTGATGGCTGTCAGAAAGAGCAGCTTCTTCTACTAGCTACAGCAACTGCATTCCCTGCAACCTGGCTGGAGATTTTTCAGACAGGTTGTCTGGAGAGATGCTAGTTCAGCTGTGTGTGATTAAGTTGCAGTTGTTGCACAATAATGTCATATTTCTGTGAAATAAAATAGTTTTAAGTTTATTGTACAGAACCTTTACTGGGTTATTTGAAATTGCCTACTAAAAGTTTATTTCCGTTAGAGAAATAGAATATTTAGCAAGTTACAAATAAGCCTGTTAGCCTTTATTCTTTGGCTTTCTAAGCTTCAAACCATTAGAATCTTAGAAAGCTTTAGGTTAAAAAGAACCCCTGAAGTTCCTCTGCTGCAATCCCCAATTCAGAGCAAATCCAACTCGGATCAGGTTGTTGAAGGCTTTATCCTTATGAGTAGTAATTTGCCACGATTTCTGTAAACCCATTTTTTTCCTATAGCTGATGGGTGACATTAAGTAACTTTATCTTTAGTATTATTCACTGGGCAAATACTCTACTTAATGAAACATCATAGGAAATCTTTCTAGTTTTTCTTTTCTTATATTGATGTGTCCCCCATTAGCTTAAGTTTTATACCCTTTTGAGATTGGTCTTTGAAGAATTCTGGAAAATCTGCTTTTTTTCCCCACACAGGTCATGAAATTAATATCAGGACTTCATTTTCAGCAATGTGTATCTGTTTTTCTCCACAGTTCATATGCAGATAGTCTTTCACAGATCCATGTTGCTTTACGGTAGAGACTGAGGCATTTTGAAGACAAAGTAAACAACATCCCCTCATTAAGGAAGGGATGGTGGGGAGAGGGGAAATATAAACCTTATCAATGTATTTATGTCCACTGAGTAAAGAAAAAGTTTTTTATAATATTTAGCTCAATTTTTCATTAGTGATATATCTTAAACCTTTTTCTTGTTGAACAGTAGTTCAGTTGAGAATTCTGATATTCTGTATGTTACCCTTACGTCTTGAATCACTAATTATAAGTCATTTCTTTAGCAGTCCCTCTTAGGCTCTTGCTTGCACTTCTTACAGCTTTGAAATGCTTTTCAGAATCTTTTGTGTAGTGTGAAAAAGTGTATTATTTGTACTGTGCTATTACTAGTGACATTACAAAGTGTGCTGCTTCCTTTGCTATTCCCCCGATATGCTAGCATTATAATCATCCAGAACAGTATTGACTTTAGATACTGTTACATACATGCATTCCTGAGTAGACAAAACTTGCAGCCTTCTGTTCGATCAGCGGGAGCATAAACATAGATAAAGTGATACTGTGCTGTCTTATCCTTTCTTTAGGGAGCAAATGTGTTTAGTCTCTGTTTTTTAACCTCAGTAGCTGCAAATTAATGCACCTTTTGAATAGTTTAATTTCATGCCTTGTACTCTTTCATCCATTGCCAAGAGATGCAAATTTGCTGACTTTAAAAGATGAGTTTTCTGGCTATACTTTCTACATGGGAACATTACACTGTATTTATTGTATTTCTGTAATTTTTCCCCCTTCTGCATATTTTGGAGCACTATACACTATGTAAGCCCAACTTCGTTTCAAATTTTCAATTATTTTTCCCTCTACAGTTCATATATCTGCAGCACAATTTGTGTGCACGTCAGGAATGGGTGTTGAGCCTCAGTTTGGTAATTTTATTCTTAACAGACACACTTACTTATTAGTTTGTTAGTTAATCTTGCACCCAACTTGGCAAACTGTTTGATTTCTTTTTAATCTGTCTTTTGATGTGTTTTGCTCGGAGACCTTAATCTCTATAAAAACAAGTTACCTAGTTATTGAAGATGATAGGACTACTGGAGCTTTCTCATGCATTGAGGTCTATGGTCTCTAAAACTGTTGAAGTGAACTGTGTAATAAAGATCACTATCAAGTATGCAGAGACTCAAGACTTAAGGGCTATATGGTTACTTCTGGAGATAGTAAGTGTAACAACATTATTTAGGTTCCTTTTAAGTAGTTGGTATATTCTTTCACTACTATAGGATTCTTCCTTTGAAGAGAGATATGATGGCTACCTGACTTTGGCAGAATATGTACAAGACTTCCTAAATCACCTCACCAAGCAACCAGGTTGTTTTGAAACTGAAATAGAGCAGTTTGCCGAAACACTGAATGGCTGGGTCACTGCAGATGAAGCTTTACAAGAACTTGTTGAACTCATCTATCAGCAGGTAGCCTGTGTATTCTGTTTTATAACATGGATGTTATGCCTCTGTTACCTAGTGTCCAAGATAAGCATACTGGTATTATTTGTTATGTAATTGTATCTGCGTAGCATCTTCATGGTTTGAATTTTTCTTTTTAGAGTGAAACATATAGCGAAGTATTTCGCTCAACAAATTGAAATGGTAGCTAAAGTGTGGGATACCTGGATAGTTGATAAATTTCCCTGTTTCCTTTGTTGTATATTTGGGTCTCCTGCATCACATTAAATTAGATTTGAAATTACAGCACTTTAATTAAAGGGACTTGTATTTGAATTGCTCTATTTGTATAGTAGAGATTGAAGAAACTCTTCAGCAATGTCAGAGTTGTACATTTTTATTCTGTCCTGCAAAAAATTTCTTCATAATACTAAGATACTTCTAATTACTTGGTATTTTAAAAAATTAAATTTATACCTACTGTACACATCACCCTTTGGGAAATGCTCCTTTATTGACAGGCTTTCCTCTTCATTTGGAATATACCTATTTCAGAACAGCATAATGGAAGGAGAGGAAGGCTTGTCTAATGGTAACTAGGTCCAGTCCCATTGATGGCCATGGAAATGAGGACAGAGACCTTGAGCTGAACTCTGTACTAATTGGGGGAGCCATTGGAAAGAACAGCTTACTATGTGTTGCTTAGCAAATGCGCTGCTCTTGCTGTCTTTTGGGCTTGCTGCAGAGAATGAAGTCACACTTGTGCTTGCTATTTATTACATTGGGTGTCTCACTTTCCTGGGTTGGTTGCTTTCAAATTCTACCTTGAAGAACGCAAGCTGTTACTTGCCTTTCAAGCGCAGATACTTGCAGATTATTTTAATCTGGCATATGTAGAAGCTGCATGACTGTTTGGTCATTGTACAGAACTGTAGAGTCTCAAGTTTCTTATTATCATACAGAATTGATGTACATTTAATTCAGAACCATTTATTAGATGTAAAGATTACCTGTGCTGTGTTTGGCAGCATCACTCTCCCATCCTTTATTTGAACACATGGAGGATAGTTAAAAAAAGATTAACATATTCAATTTAACTTTATTGGAAGAAAAAAAGAAGAATTTATCCTATTTTTAACTTCATATATGTTAAATGTATTGACTCTCATTGAATGTAAATCTTTAATGTTGCCTCTCCTCTCTCCTATTTAAAAACAAGTCCACTTTTAGGATTGGCTGTGTCTTCCTGAGCTGCGAAGCATGCAATGTTATCAATCTGAAGTTACATGAAAAATAAAACAGCACAAAAAAGCTGTGCTAGTATCCAAAAGCATCTGGTTTTAGCTTGTTGTGTGTCAGGATAGGATAGTGGTCAAGTAGAAGTCAACTATGCTTATTATTATTCTGTCTTGAGCAGAGGCTCAGGTATTTGTGTTTCCTGGCTTATCACAAAACAATTAAAATTGCAGAAGTATATTTATAAGCATCTGCTTCAGTGATGTTAATTTAACCCAACTGCGCAGATTTACAGGTGCTAGGTTTGTGAAGGAAGAAAACTAAAATGTAGGAAACCCAGTCTTCCCTTCATCTGTGTGTCAGGTATCTTAACCTGCCTCTAAGTATTAATTATGTACTTCCCCCTGTTCTTCCTAATCCGTTTATGTCTCTGGACAGAGTGAAGTACCAGTTCTCTTGTTTTCCAAAAGTTGAATGCTGCCTTCGTAGCTTAAGAATCTTGACTGTTGTATAGTTAATACAGTGGATTGTTCCTGTTACAGCAACTAAAATTTCTCAAGATATGTGTTGGTAGATTAGCCTTTATGCTTAGATTGTGACTTTTGAGTCAGACATAAACTGGGATTACCAGTAAAAACAGTTTGGGGAAGATGATATTGCACTGTAATGATTGGTTATTAGGAAGATGTAAGGTGCTTTTGGCCTCTGTATGCTATGCCAGGTCATAATACCTAAAATATGATTGTTTCATTATTTGATGGAACCACAAATACAGACCAACTAATTGGGAAGATAATGTTTAAAAAATACAGATGAGGTTTGAAGAATTTTTGTGTGTGTTTGAGGTTTGTTGTTAGGGAAGAGAAGTGTAATTTAAGTGATGTATTTTGCCTTATAAAAAAGGGGACACCTCTTCTAGTCCAAGCAGCCGATTGAACCAAAGCACCAAAAAGCTCATTAGCTATTTCACATGCCTCTTACTGGAAAATAAATTCTATTTTATTATCTTAATTACTTAAACCTGTTGTATCTTCTAAAGACACTTCAGATTTTTTCCAGCAACTTTATGCACATAGTACAGTTACATTGAGGGCATATTTTTCTCTGCCTGTGGAAGGTAACTAGCTATAATGCATTGGCATGGTAATGCAAGATGCTTTTTTCAAACATTTTTCAAATGTTGTGGAATTTCGTTGCTCCCACCTGGTTTTAGATGACAAAAATGTAAATGTTCAACACTAACAGGATTTTTTTTTAGAAAAAAGGACCCATCAAGAGTTATTCAGTATAACGATATAGTTTTAACCTCTGAATCAAGATTTTGCTATTCTGCAGATTGCTGGAATGTGTACAGGAGAAAGTATTTATCTCTACTTGGCATGTTCTTGTACTCTTTCCCTGGGCATTCACTATTGCCAAAAATAAGTTCTGGGATAAATTGCTTAGACTGAATGAAGGATACTTTATCATATTTTTCTTTTAAAGTAGTCATTGCTTCTTGAGGGAGTGCATGTTCCTGAAAAAGTGTCTTAATGTCCACTGTTGATTTTTTGTATAAACAGTTTGTAAGTGACCTTCAGACACTCTTTGGTTGTAGGTCACAATGGAGAACACATGGCATAATGGTGGTTGCATTCTTAAACCCACAAAATCACAGTATAGTGAACTTTTAAAGTGCTGAAATGCATATAGCAAAGTGTTCTGCTCTTAAGTTGTCTAATAAACTGTTGTTAAATGTAGTTTTCAAAAAAGCTTTTAAACTTATTTCCTGATAGCCTAATCATGAGGTTTATGAATAATTTATTTTTCCACTTTTATTTTGGAAGGCCACATCTGTCCCACATTTTTCCTACATGGGAGCACGGTTGTGTAACTATCTATCTCACCACCTAACCATTAGCCCACAAAGTGGGAACTTCCGACAGTTGTTACTTCAAAGGTCAGTATCAGCATCTCATTTTAAGCTTGTTACTTTCTCAAGTTACATGTCATCTCCTAATGTTGTGTGCAAAGAGGTATATATTTAAAATAGAAGTTTAGGTTGAAGATTATTAAAGCACAGGTACACACTGAACATTGAATACATATCTTTTTAAATATTTTAATTTTTTAAGTATGAAAATAGGACTCAATTCAGAGTTCTGTAGGGTCTTTTGAACTGACTATCTTAGACTGATCACAAATTACAGGGTAAATTTGAAAGCTAGTCAACTTTAAAAGTATACTAAATGCACATATGGGTACTGTCCTTGTCCTTTGACTCTTGCCAGGACTTGCTTTATTGTGTTTTTTTCTTTAATTACTTTTCCAGCTGGATTTGCTGTGTAAGGTTTATTCATTGATGGATAACTGACTTCATGAAGTAGATGCATAAAATACAGAAGGATAAATTTCTTCAATTTTCAGTTACTACAGAGTTCTAGCGGTTTACGATTTAATAATGATTAGACTTTGTAGTTGACTAAAATACAACTTTTTTTATATGGATATATTTCCATTTAAATCTTACTGCATGATATTTGAAAGAGTGGTACACTTTAATACTTCAGAATTCTTTAAAAATTACCTTTTTTTTTTTTTCTTTGAGGACTCCTGGCTTCCTAAGCTTCAGGCTTGCTTCTTCTTTTAAAAGCTTAACTTAGTCCACCTATGTTTAGGAGCAAAAGTATGATAAACTCTAACAGCAATGCATTCTGATGCTCTCTTATCAAGAGTGGTACCTTATGGAGAAGCTGAAAATATTTATTTTTTCCGTTGTCCCAAAGCAGATGATCCTCTTTCCTTTCAAAACTACCACTTTTATCTTCTGGCTTTTTAACTATGTTTGTTACTTGAACATGAAGGAAATCCTTGTTAATGTTGGAATATCTCTTCCCTTGTTTTTAAAGCCAACCCAGTAGATAACATTCATTTTAGCACCCTGAAGCCATGAATTCAAAGTTGCTTATGTTTTTATTGCTAATATGGATGGAATTTGGGAGGTGGGGGGAAGGGGGATAAACAACCTAACAATATGACCACCAAGAACTCCTCTTCTGTTTCTCAGCCCAAGTTTCTACCTTACATTTTGTATATCAGCTCCTTAGATTTTTCAGTTTCTCCAGTGTTTCTTAATCCATTACATAGCCATTGAGAATACATTAGAAGTTGTCTGGCTTTCCTTCTATTTCAAATATTTTTTAATTCTGTTTTTGAACTGCTATGTAAACTTGTATATTTTTGGCACAGTTGTTGAATACTAGAAAAATTGTCTCACTGCCATATTACCTTAATCTTCTGTATTTCTATGTATATCTAAATTTTAGAATCATAGAATGGTTTGAGTTGGAAAGAACCTTAAAGATCATCTAGTTCCAACCCCCCTGACATGGGCAGGGACACTTTCTGCTAGACCAGGTTGCTCAAAGCCCCATCCAGCTTGGCCTTGAACACTTCCAGGGATGGGGCATCCACAGCTTCTCTGGACAACCTGTTCCAGTGCCTCACCACCCTCAGTGAAGAACTTCTTACTCACCTCTAATGTAAATCTACCTTCTTTCAGTTTAAAGCCATTACCCCTCATCCTGTCACTATACTGCCTGTTAAAGGGTCCCTCCCCTCCTTTCCTGTAGGCTCTGTTGTGGCACTGGAAGGCTGCTATAAGGTCTTCCCAGAGCCTTCTCTTCTCCAGGCTAAACTGTCTCAGCTTGTGCTCACAGGGGAGGTGCCTCAGCCTTCTGGTCATTGTTGTGGCCCTCCTCTGGACCTGCTTAAGCAGGTCCATGTTTTTCTTATGTTGGGGGCCACAGAGCTGAACACAGTACTCCAGGTGGGGTCTCACGAGAGTGGAGTAGAGAGGCAGAATCATTTCCCTTGACTTGCTGACCATGCTGCTTTTGATTGCGGCTGAGGATAGGGTGGACTTTCTGGGCAGGTAATGCTTGTTGCCTGCTCATACTCAGTTTTTCATCCACCAATACCCTGAAGTCCTTCTCTGCAGGGCTGCTCTCAATCCACTCATTGCCCAGCCTGTATTTTTTTGCTTGGGATTGCCCCGACCCACGCGCAGGACCTTGCGCTTGGCCTTGTTGCACTTCATGAGGTTTGTGTGGGCGTACCTCTTGAGCCTGTCAAGGTCCCTCTGGATGGGATCCCTTCCCTCTAGAGTATCAACCGCACCACTCAGCTTGATGTTGTCATGAATTACACATTATTGTCACTTAAAATGGTGAGATAAAGAGTTTACCAAATAACTGTAAAGGCATCTAAGACAATGTGTGCAGCACCCTGAAGGGGGAAAAACGTCTTTGAGAGTCTGTCTACTTTATTTCTGTGGACATTTGGCTGCCTGTGTTAAACTTCCTAGACCCATATTCTAATATATAAACTGTGTAACTGTCCTTTAATTTTTACATATTGTAATTTGCTCTGTTTCATTTTTCTGTCTCGGATATCTCAGTGCTTGAAAACATAAATCATGTAATCATATGTATTCATCTAAAAGGATGCAAATCCATGGTGTCTTTGTGAAGTCCTCTCATTTAATTCACAAATCATACTTCCAAGCATTCAGCATGTAACAGTTTTAATGCAGTTCATAAGTTCTTAGCATTCTGTTAAATAAATAGCATGTTAGGTATGTTGGGATGTCTACAGATGATGTGATTTTTGTTTTAATATTTACAGGTGTCGAACAGAGTATGAAAACAGAGATGAAGCTACCAGAGGAGATGAGACTACTCGAAAACAATTTCATGCCTTTGTGTTGTTCTTAGCTGAACTTTACCTTAACCTAGAGGTAAGAAGAAAGTTGCATGTCAGGTGGTTCTTCATTAACTTCTTTTGTTGTGTTTAGGTGAACGCTGAAATGGAATATAATTTGAGGTGTTTTTCTAAAGGGAGAGGGGAATAAAGTAAAAGAACTTAAGAACATGTTCATTATAATGTGAGTCCAAGAAACAGATAAAAAAGGACAAGATTGTTAGAAGTGTATAAAGATTTTTTTAAAAAGTGTAAAAATTCATAAAAAATGAGCCATAAACCACCTTTGGAATGAAGCTTTTGGTATTTTCTTCTGACTGGCAAAACCCCAAGATGACTATACTTAACCAACACAGGAAGTCCTACAACCTAGCAGAAGCAGATTGGTATCAATAACCCATGTAATTCAGTATTCAGCCACTAATAGGAGCTATTTTCAAACCCTTCTGGAAGATGTGGAAATCGTCAAAATGAGCAATTAAAAATACAGACCTTTAGAGATACTCCTTCTGAAGGTTGAGTCCTTGGCTTATGTGTGAAGCGTGAAATCTTGTGTTTAGATTGGGTTTTTTGTATCTGTAATATGTACACAAAAGTGTATGTACACTTAAAACTTCTTTGACTCATACCTGTGAGTTCAGTAAGTTTAGTAACTGCTGTAATGTACTTAAAAATATATTTCTGACTACATTATTTCAATGGTTTGATTTAAGAAGACACCATAAAAATGTTCTTCTGGCATGAGGAAAGAAAATAATTCTCTGAGTTTTTGATTTCTATTCATAAGTGGGCCTTGAAATCTGTTTTTCACTTGCTAGAAGTAAAAAAGATTTGCAAAGGGTTTGGGGGAGGGGGAGTTGTCCAGTTCTGTGCAGTATACCATTTATTTCTAAACCATTTTCTACAATTTTTTAAATATATAAAGAGCATCTTGCAGAAGTAAGCCACTACAGCTATAGAGAATACATAATGTAGTATGGGAAAGAGCATGGGGTTCTGGGAATTTGGAATTTTGTGGACCATTTGTCAGGCATTTGGTAGCTTTTGTTATAATGTATTAACAAAGAAACAAAATGCTAGACTTGCATTGTTATGTATATGTCAGAATTGTAAGGTTATTACTCAAAGTGTGTGTTCTAAAATAGTTACAGTATTTGGCATGCTCTTCCAATTAAAGAGCTAAGCTATGTTGATCACAAACCAAATCATACAGCATTCAAGAGAGGAAAATGTGACTAAATTAATTTCCAAAACTTAACTCCTTTAAATGTTTTTTTAATATATATTTTGCAGATTAAAGGAACAAAGGGACAGGTAATGCGAGCAGAAATTCTTCAAGAAGGCCTTCGGGAATTACTAAATGCACTCTTCTCTAATCCTGTGGACAGTAATTTGATATGTGCAGTGAAACTGCTGAAGGTGAGACAGTAATTTTAAAAGAAAAAAAAACAAGTTTTTTAACCTTCCTACCTTTGGGAGCAGTGGGGGAAACTGCAAATAAGGAAGTGTTTATAGGGGTTTGTGCATTACATCATTAGCAGAGCAAGCTGTACGGTTTTTTTCCATAGTACCGTTATGAAATTGAGACAAAAAAGTAACATACTGTTCTAAAATTAAAATGCAAGGCCATTTGTGTACGTACGGGAGCAGTAGAACTGAAGCTAATGGGCGAAGGAGTAAGCAGTCCATTCAGGTCTCCGTTTGCTGCTTCTGGTGTGGGAGAAAACTGTAACCAACTTGAATGAATTGTGGGGTTTTTTGGGGTATGTTCTCTGTTCTGAAGGACACTCAGCAGTTAAGGTCTACAACTTCTTGTGGCAAAAAGTTCTTGGTACCAGTTATGTCATACTGTATTATCTGCATCATTACTACTGTAGAAATACATACATTTTTGTTTCATAATGAAAACAAAGCTCTTTGCTCTTAAGTTTTACTTTTTCTTAAAAAAATTGTTGGCCTCTATGCAGGGAGAAACTTTTGTCTTCACTAGCCATGGTGATAGCTGGGAAGAAACCAGTTTCTTTTAGGAATGAAGGTTAAAAGTTAAACAGTATTTTACTGGAGTCCTAGTTTCTGGGTTTTCGTGGTTGGTTGGTTTTTCCTCATTCTCGCTTCCTCCCACTCCTCTATTTCTCAGACTCTTCTATCTTGAATTCCAATTCTGGCAGCTTCTTTTGATATGGTAAATGGGGAATAAGGAAGAGAAGTTTTACATCTCCCAATTTAAACCCTTCATTTGAAGGTTGAATGTTTAAGCAGGTTGCTTCATAGCAAATGTGAGGTGTTGAACGAGCACATTTAGTCCTGTGGTCAATCCATGCATTGGCAGTGCTTCCCTGAGGCAAGGCCCACTGAAGAACCTTTCAAAAAGGCAGTATGCTGCTGGTTTTGGCTGGGATAGAGTTAATTTTCTTCATGGTAGCTAGTATGGGGCTGTGTTTTGTATTTGTGCTAAAAACAGTGTTGGTAATGCCAAGATATTTTCGTTACTGCTAAGCAGTACTTACACAGAGTCAAGGCATTTTCTGCTTCTCACACCATCCCACCAGTGAGTAGGCTGGGGGTGCACAAGAAGTTGGGAGGAGACACAGCTGGGACAGCTGACCCCAACTGACCAGAGGGGTATTCCAGACCACAGGACATCATGCTCAGTATATAAAGCTGGGGGAAGAAGAAGGAAGGGGGGATGTTGAGAGTGATGGTGTTTGTCTTCCCAAGTAACTGTTAGGTGTCGTGGAGCCCTGCTTTCCTGGAGATGACTGAACATCTGCCTGCCCATGGGAAGTGGTGAATGAATTCCTTGGTTTGCTTTGCTTGTGTGTGTGGCTTTTGCTCTACCTGTTAAACTGCCTTTATCTCAGCTCATGAGTTTTCTCACTTTTAGCCTTCTGATTCTCTCCCCCATTCCACTGTGAGGGAGGTGAGTGAGCAGCTGTGTGGTGCTTAGTTGCTGGATGGGGTTAAACCACAACAGTCCTTCTTGGCACCCAACGTGGGGCACAAAGGGTTTGGGATAACAACAGATTTGATTGGAATCAAGCCATAGTAGCTTTGAGGTGCACCTGTTCCAGCATGGCCTTATCCATGGGCAACAATGCCTTCAGAGATATACCTGTTCCAGCGTGGCCTTACACACAGCCACAGTCCCTTCAGAAGTAAACCTGCTCCAGCATGGCCTTACCCATGGCTGCAGTTTCCTCCAGGGGTGTACCTGCTCTGTCATGGGCTTGTCCATGGCCACACGCTTTGAGGTGCTCCAGCGTGACCTCATGCACAGCCACTGATGCTTTAAGGTGTACCTGCTGCAGCATGGAGTTCTCCCTGGGCCACAATCCCTTCAGAGGTATATCTGCTGTGGCACAGACATAACCATGGCCATAGGCGGTTCAGCATGTCCTGCTTCCACGTGGGCTCATCCACAGCTCACAGTGCCTTTGAACAGCAGTGATGCCCTGGCCATCTGCCAGCCCAGGTCTATTGCCATTGCTGTTATCAAAATGTTCCCAGGCACAGCAGAGTAAGATGATAAGCAGTACGGCAAGCAGCGAAAGCAAAAAGCAGCTACTAACGAGCACTAAACTGTAATATACAGTAAGGCAAGCAAGCCCCATGAAGCACAGGAGCCTGCCAATTAAAAGCTAAACAGCAGTAACAGCTATAAGTTTCATCTAGCGCATACACAAATCGGGAAACTTTGCAGTGCTGCTGGTTTTTATAGTTGTTTCTCCAGAGAAGGTGGAGGTCTCACTATTTCTGTGGATATTCTTGGAATATTTATTTGGTTTCACAGCATCCATTCTAAAATAAACCTAAATTATTTTAAGGCACATTGCTAAATCTGAAAGGTGTTACAGAACAGACATTTGGTTGGGGTTTTTTAATGGAAGTGTTTTCTGACATCTTACAGTATCTACACATGTTGGAGTACATCTGGAGCTAGATTGGGCTACCTCATGAAACCTTGGTTTCACTACTGAAGCAATAAATGTCTCCTGTTGTCTTCTCCATTTAATATAGTGACAGATACAGGTTTTTCACCTGTTTGCTTTGCAATATGTTTATTTTTAATTAAACCTTCTTGATGCTATTATCTCATTATCTAGGATCAAGTTAGGACCCCAGTATAAAACTGGGAGTACCAAACAAGCACTAAGATGCTTGCTTTTACCTTTGCATTTTATTCCTTTGTATCATTAGATGCCATTCCAACCACTTTGGATCACGTAACATTTATGCTGAGTAGACCAGGAATTGCTATTAACTTTGATCATAGTGGCAAACTTAATTTTTCTGATTTAACTCCTACTTTGCAATTACTGGGCAATGAAGTACCTATTCTTAACATAAAAGGCTTCTATTCACAGCAGTTCTAGACTGTCTGCTGCTAACGCTCTCTGAGCAGCAGCTTCAGCCTCGCAGATTTTATGTATTAAAACTTGGGCTGGCTTGGTCAGATAGTTCTTGGCTCCTCTTGTATATACCCAGATGAAGTTCTCTGGCATGGCTGATACTAGCTAAGTTGACTGAAGTGTTTGTAAAGTTTATTAAACTGTTTGTTATTCTCAGGTAAGCTGGTGGCATCATCTGCAAAAATAAGATCTCCTTTTTTATAGCAAGTACTTAAGAGCTGACAAATGTTACTAAAGAGTTGTTTCAAAATTGTATTTCAAGACTGAAAGGAGAGAGGTGGCTGTGAACTTCTAAGTTACATAAACATTGGACATAGATTTACCAGTTTAATCTACAAGGTCTATTAATCTATTTGGCAAAAAGATGTAGGCAGTTGGGAGCTTCAGCCCTCATGTATTCACACAATGCATCTAAATGTTATGAATTGTTACAGAATCTCTTCTGTTGACAGTTTATTAAAGTTCTGTAATTTTCTAAAAAAAAAAATAAGCAAAAAAAAAAAAACCAACCTTAATCCCTTGTCTTTAGTTGACAGGCTCAGTTTTAGAAGATGCCTGGAAAGAAAAAGGAAAGAATGATATGGAGGAAATGATTCAGAGAATTGAAAATGTTGTGTTGGATGCAAACTGTAGCAGGTGAGAAGATAAATTTACGTGCAATGTTTTGATTTTATATTAAACAGAACACCTTAAAAATCTTCAAGAGTAATGAACATGTCCAAAACATTATCTTAAAAACTTGTATTTATGAAAAGTAAGGTGATGCTTGCTTGGGTCACTTCCCATTTTTAAAAAAAAAAAGTATTTTTTCAGTTGAGGTTTGAGGGGGTTGGGGTATTTTTGTTTGGTTGGTTTTGTATTTTATCTTTTAATGGAGATGCATGTTGCACTCTAATGATTTTGGTGGTGGTGGTGGTTTTTTTTATAAGCCTTTTAGGCCTTGAAATCTTCCATAAGTGCTTTAGGCACTAAGAGGAACTATATATACAAAGAGACAATAGTGGCCATATCTCCTAACAGTATTAAATATGTAACAAGATCAAATATATACAAATTGCTACAAAGGTAAAGGCAAAATGGAATATGCTTTGTGGTTGTTTGGTTTTTTTTTTTCCTGGAGAGTATACCTTTTTGGCAGGGTCTTACTGCAGTCTGGAAAAAAAATGAGTGGTTGGCTTATGTATTCTGCTTCTCAATTTGCAGTCAACTGTGTGTACGAGGTTCTCTGATACTGCTGTACTTCATTCTCAGCTTCTTGCAAACTTACTAAAAACGTAAGGGGTTCAGACACTATGTGACCTGATCTTTTCTCATATGGAGGGAGGCCAACAGGTAGCTCATAGCATCTGTGGGTTGTAATTGGACAGCCTCTAGGGAGGATGAGGAAGATTTTGCTTCAGGAACCAGAGAAAATGGATAGCACAAGCTGTGGCTTCAAAGACACAGAAGCACAAACTTATTTTAATAGAGAAAACAACTGAAGACTTATTTATTCCTTAATGACTTCTCTATGGACTTGCTTAAAAGAAGAATGCAATTTCTGTTATTTTAGGGATGAAATGGGTGGTGGTATTTTCTCATGTTGACTGCAAAATTTCAGTGTGATTAAGAGGCCTAAAGTTAGAAGCATAAATTAGATGATTAAAAATACAATTTGAAGATCATCCCAGTTTTTTCCAGTACTACCCTTTTATCAGAAAAGGATTTGTTACCATACTTGTGCTGCAGGTTTGGTATCTTGATTGAAAACTATAGCAATTTCTGTTTCATGTGGGCTCCTTAATTTACCACAGAGGAGGCGGAGAGGGTGAGTATATCATAATTGACACATAAAGCATCTAGACTTGCAGGGGGAAAAAATTAACTCAAAATTATCTGCAGACTAGACCAAACTTTGTCCTGTTTAGAGCTTTTGGGGAGGGGATTTCACTATCTAGTATTTGCCATATAAAGAGAAGCCCAATTTCTTGCTTAGCACAAAACATTCTAAATCTTGTAGTGCTTCTCTTTATTTCAGAGATGTGAAACATACGCTTCTGAAACTAGTAGAACTGCGATCAAGTAACTGGGGTAGAGTTCATGGAACTTCTCCACATAGAGAAGCTACCCCTGAAAATGACCCAAACTATTTTATGGTAAGAATATACATACACTTCAGTTCCTTAATTTAATGTGAATTTTAATTTGATTTGTAGACAGTCACATTGCTGAAAACTACGAACAGCTGTCTCTCTGAATGCATATAATTTTCTGTATGACTTTATTCTTAGAATGAACCAACATTTTACACTTCTGATGGTGTTCCTTTCACTGCAGCAGATCCAGGTACGTCACAAGCTTAGCGTATGTGTCTTCTCAGTCTTCTTTAAAAAGTTGTAATTAAGTTTATGTCCTGCTGAAGTACATGAAGTTCTTCAAACGTCTGAAACTCATACAACTTCAAAAGCAAAAATTATGTCTGAATCCCTGGCTTTGTGTAACACATGCCTTATTCTCTATTAAAATAAGGTAAATGTTTGAAATGAAGAATATGTATTTGAGTTCGTAAGGTTCAGAAGAATTTGTGCCATAGTCCTCAGCACTTGATCTCTCCAGGAAGCCAGAAATCTTCAAGTCTTTGTTTGTCCATTGTTAGTAGCAAAGGGGTTTGTTTCTTCTTTGATTTCTTTGTTTTCTGTAATCTAAGCACAATGCAGCATGACATAATCTGAGATAGACATCTGTGACTTTACCATTCTCTGGGAAGATGAGGTTGGTTGATGTCCTGACAAAACACTGTAGCAACGTGTTTCATGCCATTTAAGGTTTCATTAAATAGGCTGTTTTCAAACTGCATAGATGTATGTTAATTTAGAGGACTAGTCTTATATATTACTCAGTCTAATTTTTACTTTGCCAGATTACCAAGAAAAATATCAAGAGCTGCTTGAAAGAGAGGATTTCTTTCCAGATTATGAAGAAAATGGAACAGATCTATTGGCACCTGGAGATCCGTATGTTTTCTTTTTGAGTGATAGCTTTTTTTAATACTAGGTATTTTTACTGCAGACTTTGGAATCCAATATTGATAAAAAGGAAACTAAATAATATTATTTAGCTTTACAGTGGAATTTATGTATTTGGAGGTGTGTAAGCTGGTTTGTAATCACACAAGTTTGAAAAAAAATTTATATTTATCCAGCTGAGTAGGGTAATTAAATTTCAGATATTTATGCACACATACAAACATTCTCTTCTGCATCTAAAAAAAAAAATATAAATTTGTAAGCAAAATGAAGCATCAGACCTTCAGGTGTTGGTAGTGAGGAAACCTGAATTCATTTGACTGATGCATACGCACATCCCAGCTAGAAATGATTACAAAATTTTCAGAGTCTTTCAAAGGGAGGAGGTTAAGTTTCTCTCCTCAGGATAAGTACTATTCCTTCAATTAAATGGTTATTCAGTATTCCTGTAGAACAAGAAAAGCAACCTAATTGCAAAGGGGGAAGCAACAGATGGGAATGTAGTCTAACTTTCTGACACTGGTTTATAGGAATTGAATAGGAAAGCAGTAAAAGAAATATGGTCTAAAATAAATCACTCTGAGCTTTGTACTCACCTGGTTGAAGGAGGACTTTCAGATCATGATTTGATACCTAAGAATGTATTTGGTGTTGTGTTCATGTGTGATAAGAATGCTGGCCTGCATTGATATTTTTGTTAGTAAGTTAGAAAACTTTCAGAAACCTAGCTGAGGGGAGTGGCAAGAACTTTGGAAGATAAATTAGAGATGATATCAGAAATCAACAAGCTCATATTGAGGGGGAAAAAAAGACCCATGTGAACCTCTGTGCTTAAAGAACAAATTAAATACAGAAAGGAGACATCAGTTAAAAACCAGCAAATCTGAAGTGTGACATATGGAAGTCAAACTTCATGCAAGGTGACTGTGGAACCTTCTTTGCTGAAGGCTTAAGAAAAGCCTAGACAAATGTATGCTGATCTTCTGTCAGCTATTTCTCATGACTGATGTCAGGAAGAAGGGTTCTGTGCTGAGTGTCTTCTCAAGTCTATGCTTCTACAAGAAGGAAGGAACAAATAAAATAAATGTGTAGACTGCTGCTTTAATGCACGATGCTGAAGACAAAATACTTCCCTTCTACATTTCTGTAGCATTTACTGTGGTTTTGTGTGAAACAACATTTGTGGCCTCTGTGTAGATGTGAAATTCTGATTTCCTTGTTTGGGACTAAGGCACAAAAGATGATAAACTGAGCACCTGAAATTAACGGACACTATTTGAGAGTTAGTAGCTTCTGACTGTTTTTTTAAGGCTGTTTAGAATTACATACACTATTGTGTTCAAGCTACAACTCCGTTGTCCTAGTTTATGGTGATGAACACTCCAGTTGGCCCAACAGAAAACAAGGAACACTCAAGTTACTTCCCAGTAATTGTGGAGATAAAGCAAGCTGAAGTTATGCCCATCTGATAGCCTCCACTCTGTGCAATACTTATTACCATTAATGGGATCCAGTCTTTTCTGTGACCTAAATAAGACAGATCTTTTCCAGAAGACTGGTTACCATATCATAGAAGGTAATACAATGCAGATGCAATAGGGAGGTGAACTGAGGTTGCCCTCTTTAATATATCAGCAAATAGGAATGCAGGTTTTCTACATAAGTATATTCTTTGACTAGTGTGCAACCAAGACAGTTGATGCAGTATCGAACTAGGGTGTTGGCCAACCAAAAATTATGCTAATATGATGCTAATTATGTTTTTTGCAAATAGAACAGTACAGATGCATTGTTAAATTTTGGGAAGCTTGGATTGCATTATTGCATTTGCTATCATCTCAAGAACTATTTCTGTCTTTTAAACTGTGGACAGCATAAGATGATTAAAATGGTGACAAATAATGTAGCTATTTGTACATATCTATGCTGCTTTGAGGTTTCTGTTTGTTTATTTTCCTAGTACCCATGATTCTTTTCCTCTTCATCCCCTCTAAGAAAATGTCATAGTTAACTGCTATTTATAAAGCTGTGTTTTATTCTTGACATCTACATAAATTATGCTGAAAATCTGTACGTAAGCATAACATCTTTAGTGATTTTTTTTTTTAATTTTTTTTAGGTATTTTGATTACATTGATGACGAGATGGATCCAGAAATTGAAGAAGCATTTGAGAAGTTCTGTCTAGAATCAGAACACAAGAGAAAACAGTGAGAAGTTGCACACTAACATTAGTTTATTAAGCCAGTTTAGGTATGGTTAGAACACAGGGGGATATAAAACATTTGTACCAAAATAAGGAACTTGAGTTTCTCCAAGTACTAAAGGTATACAATTTCCATTTTGTTTAACAGAATCTGCCAAAAAATTGTAAACTTATGCCCTGTAACTTAAAATGTTGTGTATATATCATAGTTTATTTTATGTACAGGTATATGAACAATGTTTTGGCTGCAATAAAAATTATTTTAGAATTACCATAACTGAAATTAAAATTGACTGGGAACTGCCCCATAAAATTTGCCTTGAGGGAGAAAGGGGGAAAATAACTTGATTAAATTTAATTGCTTGCTTGCTTGTTCTAGTATATATTGGTATTTAATCATTCTTTTCACCAGGATACCTGGTTTTAGGTTTTGGTTTGTGGGGTTTGTTGGGGGTTTTGGGTTGGTGTTTTTTCCTGTAGATCACAATCATGACAAGTGCTTGATGAAGGTTTTGTTTTGTGGGGTTTTTGTTTCGTTTATTTCCTTTTTCTTCCTGTTCTAAAACTCATATGGGTGAGGTCCAGACTTTTTTTCCCTGGAATAAACCTGTTACATGTTGATGTGTGAAACAGCAAGCAGTAGTTTGGAAGTTGGGCGCTTTCTAGCTCTTTGGTTCAGATAAGCTTACTTTCAACTTGTACAAGCAAAAATTATCCTTTAACTTGTCGTGTTCTTCAAGACTACATGAATATAGTTACGGTTTAACCCATGCTTCTCAACAGTATGTGCAGTGCTCAATATACATATATATCTTTTTTCATGTATCTAACATGTCTAACCTTCTGGCAACCCTTGTAACTTTCTCTATTCTTCTAATTTTATGTAGTTTGATTTAAATTTAGTAGTTGGAGTGAATTCATATATTTCATGAATGTTAACATTCTGAACCCCATATAATCATGTTTGTTTTCCTAGTATGCTCCATTGATGTTGTTGCCAAACTCAGTTGTACTGTTTCCTGTTATCTGTTACTGGTTAGACTGAGTAGAACCCCTTACCAAAAACAAATGGAACTATTTCCGAAAAGTTGGCTACTATAAAGAACACGTTGTAAATACGCATGTAAATAATTCTGTTAATATTTCACTGTTACTTGTTTGGTTAAATAACTTGTGCATCTGCTAATACAGTGAGCGCTGACTGTTTTCTGTGTGTTTAATTAACATACCTATTTAGGCTGGAGTTTTGGAAAATAAAATTTAATAAGCTTTGTTTCCTTTGGTATAATTTTACTACCTTTTTGCTTAAAAAAAAAAAATATTTTTTTTTTTTGGTCCTTCTTCTATCTTCCCTTCATCTAACACTCTTTCTTTAAAGTACACAGTTGCGGAGAATATTATCTCTTAATACTCACTGGGAAAAATAAAATTCATGAAAAGGCACTATGGTCATAGGAACTGTATTAGCATTTCAAAGTCTCCAGATTAAAATCCAGAAACAAAAAATTTAAAATTACATTAGATTATGTTGACACACACATTCTGTTAACACTGAGCATGTTTTTCATACAAAACTTTAATTCAAATACAGGTCAGACTTCCTCCCTCTCTTGGGGGAGACGTACTTATTCAAAACTTAGCATCCCAAGGAACAAGCATTCATATATGCATTATCATAAACTAACAGTGTCTTCAAGGGATTCTGCTTTACATGTTTTAGTTTTGCATCTCTTGTAGTGTGTATACGCTGTCAGCTGTGGAGACAGCATGTCTTACATGTAGGGAAGAAATACACAAAGTCACCCTGTACAGACATGGTAGGAACTAGGAATTGTATACATCTGAAGCAATTCAGATCAAGGTTTGCAAAATAAGCTTTGTCCTCCACCAGAAATCCTGAAAAATCATGAAGTGAGACTTTTGTTTGAAGCGGTGGTGAAGTTTGTGGTCTCTGTACGTAGGGAGCTTTGCAAGAGCTTTAAGCCTGTACTGCAATATGGAAAAAATGGTTTTAACTCTGTCCTGCTGAGTAGAGAAGACAGGATAATTTTTGCCTTAGTCAACAATCTTTCCTACTTGTCTCGATCTTACAGCAGGCTAAAACAAACTAGTGATGGTGGAATGAGATGTGAGAGGGAAAGGAAGCGGCAGGTTTCACACTGTCATAATCGCCATTTGCTGATAGTTCTGTATATGATAGAGCCTTGAGAGGTTTAAAGATGATTTCACCAGATTTTTAGCATTTACAGATTTCAAGTGCACTGTGTAAAAGTGTTTCTCATCTAGAAGTTTCTGAACTTTGCAGATAAACAGCCCTTCAAAAAGATTTATTTCTTTGTAGCATAATGATAAGCCTTTGAAGGCACAAAAGCATGGAATACAAACATTAGGGAAGTGAAGCCAACTTCCTTTAGCACTGGTTTGGAAAAGAAACATAGTCTGCATTCAGATTGAAGCACATGACCAAGCTTCATGCATCAGGAAAAGTATCCACAGCATTTCCCACTCATGACAAATCAATTGTGATTTAACAAAAATGTTTAGTATTTGAAAATGACACTTTGCTTAAAGTAATTTCAAACCAGGCTATTAAGCGGTGCTGCTTTGTATGTGCATTGCTTCTGAATGAGAGTTACACATTCAGAAATAAAGTCACCTTTTTCTCAGTAGTTTCCTTTCAAATCTGCGAAGAACTTAGTACTACTGGCCTTTTTTGTTTGGGTTTTTTTTTAGGAAAACAGATGGTCACTGGGTTTTTGAATGTTGGTTTTAAGTGTAACTGTAGCACTAGAGAAAGAAGCAAGACTGCCTCAGCTACGTCAGGTATCACAAATTATGCATAGCTGGGGTTTTTGTGTTGTTGTGGGTTTTTTAACTAGATTAATCCATTATGGCACGGAGTATTAGTGACACTCGGTCTGGTCTGTAATAATCATTTTAATTTCTTTCTGGGACAGTAATTCCTTACCACTTTCTGCCTTGCCTTTTTACTGTACAGAACTCATTCAATTATTGATCACTCAAGTTTGCAACTTCTGACTGAATTATAGTTCCAGTAATCCAGTTTATGCCTGTGTATCCTACTAGTTGATACAGAAACAGAAAATGACATTCTGGCCAAAAGTCAGGGAAGGTACTGCACTGTCTGTGAATCGCTGATTTGCCACCTCCAAGTCAGCCTACTTGACCTCCTTCCACAGCTCCTATGCTGAGGGTCCTGACCATAGCGGTGAAGTTGCCAGCAAAATACAATGCATTGTCTGAAAATAATAAAAAGTAATAAAGGATTCATAATCCAAGTACTTACCTTGAACCTTGCTTCAGGCAAGTACTATGCAGAATAACACTCATTAGAAAGGGTATTGCAAATAGAACCAGATTTATTTTGATGCATGGCTCTGTCTGCAGCTGCTTACCTGGATGTTGATCTACTGTCTCCTTTTCTGGAGAATGGAAAGCTGTACTGAACACAGTTCTTCCCTGACAGCATACTGATCTGAGAAACCTGTGCCTCCGTTGCCAAGGAACGACTGTTAGAGCTAGGTGAGACCATAGGACCTAGGGTGGCCTGGTACAGCAAAGGATCTTGAATTACACTTGCTTAGTGCTTTAAGCAGGAATTGGTAATGATTGGTCACTTAACTGTGAACTGCTGATCCACTTAAAGCAGCTTTGATTAAACTGTAAAGGAGGGAGGGGGCGGGGTTATGTGTCTTCCAAAAAGTCAACTAGGTGTAGGGTTCAGGGATTATTCTGTGCGGGGCCCGGACGATAGAACACCAATATGATGATTAAAGTCGCCAGTTTATTGAGCTTAACTGATCATTTTTATACAATTCTCTAAGTCGTTCAGAAGTTTTGACTGGCTGCTGCATGCAAGCATTTGGTGTCCATGCGCACAAGCATAAGCAGTGATTGGTTACAATGACACTGTCCACGCGCATAAACGTAAGATAAAGTTAGTTATTCTATACATGTGCATAAACACAGGACATAATGGGCTGTGTTAATTAGAGCATGCAAGACTTGTCTTAGTCCAATTGGTCGAGATAAGCCCCTGAATTGAGGCTGATTGTGCCCAGTTCCCTTTATCGTGGAATGTGCACCTGTGTTTTCCTAATTGGGATCTCTCTATCTTCTTGTTTATTCAGTTCAAGGCCCTCTAAAGGTGTCTGGAATGCTCTTGTGACCATGAGCTACTTTCAGACCCGATAACTAAATTCCATAACTGAACCCTACAACTAGGCATACTTTTTGAATTGCCCTTTGGGAAATTAATCTTTGTCTACTCAGCCAGGGATCCTGTGACCCAGTTCTAGATTCCCCTGCCCTGTTGGGGTGCGAATGTAAAGCAGCGGTCAGTCACCAGAGAACGACTTATCTGTCTTCGGGATCTGCGGTAGCTGGGCTGCCTGCCTGCCTTCGGTTCTGCCCCCCAAGCACCCCCTCGTTTTCCAGAGGGGAGGCAGGGAAGGCAATGCCCTCTCGCACGGCCGCTGGCGCGCTGCGTGGCAGGGGGGAGGCAAGCCGGGAGCAGGTGCCAGTGCTGCCGCAGCAGTTCTCCGGGCAGCCCTGCCCGCCGCCGGGGCACCTGCCGAAGGAGGTGTATCTTGAAGAAGCGCAGTTACAGTCAGACCGAGCTGCTTCTGTAGCCTAGGCCTTCGTACTACTGTTACAGACGCTTGTGACAAATTGGAGGAGCCAATTTGTAGTGAATAAAAAAGGTCGAATTTATTAGCAAGCGATAAAAGAGCAAAACAGCGCTGGGCGGCCGGGGAGGCAGTGCTCCGCCAAAAGCTCGCAACTTTCTGTTATAGTTACATTCCTTTTATACAGTTTATGCCCCCCCCCCCCCCCTTGTCAATCTTCACCTTGTCTTGTTTCTCCCTTTTTTTTCTTTGCTCGTGTAGGTTCATTATTGGGCGGATTCGGTCCATCTTCTCAAGGGGAAGTGTCTTTTTGATGTAGAATGTCTTTTGTTGTGGAGATATGTAGTCGTGGTAGAGTTAATCCCCTTGTCTAGTAAATTATATTTGTTATTTTCCTCATGACTTTTACGCAACATTTAAGCACTTGGGTTTTTTCACAATGTGTGTCTTCCCCCTTCCCGATTAGTATGTAAGTAAATTATCATATTTGTTGTTTTAGCACCATTAGCTGAATTGATTCTATTCTGCTTTGAACAAGGGCTACAACTTTTATCTAAAATACACGGACCAAAGGTCAAGATTAGCAGTAAGACTTTTAGGGGTATTTGTGGAGAATGTCTCTACCCCCATGTGCGATTTCATGAACAAAGTTAACCCGTTCATTACAATCCCCCCTTTTCTATTTTATCCTGATTTTGTTCATTAAATCGATCCAATGCTTCTTTTGTCCGCTCGAGGATAGGAGTAATTCCTCCGTCCCTGATTTGTTCATATTGCTTTCGTAGTAGCATTAAGTGTGTAGTTTCCAAACGCCCTTTAACAATAGCGATCAACTTATTGAAAATGCATGGTCCAAAAGTTAAAAATAAGATCAATAAAATAAGAGGTCCTGTAATAGTTGATAATAGGGTGGTTAACCAGGGTAAATAATTAAACATAGACTCATACCAGCTCTGTTGTGCTTCCCAGGTTTTTTTTTCGTTTTTCTAACCCCTCCCGTAGCTTGGCCATTGTTCTATACACTTTCCTTTTCCCGATACATTGTTATCTCTTGCTTACGTCTACATTCTTTATTCCACAAGCACTGAGCTGAATTTGTTCCGTTGGCCTTCTTAAATCTACTGTCCACCCCAATAGCTTCATAAAAGGGTGGTCGAATGTTATAGCATAACCAACAATGCTCAGTTATATTAGGGTAGGTGGCATTCAATACTCGATAACTGGCTTGAAGCATATCCCACAATGGGCTGACTCCGGGTGCGAGAGTCAAGGGTTTGATTTTTGTTGATACGCCCGGGGTGTTATTTTCAGTGATGTTTATGTTAGGAAAGATTGTGACAGTATGTACAATACTGTTACTATCTTCTTTCTCTGCTATGACCGGATTCGGTCCGGCAACAGAGGGTTTATTGGGTACCGGCTCTTTTCTTATTAAAATTATTCCCCCTGTATCCGTGCCTGGTTCTCAAAACCTGATTCCCCAAGTTCTCCCTATAGTCCATCCTAGATCTTCAGGTTTCGAAATGTTAAGATAAATATGCCAACATGTGCCTCCCCAGACTGAACCTTGAGGCCCATAGGTGGGTTTTTGACATCTCGACGGTCCCCATCCCACAGTTAAAAATTGGTCTTTTCCCCCCCTGGTGCCCATTCTGATGTTACTGTTTCACAGCCCCAATATGCACAGTAATATTCAGCTGGGTGATTGCAATATTTTTTTCCTGGATTGTTAGCTGGACACATATAAAAGGCTTTATGCTGAACTGTATATTTTCGAGTACTCTCATCCATGGGGGCCCATCCATGGTATGATTTTACTAGGGAACTTAAGTGGGCCGTAAAAGAGGGAGCACCTGGGGTAATTCTGTTTTGTATGACAACTGAGTGTTCTAATTGTATTAGTGACTATTTGAAGGGTTGATGGCTGATATTGTCAGATGCCGTAGGCCCAACAAGCAAATACCATAGCAACATCATCCAAATACGGATTGTTGGTGGAGTTCCCCAAGGAATACCAAGAGGTGTCAATGTCAATTCCCGGTTATCTCTTTGCCAGGACATACCCGGTTGGGTTCCCAGAGTCCATTCCCCCTCTCGAAGTGTCTGTTTCTCGCCATTACCCGCCAATGAGCTCACGGTGTACTCACATTCCCTTTTCCATACGCCTCTGCCTACTTCGCCTACTCCGGTGCCTGGAGCAGCGAGGTTTCTCATCTTCTCGGCAGCAGTCATATTTCTTAAGGGCGCGTTTTCCACCTGCAAGGCCTTTATAGGATTTAGCTCCTTCTCAGGAACTGTGCAGAATATTTTATATTACCTGGGAAATGGTAAAGACACTCGCAGGACTCAGGGTCATAGGAGCTTTGGGTTGGTTAGGGATTTCCTGTAGCTACCCCCCCCCCAACCCTATAAGGCGGACGTGTTTTAGTCCCCTTCTCCTTTGGGTACACTGTGTACAGCCGTCCTTGAATGGGTGGCTGTTACCACAGTGTGTCCACCAGCATTCCTTACACAAATTTTATTTAAGAGCAGAAACTATTCTAGTGATATGTCTAGCTCGATTCCACGCGAATCTGATAGCACCCCGCCTTATAGTTTTAGGCCAATCGTTCTCATATACTTCCCAGGTTTCGGGTACTAATAATTCGCACCCACAAATTAGTCTATTGATTTTTACTCTATTCAATTGGTCTCCACGGGGGAATTGGTACTCTTGACACTTCATACAATAATAATATCTCCTTCTAGAGCTACAATATAATTTCTGACTGTACCTTACACAGTTATAAAACACCCAACTCCAATGGTTGTGGTTACTATGTTTTAAACACGGAATCCTGTTAAAATATCCTGGTGGTCTAGGGACTTCAGTCTCCACAACAGAAAGGTAAGTACTGAGGAGTTCCTGTTAATATATATATATATATATATATATCAGTTCCGCCGGTTTGATGAGGTATCCGTTCTGTACGTCAGGGAGCAAAGTTCACCACCTGTAAATTATCTTCAGGGGATACCTGGAACCACTGGTATTAACTAGGCTTTACCATTCTTCCAAAAGGATTCCTTCATTCATGCAGCTCCTTTTTCTTCCTTAACACTAGTTTTAAGTCCTCTGAAGTCTTTGCTACTTCCCACTGATCTCTGGGTAAAGGTCCTTTAATTCGCGAGGCGTGCGTCCATCCTCGTTCTGCAGTCCGGATAGCAGTTTCTGTGGTAAGCAAAACAAGAAAGGGCCCCTCCCACCTAGGAGTGAGAGAGGATTCTTTCCAGGCTCTGATTAATACCCTATCACCTGGCTTTACTGAATGTATGGATATATCTAGGGGTGGCCTCTGTACCACCATTCCCTTCTTCCGCAGTCGCTCTCTCCTTTTCATCAGCTGAACAATATAAGGGTTAATACTATCTTCATCTAAAGTAGGGTAATTGACTGGGCATTCCATATCATAGGGCATGCCATATAACATTTCAAATGGGGAAATTCTAGTATCCGCTCGGGGCTGAGTCCGAATATTTAATAAAGCAATTGGCAAGCATTTTACCCATGACATTTTGGTTTCTATCATTAACTTAGTTAATTGTTTCTTTATTTCTCCATTCATTCGTTCGACTTTCCCGGAGCTTTGTGGATGCCAAGTGGTATGGAACTCCCATTTAGTTCCAAAGGGGGCTAGAGTTTCTTTTACTACTTTGGAAACGAAATGTAGGCCTCTATCTAAATCAATAGTTTCAATATTCCATAAGTAACTCTTTAATAGACACTGTTTCACATTCATTATTGACAAGTTAAGTAGTTTTGTGTATATATAAATTTTCATTTGTCTTAATAAATTTAATGAAATATTTTAAAAATATGTACTACAACAACTATCAAAGTATTTGAAAAAAGATGCTGTTATAAATACCTGTGAGACAACCTATAACAGCCATATGAATTGGTTTTTACCTTAATCGCTTACAGTCCTTTTTCAAATCAAGTAAGAAGCAAGTAACTAGTTTAAAAGTTATACATTTATAACAACTTGAAATGAGTATTACTTTTCAGATAGTTTAGTAAAGTCTTTGAATTTTGCCTATAAACACAATTAGGTATTAACACAGGACTGTATAGTGTTTATATTCTTATTAACCTGCCAACAGGAATAGTTTATTGGCAACTTTAAATATTCAGAGGCAAAACACAATTCCTTGTCACAGAAGTTTTACAGCAGAGTAACATATTTTACTCTTAGAACTATTATATAGGAACATAAAGAAGATTACTATGTTACTTTTGGTGATCTGAGTCCTCAGGGCTGTTTCCTGGGTCTCTCTATTTGACAAATTATTTTCTCTGATTCTTCTTTTTTTTTTTTTTTTTTTTTTTTTTTTTTTGGTGAGGCTTAATACAGGTGTCTGTATTAATGCCCTTTTTATTTTCTGTAATTTTTGATCATCTTTTGTAGACCATTTGAGTTGGTTATTAGTTAATTTCACCTTTTCACTGTAGTTTTTAAGTCATGGTTTACAATATCTTAGTAATCCCAATATTTGTCGAATTTTCTTTTTAGTTTGTGGGGGTTTTACAATTTCATAGTCGTTTCTTGGGTTCCTTCTTTAGTTTCTCCTGTTATTAATAGATCATCCACATAATGTAATAACTTGACTTCTCTGGGTAGAAATGAAATCTTGTAAAATTTTCTCTAAAGTTTGTCTAAATAGATTTGGTGACTCTGTGAACCCTTGTGGTAGCACAGTGCATCTGAATTGTTGTCATCGATAGCGATACAGCAGTCGCACAGAAAGCCCCGCTCTCTTTGGCTGTTTACAGAGTTGACTTTCATTACAGCCCCGCGGCGCGAGGAGAGGCGGCGGCCGTTGCCGGGGACGGGGGGGGGGGGGTGGGGTGGGCTGCCGCTGCCGCCGCTGCCGCCGCCGCTGCTGCCGCTGCTGCTGCAACAAAGGACGTTGTCCGCTGCCACTGCAGCGCCGGCTCCACCGCGACCGCACGGAGCCGGACTCCTCTCCCTGACCCTGAACGCTCAAGTTCAGTTTCAAAACCAAACCCCTTCTTAACAAACCGTATTCCGCCCCAGGGAGCCAGAGTAAATCACCAAGGGCCTCAAGAGGTTTCCCTTTTGCACCTACAATATTCACGGTGTTCCCAGCAAGGGTGTAGCCGGAGGGCAGCCCTTGAACGGTGGATCCTTCGGCCCCTGCATCCACCAAAAACTGCACTCCCTCCAGTTGGGGACTCAACTTCAGTTCCACTCGGGGCTCCGTAGATGTTCCAGTCCCCAATAAGCAGAGCCCCTGACCCCCCCCTTCACCTCCAAACATTTGTTCATCCTACTGTTTCCTTCCACAACTCTGCTTCAAGTGCCCTCTCTTCTCACAACAATAGCATTCAACTCCTGCTTCTCTACTTTCCGGTCCAATCGGCTTTCCTCATCTCCACGTACCCCCTGAGTCTCTCTCAACAACTCATTTAACCCTTTGTCCTGCCAGTCTTTTAACTTCTCTAATTTCTCTCTTATGTCCACTTACGATCCAGCCACAAACCGTGTCCTCAGCAGGGCTTGACCCACGGCTGCACCAGGGCTAACTCCAGAACACAACTGCAAACCTCTCTCCGACCTTTCCAGCTAGTCAGTCAGAGCTTCATATCCCCTCTGACACTCACCGAAGGCTCCATTTACATCCTGACCTCCGGGAACCGTTTCCCGCACTCTTCAAATCACCATGTCTTTCAAATCACTCACACTCTGTCTATCTCCCGCAACCTGATGGTTCCAACTTGGTTTCTGTAGGGGCTATTTCACATCTCCCTGGGGCCTATGTTGATGTTTTTGGTCCCAGTGTCTCATCTGTGATCTCCTAATAATATCCCTTTCTTCAGATGTGAAGAGTATTCTTAAGATAGCCTGAATTTTATCCCAGGTGTAAACACTAGGGTCTAAAAATTGATTTAGTCTTTCAGAGACCCTTAGAGGGTCCTCAAGTAAACTTCTCATTTCCTTCTTAAATTCTCGGACGTCCCCAGAATTTATGGGTACCGATACAAATCCTACTCCACCTTGATTTCCCCCCATGGCAACTTCTCTTAGGGGCAATAAATGTGTCATTTTTTTGGTCTTTCCGAGTCCTATTTTGATTTTTCATCCCCTCTGTTTTTACCAGGGCAGAAGGGGTTGGGTGAGTGGGTAATTGTGGATATATTCGGGGTGGGGATGGAGAGGGTGATGGATTCGGGGATGGCAGGGGATTCGGAGCCGGGACATACGGGGGTGGGGAGGGTTGGTTAGTTGGGGCCCACTGTTCGCGTGGGGGTCTCTTCGTCTTTTTCTTTTCGGTTAAGGCAAAAACATAATTTCTAGCCAAGGATATTATCCAGAGGCTGGCATATTCACTTTCTTCTAAACTAAAAGGTTCTTTTTGGTTCACATATACATTCAGAGCTTGACATATCCAATCCTCAGAAGACCTGAACACGGGCCAGAATACATGAGGATTGCTGAGAGGTTTCCCACCCCAATTCTCAATACAATAATTAATCATCTTCTCCTTAGATTTTTCCTTTCTCTTTGGTGAACGGTCCCAATATCTTATCATCAGGCCTAGGGGACTATCTGGGGGTATGTCTGGTAACTTATCTTTCTTCCCCATCCCCATGGGTCCAGAGGACTTGCTTTTCCTCTGTCCCATCTTCCGAGGTGCCCTTATCCACACACACACTCACTTCCCCTCGGTCGTGACTCGCTCCCTCGCGGGCTACGAGAACTGCACTACTGGAGGGTCCGCACTCGCGTGATCTCAGAGAGACCTCTCACACAGTCGCACCTCGGGATAACCACCCCAACCAAACGGCTCACAACATATATACTCACCCGCTCCTAGGGTCTTCGCTTGGTCTTCGTGCACAAAATTTAAGGGGTCCTGCAGGTTCCTTTGCTCAGTTATCGTAATTTAAAGGGGTTCGTGGGTCCAGGGTGTGGTGGCAGCACCTTCTCAAGACGGGGCTATCCAGGGATAGGGCGCCTCCCTGCTTGCGAAGGCCCGCACCAAAGAACCTGGATCCGAGTCACGGCACCAAATTTGTTATAGACGCTTGTGACAAATTGGAGGAGCCAATTTGTAGTGAATAAAAAAGGTCGAATTTATTAGCAAGCGATAAAAGAGCAAAACAGCGCTGGGCGGCCGGGGAGGCAGTGCTCCGCCAAAAGCTCGCAACTTTCTGTTATAGTTACATTCCTTTTATACAGTTTATGCCCCCCCCCCCCCCTTGTCAATCTTCACCTTGTCTTGTTTCTCCCTTTTTTTTCTTTGCTCGTGTAGGTTCATTATTGGGCGGATTCGGTCCATCTTCTCAAGGGGAAGTGTCTTTTTGATGTAGAATGTCTTTTGTTGTGGAGATATGTAGTCGTGGTAGAGTTAATCCCCTTGTCTAGTAAATTATATTTGTTATTTTCCTCGTGACTTTTACGCAACATTTAAGCACTTGGGTTTTTTCACAATGTGTGTCTTCCCCCTTCCCGATTAGTATGTAAGTAAATTATCATATTTGTTGTTTTAGCACCATTAGCTGAATTGATTCTATTCTGCTTTGAACAAGGGCTACAACTTTTATCTAAAATACACGGACCAAAGGTCAAGATTAGCAGCATGACTTTCAGGGGTATTTGTGGAGAATGTCTCTACCCCCATGTGCGATTTCATGAACAAAGTTAACCCGTTCATTACACTACTCGCTTTCGTTTCTGGGGCAGAAAAAAAGGCATCGCTGCTTCCGGCAGATAAAAACGTAAAAAACAAAAAACCAAAAGGTTGAAAAGACAGGGCGCGTATTCCCACCGAGCTCGCCGTCCAAACGCGCGCCCGCACCAGGCCGCCTTTCCGGCCTGCTCCCCGCCAGCAGGAAGGCGAGGTCAACCCACCCAACGACGGTCCGCGGGAAGGAGGGCGGGAGGCCGCCCGGCGCGGCGCCCCGCCCCGCCCGGGCCCGCCGCCTCCTGCTGCTGCCCCGCCGTCGCGCTGAGGCCCGGCGGGGAGATGCAGGCCGAAAGGCTGATGGTGCTGTACGGGGACGACTCGGTGGAGGTGCGCTACGCGGGGGGGTCCCGCCTGCTGCTGTCTCCCTGCGGCTGCGAGTACCTGTACGAAGCGGCGCCGCCCGCCGCGGCCCACCCCCTCCAGCCGGCGGCGACCACCCGGCAGCGGGTCGCCTTCGCCCTCAGTGCCTACCGGGTGCGTGGCGGGCAGGCGCTGACGGGCCCTGCGGGGAGGGATGCGGCCTCCGCGGCTGTGGGGGGTGCCGCCGGCGGCCGTGGCGGAGGGCTCGGGCGGCCGCGGGGGGCCTCGCCTCAGGCCGGTGACGGCCGGCAGCGCGGGGCGGGGGGCGAGAGCGGAATCGCCGTTGCTCTGTGTAAAATGGAGGGGATTTCTTCGCCTTTGGTCCAGAAGAGAAGAGGAAATCGGCTTAAAATCGTAGCGCTGCGTAGAAAAACTCGCGATATGACGGGGTTGTGTCATTATTCCGTTCTGTTTTTCTTTGCGCTGCAATAGGAACAACTTCTACGCGCTCTGGACTTCCGGAACAAGTTTGCTTCTCGCCCGTACTTACCGTCACACGTTATACCTCCCGAAAGAAAAAAGGTGAGAATTACAGGTGTAATGCTTCTGTGAAATAAACTTAAATTGGACTCGCGTGCCTTAGCGTGCCTGTGTATGAGCAGGCCTTGGAGATTGTCTGCAAAGTACAGTTTGGCTAAGGCAGTGGCCAGTTGACTAGAGTACTGCCATTTTAAATTACAGTTTTAACTGTTACTTACTCCTCCATTTAACACTGTCAATCAGTATTGCTACGTACTTGGGGTTTAACTGCAGCCAGCAGCTAAACACCACGCAGCTGGTCACTCACTTCACCCCCACCCAGTAGGACGGGGGAAAGAATGGGGGGGGGGGGAGGGGGGAGAGAAGTAAAACTCGTGGGTTGAGATAAGAACAGCTCAATTGGACAGAAAGGAAGACAATGATAACAATAATAAAATGACACTAATCATAATAATAAAAGTCATATAAGAATATACAAAACAAGTGATGCACAATGCAATTGCTTACCACTCAGCAACCGATGCCCAGTTAGTTCCTGAGCAGCGATCCCCTCCTAGCCAACTCCCCCAGTTTATATACTAGATGTGACATCACATGGTATGAAATACCCTGCTGGCCAGTTTGGGTCAACTGTCCTGTCTATGTCTCCCAACTTCTTGTGCCTCTCCAGCCTTCTTGCTGGCTGGGCATGAGAAGCTGAAAAATCCTTCACTTAGTACAAACACTGCTTAGCAACAGCTGAAAAAATCAGTGTGTTATCAACATTATTCTTGTACTGAACCCAAAACATAGCACTATACCAGCTGCTAGAAAGAAAAGTTAATTCTACCCCAGCTGAAACCAGGACAGTATCCACCCCTTATTCTATACCGTTTACATCATGCTCGGGTCCCATACTTTCCAATACATCCTAGTTAAGCACCATCACCTTTCCTGTCCTTTGAGAGATACAGATATATATAGAGAGATATATATATGGCTCTCTATGTTAGGGAATGTTTGGACTGTACAGAGCTACACAATTGTGATGACAAGGTGCAGTGCATATGGGTGAGGATGAGAGGGAAAGCCAATAAGACAGATATTGTGCTGGGAGTCTGTTATAGACTGCCCGACCAGGTTGAAGAGACAGATGAATCATTCTACAAGTGCCTGGCAGTAGTCTCGGAATCGTGTGCCCTTGTGCTTGTGGGGGACTTTAACTTTCCAGACATCTGCTGGAAATACAACACAGCAGTGAGTAAACAATCTAGGAGGTTCCTGGAGCGTATGGAAGATAACTTCTTGACACAGCTGGTGGGTGAGCCAACCAGGGGAGGAGCCTTGCTAGATCTGTTGGTTATGAACAGGGAAGGATTGGTGGGAGGTGTGATGGTCGGAGGCCGTCTTGGGCTTAGCGACCATGAAATGATAGAATTTTCAATTCTTGGTGAGGCAAAGAAGGCGGTCAGCAAAACCACCACTATGGACTTCCAGAGGTCAAACTTCAGCCTCTTCGAGGCACCGGTTGAGAGAGTCCCTTGGGAGACGGTCCTGAAGAGCACAGGGGTCCAGGAGGGATGGACATTCTTTAAGAAGGAAGTATTAATGGCTCAGCACCAGGCTATTCCCATGTGCCGCAAGTGGAACTGCCGAGGAAGACAACCGGCCTGGCTGAACAGGGAGCTTTTGCTAAGACTCAAGGAAAAACGGAGAGTTTATCATCTCTGGAGGAAAGGGCGGGCAACTTGGGAGGAGTACAGGGATCTTGTTAGATCATACAGAGAGCAAATTAGAAAGGCAAAAGCTCAGCTAGAACTAAATCTGACCACTATCATAAGGGACAACAAAAAATGTTTTTACAAATATGTTAACAGTAAAAAGAATCTCAAGGAGAATGTCTTTCCTTTAATGGATACAGAAGGGAATGTAGCAACCAGTGATGAGGAACAGGCTGAGGTACTTAATGCCTTCTTTGCCTCAGTCTTTAATAGTGAGTCCAGTTATCCTCAGGGTACTCCACCCCTTGAGCTGGAAGGTAAGGATGAAGAGCATAACATACCCCTCCTTAATCCAGGAGGAATTAGTTAGGGACCTGCTACACCGTCTGGACACTCAGAAATCTATGGGACCTGATGGGATCCATCCAAGAGTACTGAGGGAACTGGCAGAGGTCCTTGCCAAGCCACTGTCTATCATTTATCAGCAATCCTGGTCAACAGGGGAGTCCCAGAGGACTGGAGGCTTGCCAATGTGACGCCCATTTATACGAAGGGTCAGAGGGAGGATTCAGGGAACTACAGGCCTGTCAGCCTGACCTCGGTACTGGGGAAGATTATGGAACGGTTTGTCTTGAGAGCACTCACATGGCAAGTCCAGGATAAGAAGGGGATCAGGCCCAGTCAGCATGGGTTTACGAAAGGCAGGTCCTGCTTGACCAACCTGATCTCCTTCTATGACTAGGTGACCTGCCTAGTGGATGAGGGGAATGCTGTGGTTGTTGTCTACCTTGACTTCAGCAATGCCTTTGACACTGTCTCTCACAACATACTCCTTGAGAAGCTGGCAGCTCATGGCTTGGACAAGTATACTCTTCGCTGGGTAAAAAACTGGCTGGATGGACGAGCCCAGAGGGTTGTGGTGAATGGGGTGAAATCCAGTTGGTGGCAGGTCACAAGTGGTGCTCCCCAGGGCTCGGTGTTGGGCCCTGTTCTGTTTAATATCTTTATCGATGATTTGGATGAGGGGATTGAGTGCACCCTCAGTAAGTTCACAGACGACACCAAGTTGGGAGGCAGGGTCGATCTGCTTGAGGGTAGGAAGGGTCACAGAGGGATCTGGACAGGCTGGATCGATGGGCCAAGGCCAATCGTATGAGGTTCAACAAGGCTGAGTGACAGGTCCTGCACTTGGGTCACAGCAACCCCATGCAGCACTACAGGCTTGGGGAAGAGTGGCTGGAAAGCTGCCCGGTGGAAAAGGACCTGGGGGTGCTGGTCGACAGCCGGCTGAATACGAGCCAGCAGTGTGCCCAGGTGGCCAAGAAGGCCAATAGCATCCTGGCCTGTATCAGAAATAGTGTGGCCAGCAGGAGCAGGGAGGTGGTTGTTCCCCTGTACTGGGCACTGGTGAGGCCGCACCTCGAGTCCTGTGTTCAGTTTTTGGCCCCTCACTACAGGAAAGACACTGAGGAGCTGGAGCGTGTCCAGAGAAGGGCAACCAGGCTGGTGAGGGGCCTGGAGCACAAGTCTTGTGAGGAGCGGCTGAGGGAGCTGGGGCTGTTTAGTCTGGAAAACAGGAGGCTGAGGAGAGACCTGATCGCTCTCTACAACTGCCTGAAGGGGGTTGTAGTGAGGTGGGTGCTGGTCGCTTCTGTCAGGTGGCTGGAGATAGGACAAGAGGAAATGGCCTCAAGTTGAGGCAAGGGAGATTTAGGCTAGATATTAGGAAAAAAATTTTTACTGACAGGGTTGTCAAGCATTGGAATGGACTGCCCAGGGAAGTGGGTGAGTCACCATCCCTGGAGATATTCAAAAAGCGAGTGGACAGGATACTTCAGGACATGTTTTAGTGGGCATGGTTAATGGTTGGACTCAATGATCTTGAATGTCCTTTCGAATCTAAATATTTCTATTATTCTATTCTGTGATTCCATATATATATATATATATACACGTATATATACACACACACAGAGATATCATTCTCTCAGTCTCTGAGCCATCCCTATAAAATGTCCATTGAGTTCATTCAGTCTATGACTTTGGGCTCTGCCTGGCATAACAGTCTATCTGGGCAGGAGAGATGGTGTGAAGTCCCCTCAGTGGGCAGAGCGGGTTCTGGGTTCGGTGCAGTGCGGCGAGCTGGTGACATGGGGCACAGCAGGAGTATGGTGTGCACTGTTGCATTGTGGCATGCTGAAGGCAATTCTGGTGCCATCACTACTGCGTTTCACCTCAGTTTTATCAAAGTTCACTCTGACTTAATCTAAGCGATTCTTCCTGTAATACCATTGATACAGCGTATGACAATTACAGTAGTGATAACATCCAGTGGCAGGGTTATACTGCAGTTAACATCATACAATTTAATTCATTGGCTATTCTCGCCTAACATCAAACCCCCTTGAGGCACACATTGGCGTTCCCCATCCTTCCACAGCAGTCACCAAGTGCACCCAGGTCCTTGAGCAGAGGTAGTCGCACGAATGTGTTTGCCTCAGCCTGAGGCAGGAGTGACCCAGAGTGTCTTCCCTAACATATTGTTTATGTGCACTATGGGGACTTTATCCCCTTCTACAGTAGGTAAAAGTTCTGACTGGGCAGAGCCACCCCTACTGGCAGGTCCTCTGGCCTTGACTAACCAGGGAGCTTTTGCTAAATGTATATCCCAGCGTTTGAAGGTTCCACCCCCCATTGCTGTCAGTGTAGTCTTTAACAGTCCATTGCATCATTCAATTTTCCTGGGGGCTGGTGTGTGATAGGGGATGTGATGTCCCCACTCAATGCCATGCTCCGTGGCCCAGGTGTCTAAGAGGTTTTTTCGGAAATGAGTCCCGTTGTCCAACTCATTTCTTTCTGGGGTGCTGTGTCGCCACAAGACTTGCTTTTCAAGGCCCGGGATAGTGTTCTGGGTGGTGGCATGGGGCATGGGCTATGTTTCCAGCCACCGGGTGGAAATGTAGCGCTTGCCTTGGCGGCTTTGTGGGAGTGTGATATAATTGATTTGCCAGGCCTCACCATATTTATGTTTCGGCCATTGTCCTCCATACCACGGGAGCTTTAACTGCTTGGCTTGCTTGATTGCAGCACATGTTTCACGTTCGTGGATAACTTGTGCAACAGTGTCCATGGTCAAGTCCACCCCTCGATCACGAGTCCATCTATGTGTTGCATCTCTTCCCTGATGGCCTGAGGTGTCATGGGCCCACCAAGCCATAAATAATTCACCCTGACGTTGCCAGTCCACATCCACCTGAGCCACTTCAATCTTAGTGGCCTGATCTACCTGCTGGTTTTTCTGATGTTCTTTAGTGGCCCAACTCTTGGGTACGTGAGCATCTACGTGGCATACTTTTACAACCAGATTTTCTAGCCGGGAGGCAATATCTTGCCACAGAGCGGCAGCCCAGGTGGGTTTACCTCTGCGCTGCCAGTTGCTCTGCTTCCATAGCTGCAACAACCCCCACAGGGCACTTGCCACCATCCATGAGTCAGTATAGAGATAGAGCGCTGGCCGCTTTTCTCTTTCAGCAATGCCTAAAGCCAGCTGGATGGCTTTCGCCTCTGCAGACTGACTCAATTCACCTTCTCCTTCAGCAGTTTCTGCAACTTGTCATGTAGGACTCCATACAGCAGCCTTCCACTGCTGATGTTTTCCCACAATGTGACAGGACCTGTCGGGGAACAGGGCATGTTGTCTCTCATTTTCTGGCAGGTGATTATACAGTTGGGCCTCTTCAGCATGAAACACCTTCTCCTCTGGAGATATTCCAAAATCTTTGCCTCCTGGCAGTGATCACTTCCAAAATTCCTGGGCAATTGCGTTTTCCTGTGCAAGCCCCTTGTGTGAACAGTGCGACCCACTTACTCCACGTGACATCAGTTGCGTGATGTGTAGAGGAGACCCCCCTTTGAACATCCAGCCCAGCACTGGCAGTCGGGGTGCTAAGAAGAGCTGTGTTTCAGTACCAACCACTTCTGAGGCGGCTCGAACTCCTTCATATGCTGCCAAGATCTCTTTTTCAGTTGGAGTATAGCGAGCCTCAGATCCTCGATATCCCTGACTCCAAAACCCCAGGGGTCGGCCTTGGCTCTCCCCAGGTGCTTTCTGCCAGAGGCTCCAGGTAGGGCCATTCTCCCCAGCTGTGGTATAGAGCAGTACCAACCACAGGGGGTTGGATATTAATATATTAATATATTCAGTGGCATGGTTATATCTTCTGTTTGTTCTTCTTCCTTTCCTAGAATTTTCAAACACTTCAATACACTGCTTAAACTGCTGCTGAACATAGAGTATGTTGTCATGGGACTGTCAATCATAACACCAAGATCTTACTCGTGGGTGGTGGTAGTCAGCTCAAAGCTCATCCTTTTATAGGTAAAGTTAGGATTGCTTTTCCCCATTTATATCACATTATGTTTATCTAGACTGAATTTTTATCTGCAGTGTTATTGTCTGGCCACTTGATTATTTTTTTTAGGGTCCTTTTGCAATTCATCATGCTATATTTTCATCTTTCGTGCTCCAAATAACCTTCAGCAGACTTTCCCACCTTACTAATACACTAGGTACTGCCATGTTTCATTTTTATTGGAGTCCAGGCTTTTCCAGTGCTGGGCCAAAGTATAATTGGGGCTGAAACATAGGTGATTAAAGGTTAGTCAAATGAGGCAAAGCTGATTAAATTGAGATAAAGCAAATGATGAAAAGTGTGAATACTCATTTGCTAAGTTTTTTTCACACCTTATTTGAGATGGTTTGCATTTCTGTGTTTATTTGGGATCCACTGCTTTACCTGGTGTCTTCAACTGAAAGCAGACTAAGGGTATTTTCTGTGTGGTGATCAGGTATAAGGACAATACAAAGAAAAATGCCTCATTTTGTGCAGAACTTCTGCAGATGGCTAGAAATGCATTCTGTATCTTGACAGAATGTTTCTAGTTTCAGAAGGTGGTTAGTGCATTTTCTAAATTATAACTGTATCTTCTCTTTGGGCAAAGCTTTAATCTAGGGTTTAAGGTAGATGCAGTGCTTGTTTGGAGTAATTTGTTGAGAATGATCTGCTTCATTTTTGTAGAACGGGTAGCACAAGGGCATATGCTGTGAAAATGGTTTTGTTTGTTTTGAACAAAAGTGTTAATTGAAGCAGCAGCCTGTACTTGAAGAGCAGTAAGATTAAGCTATTCTTTTGAGACTTTCCACATGTTGTATTGTAAAAGTCTAAAATCTTTATTATATTTTAAATTCTTCTGCAGAAATACGTTTTATCGACATCATAGCAATAGCTGTGTAACTTAACCTGCAGTGCTGCAGGCTTAAGTAAGATTACCCACCTAGCTGCAAAACATTTTCAATAAATTGCTGTGTGGGTAAGAATGCATAAACAAATGTCACATGTCATTTTACAGTGTTATTTTAATTTTATAAATAAAGGGAAGATTTCAGAGCACATGGGGGTTTAATGTAGACCATCTTAATGTGGGCTTTCCGTGAAGTCTACTGATAACTGGAAGGATCAAAATAATTCAGGCCTTCTCTTCAGTGTTTCTTGAGAAGCAGTTGGAAACAGAAGTATCTACTGTCTGTGGGCAGTCATGCCTGGTCACCTGGCCATGGACCTTAGTAGTTTATGAATGCATATTAAATTAAAACATTATGGCTAGATAGAACTCCATTAGTACAGAAGGAAGCAGACATGAAGGTCAGATACTTTGCTTCGTGTTGAGTTCATGTATGCAAATAAATACAAAGTTTATTGCCATACGTCACCTTGCAGAAGGACTGAATTCATCATTTAAATGTAAATGCTCCACTGTAATTTCTGGGAAGCAGGTCATTTTTATCTTGGCACACATTCCAATCCTTTTTCTTGTATTAGATTCTTTTCAGTGATATCTTAGAAGTTAGATGGCCTGACCCTACTATGGCTGATCTGACAAGATTTATAGACAATGGCAGTGTGAAGATCTCATCAGTAGATGGTTATGCTCACCTTTACCTGTCAGAATTGCAGCAAGAATTTACAGTGGAGTTCTTATGCAAAGTCAGCCAGTCATCTGCAGCATCTTCACGCTCCTCTCAAAAGAACAGCAACTATCAAACCAGAGATCAGTATGGAAAATCAAGTAAAAAATCTGTTGCAGAAATGTCATTGAAACAAATGAGAACAGAGAATAAGAAGAATGAACATGGTTGTGCTGAAGGTAAATGCAGAGAACCGACCATACCAGAAGACCAAAAAGACAGAGATGGAGTCCCTTTGTTCTACACAAATTGTTCTTCTGAATACACATGGGTTACACAGCGTTGGTCTGTTTCCTCCTACCCAGAAGAATGGAAATACCCTTTGTTCTTGGCACTAATGTGCTGTAACTTACATACTGTTAAGAATGTAATGAAGACATGTGAGAAAAACAACCATACATCTATAGGAGCTGATGTTTTAATAGACCCTGAAACATGTGAAAGGGTTTCTTGTTTACCTACAGCTTTGCCGCTCAGCTGCAGAGCCCCACATTTACACAGGTAATTTAAGCTGTTTACTTAGTAGTTGTTAACATATGTTGTACAGTTCTGCAATTTGAAACCTCAAGCTCTAGCAAAATAACAAATTACTATCATATTCTTTTTTTTAAGGAACTTTTTGAAACATGAAATTTGTGAAATCAACATTCTGTATCCTACTGTAATGAATATATCATAAGTAGTCCAGAGAAAAATACACTTTATTTTCTGACATGCTGTATAAATATGTAAGTGAAAAAGAGAATACTGGAAAAAGAACACAGGTTTTGGGTTAGTTTGGGTTTGGGGTTTTTTTTTTCATTTTTGAGATGATAATACTTCTGAGGTGGGCCAGTGGCATACATTCTCTGTCAGCACCACTAAAAATAATCAAAAAAACCTTTGCAGGTTTGAGAAAACTAATTTGGTTACTAATGTGGATAACTAAGGAATCAGAGGACTCTGAAAATATGTGGCCTGTTCTTCTTTGAATAGGTGTACATGCATCTGGTTTTGGTATAGAAATGATTACTAGCACACAAAAAAACCCCCGGATCTTTGGACTTACTGAAGCTTTTACTGTATTTTATACAGGTGGACTTCCTGTGACTTCTTTCAGAATCGAGGTACTGAAAAGTATTCCTGCCCTCAGCTAATTCAAATTGTATGGTGCCAGGGTGTTCTGTATAGGTATGTAGGAGACCATGTGTTTCATCTTTGGAAGACTTCATCTGTATGGGAATTAAGCTTTAAGATGAAATGTCTTACTTTGTCCCCTTCTCACTCTTTGAGAAATTGTGTACAATCTTCATATAAGAATTTGTGCATTTCTGCTGTTTGTTCATTGGACTTCAAATTTTCTAGTACATTATTTTTCCAGGTCTGAAAGTAAGTACATCTGAAACAGTCTGAAATCATGTTTAAGGCTTTTAAAGAAGTGATCTGATTATCTGATTTCTTAAAGGTTTACTGGGCAGCTGGAGCTCCCACAGACTTCACTGACAATTACAGGGCTTGGTTTCTTCGCAAATTACATTGCTTCTTTTGATGCTGAAGATTTCATGCTTTAGAAATGCTTGTCTTGGTGACCTACGTAATTCGCATGTTGCAGGCAGCTAACTGTGGATTTTCCTGGCAAATCACCTTGTCCCTGTGGTTAAAAAAAAAAAAATACTTTTTAAAAAATTGCCCATTCAAATCTGTTATACAAACTTTGAAAATACTACAGTTGCTATCAGCATCTGAAAGTTTTTGACAGAAGCATAATCAGCCTTTAAAAGCTTTAATCTTTCTGCCCAGTGTTCTTCATTTTTCTCAGTGTAATTCTTAAATTTTCATCTCATCTGAACAAAAGGTTTAGCAGCTCTTCAGTACTAGACCTCATTTCTTTGGAAGTATGGTGAGTAGCCATACTTCGTCTTCTAAGTCCCATTACCAAAGTCCAGGCATGTAATCACAGAGTTGCAGAATTGGGTTGTTAAATGGATTTAGGCTCCCAGATACTGTATGATCACAAGTAAGAGACCCTTGATCTTCGTGAAAAACACACAGCTGCAGTGGAAATTAAGACCTTCAGGTTGTTCAAGAATCATTCAGTCTGACTGTTCTCTGTGTACACTAGGTAGGGCTGGTACACTAAAAAATTGGATTTTTCTCTTCAGAATCACTAAATTTTGTGGTCAGTGGAATGAGCAGCTCCTGTGAGATGTTTACCTCAACACAAAAAAAACCTTTCCTTAGCTTGTTTAACTCCCACCTCCCATGCACACAGGCAAACAAAGAGCCTGGTAATGCTATCTTCTGTGTTAAAAGAAGTGATTGGTACACCCTACCATTTGTGGAACAGTATAAAGTTTTTCATGTGAGGGTTGTGTTGAAAATGTGTTTCTGCTTAGTGCTTTCTTCAGGTATACTAACCTGTTTTGCTTGTCTAGTGACACAGCATTATGAATACTTGTTAAAAATCTTGTTATTTCTTTTAGATTTATCCATGATAGGACAAACATCACAGAAATTTATCCTGGTGATGACTCATTTTTCAAGTCAGAGGGAGCATTTTTGGGAAACTATTTCATACATTATGCAATCCAAAAAGGAACAAAAAAGGTATAAAGCTATAAAGCTATAAAACTTTTTAAAAATATGTTCCAAATTCCTTAAAGTCAGCAGTTTTCTTAGTTTTAAGACATTTGGCTGTGCAGTCTATACTGAAGTCCCTACATTGGTAATTACTATAATGACTGAATCAAGCAATCAGTCGCACAAAAAAAAAAAGATTATTCTTTCTGTTTCAGAATGTATTTTTGTAAATTATAGACAAAATAAATCTTATTCACTGTAACTTTTATTTCACAAGCTTAAGTATGTACTGCAGTAAGATTTTACAATAACCATTTCTCACTAATTTAGAAGAGAAGTTTAGTCTTTAATATACAGATTAGAGTTTAATCTTTATGTGCTTGGAAGTGTTTTCTTTTTTTACTGTATGGAGACAGAACCTAGAAGACGCAGGTTCTGTTCTGGCTTTGCCACAGACCAGGTGTTCTGTGCTGGACAAATGGGTTTGCCTTTCTGTGTCTGTCCATTGTTAAGTTTCCCCAGAGAAGAGATCCTCTCACGTGCTTATGCAGTGCTTTGTATTTTTAAAGCAGAGTTAAGGGTCAACTCTGTACCCTTCAAACTTAGCCTTTAACTTGTAGTCAAACATAGTTACTCAGTAAAAAACTACAGTCTACTCTCTGATATGAGAACTTTTTTGTCCATACTGAGTGCACGGAAACGGTGAATGTTAAACAATACAGCTGCATTTTTTTTACTTTTCAAGGAGTTATTTATCTGTGTTCTGGGACAGATTTTAATGGGATTATAGTTGCTTTCTGGGAGGTCAAAAATTTAATTATCTTGCAAGCTTTTAATACTGTTTTCATGCTACAGTGCCTGTATCTAACTCATCTCCTTTCTGCTCTTCACTGCAGAGAGAAGAAAAGATGTATTCAGTAAACAGCCTACCTCCTGATGTACCAGGAAATCCATACTCTATATCCTCTGTTGTTACTCAGGCAACCAAGTAACTTTGCTCTACTTTATCTTTGTTTCATTAATTCCTCTGGCTTTGAATGGACAGTGGTTAAAATTACACATAATACTTATTATGACAAGTATAAAAAGCATAAAAGTATACAGTATATATATAAAGTGTAAAAATCAAAGGAATTTATATTAGTACTGAGGATGTTTATAAACTTACAGAACAAAGGTCACAACTGTTTAAGTGACATAGTAAGTATGAAATGCTTAATATTTTGTTTATTTTCTCCTCAGAATACTTCAGTACTGCTACAAGACTAAACTATCGTTAACTCATAACTATTACCTCTGCTGCTGGAAAATGGTATGTAGCTGAAGATTTATAAATCTTTCAGTGTTATAAGGATGATTATACAGGCTATAGGGAATAGGACCTAATCTAGAGGGAAGAATGGTGAGTAAATCCTTAAAGATCAGAAGGTATATATTTGGGAACCAAAAGCATGCAGTGTAAAGGTATATTTGTGAAGCAGAAAGCAATTGCATGATAAAGAGAGCTGTTTGTGGTCTGGAAAAGCAAGTGAATTGAAAATCTGGGAGAGATACAAACAGCTGTAATGATGTAAGTAACCCTTCATCAAGTTTTTAATGCTATTTGTTTGGTTCTAGGTACCTGAGACAGATGGACGAGAAATGTTGCCAGTTTTGCTGTATGAAAAGGTTATTCCCAGCATAGGAAGACTCATTGTGTACTCAGATCATAAAGTCTATACTGCTTTTTGGGATGGTATGACCTTGATTATGATCTGGGATTTCAGCTCTTCCTGTAGTAAGATCCAGGTAACTCATTAGTTAGGGGAATGACTATTCTTAAAACTCTTCATGAAAAAGTGTTACTAGGAAACTAATGAGGAAATGAAAGAAAAGTTTTGTGGCCTATAAAATATAAACTGAAGAGTTTTCGCTGTGGCTTACTCTTGAGCTTGTATAGTAGTCTAAATGAAAATAGGAACTATCCACAAACACCACTGTTAATGTATTGCCAGTATTTTAACCAGAAATTAGGAGCAAAAATATTTTAGTGCATAACTGATGCCTAGAGAGGCAAATGAAGCTTTATGCTTTTAAGAAGTCACTCATTTGATCAGAGAAGGGAGTATTTGTTTTATATTTCAAATTATGTGTAATTGAGCAAATGGATAGTGAGAAATTAATTGGAAAAGTGACCTTGCACATATGGTATTCCATATACATTTTGAAATCTACTTAATATAGAAGTAAAAAGATAACATTGATTTTTGAAAAATGGTACTCCAGAGAAAATTATGTGAGTGTGGGATTCAAGGTTGACTGCCAAGACTTTTAGCTTCTGTTAAAGAAGCGGAGTTTGGGCTGGGCATCGGGCATTAGTCACTCCATGGTTTGAACCCTAGGTTTCCTGAAGCAGAGCCTCAGGCACTGAATCTCATAAAAATAAATGATTTAATACAGTGGTACAGCAGCAGAATCAGCTCGAGCTGGGTGCTTCCAGGGAAGGACCCTGAACAAAGAAATTCCCGGGCAATTATACTCTTACAGGCTATCCATCCCCTCTTCACGCAGTCTCCACGTACCTTTCACGTGCCCTTTGGTCCAGTAGTGATTCTGGCCTGACACCTTCTGTCTGCTTACTGGCCATCACTGTCTCCAGGCAAGCTGTTACCTTGTCTAGTTGCAGCTGGTGTTGATGATAGTACCCTCCTTATCCTCTGGTTCGTGCTGGCTCTGAAAGCCATGTCTTGCATGTCTTGCAAATTCAGTACAAGTTCAGCAAATCTGTGTGAAAGTTTGCAGCTTGCGGCCTAAGTCTTCAGCAAATCTAGCTACTTGGGCCAAGTAAGTGAACAGCATTCTAAATCACACAACATCACAAGTCTACACAGTTTATTCCAATTTAAACTTACTTATTTAAGCTGAACAACTAATAGTTCTTAACAGTGTATTTGCTTATTACCCTAAGGTGACAAGACACAGAAAAGATGTTAAAATGTCTGAGGGTATCTCTGTTAAAAACAACATAAATATGATCGTCCATGTGTCAAAAGATACAGTATAACTTTCTGATGTGAGCTAACTGAAATCTGTATACTCATAAAAAGAGGAGGAACTGAAAATTTTACAGGTTTGGAAACGTTGCTACACACTTATAGAAATAATTTATTCTTGAATAGCACAAAATAAGTGTTGGAGCCATGCCAGGTGTTCTTCCCCGCACCCCCCCCCCCCCTCAATTTCTACCCTTACCAAAACACAAACTTTTAAGTGTTTAAAGTGGAATGTTCATAGATACTTAATTCTTAAATTGGCATATTATATTTGCTTTTTTTTCTCCAGACTGCAGCAGAAAATTAGTATTTGTAATTTTTTTTCTTCTAAGGTAAATGAAGATGTAGGCTGGTGTAAGTTAACTACTCCTGATGGGGTACAGCAGCTAATAAAAATAAGTCATCCTGGAATCTATGAAAGGTATAAGTAATTTAAACAATTAAATAGAAAACAGTTCTGTACAAATCCTTTTATATGAAGAAATGCTATTTCCTGAAAACATATTGAGAGGGGAAACCAAACACCTAATTGTAAAAGCTCCATCTCACATCTGGCAAAGATTAAGGACCTGTATGACTCAGGGCCACTGCATCTGTTGTTCCATTGTAACAGTAATGTCTTTTTAGAAAAATAACTAGAGCTGCAACTTGGCACTGACATCAGTGGATAAGAAAAAAAAATAATCTTTGTCCTATATAGAGTTGGTACATAGAACTGGATAGCACTTTATCCAATTTTGCTTTATTACAGATACCGACCTCTGCCTGCAGATTGCTTTCTCTAATCTGCTTGCTGTAATTACAGCCTCATTATGGGAATCATCAGAAGCTTACTGTGCTGCATTTTAGCAAGTAGATAGTCACAAACAAAAAGTAACATTTGTACACTACGCATTACAAATCATACAGCTTTGTTATAAATTTCTGCAACTGCATAGATTTAAATATGAAGGAGATTCTAGACAAAAAGTGGGCATCAAAAAATGGCAAAGAAACAGGAAAAGCTAGATTTTGAATCATAGCTTCTTTCTTTCTGATCAATGTTTATTGCTTAATGCCTTCAGTTTTTTGCTTGAATTAATAAGACTGTATTTCTCACACAAATAACTACTTTTCTGTGAATTTTCATGTGAACACAGGTACATCAGAACAGCAATAGAGTGGTGCAGAAGTTTGAATGAAAGAAAGGAGATTCCTGAATATACAGCACACCCTGTAACTGAAGAAAATTGGTATTCATCTTTATCCTAAGTAATTGACTACAAATAATGTTGAAAGTAAAATTCAAAATAACTATAAACTGTGAATTTTATAGACCGCATTTCCTAAGCATCAAAAATGAAAATTGTAAGTCCATTTATTTTGTTTGGTTTCATATTTTTCTTTCAGTTTTTAAAATGTTAGGTAAGTTGAGTTCTAGGTGAAGCTTGTTTCATGGTGCTTCTGCCTGCCTTACTTAAAAATCAGAATTACGGTGACTGCCAAAGGAGAATTAATGTTATAGAATGTTATTTTGCAAAGTGGAAAAAGAGAAACTAGTCTAAGAAAGGCATCTTTTAACAGAACACCAAGCAGTTCAAAATAGTACTTGGGACTGCTAAGTGACACTTGTATCTCTTGCTAATATATTTGTCCTTTCTAATACATGCTACTGACCAAAGGTCTACTGACATCATATAGAAACATATTCAGGTATTAAAAATGTGTTAATTGAAATCGATTACACTTGCACTTGTTATTCAAATTATAGCAGATTAAGTAGCTGATGAAATGAAAATTTTGTCTATATTTATACATACATACAGCAAAGAGACTATTCTTAGAGCAGAGCCCTGATTTTTGGAAACACAAATGATTGACAAAAGGCAGCCATTGACTAGTGGTATGAAAGGCGAAAATTAAGCATTTTTTTCACTTGGATTTTGCTCATCTAATTTTCAGTATTGCTGGAAACTATTAAAAATTGAAGTAGAAAATACATTTGAGAACCTTTTATAATACTAAATTGTTTAATCTTTATTTTCTTGGACAGGTCTGCTGATGTTGAGCTTGAAAAAATACAGAGATTTAACTGTATCCTTTTGAAAGCTGTAAAGATTTTTCACTTTTATATTCTGTTGTTCATCTGCATTTTAGATCATGAAAGGCTCTCTATCCTGTTCTCACCTTCTTCTACTGTCTTACCCACTTCTTCAAATTACCTTTTTAAGCCATTTTTTGTTTTCTTATTTATCATTTTTGTTTTATCATTTATCTTGTTCAACTTCGGCATCACAGCACCAGAAGCAAAACCAGTGGCAGAGTACAAAAGTAAAATAAAAAATCACCAAAAAAAGGAAGCCCTTTAATGGGTATTGCATTAGTTTTGCTAACACTCATCTGCTGATCTGTTCTTGAAAGAGGGATGATGCAGTTGCTTTTGGGCTTATTGTTGCAGTACAATACCTTTCTGTTTATTGACTACCTCAGTATTGTTCCATTGGGTTCAGCCAGCTCAAAAAACTATGCTGCGCTGCATGTGCTTAAAGCCACTCTGTAATTGTCGTTAAGCCAATGTTCAGTTTTATTAGCATGAAAAGTGCATGCTATTGAACTGTGCAGTGTGACCTCAGATAGCTTCCTTTTTAAAGTTAACTTTTGTATAAATTGAAGTCTTAGTTAAAGACTTTTTCTATAAATGTTGTAGGCGTTTTAAGTAATAGTCTTTTATTTGTTTGCTTTATGTAATTACCAGCCTATGAAATGTGAGACTTTGCAGTGCAGAATGATGAATACTAATGTAGAGAAGTATTTTTCTCATTAGGAGAAAGAGTTTGATATTTTTTCCTTAACAAAACAACACTAGTTTTATTGGATAATAGCAATGTTCTGGAAAGGTCATCTGCTGCAAAAAACAATCCACCTGGTATTACTGTCAGAAAAACAGAAAAAGGGAGTGAGCCAGAAGAAATCAGTGAAGGGGGTGTGTTGGAGGCTTTGGAAAAAACTTCTAAAGTAATTCGGGATATTGAATCTCTGCTTGCAGCTTCTGGGAAGTGAAGCCTCATAGCATGTGAAGACCTGTGCTCCTCCGTACCTTCATAGGAGCTGTCCCAGCCATGTCTGAGGAGGCTTAGAGGTGCAGGAGGAATGAAGGCTGAAGGCAGAGTGATATGGTGCCGTTGTTAACACCTCAGCAGATCAACGTCTCTCAGTTGCTATTCTGATACCAGAGTTTTGTGTATTGTGGATAGGCAAAAAGAACAGGTGAAATAATAGAGCGCAGCTGTATAAATACATCAGGGCTGACCTGGCAGCGCTACTTTTAAATGTGTGGATGTCTGTTTGAATCGTTTAATTTTACAGAGGATTGTGCAATCAACTTAGTTACCTGCTCAAGCGACGAGGGTAGGGATAAGCAGTTTTTAACTGTAAAAATGTGCTTCTATTTAGAAGCTTACACCAAGTAGCCCAGTACTGAATAAAAGGTTTTGCAAACACTTTCTACTCTACTGTTTTGCAGTAAATAAATATTTATTTCAAGCGTCTTCAGCGCCTTCCGTCACTGGGTGGCGCACCACCGTATCTTTATTGATAAAATGCCAGCCCTTTCCCGTTGGGGGTCTCTTCCAGCGCTTTATTTAATCATGTTGTGACTCCCCCAACCCTGTTCCTAACATCGCTAGAATCATTCCTCCCTCAGAACCAAGCCCCGCGCCCATCGCCGCACCAGGCGAGAAGAGGAGGAGACAGGCCGCTCCCTCAGCGGCGGCGGGCGGGCGGGCGGACGGAACGCCATCCCAGCGTGCTCCGCTGCCACGCATGCTTCGTAGGCCCGCGTCGACGGGCTTCGGGGTGTGTGTGGGGGTGGTTGCCGCGCTTCACTTCCATGGGGCGAAGGGGGCGGCTGGCGGTGGCCGCACTTCAGGTGGGCGCGGAGGGCGGCGGGGCGGGCTGGGCACAGGCAGCGGCGGCGGGCGGCTTCCCGCCTCCGCCCGGGCCGGGTAGACGCGGGCTTCTCCTCATGGTTCCGGGCTGCCTGCGGCGGGGTGGGGGTTTCGGGGCTCCGTTGGTGAGGGGAGCCCGGAGCGCTTATAATGCGATGGGTTTTACTGAGAAGAAGCTAAAGCGGGGGAAGGCTGTCGTAGCAGCCTGACGGGAGCCAGCGTCAAATACCTATTGTATTAATAGAGGTAGCCATACGTCGTGTCAGGTTTTAACATAAGAAACGGTAATGCGGTGCTTTACCGAAAGCGAGGCATGTCACTTACGTGTAAGGTTCCCTAATACTCTTGGCTCCGTTTCTGCGGTAAAGGTGGCAGTACGGTTTTATTTATTAATGACTGAGGAGATGGCTGATGAGGGGGCTTCGGTGCTGGGTGTTGAGACGAAGCATACCCTTTCCTCGTGACGTAAAAATTATTGCTGATCTCTGTAATTCTATGTATCTGTCTGCCGCATGCCCGTCTTTCCTGCATCCCTCTATTTAGTTACATATACTGATTGTATTTTAATCTTAAGTTGGGTTAGCTGTTTATGATCCAAATGCTGTGGTAGTTAATGAGGGCAATGCATAAACTGCTCATGCTGTTTTCTTCCTTTTTTTTTTTTTTTTCTTTCTTATCTAGGATGACAAATCATTTTTTCTTCTACTGGATAGTACCATGGTCTGTTTCTAGTTACTAAATACTTTTAGGACATTTCTTTCAACTCTTTCTTTTAGCTACATCTCAGTTCCAAAGTATTTAATAAGAAGAAGGTCTGCATTCTGGTGTCGTGGTATCTCTTTTCAAACACTTTAATTTATGGCCCTGAAATAAACAATTTAATTAAATCCTGATATTAGGGGGGGGTTGTTTGTTTGTTTTTCTTAAATTGCTTGTGGGTTTAATTCAGTTTGTTCCTCAGTATCTTGGTAGAATCCTACCGATTTCTTGCCTGCTTTCGTCCTCTTTCCTCTTCAGCTTCCTTCCACCCTCCAGTCCCAATAATGCATTATAATTATCTGACCCAAAAATACTTGCATTACCAGTTCTTCACAGATTGTTTTAGGCTTGGATCTGCTTTTCCATGAGATAATACATTAAATGTTTGAGCTTGTGTCTTAAATGGTAATTGTATACTTTATGGAGTTTTTCATATAAATTAACATCCAATATCAAATAATCATTTTTCAGGAGGTTATAGAATTATAAGGGACTACTGCGATCTTTTGACTTCTTGCATGAAGTGCATAATACTACTAATTTTATGCATTAAATTCCTATGTATATTCTTGTACCCAATAACTTCTTGCAAAGTTGGGCCAAAAACTTTGGAAAGCAATTTTCCTAAACAAAAATTTTAGCCATTGGGTTTTTGGGTTTTTTTCTTACACCATGAGTTGAAAGGCCTCTTAGTGTCAGCTAATTCTCCAAATGCATATTTACAGCTTTGATCTAAGTATCTTCTCATGTTAGTAATTTACAATGTTAATTGTGCATTTGTTAAAATGAGTTTTGTAGTTTCCTTAAATGAAATTAAATATATCAGCAAAATTGCATTTTGTAGGTATAGGTGATTGTACGTTATGCTTTATCTCACATAAAAATGTCATGAGAAGTCACAACTCTAAGCCATGTTACTCTATCAGCTGTTGTGTGCACGTGGTTCATGTAAACCCAACCTAAATCTTTCTTTCAATGTGTGAACTGGACTGACCACTCATAGGTTTCTAAGTATTTTTCTATAATACATCTATTTCCCACTGTTCTAACAAGAATGTAAGCTCCACAACTATGCTTTCTGAGATTTATAAGATAGAAAAACCTGTGACACTTTGTTGTGGTATTTTGTGAACATTCTGAAAATCATTATTTTTCAGACAAAAAATACAGTCTTTGGTTTTATGTTAAAAATTGTAATTTCTGAGATTATTTTGGTTGAATGGAGTTTTGCTTTTTCTAGTCTAATTTCACTCTTTATCTGCAGAATATTTATACTTATGCTGTTGTACCTGGGAACGTGACTAGATTTTTACACAGACAGCAGTCATTTTTGTCTATAAAAGACAGCAGAGACAGACTGTTTAAAAAGAACAGTTATGCCATGGACATGGCTCTTGACTAAGGGTAATCTGAAGCCACATTTTTGCTTCCTGTTCTTCATTCTGGCTCAAAGACACCCATTTACATGTTGTCCATGTTTTCCAGTTGGCATTGTTACCTTTATTTCATGATACATAATCCTCAAATCATACTCATTTGGGGATTATTTTTTTTTTAAGTCTATAGTGATATTTCTCCTGTGTACTTTATGCCCATGTTAATAGTATCCATAGCAAAGCAGTGTAAGCCTACCACAGAACTGACACAGTCCTCTGTTGCTATTTGAATTTATACATCTCTGTTTATCTACTCCAAGGTTACCAACTGATGGGATGAAATTAAAAAGAGATCACTGGACATGACTCATAAATGTTTCATTAGGTGAGAATCTTTCAGGCACACAGTTACAAAGGAAAATCTGGTAAAATATCTGTATACTTTGAAATCCAGTTACTTAAAGCAGAAGGCTGGAAGTGCCTTCTTCTGACTTTACAACATTGGGGTTTATTATCTTTTAATTACTATCTTATTCCATCTTTATTTGGGCCCTTCTCTTGTTTTATGGTCTTTTTTTACCCACTTTCTTTAACAGAGCTTCTAAGCCCTAGCTGAAGTTGCTTTTAGCTCAATTTTATGTGTTCAGGAATTAGTTAAAAAGATGTTGGTTTTTTCTGTATTTTTGACTGTTGTTTAATTGTCGTGTATGTTTTGAAGAGCTTTGTGTGGTATTGGTGCTTACTGCTGCCTGGTTCAATTTATTTAGGATGGAACAAATGAGTTTTGGTCTTTCCTACATTGGAATGGGCAGACTGGATTCAGAAAGGACAGAGGCTTGATGCTGAGACATAGACCATATTTGCTACTGGAATAAGGCAACTGCAATGGAAAAAATATGTTCTAGTCCCAGGGTAAGTCTGATTCTGAACACTGGTGTGCTTTTTAAAGGTATGTTGCTACATCAGCTCTTCACATATTGGATTCTTATACAGATTTTATGGTAATTTTAAGTAAAATTCAACCTGGCATGATGGTTATATAGAAGAAACATTTGTGAGGAGATCACCATTTGTTCCTTAAAATGGTATCTGTTCAGAAATGTACTGTATCTTGTAAAGTCCCCCACCAGAAAATGGCAGTTCCACTGTTTCAGGAAGTACTTTGTGTCTACATGTTCATTCAGAAGAGACCCAGTCATGGTTAACAGACTCTAAACTTGACCCACTTTTTTTCATCTGTGTGCAAAGTTCATGTATTATTCATGTTTTCTTCTCTCTTTTAACGTTTTCCAAATAAATGATCCAGCAGACTTTTTTTCTATAAAGACAAATGCCAGTAGTCATGTCTTGTGGATAGTTCTACAGTAAACAGGAGTGTAAATAATCTGGAAGAAACATTTGTATTTTCTGGGGCTATAAACAATAATGTGTTTAAAATCATAAACTTATGTGTCAACATTGTTAGAAGTATTCATTTTTAAAGGAAGTCTAATACACTCATAAAAAGCCCATTTAGAGTAAAAATTTACCTGATAGAACTGTATGAAGAAGGATTATCAAGATTTAATGTATAGCACAGAAATAGCAACTTCTTGGGAAGAATCCATTTTTAGATAGGATGTAGGCTTTGATACTGTGGTCTACGTCCGTGGCTCCCCAAAAGGACAGAAGAGTTTATCAGTTGGGACAATTAGAATTGATACTGTTCTTTGAAGACTGCTTTTCAGTGTGTTTAATGTAATGAAGCTAGGGAATACATCATTTATATGAGGATTTTTATTTCAAAAGTGTTCTTTTTAATGTTATCACAGAAATAAGTACTCTGTCTTTATAACCTGGTTATCCTCTAATTGCTTCTTGGGAGTGGGGTGGGGGTGTCTTTAAGATCTTGAATTCTTTTTCCAATTTCTTTTGAGGGGTCAAGCAGTTCTTCAAAGACAATAATATATTCCCAAGAAATCACCTTGTACAAAAGGGTTTCATAACAGTTACTGAACATAAATAGTTTTAAAGAACATTTACATGATTATTAATGCTAGTAACAGTGCCTTTATTTTCAAATTACAACAGTCAACTTTTGAAAAGTGAAATGGCTGGGATCAGTTAATTTTCTTTTTTTTCCTGCAAAAAGAGCTGTTCTGAAGGTAATGTGGCAGACAGTAGACAAGTCCTAAAAGTAACAGTAGAGTTTGCTGCTGGAGCACATCCTTGGGGAAAGCATATGTAGTTTTGCTCTGTAAGGAGTTAGTTTTGGTTCCTTCTGCTTGACTGAATGGTTGTTGTCTTTGTGTTTGTAATAAATAGCGAAGATATTTCAGTGGTTCTGGTTTTCTTAATGCTTATTCTATGTGCAACTCTCTAAGCTAAACAAGGAGTTGCTCAGGGAGGAGTACAAGGGTGGTAATACATATATGTTTACAAAGTATGTAAATGAAAACAGTGTTTTGGATTATAGATGAGAAACTGTTTCAACAGTTGTTGCAGAGAGAGATTTGGGATTTTTGAGCATCAGTCCTAAGAATCCTCCAAACTGTATCTTTTTTTGTTGTTACAGTGTAAAGGATTTAATTTAGTATCATATTTAAGACCAGGACAAATCTTGAAACATATTCAATGTATTATCATAGGTAAGTGTTGTGGTTTAATGGCCAGCCAGCAGCTAAGCACCACACAGCCGCTCACTCACTTTACCCCCACCCAGAGGGATGGGGGAGAGAATCCGGGGGGGTGGTGGGGGGAATAAAACTCATGGATTAAGATAAGAACGGTTTAATAGAATGGAAAGGAAGAAAATAATAATGATAATATGATAATAACATGAGAATAATAATATGATAATAATAAAAATAATAACATGACATAATAATAAAAGAAATGTAATATACAAAACAAGTAATGCAGAATGCAGTTGCTCACCACTTGCCAACCGATGCCCAGTTAGTTCCAAAGCAGCAATCCACCCTGGCCAGCTCCCCCAGTTTATATACTGGGCATGACAACACATGGTATGGAATACCCCTTTCACCAGTTTGGGTCAGCTGCCCTGGCTGTGTCCCTTCCCAGCTACTTGTGCCTCTCCAGCCTTCTTGCTGGCTGGACATGAGAAGCTGAAAAATCCTAGAAACATTGCTTAACAAACTCATGTTTTCAGTTTTTGCTATCAATATTATTCTCATACTGAACCCAAAACATAGCACTGTACCAGCTGCTAGAAAGAAAAATTAACTCTACCCCAGCTGAAACCAGGACAGTATCCACCCCTTATTCTATACCGTTTACATCATGCTTGGGTCCCATACTTTCCAATACATTTTAGTGAAGTACCATCACCTTTCCTGTCCTTTGAGAGATACAGACAGATAGATGGATATACACACACACACACACACACAGAGATATCATTCTCTCAGTCTCTGAGCCATCCCTATAAAATGTCCATTGAGTTCATTCAGTCTATGACTTTGGGCTCTGCCTGGCATAACAGTCTATCTGGGCAGGAGAGATGGTGTGAAGTCCCCTCAGTGGGCAGAGCGGGTTCTGGGTTCGGTGCAGTGCGGCGAGCTGGTGACATGGGGCACAGCAGGAGTATGGTGTGCACTGTTGCATTGTGGCATGCTGAAGGCAATTCTGGTGCCATCACTACTGCGTTTCACCTCAGTTTTATCAAAGTTCACTCTGACTTAATCTAAGCGATTCTTCCTGTAATACCATTGATACAGCGTATGACAATTACAGTAGTGATAACATCCAGTGGTAGGGTTATACTGCAGTTAACATCATACAATTTAATTCATTGGCTATTCTCGCCTAACATCAAACCCCCTTGAGGCACACATTGGCGTTCCCCATCCTTCCACAGCAGTCACCAAGTGCACCCAGGTCCTTGAGCAGAGGTAGTCGCATGAATGTGTTTGCCTCAGCCTGAGGCAGGAGTGACCCAGAGTGTCTTCCCTAACATATTTTTTATGTGCACTATGGGGACTTTATCCCCTTCTACAGTAGGTAAAAGTTCTGACTGGGCAGAGCCACCCCTACTGGCAGGTCCTCTGGCCTTGACTAACCAGGGAGCTTTTGCTAAATGTATATCCCAGCGTTTGAAGGTTCCACCCCCCATTGCTGTCAGTGTAGTCTTTAACAGTCCATTGCATCATTCAATTTTCCTGGGGGCTGGTGTGTGATAGGGGATGTGATGTCCCCACTCAATGCCATGCTCCGTGGCCCAGGTGTCTAAGAGGTTTTTTCGGAAATGAGTCCCGTTGTCCAACTCATTTCTTTCTGGGGTGCTGTGTTGCCACAAGACTTGCTTTTCAAGGCCCGGGATAGTGTTCCGGGTGGTGGCATGGGGCATGGGCTATGTTTCCAGCCACCGGGTGGAAATGTAGCGCTTGCCTTGGCGGCTTTGTGGGAGTGTGATATAATTGATTTGCCAGGCCTCACCATATTTATGTTTTGGCCATTGTCCTCCATACCACAGGAGCTTTAACTGCTTGGCTTGCTTGATTGCAGCACATGTTTCACGTTCGTGGATAACTTGTGCAACAGTGTCCATGGTCAAGTCCACCCCTCGATCACGAGTCCATCTATGTGTTGCATCTCTTCCCTGATGGCCTGAGGTGTCATGGGCCCACCAAGCCATAAATAATTCACCCTGACGTTGCCAGTCCACATCCACCTGAGCCACTTCAATCTTAGTGGCCTGATCTACCTGCTGGTTTTTCTGATGTTCTTTAGTGGCCCAACTCTTGGGTACGTGAGCATCTACGTGGCATACTTTTACAACCAGATTTTCTAGCCGGGAGGCAATATCTTGCCACAGAGCGGCAGCCCAGGTGGGTTTACCTCTGCGCTGCCAGTTGCTCTGCTTCCATAGCTGCAACAACCCCCACAGGGCACTTGCCACCATCCATGAGTCAGTATAGAGATAGAGCGCTGGCCGCTTTTCTCTTTCAGCAATGCCTAAAGCCAGCTGGATGGCTTTCGCCTCTGCAGACTGACTCAATTCACCTTCTCCTTCAGCAGTTTCTGCAACTTGTCATGTAGGACTCCATACAGCAGCCTTCCACTGCTGATGTTTTCCCACAGATGGCTCCCGAGGTATAGAGGTGATGACAGTGCTGAGTACATATACCAGTTTAGTCCCACAACCAATAATTTTATAATACCATAAACCAGTGTTACACATTACATCAAAGCAAGAATGTTAATCCACGTCCCACAGATGATAAGCAGCAGCACGGGGACCATATACAGCACGTGAGGTGATACATAACAGAACTCTAAATATTAGCACCACAACTCTTAAGAGCCAACAAATCAACGTTGTGACCACCAACTATTAAACTAATATAATGAATGCTTGTAACAAATTTGTTTTAACGTGCTCTGGTCTGATCTGTTATCTCAACCCTTTGTGTCCCACATTGGTGCCAAAAAGGTCTGTCATGGTTTAACCCCAGCCAGCAACTAAGCACCACGCAGCCACTCTCTCACTTCCCCCCCACCCAGTGCGATGGGGGGGAGAATCGGGCGGGGAAGTAAAACTCATGGGTTGAGATAAGAACAGTTTAATAGAACGGAAAGGAAGAAAATGATAATTATAATGTGATAATAACATGAGAATAATAATAATATGATGATAATAATAACAATAATAACATGACATAATAAAATAATTGGAATGTACAAAATGAGTGATGGCCAGTTAGTTCCCGAACAGCAATCCAGCCCCCAGGCCAACTCCCCCCCAGTTTATATACTAGACATGATGTCACATGGTATGGAATATTCCTTTGGCCAGTTTGGGTCAGCTGCCCTGGCTGTGTCCCCTCCCAACTTCTTGAGCCCCTCCAGCCTTCTTGCTGTCTGGGCATGAGAAGCTGAAAAGTCCTAGAACACCACTTAGCAACAACTGAAAACATCAGTGTGTTATCAACATTATTCTCATACAAATCCAAAATATAACCCTATATCAGCTACTAGAAAGAAAATTAACTCTATCCCAGCCTAAACCGGGACAGTATGTTTCAAATTATTTTGTAAAATGTCAGATTTCAGAAAGTGGATTTAGAGCATTCCATGTTAACAAAGGTGCTTGTTCTAATTAAAACAGGGCAAGTGTTTTAATTCGGAGCTGTAGTGTTCAAGTCAATGAATTAACTGAAATAAAAAATTCCCTAGGGATATTGAGTGCAAACATTGGATTTGGGGTTTTTATGCTCAGTTGTAGCTGTGGTAACAAATGCTTTGTGCTAATGGATTTTTTCTTTAATAATTTTCTTCCTGTTCTCTGACATATACAGAACAACTGACGATACAAAGGACAATGCACAGTGTATATCCCGATGACATTTTGTGTGCTGTGACATGGTTTTTGCCATGGCATCTGAGACTGAAAAGGCCCATGCTCTTCTCCAGACTTTCAGCACAGCTTCAGTTATTTCTAGCCTAGGTTTGGGAATATTCTGCTTTGTAGCAGACAGAC